>NW_024369373.1:11300740-12029160 GCF_014805655.1 Passer montanus
TGAGCGCGCCCCGCGGGGGCTCCGGGCATGGCCGCGGGCGGGCGGGGGCCGAGCCGTAGCCGCGGGCACAGCGCCCTCGCGGGGGGCACCGCCGCGGCCATGGAGCGCCGCTGATCGCCGCCGCCGCCGGGAGACAATGGCCCTGCACAAACTCTGCTCGGTGCTGGAAGGTAGGAGCCGCGGGCGGCACGGCGCCCCGCCGGAACGGGGACCGCGGTACCCCCGGCGGCGCCGCCCCTTCGGCTGCCCCGCGCTGCCCCCGGCGCCCTCCCTGCGCCGGCGGAAACTTCGGAGCGGCGGGCGCAGGGGCGGCCGCCCCGCTTCTGCCGGGGCTGCTCTTCCCGAGCCGACACTCCGCACCTCCCCATCGCACCGCCCCACGGCCCCGCGTCCCTGCCCGCCGCTCTCTGGCCCCGCTCTGCCCCACGCGAGACACAGCGCTGCGGCTCGGCTGGGGCCGCGGCTGTGGAGCCCAGCGCGGGGCTGGGCCGGGGGCTCGCACCCATCCCGGGCTGCCCCCGGTCCCGCTGGTGCGGGCGGGCGGCGGAGACACCTCGGCACCTCGGGCTTGGGAGGTTCCAGTGGCGGGGACACCTCCGCACCTCGGGTTTGGGGGATCCCACCGTTAGGAGCACCTCGGGTTCGGGCTCGCAGCCTGCCGTAACGTGGGTCACAGTGGTAGCGACTGTACCCCGGTGACCCGTGTATTCCCGAGACACACCGGCGGTATCTTACGTTCGTCTTTTCACAGTAAAAACACTCTTTGCTTTCCTGACTTTGCTGACGAGCTGCTCCACACTGTTCAGCTTATCACACTTGTTATTGGGAACAAGGTCTGTTTTCAGTGAGGTTTTCATAAAATCAGTCACCCGAGTCACAAGCTACACCCTGACCGGTGTTTACCTGTGATTTTCTTCTTGAGGCTTTTAAATCTTGTTTCTAACTTATTTCTGTTCAGAGGTAAACAAGGGAGCAAGGCTCCTCATCCGAGCATTTCTTTGTGCTATTATTTATACAGCTCGACAATGGGCGAGGGGTTTCTGTTAGGAAAGAAATCTTGATGTGGCACTTAACCTTGTGCCTCAAGAGATTATCTCTAGCATTCTGTATCTTCTTGAGCAATAGCAGACTTGATGGGGATTTCAGTCTGTTGGTTTTGGGTTTTTTTAATGATGATTATTATTTTAAATTATTCTGTTAGGAGATATTGGTGTGACTGCATGCATTATTAAAGCCAACAAGGCACTACTGCAGAGTGGAGAATTGTTTAGTGTATGTGGAGAATTGTTTAGTGTATACATTGATGTCTTTCCACAGTATCAAAGTTGTAAAAAAGTCTGTTTTAAATCCAGAATGTTTCCATGGGCCATAAAACCCCATGTTCCTGGCATGAAGGACTTTATGTCTTTAGGGTTTCAAAAATATTTTTCATTTATTAGCATCATAACTGGGAGACAGAAGATACTTGTTCTTAATAAATGTCTGTCTCTCTATATTGTTAACATCCACTGAGTTTAGATAACATAGGAACATATGGCTTACATGGGGAAGACAGGGTATTTAGATTCTTTTTTCTACTGCCTCCTTTAAATAACATACTTAAATATCAGAAGCCACCATAAAATACAACTGTTGTATCTGCTACCTAAATACTTTATACACATGCTGATTTAATTACATTTCAAAAATATGTGATTGCTGCAAAATTGACTGTACAGGTTTTCCAATGAACAGACCTGTATATTTTTTTATAGTCACACGAGTGTCCGGGTAAAAAGTCCCTCTACAGGAAGTTTTTTGTATTTTTCATAATCCATAAATTGCACAAAGCCATTAGTCAATAAGCTGTTAGTATTCTAAACGCATCCCTTGCCATGACTACAGAAACAACCTATCATTACTTAGCATCATAAACTCCCTTTTAGCTCTGCTTCAATAGAAGTCATTACATAGTCCCATTATTACACCTAATCAGAAACAAAAAAGTATATTCCTGTGGATAGGTGTATAGATTCAGTTCCAGAAGGAAGCTGCTGGGAATAAAATTCAAAGTAACCATCCGTATTTTACAAATTGCAGTTTAAATTCTGCATGGAAGCCTTACCTACAGTGGCAGTATATTTTTTTTCCTCCATGCAAATAGCTTCATGTGCAGAACTGGGGGAGTTCCACTAAACCACATGCAAAGTACCATGAAGCTTAGTGTATCATGAGAAGTCATATTTTATTTAATACTTCTTAGAAACCTCTTCTGTTCTTCACATGGAATGCGTGTATACATTTCTGTCATCAACAAAGAATCTATTTTGTGGCTGTTACCCCAAGGCAGAAAAGAGCCCCTCATACTTTGTGGCAGTTGGAATTTCTTATATTAAGCTTGTTCAGAGCTATTCATCTGTTCTTCCTCAGCTATCAATATCAAGGACTATTTAAATAAAAATTTAATGTAATTCTTTGTCTCTGTCTGTAGTGTTCAGCAAAACTTTTAGAAGTCTCATCCTGGGTCCCATCATCCTGCGTGGGTTCTTTGCTGTCCTCCAGCTCTCCCAGGCAGCAGTGCTGAGTGGCAGCGCTGCTGGAGCACGACAGCCCTGAGATTTCAGTGCAGCTTTTGCTCAAGTGGAGCCCAGCCAATGCCCACCTGCTTTCTCAGTGGGCTCTGGAGCCTCTTGAAGGCCAAGAGCTTGCTGCATTTGGGCTGTTGGAGGACAAAGCCTTTGCCTCCTGCCTTCAGTTCTCAATGCCATCTTAAACATGCTAGAATCGTTCCCTGAGCCTGGCACAGCTTGCAAAATGCAGCTGCTCTACAACAATAAAGCACCATAACCCTCCACTTCATGAGAGAGAAAAGCAGCTATTTTCATAATAAAGCCATGCCCCTGTTAGGTTTAGGAAGGAAATATACCTACCTTGAATTTCTCATACCCGGTGTTCCCCCCAAAATGTGTTTGCTAAGAGCTTGTTCCCATGCTTCAAATATGCTCCCTCTTTCATTTCCATATGCTGTTATTTGCTTTAAAAAACTGTACAAGCTGTCAGTTAAATCCTTCCTTCACATTAATTTTGGTCTATTTCAGTTAATATATTGGATTAATTTAGAAAGCCAAAAAGAGAATTCTGTAGCTTCTGACCCAGTAATTCAACAAGCAGCCAGGGGTAAAACAAATTACTGCTACATTCCCAACCTTCCAGTGGACTACAGAATTATTTCCAACTCCATCAGGTTGCAGGAATGTGGATTGCTATGATTTAACTTCCTGCCATTCTGCTCCAGCTCCTCATTTGCATTTTGGCATGATTTTAACAGTTAATTTCTCACAAACAAGTAGTGTTAGGAAGTAATGCTTCCTTCCACACAAGAGCTAGAAATTACGGCTGCCTATTTCCAAAACCAGAAGGTGTAATAATGCCACAAAAAGCTGAAAACAAGCAGAAAAAAAGGTTATTCAAAAATCTCCTAATAGTTTCATGATTTGCTCATTGAAGCCCAAAGCAAAAGTACTGACTGTAGAAGCTACAATGACTCTAATGAAGGCAGTATCAAGTGAAGTCAGAATATTATTTTTTACTTAAACAGTATCTACTTTCCACCTTTTCTGCTGCCCTGAAAAAAGCGAAGCTCCAAACTGCTTGCAGTGCTAAGCAGTTCAGCAGAAGTAACTCAAGTAACTGCAGAACAGGATTCAAAAAGCTGCAGTGTTAAAAACAAGGCGAGTGTTTGGTGATGTGTGTTACACCTTGCTCTTCTACACATACAAACTTCATATTCAAAATGTACCACCCTGAAGCATGACTTCAAATACATAACTCCTTCTTTTTCCTAAGATATAGTTGACCATGACTGCTAAAATTTGTACAGAACAACTTGGTTACAATTGCATTGATATTAATAGCAAATTTCAGTGTGTAAATGATGTATATGGCTGTAGCCAGAGTATGAATAACACTGGATTGAAGCTGAAGGAGCTACTAAATTATGAATCACTATCTAATGAAAAAGTTAAGATTTTCAGCATCTTCCTTAAGGTTTAATTCACAGGGAAAGATTAGACAGAAAAATTACCCTTGAAGTAAAACTTTATAAGCTATTCATCATTTATGAACCTGTCAGAAAGTCATAATTCACTGGAGAAATGAAGAGAGCTGCTAATTGCACTTACTCTAGTACGTGTAGTTTACATACAAAACAAATCCAGTACTGGGAGTATAACCTGTCTGGACCAAAGCAAAATGTTAGTGTCTTGGATTCAGGCTGGGATTCTAACACGGCAAACAAGCTTGCTGCTTGTCTGCCTTGTACATTCCAGTCTGTTTTTGTTTTTTTTTTTTAATTAATGAAGCACTAACAGTCTAGGACAACATAAACAGCTTGCTACCTTTAAACAGCTTGCTGCCTCTGTCAACAAATAACTGGCAACTGCCACCTCAAATACTGCAAGATATGGGGTTGGGGGAGTGTAAATTTTACAACAAAAACCAGCAGGTAACTTTTAATGAAAAAAAAAAAGCCACATTTTTTTCAGAATATCTTTTGCTTCACTCAGCTTTCACTTATTACAAAGCTCCACTATGCAGCAGGAAAGGATGGCCAATATGTTAAGAAATCATTTCACAAAACCTCCTTTATCATATGGTAAAATTGATGAACTCTAAGTCTCTTTTTAAGGGACTGAGAGTGAAAAGCTGTCTGTACATAAATTGTTGCCAGACATGAAAGAAAATAGCAGAAAAGAACTTTAAATATTAATTTCATAATAGACATCCAGAAATTATTTCCACTGAAAAATGTAGTATATTGCTAATAAATAAGGTAAGACAAAGAACTCTGGTATAATCTGATCGATTTTTAAGTCAAAAGTATCACTATCCAATTTGTCTAGGAATAAGCTATTGCTGGAAAAGATGTATTCAGAATAGTCATGTGTAGCAGGATTAGCTCTGTCAGCTAGAGGGAAGTCATCTGAACTCAGAAGTCAGTGTACATATTTTAATAAGGTTTTTGAAACCCCTCATCAACATGGTTTGCACATGCAGTCTTCTCATCAGTCTCTTGCTGCACACAGCTTGGAGATGAAGAAAAAGGCTTTTCCATATAAAAATGAAAGTTTCTATTTTAAAAATGAAAGCTATCATTATTCTGGCAGAAGTTTTGCTGGCAGACAGACCCAGGGATGGATTATAAGTAACAGGATGTGGAGCAACTGGTAAAATGAAGCAGCCCACAGCTGCTTATACATTTCTAATGGAGGACAGGATCAGAAACGTTAAATGTTTTTAGCCAACCTAGAGGGAACTCTGTCACAGATCCATCCAAGCATGAATTGTTCTGGAAATGATTTTTATCAAAGGAACATGGGAGAACTGCACTTACTTCCTGAATCAGTTAACCTGGTTTCTCTGCAGAGATAGAGTCCCAATTTGTTTCTCTGGCAATCTTAAAGAGAGGAATCCCTACTGGAAACAGCTGGAGTGAGATGAAGCTGTTATATCTGAGAATAGACCTGAGTGCATTCAGATATCCTGCTGGCACTTAATGGCTAACAAGATTTGGATCTTAGAAGGCACAGAGTCACTGTTAATAGCTGGTGAAGCCCACTTCTGCTATCAAGCTTCTGTGAGAAAGATTAAAAATGTGTTGGCAGCTCCACTAGCATGCTCTGGGTAAGACTTAAACCAGCTAAAATGTGTCTTGCCTGATGCACACCTTCATCTCTGTACTTTATTCTGTGACAATCCTGGAGTATGTTCCAATATGAGGAAACCACTGGAGCTGTTAATAGGATAAGTTGTAGGCAGCCACCTTAAATGCTCTTTGATACTCATTTTACGTATCTGCAAATGTTCTGTTGAGACCACAATTGATTAAGGAATGTATGCAGGCTATGAACTATAAAAATGTTTGGGATTCAAAAACTGCCGTGTTTTCATCCTCAGCAACAGAACTGTTAACCTTAAATACAGCAGCAACAGATGCAATCCAGTATTCCTTTTGTCAATTAAACATAGCAAATGCTAGGAGGAGAGAGAAAAATCTCATTCCTTGAAATTTACAGTGTGTGTTTCTGAGCTAAAAATGGCTTGAATCTGAAAAGAGTTAATAAGCTTTTTGAAAGAAAAGGAGGTGACCATGCACAGAGAATTACAAGAAATCCAAAGTGTCTGGACACTTTAACCTGTCTGTCTAAATTCCACAAGTTCTTTACAAGACCATCCACCAATCAATCACTCACTTTGAATTTGTGCAGCAACTAATCCTTGATCAGAGTTCTTAAAGGCAAAAACCAAAACACATAATTAATGTTGGCCAGAGAATAGGATAGGATATAATAATCATAAATGTCCCCAGCTCATTAATAGCTAATATTACTGTTTAGACTCATGAGTAAAAAATGAATATAAAACCTGAAATACTGCAATGAGCAGTTGCTGAAAGTAATGCTAATTTTAGTGCAGAGGGCAAATGAGGAACTAAGTTTAAGAATACGCAGAAAAGGAACCATTCCCATAAGGCAAAACAGAGTATATAATTAAGATCAAGCATTTGTTACTCTAGGCTGTATCTGCCAGAAAGAAGCAGGCATCCTGGCAAGATTTTCCAACATGCATGACCCGTGTGTTGCCAATTACCATCTCTCTGGACTGTGTGTTTACAAGGTGCTGCCTAATCCAAGGGGCAGAGCACAGAGATCCAATGAATCCTGCTTTAAGCAAAGTCTGTCATCTTTATCCCTAGGATTCTGGCTACCACTATAGTAAGAATGTGTAGTACTCTAAATGATTAAGTCTTTATTTTGAAAAATGGTGGAATGTTTCTCAGCTGTGCCTGACTGCTCCCCAGTTTGATATTCAGCTTGCCCTGCATGCATAGATCCCCCATTGTCATCACTGAAGACAGACACTGCTCTCAGAGCCACACAGCAAATCGAGTCTCTTGTCTCTGTGTGAAGATCCCTAGAGCATGCAGAAAGAGCAAAGATATATCATGGGGAGCTCAGAGCTGTACTGTATCCCATGAAATCTGAAGAATGTGTTTTGCCATAAAGTACAAGCATCTGTCAGATTTGCAGCCTAAAGCACTTGTTTATCTAAGCAACATGCTGATTTCTCAGTATTGGGTTGAGCACCCATTTACTGCAAAACTAAATATATTATTCCCATTTTTAAAGAGAAGTAAGAGCCACACATTTGTGAACTTCCCTATATCTACTCCAGTGCAGAAATTACCTTCTTTTTACTTTTTTTAGCTTAGATTTACTTTAAAAAATTTAGGAAATGCCAACAAAGAACATCTTGACTTCTGCAAACAAGGCAGTTTATTACACCAGTTCAGGGGCTTCTTTTATGTTATTCTGTAAGCCTCCTTCAGCAACAGAATATTAAGAACTTGAATTGTATGTTTAGTGTCTTCACTTTTCAAAATTTATACAGCTGTCTGCAGGCTATGTGATCTAAAATATTTAATGCAAAGAAGTAAAGAAAATGAAAAATCCATTCTTTTAAAAACAGACAGAAGCTGGCTGCTTTTTCTCTGTTCCTAGTTGATGCTCACACAGGTATAAAATATCAGAGCTCTAAATGGTAGTACAAGAGTGTGCACCATAATTCATGGAATACAAGTACAAATACCAGATTCATGAATAAAAGAAGCTCCTCAATCTCTGCCTCCGTGTGCGTGCTGCTGTTGGCTTAAGGATGGCCTCTTCTGCAGGGTACAGATCATGAAGGGGAAGCTCACTGGAAGGTGCAGAAGCACTAACTTTTGTTACATTTATCACCTAAGTATCTCTGACTTCATAAGGTCAGTGTCCCATAGCTCAGGCTCCTCTGGTAGAATTCTCATCATACTCATCCAGTAAAAACAAAACACCCAACTCTCCCCTTGAATCCCTTTGATATCAATGCAATCCTGCAGTGTGCTGTTGCTTACATCAGCAAGCCATGTTCAAGTGGCATTTTTACTCACTATTTGTGCTTCCTGTACCATAATACACTATGGAGCTAAGCCTAGACTTATCTTTCATCCACACTGAAGAATAGTCATGTCAGAGAGATCTGTAAGAGACTTTAAAAGAGGAAAAAAAAGGAGCAGAGGAATACTGTGTCCCATTTCAAGCACAGTAACTATTTGAATTGCAGTTTATTAGAAATAAAATGATCATTCTTCATCCTTCTGGAAGTGTTACAAGACGTTTAGTGAAAGTGGTTCAGCCTCTCATATCTGTTCTAATTGCTGTGACTGTGTCCCTGCTGCAGTACCAGGACAGTGGTTCAGCACTAGCTCTCTACTGCGCCAACTTCCAGGATTTGTCTCTTCCCTAGACATCTCCCTTCTTATGATTTGTACTGTCCAAATTAGTCTTTGAATTCAAAATTATTTTTCCAGGAAGTAGTATAAATTTAGGCCACTAAGAGATTGCTTTGTTGTTTTTAAAATGCACACAAAAATGGGTTAATGGAAACAGTCTGAAACGTCTAAAAATATCCTGGCTGATTATTTTTTTCCTTTTCTTTTCATCCTGAGTATTGATAGACCTTGTTTTCAGCCCCTTAACTCCTGTTGGCTTTCCCACATTATCCTGTGTCATGTCAGTGCACTCAGTTTAAGGCAATACCACCTCAGGCAATCCTGCCCAGCACTCTGAGGAAGAGCAGGTAAGTCCTGTCCAGCTTTTTGCCAGCAGTGTCTCACTGATGAAGGCAGCACACATCCAGACCATTAGCCAGAGACACCTCTTTTCTTTATCAGACTCTCACCCAGAATACAAGTAGTGCCAAAGGAAGACCCTGGAATGTTTGCTACCTGGGCTACTCTGAATACATCTTAAGGTTGTTGAGAGCATGAGAAGGATGGGCATTGCCAGGGAAGGGCAAGAACAAGGTGCAAGAGATCAAAACTGAAGAGCATGAAAAGGGCAGGGAACCAAGAGAAAGTGGTCCATACCTTCCCAGTCATCCATATAACATGACAAAAGGAAGACAGCAAGACAAATATTCAATCCATATCTTCTGCAGTTGCATCCATACCCATGCTGCTCTGCAAGGAATAGACACTGTTTGTTTGCATTTACACGCACACAGGCACTGGATATTTATAGAACCAGTACAGCTCTAGTGAAAGCCAATCAGGCTTTCTGAAGTCCTTTTAGGGGGGTTGTTTCTTTATCCACATCAGGAAGGAGGGAAATCAATGGTTACTGTAACAGAACATCTATTCTTATGTTGTTTCCACCAGTACAATTACTGAAATGAATGTAGATGCATACTGAAATATATATTAAAAAAATGTATTGTAACAGTGGTAGCCATAGTAAAGAGCTGTACTAAATAAAAACCAAAGCAAACCAACAAACCCTCAGTTTTTCACTGTTACTTGAAAGTGACTGTTTGCATTTGTTTTGCTAGTCACATGTTAATTTCACTCATATTTCTCTGTGTGTTTGCTTTAAGAAACAAAGGCAAAGCTCATTTTGCATTTTGAGAAGCAGCATAAGTTACACAGAGCTTGCTCTGTCCTTGCAAAACAGAGGGTGGGCACAGCACATCTTTAAGAAAGGTGAATTCAGTAGAATATGCTGAGACATGACTTACTCAGGATTGGGGAAACTGCCTTTTCTTTAGTAATAGAAGTCAACATTGAAATGCTGCACCAAAACCAGTGTAGGAAGAAAAAACAAAACCAAACCAAACCAAAGACAAGAGATTGACAACTTTATAACCACTGTCAAGATTCTCTGTTACGGACAAGTGATCTCAGGAGTACAAAAGCATTGTGAGTTCATGCAACTCATAAACTCAGATGTTCTGGTGTACAGTTTAAACAGAGAAGCTGCAAAAATAAACTGTAAATAATTGTGAAATAATATCATCTATGTAAGGAATAGTAAAATCTAAAACCAGCTGAAAACTAATGTCAATCATATTTTAATAAAGATGGGATATTTGTTCATTTGCTTTAAAGACTAGTGAACATCCATAACTGAATACCAGTATTGGGTGCTAGATACTTTCTTCTGAAGGAGGAATTTTCAGTCTAGGGTGAGTCAGTAGTGATTAGCAGCATCTGCTTTGTATTTGGATAATGACAGATAGTATATTTTTAAGTATATTAATATTGATGAAAATGCAGAATTATTGCAGAGATGGAAATTGAAAAACTACTTAAATCTTCACCTACTCTAACATAATCCATCCCTAAAAATCAAATAAGCTTCTAAGAACATAGCACTTGTTTGCAAGACCCATATGGTATTTTAGAAAACACCCACAGTTATGAACCTGACTTACACAGGAAAAAGCATTTGTTGGTGAGGAAAGTTTCAGAATGAAACACAGTCTACTTCAGTATGGTTAGGGAGAAGAAAGGGCAGCAGAAACATACAAAATAAAACATAAATGCTAGATGGACACTTTCAGGAGCAGACTTTGATTCCTTTAATCTTTTCCCAAGATAATATATCCATGCCAGTGTTAGAGGAGCATCTGGATGAGTTGAGTCAAGATTGCTGTGGTTCACAGTCAGTGCATGCTCACTCTGCACCTCCAAAGGGCTCAAAGTCCAACAGCAACACAGGGAAAAGCACAGATGGAAAAAATGCCATTTCAACTGAGCCACTGAAATGCCTGAGCAGCAAGACAGGAAGGCTGGGAAAATAAAATTAATTTTTTGAAAGTGACAATAAAATTCCTGCTGAAATCTCTTTTTTGCCCTGCAGTGCTAAGGCCATGCCTGCCTGACAAGTAGATTAAAAACATGGGAAGGGCCATACCAGGTCACATCAAAGGTCCATCTTGCTTGGCATCTTTTTTTACAAAGATATAAAAGCAGGATGAGTATAAAAGTAGAGCAAATTATATTTATCCCAAATACATTCCAGACTTCCAACAACTTATGGCTTAAGGCGTTTCTGAAGTAGAATTTTCTACCTCAAGGATGCATTATGAATTATGTGCATTAAAAAAAAAAGGGAAAAAAAAGAAAAAAATCTTTGTTTAATTTGAACATGCCACCTGCTCACTTTGTCTGACACCCCCTGGTTCTCTACTAGAAGAGACAAGCAGTAGTTGCTCAGTTCTCAATCTCAGTGATAGCTGTGGTTTTGTAACTTGTGTCCTGTCTCCCCTCAGCTGCCTTCTGTCCAGGGCAGTCCAGGCCTGCTCTGCTTAGGTGCTTCTGTACGGGATGTGGACAGAATTTCTGACATACTCCAGATGCAGGCAAATGAAAGATTTGAAGAGTGGCATATTAATTTACTCTATTGCATTCTCATTCCCCCTCCTGGTAATCCTAAACAATTTGAAGTGACAAAGTTGACAAAGCATTTTAGGAAAATCTAAACATTAAGGCTGCTTTAAAATTGCTGATGGACTGTGGAATATGGAGTTTTTCATACGTGCTGTTCATATGGATGCTTCTTGGGTACAGGGAATGTGTAAATCTAAGGGAAAGGCCAAAAGTAAAACAGCCAGAAAGGAAGGAAAGACAGAGGGAGGCTGTCCATCTGTCCATTTTCTACTGCCATCATATGCAGAAATCACTGGTATTGTGTGGCAGCATCACAAGAACCAGTCTTGCAAGCACAAATCTGTGAAATCTGTGGAGGGGTTAAGACCATGCAGTGTCTCCTGTGGTCCAGATTAATTTCTTGGAAGCTGGAGAAGTCTTTTGCACGCATTATGCAAATAGAGTCTTAGGATAAATATGATTCATTACAGCAGTGAAACATCTTGTTTCAGGATATAAAAGTTTTATAGACAACAGATAAACTCTACAAAATATTCTTAAATGTCCCCTCAAACAATGAATTGCTGTTCTTGTACACTTTCTTGACGAACCTGGAAGGACCAGCAGTGCACACAGACTGCAACAGTTTCATAAGTTGAAATTTTAAAGAAAACACATACATTATTTACATATTTTTGTATGTTCTGAATGGTTTTGGTCAGTGACGCCAGGATTTGCATGAACTGGGACTGCAGAAAATGGTCTATAACTTTGAAATATCACTGATGTTTTTCCTGTCCAATTTCTCTCATCAGTGTTGCTTGTAACCATCCTGGTAGTGGAAGGCATTGCCACTTTCTTGACGAACCTGGAAGAAGGACCAGCAGTGCACACAGAGAAGAAGGACCAGCAGTGCACACAGACTGCAACAGTTTCATAAGTTGAAATTTTAAAGAAAACACATACATTATTTACATATTTTTGTATGTTCTGAATGGTTTTGGTCAGTGACGCCAGGATTTGCATGAACTGGGACTGCAGAAAATGGTCTATAACTTTGAAATATCACTGATGTTTTTCCTGTCCAATTTCTCTCATCAGTGTTGCTTGTAACCATCCTGGTAGTGGAAGGCATTGCCGTTGCACAGAAGACACAAGGTACAATTTTAGTTTGATGATTTTCTCTCAAAAAATGGAACAGTTTTATAACTTTTAATTGAGCAATATAAGTGAAAAGAAATGTTTGTATTCAGATATGAATAGCTCTTGAATTAGCAGTATGAATTGCAGGATTTTCCGTTTTCCCCATTTGCTGCATTTTCTCCCAAATGAACAAAGCCACGCAGTCACAAAGAACGTGGAAGTTTCACTTTCCCAGGTAAAGTTCTACAGTTTTAGTTGGTAGCGGTGGGAGAGAAAGCACTACAGAAATTCATGTTTTCTGTATCTGACAACAAGCTTTTCAAATAGTCCACCCACAAACATTTTTGAAGCCTGCTGAGTGGGGAAGGAATCAGTTTCACAAACCTTATTTTTTCATATGTGGGATTACCCACATTTAAGAGAGAAGAATTCCTTGAACTGCCACCTACAGAATTTCCTTGAAAAATTTCTGCAGAAGAGAGAGAGTTTTCACCCCCATAAATCAAAAAGCTGTCAAGGTACCAGTGGAAGGTGATGTGATTTACTGGAGACATCTAAGACCTGTACCAGCATGGATGTCCTCTCACAGGTCTGCAAATTAAAACTGTGTAAATATAAATAACACTATCAGAGTACCCTGTGAGATTTAAGAAATATCTAGCAGAAAATACATATCCTGTGTCTTACTCTCTCCAGTTCTGTGGATCCCAAGGAAAAGGGCCAAAGGTACTTAAGAATGTCAGAGATCACACTATTCCCAGCCTCTTCTCCATGGATGAGGAAATCTGAACCAAGCTCTGTGAATGATCCAGCACGAAGAATTACTTTACTAGACTGCATCATCTCAGTCACAGAACACATTTCTCTGTACATCCAGAAGAGGAGCTTGATCCTAAATGAGACCCTTAGCTACCAGGGAAATCTAGGAATTTTATTAACTACCATTGCTATATTTAGTGAATTTGTGTTTTGAAATTCATTCTCTTATAAACATCCTGTATTCCAACAAATTACTGTAAATAGTTATCCTTTTGCGTAATCCGGAATCAGGGTCAAAACCAGTGAAAGCTGACCAATATTTCTGATTATATTTACACAGGAACAGAGATGACATAACCCATAAAATAATGGTATTGGCAGCCACTGTGACTATTTCACTTAGAAAGAAGAGTATCAAAAATCTGAACCGAGTTGGGTAAAAAAAAATACTCCCTCTCCTTTCCAAGGATCTCTGGATATATTTGATATTCAAAAACGAATTTCTTTAGGATATACCCCACCACAAAATTAAACATAAGATTTTCTTAGATAGATATTAATGAGTGCCTTACAAGAGGGCTTGCAACCAAAATAAATTACTTTCTTCTTTATAGGCTATGTGTCATGCTAGAATTTTACTTTATCAAATCTGCATGTTTGCAGAAGAAACTTATTTGATCACTTTTTTTTTTTTTTTTTACTTTATCAAATCTGCATGCTTGCGAGAGAAACTTATTTGATCACTTTTGGGTTTTTTTTTTGCTTTAGGTGGGCAAAATATTGGAGTGAATCGCATTCCTCCCACTCCGTGTGACAACTGGGTCCGGACCAGCAATGGAGGGCATTTTGCTTCACCAAACTACCCAAACATGTACCCACCCAATCAAGAGTGCATCTATATCTTAGAAGGTACATGCTTCATTTCTGTTTTGTTCTGCTGTAATCTTACTGTTAAATCTTGAGCTGTTAAAACTGTCATCTTACCCTGCTGTAAAGTATTGCAGGGCCGTACCAGTAATACAATGAATTCTGCAGTCATTTACTTGAACAAGGAGCTAAATTTTCTCTCTCAAGTAATCACAACAAATAAATATGAAATGCAAACATTAAGAAATTAGCTATGTAGAACAAGACATATCCTCACAACCAGGGAAAGGAGCAGCAAATCTTCTGTAATCTATGAAGATATGGAATTAGTAAGATAAAAATTGTAGCTTGTTACCTTAATATCACTGATAATAGATTGCACAAGATGAAGGCTATTTCATGCCATGCTGCAATGTTCTATCTCACCAGCAGAAAACCTTTATGCTGTCCTTCATTAATAAAAAAGATATATCTGGCTGCCATAGCACAGTACTAAAAATACAGAGATTTGTTAGCACTGCTGAGGTCACTATTAAAATAATGTGATGAGGACAAAAAAATGTCATTAACTAGAATAAAACCATATTCCAATGAGAATATCTTAAATAAAGGCTGCAAGACTTGAGACACTCCAATTATTTTTCCTCTTATTAGAATGCACCCAAACCCCACTGAAGTCAGCTAAAAATATTAGCCAGCCTAATCATCAGATTCATATCAATTAATTGAAATATTTCAAGTAATGAGGTTTGATGAGTTTTTATTTGTACAGCACAGTTGTGGCTCACAGGCCCCTCCTTTTTGCTTGTTCCCATGCACATCTTGGTTTTGCACCTTGCCTGCCCAGGAGTGGCCCAGGGAGCAGCCAGCCTGTCCTGCTGCAGGGCTGGGGCACAGGAGCAGCTTCCAGCTCTCCTCAGTCCTTGCACAGAAACGCTGGGGGTGCCTGAGTGGGGCCAAGGCCCTCCAGAATTTCTAGCCAAGAAGTTCTAGTCTCCCTCATGCAGACCACTGCCAGCATTCACAGCAGCTCCACATGCGTGTAGCTCTTGTGAGTGAGGCAGAAGGTCTGCTGGGAGGTTGGCGATGCCAGGGTAAATCCTTTTGGCATTCAGGACAAGCAGGCAGCGTGTGATTGCTCAGAGCTGTCACTCCAGACCCCAGCCAGGATCGGGAAGTTCACGTAGCACAGCCAGTGCCAAGGACGAGGAACACTAAAGCCATTCATACAGGAGAAGGTCTTGGGATCCAAACCACGCATGTGAGAGTCAGGACTTGGGGCTCTGATCCCAGTCTGGGTGTAAGGCTGCCACAGGCTCACACTCACCAACATCTGTAGCCTGCATGCCATTGACATATTTGAAGCACTTACACTTCTCTGAATATTCTAATAAAAGATGTCTTCTGTGAAAAGATCTACAAATTTGGACTTTATGTTTAAGAAATACTGAGTAGTTCTTCCTATGTTTCTCTTTTCTATTCTTTTCTGCATAGTTCAGTGTTTTGTCCTTTTTTATGTATTTTGCTTTCACAGAACACTTGTTTTAATTTATATCTTAATATTTAACCTTGTTTGAATACCTTGTATATATGTTCATATCTGTCATATGTGCTGCATTAAATTAATGTGATTTCTTAATTTGCAACAATTAAGATCAGCAAGCAAAAAATTTTGTATGATTCTATGCAAAAGTAACTTTTAGAATATAATTTTTTAAATTTTTGTAGCAGACTGCAGATGTGTTTTGAGAAGTTTCCAGTTTCTTTTTTATCTTGTTGTCTTGGAGGCCTGTCTCTTCATTAATTCATGTCTTTGTGTTTTTTATCAAGATCTACATTTAATCTTTTGCTCAATTTTTTTTTATGTCTAGCTGCTCCACGACAAAGAATTGAGTTGACCTTTGATGAACCTTATTACATAGAACCCTCATTTGAATGTCGGTTTGATCACCTGGAGGTTCGAGATGGACCTTTTGGGTTCTCCCCTCTCATTAATCGTTACTGTGGTCTGAAAAGTCCTGCACTAATTAGATCAACAGGGAGATTTATGTGGATCAAGTTTATTTCTGATGAGGAGCTGGAAGGAAAGGGATTTCAAGCAAAGTACTCATTTATACCAGGTAAAGATGTCTAAAATTCTGACGGAGTTAATGACTGCTCCCATTGAGCTCTGTGGGTGTGTTTGTCCTCTCAGCCTGGAGCTGCATTTCAGCATGAGCACTTACAGAGGCACAGTGACAGTGTGATAGCCACGGTCTCAGTCCTGCTAATCCTGCAGGGTACATGGTTAAAAACAATTGGGGAATCTTGACTGAAAGAAATTACAGGCCTGTAGTTTGCTAGTGAGGAAGACAGCTGAGCTTGTTCATGCTGAAATCTTCAGCAGCACCCTTTATTTCGTCTATTTGTACCAGTTGCACCAGTGATAGGAAAGGAAAGACAATGTATGCAAAGAGCTGCCTTTACACCAGCCTCTCTTCTAGAAGTGTAAGGCACTGGACAAAAACACCTGAACCAACTTTACACTAGCACTCCACCCAGATGCAAAATGTTTTAAATCTCCATTCTGAAAACCCAGAGCAAATACCTGCCCAGTCTAAGCACGAGCTCTCGGTGTACTGGATTCCCTCAACCCTTGGGCTCAGACAATAGAGCTGCTCTTTGCTCAGAGTGCTGTGTAGTTCATAGGTGCAAAGGAGAGGACAGCGTGCTGCCAGTGCCTTTAGACAAACAAAAATTACATCTGCTCTGTGGAGCTACTTAAACCTGGCAGGGCATCCTTCTTACATGAAAACTTGACCTGATGTCCTTGTGCAATGCTTGACTGGTGTACTTCATAGATACTACACATGTAGTTATCAGCATTTTATTGTCCTTTGGGACAAAAGGCAATATACAAGTGTCAGCTCTACTACTTCCATAAATGTATACACAAACATGACTTCTTAATGTTATCTTTACCCCTAGAGCACATGAAAACATAATTCATGATTATATATTACTGCTTAGGGATTTAGACTCAGAAATTTCAGATTAACACGGTGACCAGACCACTGGGAATTACATGATGAAGTGTTTTCACAGGGACAGTACTTATGCATTTTGCTAAGTCCATTTCCAAAGCCATTTCATCAACATCACTTTCAAAACTAAACTACCATAGTTGAAGGATGGAACTTTAAATATACATTTAAACTGTATATTATTTTCAGAATAGATTACAACAACTGAAGGACAGATATTTTTCTTTTTCTTCCTCTTTGTTTAGATGAAGTGTGGTAAAATATTTTACGGTTGTGAAAATGAAAGGGAACATATGCACATATGCCTGCTTCATTAAAAAATCACCTTGCAAAGAAGGTTGAAAACCTTGCAGAATTTTGCATACAGTGATCATAGATTTTCACTATAAGTAAATAAAAAGAAGAGGACAAAGAAGGCATGTTCTGAACTGTGCTGAGTCTTAAGCTCAGGACAGAGGCATTCTAGGGGAAGTGATACACCTGGTATACAGAAAAAATAATGTATAGGATCACAGAAGGAGCCAAACTCGACCTTCATTTGGAAAAGAACTTTGTACCAAACCAGTGTGCACTTTTGCATGAACTAGTGCTTTCTTTGCATGGAACAGCATTTCATAAACCATGTCTAGAGCTGTTCTACATGGCCTAATACAAGAGACACAGATAACCCAGGGAAAAGTACCTTTAGTATTGAGCTGCCTTCTTCCCATACTTTTTAAAGAGCAGTTAGCAATTTCTGAGTGTTGATATATTCTGCTAAGCTCAGTTCAAATTGTTCAGAACTACATAGACAGCAGTCTGATAAAATAAATCTAAATAAGCTTTTTGCACAGAGAAAGATCCCCTGTACTCTTGTGGAACTCAGTGGTTTCAGTGAAAACTAACATAGTTAAATTCAGAATATAATGTAGGAACAAAATACTGAATAGTAATTTTTGGTGTTATGCTAGAAATCTGAGCTGTCGGGGTAGAATTACCTTTTTCAGATAAGGTCAATCTTTGTGGAATAATGTTCTCATCTAAAAAAACTTTGTCTTTATATGCTCCAATTGATTCAGTAAACTTTCTGGCAATTTTTTTGTGACATAATAAAAAATGGATATAATCTGCAGATAATACTAAAGCTTGAAGTGATTCTCAAGCACTGATAGCCCTTGTGATTCATGACTTCTTTCTATTACAGATCCTGACTTCACTTACCTAGGAGGTATTTTAAATCCCATCCCAGGTATAGTATTACATAACAATTTCTTTATACATGAAATTTTAAATTAATGTCATATTGCATTTGACAGCAAGGTCTGTCTTCTCCCTAGACTGCCAGTTTGAGCTCTCAGGAGCTGATGGAATAGTACGTTCCAGTCAAGTAGAACAAGAAGGAAAAACAAAACCAGGACAAGCAGTTGACTGTATCTGGACAATTAAAGCCACTCCAAATGCTAAGGTGAGTTTTGTTGATATAATTCAGTGTATAATGGATTTCCATGGCAGTAGCAACAGGTAATGGTCACTAATGTTGTACTTCACTGAAATGAGGTATGTAGCAGTGGCTTAGGAAATCCAGAGAGAGAATTGTTTCTGAAATTAAATTTTTTAAATATTATATAAGTCCATAGTGTTTCCTGTTATTTGAAGCTTCAAATACCAAATAACTGTGAGAACTGTTTAAGCAACAATTTTCAGGGGCATTTGACTTGGATCCTGGTTTTATTGGAAGACTGCAGGCAAAAATGCTGGCTGACATCTTCAGTAATTTCCAGTAAATCTCACTGCCAAAACTTAATGTTTTGCCTCCAGTGGTTCTATTGGAGAATTTGGTTCTGTTCAAAGTCAACAGAACATGTGCCTGCTCCTCCCATCTAATTCACAGTCCAGCACCTTGAAACCCACTTTCATCAGCAGTCTGAGCTGAATGGAAAGGCTTTCCCTTGTTAGGCAGACAGCAGGATAAAATCCTATTCACAACCCCAAAATACAATAGCTAAAGCCTGAATCATGTTCGTTTCAGAATCATATTTGTTAAATACATTGCACAGAAGAGCACATACTTTTCTCCACAGAGCACACACATCTTTAATTTTGCTTCTGCTTGCACATAGATAAAAATGAAAAAATATTTTGAAGCAGTAGCTGCCAAGATAACAAACCTTCTTACACACTGCTAACACTTAACTAACCAGCCCTGTTAACCACCTTGCAAGTGCATTCTAAAACAGTACCCAAAAAGATGATGAGAGGATAAGTCATGAAAGAAATTAAAAGTCCATTAATATATTTGAGCCTTTGAGGAAGTGAGTCAATTCCCAAAAGCCCCATACTAGTCTAAGTAATAGATGCAGTTCTTCCAGAAACAATAACAAACCCATTTTCTCTCTACATTGCCACTTGAGTGCACCAGGTCTTGTGCTTAAGTATTTTAATAAATTATTGAATGTTGCCAGAAGGCAGAGTTATAGTTGGGTGAGTCCTGAAATTAGATCATCATCCTAAATTATTGATTTAAAACATTACAGAAAAATAATTCTTAGTATTCTGACAGTGGTTTCTCAAGCTTCAATTCAGGCAGAATTATGATGATAAAATCCATTAGATCTGATACAGTGCAGTCTCTTGAGAAAAATAAGCACAGACATTTTTAAATTCCTCAATTTGATTTTGTAATAAAAATAAACTTTTAAAACTGACACAAGTCCAGCAATGAAAGTATTTTTAAAACGTGTATAGCAGACACTTAATAAACTACGTCCAGATTTCATAAAATTACCAGAATAATCAATATAATGTAAGAGTAAGGACCTTTTATACTTGCCTGGCACATTAATCCAAAGGAGCTTGTGAAGAGGTGAGCACTTTTAATGGGATTATTCCTTTGTTATCATACAAATAATAGCTTTACTAAAAATGTGCTAAATTATTTTTGGTTTCCATTGTAATTTTGTAGCAGATATATAAAGTCAATCATTAAAGGAAAATACCATCTCTCAGTGCAAATACTAGCAATTACAGCTCATATCCATGTTTTTGATGTAAGTCATCAGTGGAAAACAGGTTCTCAATGTAGCTGAGAATTTCCAGCAGTAAATCCTAACAAAAACAGCAGGAGGTAAAAAAAAAGGAAAATAGAAAAAAGGAAAAAATACATATGCTGAAAATCACAAAACAATGAGGTGAAGCATGAGCTCATATGGCACTGGCTGCACCTCCAAACAGAATGTGCAGGGGAAGGCAGTGCTGGCCAACCTGCCTCTGGAAGCACTGGAAAGGAAAAGCCACGGGGCACAAGTGTCACCTGTCTTCCTCTTTGCCCATGTTTTCAGTAAAGCCTGATAGGTGTAGGAATGGGGAGGGAATACCTTCTTTTGTCTCTCAGAGGTGGCTGGTAGCGAGCAATGGCAAAGGGGCAGCAAACTGGGTTCTAGAGCCCAAGAGTGGGATTCATCTGCCCTGACCTCCTGCACCCCACCTGAGCAGGGCTCCCAGAGTCCTTGGGCAGATGCACACAGCCCTGTGCAGGGTCCCTGTCCCTGGGCAGATGCACACAGCCCCTGTGCAGGGTCCCTGTCCCTGGGCAGATGCACACAGCCCTGTGCAGGGCTCAGTCCCTGGGCAGATGCACACAGCCCTGTGCAGGGTCCCTGTCCCTGGGCAGATGCACACAGCCCTGTGCAGGGTCCCTGTCCCTGGGCAGATGCACACAGCCCCTGTGCAGGGTCCCTGTCCCTGGGCAGATGCCTCCACCTCAGCCTCCACCTGGGCACATTGCTTCTCTGGCAACAGAGTGGCCATCTAAGAACTGTAAAAGTGTAAAATGGCCTTTGCAGTGTGCTTAAGTGGCTTGGTTTCATATCGCAAAATGTGCAGAATAATTTTGAAAGCTCCACCTGGGCACATTGCTTCTCTGGAAACACAGTGGCTATCTAAGAACTGTAAAATGGCCTTTGCAGTGTGCTTAAGTGGCTTGGTTTCATATCGCAAAATGTGCAGAATAATTTTGAAAATTCCAATACAGCTATTGAAGAATTTCAAAAGCCTTTTGATGTGTTAATGCAATTTTAACTGAATTACAATCTTGCACAAGTTTCCTGCTCCAGCAAAATAAATTATTTACTTCCTCTTTAAATACCATCCCAATCTTCTAATTTCCTTGCTGCATGTGTTCTAATACATATGCTGCCTTCTCTTGGATTAGATTTCTGCTTTTAGAAGTATTAAGATTAGCTTAAATTCATTAATTCTTCCTACACAGCCAGCTTACTTCTCTCTCATTTCCATTTTTATTCAAATTACTCCTGACTTCATGGTTTGTGTCTTCCATAAGACAGCTATGGTTCAGTAATTAGCTTTCATTCTGAAGCAATAAATTTTAATTTCCTTATTTTACTTCAGAGCTTTTCTGACTAGACTCCTTCCCCTATATTTTAACATTGTTTTTATGAATTAGAAGGAAAGGAAAGAGAACAGACAAAATACTTTAAAAATTATTTCAGTACATTTATGCATTCCTTATATCTCTTTCTAGAGAAACAGACTTCACGTTTAGCAGAGCTTCTTGAGGGTTTCTTCACCAAGTGTGTTGCTTTGTAGTGTTTTTCCAAAGTGAGCAGAAATAAAGTAAATTTTAAAATAAAGATTGTTTTGAGGAACAGGGAGAAATGAAACAGATACCCAAGACAAATGTCAGGTAATGCTCCACATGGACATCTAATTAGAAAATCTAAATTTAAAAGTGTTGTGAATTGGGAATTACATTTATGTGTAAGGGAAGAAAACATCTTATCCAAGATTTTCTAAGAAAGAAAACTCTCCTCTCTGTGTTTCTTCTCCTAAATTCCTCTTTTCTAACAGATCTACATGCGATTTCTGGACTATCAGATGGAGCATTCCAATGAATGCAAAAGGAACTTTGTTGCTGTGTACGACGGGAGCAGTTCCATTGAGAACCTGAAGGCCAAGTTCTGCAGCACGGTGGCCAACGACGTGACGCTGCAGACGGGCACGGGCGTGGTGCGCATGTGGGCGGACGAGGGCAGCAGGCTGAGCCGCTTCCGAATGCTCTTCACCTCCTTTGTGGACCGTAAGTACATCCACAAGTGCCAGTTCTCCTGGTCTCAGGGTACTTCAAGTATTTCAGGGAAAGCAGCAGCTGTATATTAAGCAGCAGGAATAGATGGAAAAGGTTGGTTCTGTTTCCTTCACATACTAGCAGGTAAATTAGATAATTGCTTTATTGCATTTCTACTGTGGTTCCTGAAGAAAAGCTTTCCTGCATTCTTAAAAGGTTTATTTTCCATTTCAATTCAGCAATACTGCCCTAGGCTACATCCTCCTCCCAAAGAGACATCCTTCCCTACAAATGAGCACAGACTTATTTCAAAAAGACAGCAGTGGGACTGAGGCCTGCCCCACTAGTGCCCAGTTCCCTGGCAGACAGCACAACAGGCTCCTCTTAAGGCCACTCTGGATGTTCAGAAGAGTAGAAAACATGCCTGATCCTGAAAAAGCTTTCTCTTCCTCCTAAACACAGCTCTTTCTGGATGTTCAGAAGAGCAGAAAACATGCCTGATCCTGTAAAGTCTTGCTCTCCTTCCTAAACACAGCTCTGTCTTCAGTTGGGGTCGGGAACTGCAGCCCCTCCAGCCAAGCTGCTCCGTTACCCTCAGCTGCATTTGGCTCTAAGGGACCCCATGTGTGCTCCCTTAGCAAAGCCCTGTGGTGTTGCACAACCATAGATAAGTAGTTAAATTCAAGTTTATTCAAGAAGCCTGTAATTAAAGCTGAGTTGTAAATGCCATCTGGATTTTTGTTTGGGTTAGAGATAGTCTTTAGTCTCATGGTAAATTAAGATGTTTCTTGAAAGCAGGTTTTTTGTGAGATTTTTTTTTCCTAAGGGTGTTGTACCTGAACGGAATTTTGTTGCCTCACATATTGACAGAGGACAACACTGTCCACATTGCAGAACCATTGCAGTGCTGTTTAAATGGCACCAAAGCAGACTGAGTTCAGAACTGCAGAGCAGATCTGACATACATGGGGAGAGCTGAATGCAATTTTCCCATTTCAGGAAATCAGACCTATGCTTGTACTAAAGGTTTTCAGAAAGTTCTGCTTGAAGAATAAATAGTACAGATTTGCTGACAAAAACAGAACTTTTCTGACAGAACATGTCTGTAGCCAGTCCTGAACAAGATCCTGGTCACTAACTTGCAGGAAAGTTCAGGTTACAGGTAGATTTTGTGTTCTGTTCCATAAAACAGTAAATTTTAACATAGGAGAAAAGCTACTTTTTATAAAACAACCTTTCTAAAGTAACAAATATGTATAGGAGAAATAGATTCTGGCTTACTTTGAGTACATGATAATAAGGAACAGTTGCATACTTTGAGCTAGTCTATTGCTTAGCCTACAAGAGGCATTTAATAAGCTTTAGATACTGAGAATTTAAATAAATGTCAGTTTTAAGTACAGCTTGCAAAAATTGATAACTGCTTTTCCACTAGCTTTTATTTCAATACAATTATTAACATTGGTATTAGTGCAAGTTATTCTAGCTTTCAATGTAGAAAATGCTATGAACTTTGCCAGGAAAATTGTCTATTTATATTATAATTATTGGAGTGAGTTTTTGTTGTTGTTGAGTTTGGATTTTTTTGGGGGGGGCATTGTGGGGGGTTTTTAATGCACAAGGTTGAAATACTAAATACTCTTAAAGGTAGATAACTTTCCAAATTTATGAGTTTAAAGCAACTCAAAAGTCATTGGCAGAAGAACATCTGCAAAGGTATGTGGTTATTGTTTTTTACCTGAGATACTGCCTTTCTTGGATAGGGTCATTGAAAAGTATGTGGCTATAAAGTGTTTCAAGTATTTTTATATAATCTAGTCATAAGCAATTTTTCTAACTGAAAAAAGTGAATCTGAGCTTATTTTATTTTCAGATTGTTAAGCTATCTTTCTCTTCTACCTTGCTAATGATTTGTAATTACACGGAGCCAACCATGAAAATTATCAATATTTCTGGAAAGATTTCCATAAATGAACTAATAGTGCATGACAGTCACCTAACACACACCTAGCAGTGCTTGCAGGTTTGACTAAGTAATTCAGCTAACAGCAATGTAAAAAATCAATGTATTTGATTCCTGGCTTGATTCAATAGATGAGTAATGCTGGATACAAAGAGCACTGTGAGCATTGCACCACTCTTGGGCAGCTCTTACGAGAAGAGACCAGCTATGTCCTTGAAGTCCTAGGCTGGAATTGATCAACCATTGTGACTTTTAGACTTCAAACTCCCCAAATAACAAACAAAAGGAAAATAAATCCATTTGTCCCATCTTCATGAACTGTGAACAAAAGCCATGCCCACAAAAATTTAAAGGGACTACACAAACATGTGAAATAGACACTGTGTTGGCAGATGGAATAGCAACAGCAGAATTCATCAACCAAATACAGAACTATAACAAAAAATCACGTGTTCAGGGAAATGAGAAAGGGAATATGGCATACCTAACAGAATGGGCCTGATCTCAGCCTTCTGAAGGAATGATTCTGTTTTAAAGCAGTTCAGACTAGATCTGCTCTCCAAACAATTAAATTCTTAACTCACTTCAGCAAGGAAGTGATGTGATAGTTACTATTACACTTTTAAGCACTGAGATTACATAGATAAACTGTTCCAAAATGTGCTGTATGTTCTGTATTCATACGTGCACTACAATTAAAGCAAGTTCTTGTATGGAACTTCTTGCCAGATTGCCAGGGTTAAGCAGTAGCAGCAAATACAGAAGCTTAAAATCAAGGAGTGTAGGGTGCCCAGCTTCAGTGAAGTAAGGCATGGAAAGACAATACAAATCAAAATGAAAGGTTTGAATGTTCTTTTTTTCTTAGTCATAACTCCTCTTTTTGTCATTGAGATTCTCAAGCCTAACAGAATGACTAAGTGAGAAATGCAGTGCTCAGGAGCAGTCATTCCCTCTGCTCTACCCTTTGGGTTTCCTGTTATGTTGCAGAGAATCCAGACTGCTCAAGAACACATTCTTTCTGTGAAACCAAATAGTAGAATGTCTATCACACATCTTTGCTGATTAGTATATAACTGACTCAACTAATAACAGACATTTCCATCATAAAAATACCACAAGACTGAAACAAAGGGAATACCAATTTCTTGGTTTCTTGGTGCCCTGAATTTCTAAATAATTCCCTATGTATATGATACAACACCCTGAAAAGAATTATTACTACTTTCTAATATATTTTTTCTTATGTCAAGGAGCTGTAACAAATACTCACAAAAACATGGGGCAGCCTTCTAGTTCATTTCTTTCTTCAAATTTCTGACTATATATAGATAGATACATAAAAAGCTAAACTGTACTCTCTCAATCCCTGCATTAGCTCTAATAGGAGGATCCAAGAGCTTTTGATTCACAAGCAGGAATGACTTAGATGCCTCTAGTTATTGAAATCTCCTGCAATTACTGAAACAGTCCTCCACAAGCTGAAATCTGATTTGCCTTAAGATAGTAATGGGCTCTAAAATGCAGATGGTTCAGGGACTGCTTCACAACATCTACACAGCAGATGCTCCCCAGAATAAATATATAATTGATAGTGAGCATGTGATTTTTAAGTATTAAGTTTTTAAAGACACATACTAAAACATTCTTTCATCATCTGTGTTTTGTGACTGCCTCTATTTGCTCCCTACCCCTTTGGAGCAAGAACGGATTTTGTAGCATTGATAATACTGAAATTGCTGAAAGCAATTACATGCAGAGAGAAAAGCATCAGAGAGTGACATGCAAGAGAAGTGATTGTGTTTGAACCAGAGAGGAAGAATGTTAAAAACCCCAGATATAGGAAGTTAATAGTTTTATTGCAAGGCATCAATTACTGAAAATTCTGAATGTTTTCTTTCTCTTCTCTCCTGCAGCTCCCTGCTCAGGCAACACTTACTTCTGCCATAGCAACATGTGCATCAATAATTCTTTGGTCTGCAATGGCATTCAGAACTGTGCATACCCTTGGGATGAGAATCACTGCAGAGGTGAATATAGTGCAAACCACAGTCTCTATGAGCTAGGCTGGTCAGTTTGCCTTTCAAGAAAGTCATGAAATGTCTTTTTCCTGGAAATATGCTGAAGACAGCTATTCTGCTAATCTCAGGAAGGTGTTCCAAATTTTTTATTTAAACTCAGGACACATGTAAGCATGCTGAATATTGATCTTACTGCTTTTAACTAAATTTCTTCCTCTTCAGCATATACTCTCTATTTTAAAGGATATCAGCTTGGTAAGAACTAGAATTTAGTATTTTTGAGGCTGCATCCTGTCAATTTCTAAACTTTAATAAAGCAAGGATTGTAGGGATGGGTAATACCTTTTGGAGATAAAGAGCTGAAAAAACACAGAACTAAGTTTTCAAGCACAAAAACCTCTCAGGGTTGAAATTGAAGCAACAATCCACAAAGACAATTCTAAAACATTTGTTTAGAGTTGTAAATCACAGGCTATTTCAGGATAAATTCAGCTGCTGTATATGGTGTGAGAAAGAATGGGAGGAAGGAGGAATTGCTAGGGAGCATGAAATAAACACTTATGGAATACAGACACATGTAAATTGCTGCTTCTAGAACATGGGTTGGGAGTATTATTTCAGTCATCACAACTACAGTAAAGACTTGTTTCAATATCAGGCTTTGTAGGAAAAATTCTCATAATTTGAAGAAATTGTTATTCTGCAAAACACAATCATTCTCCTGTGCTTCAAGAACAGCTCAGTTGTCAGAGTTAGAACAAAACCAGTCTAAGGTCAACAGTTTTTCTTGGTAAAGAAAACAATAGAACAAAAACACTTGAGGTTGTTTGCTTAGGGTTTTTTGATAAATAGAATGGCAACAATAGCTCTGAACACAAAACTCCAGAAGATTTAAATATGTATTCCATTTCAAAGAGAAACTGACCCTGCAGAAAAGGTCAAACCCTTCTCTATAGAAAGTCTTGAAAGAAAATTTCTTTTCAACACAAAAATCTTACTTGCATTTTAAGTAAATAATCATTAAAAAACCCCTACTTGTTAATTGCATTTTGGGTGAACAAAGAAATTCACACCACTAATAGATATTCTAATGTAAGGCATACGGTGGAAGCTTTCCAGTCAAGAAAACTGGTCCATAACTCCCCAGTTTGCAATGTAAAGCTAAGTTTCCTCTAAACAATCCTTACCTTTCATAACACTCAATATTCCCCGTTAAGTTTAATTTCTATATTTCTTTTCCTATTTTCTAGACTCTCCCCTTGAATTCACACTTCACTAACGTACTGGAGTATTAAAAAAATTAATTCCATAAAAAGTGTGTCTTTCCCAGTATTTTTAAATTGCTGTATCTGATGTTGAATAACCCATTGTGTTTTATGTTGAATGCAATCTAAATTCTGCTGTAATACTTGCACAGCAGAAATTAAGAGACAGCTGAAGACTAGATCCACACTGCCAGCTAAGGGACTGATGCAACCAAATAAGCAATTCTTTGCCTTAGAAAGAGAGCTGCTCACAATTGTGCTCAGTTCCTGCAGGCACCCAGAGCTCTCATTTAGTCCATATCAATAGCTACATAAATCTGAGCATATTGTGACCTACTTATGCCTAAGCCCTGTAACACAAAAATTGATAGAGAAGTCAGTTGTGTGCAACTTATTTTAAGAGACTGGCGAAGACATCGCCTTTTGCAAAACAACTTTTTGATTAAAATATCTGCCAAGAATAAAGAAACCTAGATGCAGGCAAGAGAACTGCCATAGCAGTGAAATTCATACCTCCCACCAAGGATGGCACCACTGTGATCTAAGATAGGCAGGACAAGGGCAGATATCTTCCTTCACTTCAAAGGTAAAAAGTAGCTCAAAGGAAACAGCCCAAGCTCTGCAGCAGAAATGTAATTTTTTATTAGCCAGCTCCTTGGGAGTCTCTGCTCAGCATAAGGATTGTCTCAAATAACACATGATGGTGTGTACCTCTCCCCATGCACTGTGTGTGGTATTTAGGTACATAAGACACATATTCAGATGCCAGGAGCCAGATATCTGAAAATGTTATGCAAGATTTAGGCCACTACATTTTCTTCTTCATAGTCTTAAATGCTTCTCTCCCACTAGCCAGCATTGCAGTGTAGAAATCTCTCAGTCCCCCAGGACAAGAACATTCATGGAACAGAAGTCCAACTGGAAAACTTTAATCTTCAAATAAGAATTTTAAATATGGAAAACCATCTTGTTCTGATGCTGCCATCTTGTGTGTTTTCACATGAAGTACTAGCCAAAATTACCAGATGATTTGGGTTGGTTGTGTATCCCCCACCTTTTTTTTTTTTCCCCAAGTAATTTCATCACGGGACTCTTAGAATTGGAATAAGAGCTTTGCTAAAGCTCCCTGTGATGAATTAGGTATAACTGATTTACACAATAGACACAGCCATTATATTTTCAAGAGATGTGAAAGCAGTACAGTCATTCCTATATCTGATAATATTTCACTTCTAAAGTAGAACGAGACATTTTTAAATCTAGGTTTTCTTCTCCTGACATCACTGGGAATGTTACCAGCAGGAGCAAACCATGGTAAGAGAACCATCATCTGTAGCTGGATTTAACCTATTTAAGGTTAATTTAAGCCTATTTAGCTCATGGATTTAGGAATATAGACATCAGTAGAGGTTCAGGATGGAAGGCTCATCCCAGCTGAGTCAGCAAGCACTGGTTCAGTTGCACCTGCCACTGAATTATCATATGGTAGCCACTAATGACAGGGAATTAGGCAAATCCCATTGACATACAGGTCTAGTCTCCAGTCCCATTAAGTAATTTGATCACTTGCATGGCAATCACAATATAGTCTTGCTTTGTTTAAATACATTATCAAAAGCATAGAAACGAATATCTTGTCATAATCATTTTTTTTTCTTTGCAGAAAAGAAAAGAACTGGATTGTTTGAACAAATCACCAAAACCCATGGGACAATCATTGGCATCACAACAGGGATAGTTTTAGTTCTTCTCATCATTTCAATTCTAGTGCAAGTAAAGCAACCTCGCAAAAAAGTTATGGCTTGCAAGACTGCCTTCAATAAAACTGGTTTCCAGGAAGTTTTTGATCCTCCTCACTATGAACTGTTCTCACTAAGGGACAAAGAAATTTCTGCAGATTTGGCAGATTTATCAGAGGAACTCGAAAACTATCAGAAACTGCGCCGCCCTTCAACAGCTTCCAGATGCATTCACGACCACCACTGTGGCTCCCAGGCCTCCAGTATGAAGCAGAGCAGGAGCAACCTGAGCTCCATGGACCTGCCCTTCCGCAATGACTTTGCGCAGCCCCAGCCCATGAAAACGTTTAACAGCACATTCAAGAAAAGCACTTACACTTTCAAGCAAGCTCACGACTGCCCCGAGCAGGTGATAGAAGACAGGGTGATGGAGGAGATTCCGTGTGAAATTTATGTCAGAGGAAGGGAAGATACAGCACAAGGTTCATTATCTATTGACTTTTAACTTCCTGCTGAAGGTGGTATCAGTGTGTATACAAAATGCACATGTACAATGACAGTGTATAAATTAAAAGTGTACCATACGCAGCGTGTGAGATGCACACACTTTTAGCTTATTATACTTCATTCCAAAAAACAAAACCGGTCTTCATAATTAATTCTTGCTGAAAAAGTGGTGGATTTCCTCCAATCTTCCCAAGCTACCTATCTAGTGGAGGAGTAAGACAAAGACTTTGCATGGAAATTATAAGATAGGATGGTGGAAGACAAAACCCTGCAACTACTAATCGTTGAACACTGAAAGCAATGACTACTATTCTCCTCTTCATACCATTTACTCTTCTTTAGGTGTCTGCTTTTCAAGACAATTTTAATACCTCACTTGCATAAATAAAAGTAGTTAAGTGCACCACGTGTATGTCAACATAGGTGTCTTATTGTATTTGTCAAATTGAAAGTAGAGTTAGTGTTAAGTGCCAGTTAAGACTCACAAATTATGTTACAGCCATCTGTTTCACTTGCCTTTAATTATCATTTCCACACTCTATGCTTTGTGAGAAATAAGTGAAAAGGGTTACTGCCTTTTAACAATATCAAGTTATATTAATTTTAGTACATGTGGAAATATCTTTGCAGCTTTCAGTTAAAACACAAGTGAGTAGTCATTTTATTCTAGATGCAGACTTTTACAACAGTTTTCTTTCAAGAAGGTTTAGGATTTTAAAATATTCTTCCATATATTATAGCTCCATATGGCACACTGATTTCACAGCTCTGTACTTAGGAAACAATTTTGTTCCTGAGTTTTCCAAGTATTTACATAAATAGATTGTACTGTACATTTGTCTCTTAAAATAGCTTTTTACTCCTTGTTGCAGCCAATCTTCCCTACTGAAATCAGCAATGATACTTTTAGCTCATGTCCTACTTGCCTGAAGAGAACTGCTCTGAGGTCTGTGTGATTACTGGGTGTATGAAGGAAATGGAAACAAAGAAATCACAAAGCAACCCTAGTTAACCCCTATGGAATCCTTCTTGTGCCCCTTGTTTCCATTTGCAAAATTGCACATTTCATATGTTTTTAAATGGTGGTTTGGACCTAATTTAAAAATTTTTACAATATAGAAGAAAATTTTTTAAATATATTCTCATTGTGGTTTTTAAGCTTTTTATATAGTTTGATACTGTACAGCCTATTTCTTAAATCCAAATCTAGCACCTGGACAGCAGGCTTCTTTCAGGGTCCCTCTTAGCAGTTCTGACTAAGCTGCAGTTGTTACTGCACACCTCACAATTTGCCAAGAATACTTGTTATGACTTCCACATTAGCTTACACTTTCTTCCCTGGGTAGTTTGAGCTTGTTTGGGTATTTTGTTTACAGGAAACCTTTGACTAAAGCTGATCCCACTAGCACTGGGCATAGCCTTTATTTACAGATGGATGTCAAACCAACAGAGTGTTTGTTGTGCTGATTGTAGTACCAAAAAGCCCCAAAAATGTCTTAACCTATGACCCTTGCAACTGAAAAATAATTTATTTGTAATAAAGATTAATAACAGCTGTAATCACAGATTTTTACTAGAATGATAAAGATTTTATTTTAATGCTTAAAATGTGCAACATTTAAGGGGAAAAAAGAAAGGGGAATTGAGTTTCTTCAGCAATCCCCAACTTCAAAATTAACCCTGCCTCCTGTTTAGAAAGAACTTAATCAGCTCTTACCTTAGACCCACAAGGCTGGATGTACCCTGATACCAGTTTTTGTGCTGGTCCCAGAATGTATTTCAATTTGAAAGAATGAAAACGGGCTTTATTTTTAGATGCACTACATGCAGAAAATAAATGTTTTAAAAAATCTAGTTAATCGTTACTTGAAAATTTTTGAATATTTAATGGAAACATTTGGCAGATTTTATGTACTTCTCATTGATCTCAGGATGAAATATCTCACCATGACCTATAGGACACACCATGCTATTGGTGACAGTTTGTTAGTTCCAGATTCTTTCAACAAGTAATATGCAGTTTTACACGGGTCATTCTAACCCATATAACTCTTGTAAATGCTAGGTTTGCATGACAGAGTTTTCTTTTTTATGTGTATTTATCCATGTGCTAAAAATAGTATGATCCCTACTCTTTCCCAAGTTATGTTGCCTTTGAACAGTAAAGCTGTACTAATGAAACAAACAGGAAGCCTGCAGAGCCCGAGTCTGGGGAGAAAAGGGAAATTGAAGTAAGCTCCCAAATGGCTTGAGTAATATTTCAGTCTCTGTCGTAGCCTTGTGATTACATGGTCAGAGCACAGCTGCCTTTTGGCTGCACACCAGAGCTCCCACAACCAGTCCTGGCTTTTGAGCATAACTGCTTCCAATATCCCATGGGGTGTTTGAAAACCAATCTGCCTCCACAGCCCATGGCAGGGTGGGCTTCAGTTCCTGAGCTGTGCTTTAAGAAATGGGTCTGAACTATTAGAGCCACACTTCCACTTGCAGTATAATCAACTTCCCTTCACTGCAGAGAAAAACTGACTGGGCAGACTGCTGGGTATCACAGTACAGAAAGCTGACACAACTAGCAAAAGAATCTAGCATTGGTTTGGCAGTCTCAATCCTACTGAAGCTGATGTTGTGGTCTTTAAACTTTTTTGGGGCATTAATGAAAAATGTCACATTTCATACTAGTGCAGTATCTAAGTACCATTAGGCTATTTCCATTGTGTCCATCTTAAATTCATACATTTCCAGGAGCATCCTGATTTTGCACTCATTGTACCCATATCTGCAATACCCTCTGCTAGCACTGAATGCTCCTTAGCAATGGCACATTCACTAGACATACACTGACCAGGACAAGGCCACAGCATTGACTACTTCTGGGATTTCTAACTCATTTTTACCTTTTATCATAGTAGCTTAGACTATCTGAACAAACTATCTAACATGAAAAGTGAATTCTGATGAAAATTGTACAAGTATACCTACAGCCAACATGAAAATAAAAGTGACTGTGATTCACAACTCCTGCAAGTTCTCTGAGGAGATGTCTGCATTTACAGAGATGATGGCAGTGGCACAGGAAACTCAGGTTCAATGCTGTTCCTGACTCCTCAGTGACCACAGAAATACCAATGTGTACTTAAAATGCACGGGATTCTCTTGTCTGCTATAGACAAGATGACCTCACAGTATCTACAAATTCCAATGGCATATTGCAATAATGACTGTCTATTTTTACTAAACCAATACTAAGAAGGGTTATGGAAAGAACTGTCATTGATTTACAAGAAAAGGTGCTTGTCATGTGAACAATTCACAGAATCTTTATGTCATTAAAATATGCTTTGCTTTGTTTTTCACTTGGTACAAAGAACTCCGTGCATTAGCAGCAAACCTGTGAATGAGGGGAAAAGGTTTGTCTTATTTGTAAAACAAATTTGGTCCTAAATAAGTTCTTATATCATTGATCACAACATTTAATTTTCCAAACCATTTAAGTACAATTCTTTATCTGAAAGGGTATCAACAGCACAAGTAGTAAAAAAAAAAATTAAAAATTTAGCACATATACCTAGGAAGATGAGTAAATTACTGCTTGAAGTGGAACAACTGAATTCATGTGGATGTACCAAGCCACAGCTGCAGTCTGAGCTTCCTCTATGGTCAGGCTCTGTATATCTGCTCACAGCAAAATTCAGTCAAGCCCATTTACTTTTACATGTCCTTATTTCAAAGTTGACATGTAAGCCCTATGATTGCTCAGGTCTGTAGACTGTTTATCAAAACAAGATTCCTAATCCATGCCAGCCTGAAAGATAAGCTGATTTTACCCTGAGATCACACTGCTAAAACTGAATATTAATTATAATAGGAGAAAGGATTTTAAAATAAAAAACCTGGATGAGTTGATTCATACTTTGAAAATTAGTATTTACAACACCCATCTCAATCTAACAATATAAAAGCTGCTATTTTTGCAACTGCAAAAATCATTCCTGTGATATCTAATAAGCATCTCTGTACAGCATCAATCCCTCTTGTAAATGCTTAAATCACATGTCAATATGCTGTAATATTCTGTGACAGGTTTATTTTCATATTCAAATTCCTTTGCTACACTCCATTTTACACAATCAGCTTAACAAAAACTCTTTTCCATCTGTTTCGTAGGTCAACAACAGTAATTTCTGAATGGTCAACTTGTTCCTTCTTATCTCACTATTGAAGATAATCTACCATATACCAGATAAAACAGCTTAGTTTATATAAGTCTGTTCTTACAGAGCCAGGCTCAGGGAGAAACAAAGAACTTGATGTCTTTGTACCTCTTTCCACTAACGTGTCATAATTTATGGTAATAACTTGTATATGGAGAAACCCCAAAAAACCCTTCATGCCAAATTCTGTTCAAGAAAAATTATTGTGATAAACCAAATAATAGGCACCTAAGACCTACCCACTCAAAAATTCAAAATAATTTCCTGGTTTGGAATCCGTATCAGTCCTTCTGAAAAATGGAATTATGTCAGTGCTCTTAAAAGATGCACATCACATCACTCTCTCCAAATAAATACTTCTCACCCCAAACACAGATTCCCTAGACATCTTTTACATGCTAAAACTTATTTCAATATTTTATTAATTCATACATGGAAATATATGCATATTACAACTTATAATTAGCCTCAAAGTTCATAATCACCTACCTAAAGTTCCTTCTGTCTTCCTTCCAAATGTTATTTAGGAGCAAGGATTTCACTGCAAAGCATTTGTCACTAACCCACAGCATCTGAGAGTTTAAGCATTATGTTAATTTCTGAAACTGTACTGCAGCTTATTTTCCACCAGAGAAGTGAGAAACTACAAAGAAAACTCAAAGCTCACAGGATTATCTGCTTAACCTCAAATGAATATGGCTAAACTGGAACAAAGTACATCAGTGTTCTAATACTCAAGGTTTAGTGTTTCATGGGGAAGTAACATCAGCATTAAATGGGCCTGTGGTTTTTGTGAGCAGATTTTGTTTGCCCCAGGTTTGCTCATAACACATGTCTGTAATAACTGCTACATTCACCTGTGAATAACACAGGGATCGAGGGCTTCAGCTATTTGCAGAGACAGGAGAGGAGTTGACAATTAATTCTTTGTTTAAAATACAAAAGGAGAAACATAAATATTAATCACTGGACATTTCTGATACAATGTTTAACTCACCCCCCAATGCAGCTGAATTACCCTCAAGATAGTAAAGTCCACCATTCTATCTAACTAATATTTTAGGTTCCCTCACTTCAGTAACACCTTCAAATACCCCTAATAATTTGGGAAAAGCCAGCTGTTAGGACTGAGTTTACTGGCTAGCATTCACAGCTAGTACTGATTATTATAGAAAAAGATGTTTCACTGGTTAATGGAGGTGAAAAAAGCAGGAAAATACTCTTGAAAGCAATTATGAGATAAAAATTCCTAGGAAGACAAGTCAATAAATCCCAAGTCTCTTAACCATTGTAATCAATCTTCTGTTTGTAAAGAACAAACAGCCAAGGTACATAAGGAATACCACTCATTACTGGCTCTTCACTGTATTTTTAATAACCCAACAGAGCAATTGAAGGCCTGAGGCCAAGTCAAATAATTTTAATTCTTCTGTAGTAATGAAAAACAAAGAGATCTAGTAGCATGAAGATGTTTGCTTTTCACTTACCAGAGGCAAAGGATTCTGCACAGGCCATTTAATCTTCTGTCATCATTAAATGTTGTCTTGAACAGTAAAGGGAATTCTGGAATACAAAAAAACAGCATAAAATATCTATGTATAATTCAAGTGTATAGCAAACAAACCAAAAGCAACAGACACTTAAAATAATCTCATATATTAGGTAACTTTTAGAGCTCTGTGTGACTCCTAAGGTTATCACATTCTCCCAGACATTTCTGCATTCTGTCTGTTTTAATACATTTGAAAATAAGCACTCAAATCTGTGCAAGAGAAGTAGGAATAAAAGAAAACTAAGTTCTTTGCCTTTAAGATCCAGACTATTAAAGTTTCACTGTACTGCACTTTCCTCACAGAGTAGAAGCAAGGACAAACATTAGCATAAGGAAAAGAAATCCTTTACTTGAACTATCAGAATCCAAACATGACTTATGAATTGTTAGAACATACAGTTTGGTGTGCTTGGTTGTTTTTTAATTGTAGTTCCAACTTTCCTTCAATTATCAACATCGTAAGATAAAATGCTCTCTAAAGCAAATGTGGAATTTTGTCCACAAAGAGCTATAAGAAGTAGATTTAAATATTGCATGACCATGTTTAAAATTAAGAAATACCTGGTGTAAATGCCAACTTATAAAAGTATAAAAAGATGCATTACATACATTCAGAGAATAGTTTCCATTACAAGTTGCCAGATGTGTAACATGAGGATTTAATGATATTTTAGCACCACCTGTAACATTACTACAGCTGAAAAATACTAATGATGAACAAGAGGAATAAAAAGCATGAACCCACTTCTTTTTCAGTACTCCCCCTCAGGAACACAAGAAAAGGCTACCAACTGTTCTTTAGCAACAGTACCAAACAAGGAACTCAAGGTAAGGAGTAGCCCTCAAGGCTTAGGGGAACATCAGCAAGAATTAGAAAAAATAAAAGTTATTTCTCCATTAATTGTCCTGTTCCTAAATAGCTTGTGCATCATGTAAAAACAAAGAAAAATATGCAGAGTGATCATACAAGGACCACACCTACTGAGGGAAACAGATGTATTTGAATTTAGTTTTATGAGAATCAGAACTGGAGGTCATGGCTTATCCTCGCCACAGGACTGCACAGAAATTAGTCTTGCCAAAAACCCCAAAAGATAAGAAACAGTCACTTCAGACTCTGAGTATAATGGAATATTATTTCTGTACAACTGCAAGAAAGTGCAGCTTGTTTGGTTGCCTTGTTAAGTTACAAAGAACAGCTGACACCAAGTGAAGGAAGTGGCAGAAAGCCAAGCCTGTCTCAAAGCAGAACCACTTGTCTGCTGTATATCTGAAGATGTAATAACCTGTCTCCTGCTTGCCTAACCATGGGGCTACCTTCTCCTCTTTCATCATGGAAGCACTTCCAGGACTGATGGGAGAATATTTGAAATGAATGACAATCCTACCTGTGGGCCCCAGGCCAATCTTAAACAGAAATACCCAATATGATATATCCAGGGGGAAAAAAATACAGCTTTGATTCTCTTTCAGACAGGAGTCAAATAATAGGGTCTAATATAAAATCCACCAGATTCAGTGTAAAAGCATCAAAAAACCCCATACACTCTCCTAAGGAGCAGGATCTGGATGCCCTATGAATAATAGACATTAGCTTCACTGAATGTACTGGAATACTTTTCTATACAAAAGTACACTCAAGCTGAAAGATTTCAAAACAGAGCCAAACATCTAGAGAGCTATTTTGAAGGGTAATTCATTATGTTAGTGATCCTATTAATAGCAAACCCCTCTTATTAAGGTTAGATGTGCCTATTGATTTTTTCTTTTTAAGGAAGACTTTGTATGAATATTAATGGCTAATGCCTAGAATTGAAAAACTGAAGGACAATTTAACAAATTAAATGAAACCGGGTTCTCTGTTCCCAGCAGCCAAGCTACCTAAGCAAAATGCCACATCTGATCTAATGCTTATTTTTACTATTTTGAAAAGGATTTTGGAAGAAAATCTTTGTTACAACCTCTTATAGAAAGGGAAAAGTTAGGCAGGAAAGTATAAACAAAGAAAGGTTAGGTTACAAAAGTATCAGAAACATTACTACACAACCATAGCCTACAAAGGGCTCAAAAATTGAATTGTGGATGTAACCCAAGGCATAACTCATGTGTCTCTTTAATGCCAATATAAAGCTGCAAATTGAAAATAGGTTTGCTTTTCTAGAGCTCAGAAACACTACAGCATCATTGAAACACCCCAGTCTTGTAGTGCACGATTTGTTTCACTTATTACCAGTGAAGTTTAAACCCTGTCTCTGGGTCTCATTTTCCTGACACCCCTGAATGCTTTGCACTGTAGCAGTCGGCTGCAGAGCTGCATCTCTCATGATCCTGATGGGGCATAAAGTAGATAAAGCACCAAGTTCCTCATTTCTAGTGCAAAAAACCTCTTAAGCAGGGACAAATCTGATTATTCAAGAATATTGTCCTCTTTAGCCTGCTCCAGCAGCAAACATTTCAAAAAATAGCTAAACCTATTTTCTCATCAGATGGGGCCGTGTGTCTGGTAATGTCTGCACACAGCACATCTAAATAAATGTATCTTCATTAGTTTCATGTCAGTGTTAGCTCAAATAATAACAAAAGTACCCTCAGATTGAATGTGCTGCCAAAGCCAGCCAGCTCTGCTTTTTCCTACAGTATTATCATCCATTAAAGCTGTTGATTATGAAATTATTTTCTATCCCTGTCCTTCACACTACCTGACCAAGCCCAGACTAATGCTCTCTGCTGTCTGTATGCAGATAATAATTCATATTCCAACTCAAATAAACATAAGCAAGTACAATGTTGTGTGCCCGTACAAATAATTTAAAATACTGATCCATTAATATCTGTCACAAATAGGGGAGACAATCTGCTAAACAGTTATCCAGCAACCCTACAAGAATGCACACATGATTTCATATATGTATATTTTCATCTTGGACAACCTAAATTTTAAGAAGTATGTATAAAGGAGAGAAAGAAGGATATTGGGGAAAATATAACAGAGGAGTTTGATATTTCCTGTTTTATTATCAGCTTACTATCAGCATAAAGATGAATAATGCATGACTATTTAGAAATTAGACGGTCAAACAACTGAAGAGAGAGGTAAGCTTGAATAACCATCACATCAATCTTCAGGGAAACAAATTAGGGTACATTACTGTCACAGCTTTTGCTTGACATGGTTTCAGATTTTAATCCAGTTACGTGGAAAGCCTTGGGAACATCAAAGAAATAACTTTTCCCCCCTCTCCTGAACACAAACAAGTGAAAAGGTTTTAATAAATCCTTTTAGCTGGATACATAGCTCAGACAGAGGGAAAGAGAACATAAAAATATGTATTTCTCTAAATTCTGATTTACTCTGGAAGAAGGAATGATGCCTCAGTTACACCCCTACCAAAACAGAAGCTTTTAGAAAATTCTTTCACAAGACAGCAGTTCACTGAATTGCTACATTAATGTACTTTTCAGGCTTTGAAGTCAAGAGGTCAAAGCAGAAATGGCTCAAGAAAAAAGGCATGCTGTGCCCCCTTTACAATTACATTAATTATTTTTCCCATCTCCACGGAAAGGTTATTTGCTGTATCCAGATTTCTCATTTTCCTAGCAAGACTGAGTGGGGAGACAAGATAAATACTTATTATTTCATTTACAGAACTTGAAGCTCACTTATTTCATTAGATTTGTCACAACAATCAGTGGGCAAAGTAGGAGCAAAACTCTTTTTACATCCTGATAAGCATACAACAAAGGTTTCTGTTCCTCTGTTATGGCCATCCAAAGCACCCTGAAGGCAAAATAAACAAGCAAAGAACAGACAGGAAAAACTTACTTGCAGAGAGGAGATATTCTGGTAATAACTAAATCACAGCATTGCCTTGGAAGAAAAATCCCAGGGGTCAAATGTCTAATTCCTGTGCCCACTCCACCTGCAGACTCAGAAATCATTCAATAAAGGTTGTGAGTAAAGGTGCATCTATGTTTATGCCTTTCTAATTCAGGTATTTCAACAATTTCAAGGTTTTGTCTACAGCTGTGAACTATAATTTTAAGTACTCAGCTGTACTACAATCACATCACAAAATTATAGTGCTTGGATAGGGATAAGGATGGAGACAAGTTCCAGAAGATAGAACAATAGCTTTCCTTTCAGGAGTCATGGTTTTCCTTTCCATTTCTGCCATTGCTAACTGTGTTTTCTTGGTTGAGGCACTGGAGATCAAGTTATCCAATTTGTCTATTAATTTAATTGATGCAGTAATAAAATGCAACTGTCTGCCCTAAATTTTATGAATGGTGTGACAATATCAGTTTCCTATAAAATTCAGTTTTCCTTCTAAATGTTACAGCAGACATGAAATATTCACCTGAGGCTTTTCAACTTTAGATTGTTGTATACTCCTGAAACAAGACAGCATGCACATCACCATCAGGAATCTGCATTCTTGTCATTATATTTCCTCCAAAACAAGCTCTGGCAATTTTTTCAGAGCTACTTTCCCAGCTTAGAAAAAACCCAAAACAGCAAGGAAGGAAGAGGAGTATTAAAAAACCACATACAAATAAGCACATTATCCAGGCCAGAGGAAAGAAGAAAAACAGCAACACACAGAAGTTCTCCAGTTCCCACACAGCTTGACCATCTTCCACTTCCTTCCATGTGTTACCTCCTGCTGGCTTTGGGCAAAGAGCAACCACTACTCTCCTTTGTGCTAAGAAAACAATAAAATTGGATTTGGGCATATAAGCAACGAAGAGCAGAACAAAATCTGTCCACAATTTCACAATGCAGGGCATGATGTTTCTGACAAGTTTTTTGGCATATAAGCAATGAAGAGCAGAAAAATATCTGACCACAATGTCCCTTTCACAATGCAGGGCATGATGTTTCTGACAAGTCTCAATCAGAAGATCTCTTTAAAATTAGAATTAAAACCATGCAAAGGGAACAACCAGAACAGCAAGGAAGTAAATGTAACTTTTTGCCAAAATGTTATCTGAACACATTAGCAGGATCCTGACTACACAGCTATCACATCTTGTCCAAATTCTCTCCACTTTTTTCTTTTATCCAGATCCTGAAATATGAGCAACTGGAGTGTATTTATTAATGAGTAAATTATATTTAGATTTTAAAAAAAATCAGAAGTAACTATCCACACAAAATTGCCAATACACCAGGTACATTAGTAACAGATTTCCATTTTCTGCACCCAGAATACTGGCATTGTTGTTGCTGTAGGGATTATGCTGACAGCAGCTTTTGCCAGCCTAAGAACAGGTGACATTCATTACTCAGGTCATGTTCTTCTAGAATAAACATTTGTAAACAAATTACTGCTTAAACTGCCATTTCCTGGCCAACAGCACACTCATGTCATCTGGTTTTGGGCACAGTTCTTCCCACTTCTAACAGAGAGGGTACTAGAGGTGCAAAGAAAGAAGTCACAAAATAGATTCAACTGTTTTGACACAGAAAGGAGCACAACAGGAATGACTGAACTCTGTTCTGGACCAGAGGCAACTGACAATGCAGGGAATTGTGTTCCCTTTGTCTTTCAGAAGAAAAAAAGCCAGCAAAACAAAAGCAGAACCTAGCTAAAACCTGAAAAGGGTGGGGAAAAGAACAAATTCATTTTCTGTACAGCATCATCAACAACTCTGACTTTGTAGTAACTTTGAATTTTAATTAAATTTAAATCAACACAATTCTCTAAAGGTTGGAATGGTCACAGAGAATGGCAGCAAAGGTTAGTGACTATACTTGATATTAAATTGAAATGTCTCCCTTCGCTGGCTTAGATCTATTAATTGATTTTTTAAAAATCTATTGTTTTTTAACTTATGCTCAGCTCTTCTCTATGTCTAGTACCCAGAGAAAATAAAAGCAGCCTTTCCAGCAAGAAGGGATGTTTTAGATTGCAATACTGAACAAAACAGTCCATTCCCTGTCAAAAAAGGCCCATAACATTGCAAGAAAAAAGCAGCTTAGTAATGGATTATTTAAAGCCTCAAAGAAAAGTCTATTTTTGTAAAAACTAAACAGAAAATTAGAGAAAATGGAAACAAATACTTAATTTATACCTGTGGCTATGAAAGCAGATTAAAAAAAGAAGATGAAAGGCTTCAAGTTCCACTGCTGCATATCCTGAGCCACAACAGGCTCAAAAGGCTATGCACACATTTTTGCTCTCCCAGGGAAAGAGAGGAATAGAATACAAATTCTGGACCCCAGAGATGATCCCTATCCTTTCAAAACATACCTCAATAATGGATTTTATTTTTTAAAGTAAATATCGAGAGAACAAACTAAATATACAATAGATTTTAAACTGCTCTAGTACTGGAAATGTTTGAGGATTGATATTTTTTAAGAGCAACCTAAGAAGCATATAAAATCTAGTATAAATAATTCCCTAATGGTTCTCAAGCCCTTTTACATTTATTGCTAGTGACAACATTCAAATACAAGGCAGTGTAATAATTAATGTTGCAATTAATTATGGCAATTAAGTTTCTTTCAACTGAAGAAACCGGCTGCTCGACAAGAGATAAGGAATACATTATGACTTACTCAGCTGAGCAGTTATTTGTGTAAGCAACATACTATCTCTGATAAATCTAGTCACATAAGGAATGGCTGTGTAGAAACGAGTGGTTTTTATGATAAATTAAATCCTTGCTCTCAGGTGCTCAGAAAAATTCATGTTCTAGCCAGAGGAGCTCTAGACACAGGCAAAGTAGGAGGGTGCCCAACGTGGAACTCTTGGAGGCACAAACCTGCAATAGTGCTACCACCTGCTATTCCTACAGGTGATCAACTCTACAGAGATCCTGACAGCTGACTTTGGGGGGTTTTTATGGCTTAGAGAGTCTGCCCCTCCAGGGCCTCAACATTCAAAGCTGGAGACTGAGCAGTGATTCTGTAGGATGTCTCTACCTCCATAAGGGAAACAAGCTGTAAAAACCCCTTGGTTTCTTGCCACAGGACCACAGAATAACATGGCTCCTTTAGGTAAAAGTGTATTATAAAAACAAACAAAAACAAACAAAAAAACCCCCAAACTTTTCACCCACATCTCTCTGCTTCTGGGAAATTCAGCAGAAGGCTCTAGAGAGAGCAGAAGGAAGAGCGGCACAGGACAAGGCTTCATTCTCTTGTCAGTAAAACCCACATTTCAGATTCTATTTGTATCTGCACCACCAAGTAAGAGGTCACATGATTTCTGTCCTTTGAGGTGCTTTGCTCATGTGTTTTTGTCATAGGGGTTTGCATTCTTTTTCCTGGGAAAAATGTTTACCAATGCTCTTTTAATGCAGTTACAATATAATATTTCCCATCGCTATTACTTTGAAGATTTTATTTCCAGACAGCCCTGACAAAATGAGTCTGTCTCAATGCTACTTTATCCAACCTTAAAACATAAGGTTTGGAGATGACAGTTGAATGTTACAGTCTTTGTTTTGGCAAAGCACCATATATCACATCTGTCCAAGTTGTGCACTGTGAAACAATATATCCTAAGCACTAGAAACCCAAAAATAGAGATCTTATGTTTTTAAGCAAGAGTGAATAAAACCAGTCCTTTTTCTATTTGTCTGTGTTTTCTTTTTCTTGATTCAGCATTATTTACAGATAAGCTACAAACTATAGAAAGTCAATAAAAAGAAAGCTGAACTAACAAAGCACATGACACCAAACAGCTTATCAGCAAGAGCTGTATCATCTCCTTGCCTGTCTCCTTCAGTTAAAGGAGATCTAGAATTTATGGAGTGCTGGTAAACTCACTTTAGAGATTTGAAGCAGAAGCAGGAAGAACACAGCACTTGCCAAAGTCCACATAAAGGCAGAAAGATATGAACAATCATTATCTGTGCAGCTCAGCTGGAGACAGCTCCTCAGAAGTGTGCAGTGAGAAAAGACAGGGCTGCAAAGTCAGCTCACTGCAGACCTTTCTGCCCCAGCTTTCCCAGCTGATGTAGCAGTGACTGACAGCACCATAGAAAATAATACATCACAGATTTTTGGGTCAAGCTGCTTTCCTCCTATAGAATATGGCCTCAGATTTAGAAGAGACAGAAAATAGATATACTGGAAGGTAATTGTAACTTTTATCTATAGATATCTCAGACTTGGATGATGCAATCCTATAAGTAGCTTTCAGTGCATTGGCTTTCTTTAACCTCTGCTAAAATAAAAGCCCTTTACTACACAATTGATCTTGCTGTTCCCCTGAAGCACTCACTTCAAGAAGTTTGAATTCTAAACCACCAGTATTTATATAAAGAAAAAACACCTTTTGGCCTATAAAGTTGTCAAGACAATAGAGATTTATTAAGCATTAATAGATTTCTGAAAGCCCTTAATTTATAGTCTGAAGCTATTCCTATAATCATCAACATAAATTTTGGTTAGAGAAACAGCTCTTGTCTTGTGCTGCTATAAAGCTTTAAAAGGATACAGACACAAACCACAAGGCACCTTCTGCACTACTTATTACACAGAAAGTTAGAGAGGATGATTGATCCTTCTTAAATAATTTTTTCTGCAGTTGTTCAGCTATGAGATCAACAGGACACTTTCAGCACTAATGAATGTAGTGCTGTGTTGAGTACATGTCACTGGGATAGCTCAGAGAAAGAAAACCAAAAAGTCTGGAACACCAAGCAAATCCTGTTAAATCAGAAAGATGTATTAGCCTTGAAGCCTTCCAGGACATTACCTCAGAACCAACTCACAGACAAAGGTCAGAAAAGAAGTAATGAGGCTGCCCTGGAACTGTGTTGAGCAAGAAGACTGCAAGACTGTAATTTAGAGAATGTTAAATCAGACAGCACAGTCTTCTAGAAATGCTTTTTAAATTTTAAAAGCACAATTGGAACCACAAACTCAGTTATTTTTTTCAAATAATTATTTTTGCAAACACATATAAATCCTCATGTATTAGTCCAAATTTACCAAAGGACTAATCATCATTGCTGGTTTAGCTTTTATAAATCTGTTAAAGGCAGCTTTGATTATGACATGAGACATGTAAGTATACATTTGTACAGGTGCACACTAAAGCCTCTGAAACCCAGCCCTAATTAAACTTCTTGCCTGCAAAACTATCTCTACTCCAACAGGATCCTCTTCTCCAGTTCTCAGTGCTCTATGATCCATTTTAGCTACCAGTTTACTTTCTTTGGTGTTCCTGGGCTTATAGGGAGGATGAAAGAAACATGCTCCTTTCTTCCAGTGTTTATACTGGTTCATGACTGCAGAATAAAGATATTTGTAGTTGTGTGTTTTTTGGAGAACCAATGGCCATGTTAGCTACAATTCTTACACTGTTACATGATAAAGGATAGCAAAAAATTGAATCCTTGCACTGAATAATGACAGTACAATAAAGTAAGAGGCATTATCGAGTCCTTAAGTCAACTAAGACATGACTTTTTAATGGAATATTTTTAACTGGAACTACTACTACTACTATAGTGTTGCCCTAAATTCTGGCCTCAGGTACAAGGACTAATACAACAACGAAGCCAAAGATCCCCAGCCTAGTGAATAAAAACAAATGCAACAGCAGAGAAACATGTCCTGATTCATCACTGTGGAAGCATACCTGAAAACTGAGAAGCTCCTTGAACAGTTTAAGAACTGGCCAGTATTCATAAGGAATCCAACAGTTTGGCTGGGGAATATAAGACAAACAGAATCAAGCTGTCTGACCGACAGCACTGATAGAGAGTCCAAATTTCTAAATTAAAATACTCATCAACGAAAGTGGATTGTAAAATATAGGACAACTTCAATTTCAAATTTTAATTAAAAACCCAAATTTTATGAATTTGAAGTCAGCCTTTAAGGATAGGCATTTTTCAGGAATTTCTGCATTTATGGGCATCATGGCAAACTGGCCACAGGGACAGATAAAATGGTGGGCTGATCTGGTGTACTGGCAGTCTAGGACATAAGAGTGACAGCTCCTTAGCACCTTTCAGTAGGCAGGCATGAGGTAACACGTTGAAAACAGTCTTGTGACAATGAGGAAATAGGGATTACTCTTTACAGCTGTTATTCAAAGCCTCTAAAATTCAGTGTGAAAAAAGCAAAGCTTGGGTCAATTCTTATTAGATGTCGCTCCTTACAAGTGACCTGCTGATATCAAGTTAAAAATGCCTTAACCAGGTCATAAAGGTGAAGTTCAACTCTACAAAATATCAGTTTAAATCCCATGCACCACCTGGAGTTTACATAAAATTTAAGAAGCACACAAGTCTTGTGTCAAATTCCTGCTCAGGAATCAATTTTGCCTTAACATACAAAGCAAACTACAGTGAGAGAAAGGTTATAGCATAATATTTAAAAGAAAATATGACATTCAGAAAAAAGTAAATATCATCATAATCCCTATAGTCTTCACCTCCTCACTAAGCTGAAAATGAATAGCATAGCTAGCAGCTATCAGTTCACTCAAGAGGCATCTGCATAAAACACTTAAAACAGGTACACAATTACACTTATTTTTATATGAAATCCAAATTTTCTACACAAAGTTCTAAACACAATCCCAGATCACATATATCTTTCTTTGCTGGAAAAATAAAGAAAGAAAAAGAAAATTTAAAAAATATTCTAGAACAATCTTCCTCCTAAAACACCCTCCCAGAAGCACCAAGCCAGGAGAATCTTCAGATGCATTTGATTGCAAGATTTCAGACATTTTTTCATTGAATGCATTTGATTGCAATGATTCTTCAGATGCCATCTTCAGATGATCTTCAGATTGCAAGATTTCAGACATTTTTTCATTGCTCAGACTGCCAACATGAAATTAAGGCAAAAAATCAACCAGCTATGGAACTACTTTAAATTACATTGAGGTTTGACTGCTAATACAGTTGTACACCAAACCAGCTGTAGGCTTTTCACCAGTGCAGGCAAAATTCAGTATTGCAATATAGCAACAAGGGCCAAAGGGCAGGAGGAGGAATTAGTGGCCAGGCCAGTATACTTCTCATACCTAATATTAAAATGTAAATTGCTCAGTCCTCCCTTCCCCATTATTATCTCCAGCAGCAATTTAATCTGAACAGTGTTAGTATAAATTTATATTAGCAGTATACATGTTAAACAGTATAAATTATTAGATTTTTTTTCGTACTGGAAGGAAAATTGGAGTATATTTAGAGAAACAATACACATGATGTAAATATTGCTTTTACTATCAATGGTGATATTGGATCAGAATGGAGAATAAAGTAAATCTGATTGTTCTGAAAAACAAGTTATTTACTGCTTATGAAGAAGTGTTTGGAATCTTAGTGCATAAATCTAAGGAGCTTACTTTAATTGTTCAGGAGTAGAGCATATGCTAGGATTAAAATCCTAATTTACAAAACCAAAAAACCACATACAGGCACTCTCTGAGCATGCTCTCTAACTTTTGAAGACTTCATGCACATACTACAGAATAGAAAAAAGATCCTCAATACTTATGTAGTTATTTCTCTTTCATACCCAATACTTGTCTCTCAGGATTAATACAGCATATTACTTTTCCAAAGGATGTCTAAACCATTTTGTAAGGGATGACTCCCTCCTCTATTGATCTCCTCTAGCCATATCACACTTCTTTTCATACAGCTCTGGCAGCAGTAGGAGGAAACTATTATTTGATTTAGCTCATCTTGCTGCTTTGCTGTAGGCAGGCTGTGTGCCCTGTGTCAGCTCAGAAGCAGCACTGAACTCTCCCTCTCCCTGCTCTGGCAGTGCTTGGCTCTCACAGGGCATTAGCCAAGCTGCTCCTGTCAGCAGCACTGAGCTCTTATTGCCCACACGTTCCCACACTTGACAGGAGCAGGCAATGTTGAAGGTAGAGTGTTTGTGAGCTGCAGCAATGCTGGAGGGCAGCTGGGCTCATTACTCACCTCTCCAGCTGGAAACTGTATTTATTGTTGTGGGACCTTACCCCACCAGGGCATCCCAGCCCCGAAATTATCAATATATACACTCAGCCAAAGTCAGCTGCTCACTTAATTGTCAGTATGTCAGAACCATGCACTGTAATTTTATTACCTGAGCCAGATCAGCTTGTTTGATTAATTGTGATTGTTCCTGGGTCTAGCCAATAGAAATGAATGAATTAAAAGCCCCAAGGTTTCAGATTTTTTTCCCCTATATGAGCCAAACTGTTTTAAAGCTTAATAAGGCAACAACCACTTGGCAACTCACAGACTGTTTTCCCACAAGCAGTGCAAAAAAGCTCTTCTCCCCTGTTCAGTGAATGTAGTTAGAAAACCAGTCTGCACCACTACAACACCAGTTCTGTGCTGGAATACCAAAGTAAAAAGCCACAAATCTTAGCTTCATTGTTATATAGGTTACAAATGATGAAAGAGCAATGCTGAGCCTCTAAAAAGGATGTATTTTTAAAAATCTGTCCTGAAACATGAAATCCCTTGAAATTATACTTGAGGTGATGCTAACCTACTTGCCTAGAAATAAAAAAATTTCACTGCAAATCACCATTATATATATATATATATAAAATATAGTGAACTATATAGGAGTTAAACATGCAGACATTATTAATCAGAAATAAGCAATACGGTTTCTACAGGGTATTTAAAAATATTATTGATATTGTTACTACATCCCTTTCTCAAAATACACACACACCCTAGAATTTAACAATTTGCATCACCCTGTTTTGTTCTTAAACTTTCACTTTGCCCTCTGGTTTCTGCCATCCAGTGATCTTGCAGCAGTGTTTTATCTCTGTTAAATGACAGACTACATTCCAACAATCAAGAATACTACAGAAAAAGCTTCTCTCAGTCTCTTCTGTACTTGAAATAATGAAGTTTTCCCTTTCAGCCTCTAATCAGAAGCCTCAGGATTATTGCCAAATGTGTGTTTCTTGGATACCAGGCAAAGGCTTCCTGTCTACCATTTAGTTCTTTAGTTTCATTTTCTGAGTCAAGCTGAAGGCTCCAAAAAATATCCATTCACAGTTTAAAGACTTGCAAAAAGGAAAAGGTTGTCTTCACTAACTCTTAGCAATCAGTAGGAAAACAGAAAATTTAATTTTGACTGTTTAAGTTGAAATTATTTTTTTATTAACTATTTCATGAAAAATCACTGAAATAACATTAAAAAGGGCAAGGAGATACAGACATCATCATAACTTGGATACCTAGGAAATAATCTCTAAACTTATTAAAGGAGTGAGTTTTCCCTCCTGTTTCCTCAAAAGTGAAAGATCAGGAAACAGAGAATTCACTTAACAAGCAAAGCTTGATCTCTACTGAAAGAGAACACGGGGTGTTACAAGTCCTAGCTATGATGCTGAGACACTCATGAGAGGTGGCTGCACTCCCCACGAAATGAAACAGAACGTGGCCATGGCTGCCACTCTCCATGACACAGCACTTCCCTACACTGCCCTGGTGCTGCAAGGTGAATTGCAAACATAAGTCATCCTCTGCTTTCGGTTTGTTTGCCATCTACAAATCTTTTTTTCTCCTTTTCTGCTGCTACCTATAGGTTTCAAAATGTATTCTTTTCCTTACTTTTTGAAAGCATGACCTTATTCTTTGCACTATTATTTCTGTTACCAGGTCCAAACTGGAAACACTGGATTGCATTCAAATTGGTTTCCCCCATACCAAAATATAACCGACTGCGAGAGCTATTTGAACTGGAAATACAGACCAGATTTTGCTGAAAAAGACAGTTTATTAAATTTACAGAAGTCCCATTACCAAAATTATTCCAAATTTAATTTACTGTCAGTTTAGTAGATTGTGTTTCTAAGCATCTATCTTCAAGTTACTATGGAAACAATTCCTGATACTTCTATCCTAACAGAAAATTTAAGATGAGTAATTTTAATGTAAAACGTTTAGTGTGACAAAGTGAAGTTTAAGGGGGGTTAAGCAGGATTTTAGGCGTGGGCACGGCAGAGACAGGTTCAGGTGGGAGCGGAGCCATTTCCCGAGCAAGAGCTCCCTCGAGCGGCGAGAGCGGGGCCCGGGGCCCGGAGCGAGCAGGGCACACACGGGCCCGAACCCCCGGCTGCCCACAAAAATCATCCCTGTAATGAAAGGAGACAATTAAGAGGGTCAAGTAATACACAGAACAAAAGGAAGTTCATAACCTTAGGGTAATTGAATTCAACTCGGGTCAGCTGCATCCCTGTCACAAACACACGGAGTATATATATATATATATTTAAGTCATCAACAACATTACTTAGATTTGGAAAACTGCCACATTTTAAATACCAGGCTTTTCTCTTTTTTTTTTTTTTTGTCTTCAAGATTTGCTGATCAAAAGGAAAGGAACAAGAGTGTTCTTTGGACTGCATGCTTCAATTCTAACCAAAAATTAAGTATGCCCACATCATCTTACTTGAAGGGGGCTAATTTCTTTCCAGATAGAAAGAAGATTTCAAAGTTCAAACTTATCTGAAGATACTCGAGATGAACTACTGTAACTGTTCTTCTAGAGTGCCTGCTTCTCTGGCAATCAAGGCAGGACAGGAAGACTTCAGCAAGGCAGCACTGCCGCCCTACGCTGCTTTCAGCAGGGCATCCGCACAGCACCAGGAATAGCCACAACCCTTATCACAGAGCCAGTCCGCATCGCTTTACTGCCCATGGAAAACTTCCAGGTAAAAGGGAAATAAGCAGCAGGAGAAACGAGTTGAAGTCCTTTACCAAAGACTTTTCCTAGAGGGAGCTGCTAGCATGTAACACAGCAAAAGCACAGCCTGATGACAGCCATCGTTTGGCACGCGATTTTAAAAGAACTGCCCTCAGCTTTAATCAGAGAGGGTCGGGAAGCATTCCAGGGAGAGCTCTGCCCTTGGGAAGAGCCGCGGTTTCTCAGGCCTCAGAGCTGTAGCTAAGAAGGATTTTGTCAGTGACTGCCACCTCCAGCTGAACAGAGCTCAGGCCCAGCCGGGCTGCAGGGACTTCCCTGGCCACAGAGCAGGAAACACAGAGCCCGTGGGGCAGGTGCACACTCGCAGGGGGCTGCAGTGGGGATCCCCTTGCAGACATGAACAAAGTGCTGATATGCTAAGTTGCATGTCCAACATCATACAGGCTATTTCAATATCATTTAAAAGGTGGGAAAATTGCATACACGAAAAAAGTCAGAATCTCTTCGCAGTATCCTTTTGTCCAGACTCTTCCTGATTACTTTGCAAATCAGATTTCCGCTGTAAATGCTGCATTTAGTTCATGAAAGGGATAACTACTGTGCTCTATTAGAAGCATTAACCAAAATGCATTACTGGGAAAAATTCTTTAGAACAACAACTTCATATCACAAATAATCTTAGCTGAGAGCAAGGCAGTCACCTTTATTTTTGGGGAACTTTGATTAGATTATCTTAAAACTCCCAATCCTATATATGAACCCTGTGACCAAATCAGGAGAGCCATCTTTTAATTTCTTAGGTGTTACTGTTTCTCACAAACCCTTTCATTAATTTTTTATTCAGGCAAAGAAGTCATTAAGTAACACAGGAAGAGATTTTATTTCTTCACTTTCCCCCTTTCCAGACCTCTCAGAAGAAGTCAGAAATGAGTCATTCAAGAGGAGTACGATGATGATGATAACAAGCTAACAGTTATTTTTCACATTTTCAGAGTACAAAGGTAGCATATGCATGAATACACAATTTCTGGTTTTAATACAAGAGAGGATCTGCAAGTCAATTTTAATATTTCTCTCCTCTAAGTTCTGTATTATTCCCTGCAGGCTAAAGAGATTGGTGGTAGCTGAAAGGCAAAAAATCTCACTCTCAGATACTCTGTCCACATTATTAGTTCAGTGACACACAAAAAAGTATTCTGATTTTAACTTGTTATTCAAACATGTTTCAAATTGGAAAAGATCAGACTGACATTGGGTAAAGCTCCAGACTTGCACCTATGCTGAAATCAATGGTAAAAGTCAGATCAACTGGAACAAGTCTGAAGCTAAAGTTATGAAGTAACCTTTAGAACTACAACAAATAATGCAATAGGTATTGGTGCATGGTTAAACAAACTCATAAAACCTCTTTATAAGGACAGATGTGCCCTTTAGTACAGAGCTCTGAAACAGCACTCTTGAACTAGTCAAGAGATACTGCTCCAGCATGTAAAAGTGTTTGATGTTAGAAAGCTTCAAATGTGACAATCCTCTGCATTTTTTCTAAGCACAAAGGTCTTGTACATAAAACTTTTATCAGATGCACTTCCTCCAAAATAACACATAACTCTAGACATCAAAATTTTGGCTATATAAAGGACAAGAGAAAATGCAAACCTTCATAACTTAAGATGAAATATTATTCTTTGTTATTTGTTGTGTAGTCTTTGCACTCACAAAAATAACTGTAGTGAAATATTTTGTGTAAACTAATTTATCTGCAACACAATGTAGACTGGGAAGAGCATGTGCAATGGAAAATGGAAATGTAGAAACCTGATATTCAGCAGTTTCTAATAAATTCCTTATGCGTTTCCTAAGCACTGACTATAAATGTGTTGATCTATTAATATTTTGACTCAGCTATAATAAAATCACAAATATAAGCTTAAAGCATAGATGAAAGAGTCACAATTCATCACCAACTGGAATTCAGTAACAACTTTCAGCAATCTCTTTCCCCTACTGAAGGACAAGGCTCTGTCAAAAGCTGAGCTGCTTTGTTTAAGACAGTTTATGGGTAGGCTGATGAGCAGGTGTGGTTTCCTCTATGGATTAAATAAGTTATTCAGTGAACTGTTTGTACAGAATACTATAGTTGACATACGTCCCAGCCTCAAAATATTACACACCTTTGCTGCCTTCTTTCTTCTCAAAAGGTGCGTTGTATAGCAGATGGACCTTCAGAGGCAGCTTATTACCTCCAGAAGCCATATGACTGCTGGCTTTGGGGTTTTGCTAAAACATTCTTAAAACAAGTAAACATTAAACAACTGCTGTTTGTCCCCAGTCACCTTCTGTAACAGTTTCTTTCATCCTGGCTTCAATCTTTGTACAGTCCAGCACTACCTTACCACTCCCTTACTCTTCCCAGCCATTCCCCTCTCCCCTACTTTTAGAGAGCCTGGTTTACCTGTACCAGCTGCAACATACTGCAGGAACATTTAAATACATCTAAAGGTGTAGTAACAGGATCTTACATTCATGTGACAGGAAAATGTCATTGTTACTCTCCTTTTACTGAGAACAGGCCTTCCCATAGAGAACAGATACAGCACGAAGTAGTAAATGACAGAATGTTTTTTATCACTGAGAATGTTTCCACCCATTACAGAAACCAGGCCCTAGGAGGAGAGACTGTTAAAAGCAGGTAGTTCAAAAAGATGCAAACTTTAGCTGAATCTAAATTTTAAGCATGAAAATACAAAACCTGTGTAAATCTGTATTTGCATGCAGAGATGGTGGGTTTGCAGGTGTTTTTACCAAATGTAGCCTTTATCTTAAGAATGTCTTTTGTTCTGACTCCACACAGAGTTAAGTGCACACAAGAAGGGCTTCAGAGTAATGGTCATGAAGAGTTCCTAGAGTCTAAGTGAACTTGAATTGTCAGTAAAATTAAAAGATTGCATGCTTCCAACTCAGGGAAGAAAATAAAATTCTTATATAAAGTAGTGAATGCAGGCATAACACAATTATACTACAGACCATGGTAAGTAAAAGAAACAAACAGCAAGGCCGCTTACATCTCAGCTGTTACATGCACTATTACACCCTAATCAATTGAAACACTTTTTCCAAACACAAACCTTATTAAAAACATTTTTGTCTACTATGATTACAGTAGCATTGAGAGCTTTACATTAGGGAAAGAAGGAAGCTGGACTTCATTCAGGATCTTATATAACAGAGAGACTGCAACAGGGCTAGCTGATCTTTTTTCAGCATTGATTTTTGTACTTTTCCTCCAAAATCACATTTCAGCAAAGATGCTTTGGCTTTTCTGGTTTCATACACAAATTATGGGTTTGAAATAAACTTCTCACAAACATTTTCAAGTCTTAAGTTAGGCTCTTTAAAAGGTATTAAGAAAAATTTGTAAAAACCACTCCTTTTTGTTTAAGGTAAAGCATTGATTCCTTACAGAAACTGATTTTCACAACACGCTTTTTCACTATTGATATCCATATAACATACCTGTATTACACTTCTGTTGCAATAAGCTCTACATTCCATAAAATCCCCCAAAGCACAGTTTTAGCACATCACGATCAGCAGACAAGCCACACAATTACACAAGGTAAACCTGTCAAATAATACCAAAAGTAATGATTAGAATAAAATAATAGTGTGTTGATGCTTATCCAGGGTTAAGACTTGCTCACAGATAGAAATGCACAGACTGTTCTCAAACATTGCCTAGTGCAAAGCTCCCAGGGAAATCAGTGACAGGGGTTCCAATCAGCTGCAATTTGAAGGGAGAAGGAAGGTCCTTGCAATGCCAACTTTTCAATGTGCATGCACACACTTTTTAGCTTTTTATATACATACATGCTTTTTTCTTTACTCATCCAGCTCTTACTACAGGATAAAATAACAATCCTTTTGAGCTTTTTCCCAACTTTCATCTTGCTAAAGACCATTACAAATTCAGCCTGATAATCTAACTTAGTACTAATAACAATCCTTTTGAGCTTTTCCCAAGTCTAGGAAAAAAAGCTTTTCATCTTGCTAAAGACCATTACAAATTCAGCCTGATAATCTAACTTAGTACTTCTAACTTCAGTTCAGACACCATATGCCAAGCTGTGTTGAAACTTTCAATTTATCCTGCTCTGGCTCACAGAGGAAGGTTTGTGACCAAGAGTTTATTAGGAAAATATAAGGTTAATAAGTTTAATTGGTATATTTTTCTGATCACTCCTAGTCTTGAAAAAGGTCTGTACATAACACCTAACACCGCTCATCTCACAGAAATCTGTCAGTGAGGAAGAAATTAAATCACTTTCCTCCCAATCCATGCTGCTCTATCATCTCTAACTCTACACCCAAATATTCAAAAACCTAAATGTAATTCAAAACACTCTATTTACAAGAAAAAAAAAAGGATTTTCCACATGCCCTTCAGATGGAAAAAACCCAGTAAAGACCAAGTGCCTTGATAACTTGGCATTTAAAAATGCAGAACTCCTAAATTCTTCTAGCTAACACGGGAGGAAAATCCCTTAAGCTCTCCCCATTCATGCTCCCTCTTAGAGATCCCCACAGTGCAGGCTTTTCAGCTTGTTTAGCACTACCTGCCAGGGTTCCCCTCCTCACTGATGTCTGCTTTAATTTTGTAAGGAAAACTTGCCCAGCACTCAGATAAAAAGTGAGTAACTTTCTGCTTTTCTCTCAGTTGTGCTCAGTTGGGGTTGCAGGCAAGTGACAGACCAGGGGGTTGGTGTTGGCATGAGATTCAGTTAACTGAACAAAATGTGTGAAACTACTGACATGACATTAAAAATGGACTAGGAATTACAAACAACACTATGAGGGGGTGACAAAAGTCACAGAGAGTTCTGTGAGGGTGCCTGGGTCCCACAGGTGCTTAAGGAGGAGTTAGAGGAGAAACTGTCAGACAGCAGAGAGAATTGGAAGGGACTGCCAGGGACATTCCAGGGACTAAAGTCATGCAAGGTCACACCTCAGGGTAACTGTGTCAGTGACACCATATAAGGCTGGGATTATCTAAGTAACCCAAATCTGAGTGCAGATGTAGCAAAACTGGGGCCAATGTGGAACAAGTCATTAGGGGTGGATTGTTTATTTGGGAGGAGCCTGCACTGGAAAAACAGAGGTGTAATGACAGTAAAAAACAGGGCCAGGAGATGGCAAAAGGAGCGAGGTGTGCAGCTCATTGCCAGTGCTGTCAGGCAGGCCTGGCTTTCATCACCACGCCCGGGCAGGACAATAAACCAGGCCTGCTCTGACCCTACCCAGGCTGCAGCCTGCTCCCCTGGGCAGAGCTCAGGGAGAGCTCAGGGGCTGGCCCCGAGCACTGGGGGGACAGCTGCTGCCACTGCTGCTTGTGCCCTTTAGAGCTGCCCCCTTCCCAACAGGCTCTTCACAGTCCTAAAATTCCCTACACATTTCATGGCCTTTCTTTGGTTTTTACTGGCTTGCTTTCCATTGCTAAAAGGGTCTAGAAATCAGAGAGTGGCAGGATACACGACCTGCCTTATCTGGTGAAAGCTGATACCAAAAACATTTCAAAGAACGGCCATAGAGGCTCGGCAATTGTTTGTTATTTGGAGTTTTTTTGCAATGTAACTGCATTCTTTAACAGTATTTAAACAGAACACCTTTTTTATTTAAATTTGATTGTTTATTAATAAAGCAGGAGTTAGTGATGCCGAGTCATATTTTAATGTTCAGACCACAATGAACACAAAATAACTTCATAAATAAACCTGAACAGGGGTTATGTAATTTGTAGTAACATGAAATTGATGTCTTCCCAATTTTCCAGTGATGAACATGATCGATACTATTTTATTTCTAAGAAAGCATCATAAAATGCTCCATTTTAAAAAAAGAAATTAAATTCGTTTACATAAAGAATGAAAAAAAGGTCTGAAACAATAACTGAATATAGTTGTATTAGTTATAGTTATAGTCCCTTTTGGTGCCTATGTAAAGGTAAAACAATACCTCAAAGAGCCGAGAATTGTGCAGTCTATTTAGAAACAAACAAACATTCATATAGCTACTGCTTTTTATCATAGTGTGATAATAATAACATTAGTACTAAATGAAAAGCTCTTATCTGAAAGAAGAATAAAATCATTTTTAAAAACAAAAAAGACATACAAAGGAAACAAAGAATGTGCAAGTGATACCAAAAGAAGCAGGGGAGGACACATTTTTGGATTCCAAGGGAAGTCGCAATTTGAAGATATTTGAAAGCAATTTAAATGTGAGATGTGGCCAGCTGTGTTCTGTCAGCACAGCTCACAAGTCTGTAGTAAAAGCAGTGTGCAGGAAGAAGAAACACCACCTTGCTCCTCATCCATATTTGAACTGAACAAAAAGCTAATCATCCCAGCCTATGGTTCTTTAGCTTCACTCAAAAATAAAATGTAAAGTTTCATCCCACAGGAGTTTTCTTATTACTTATTGCTTAGTTTGATTGTGCAAGACACAAACCAGGCCTGTAGTAGCAGGGCTGTCTTGGCAGGGAAGAAGAAAGCAGCAGCCACTGCCTCTGACGTGGCTCCCTGGCCTGTGCTGCAGCTGGTGCCCCGAGCTCACCTCGGCCCCACGTCCAGCACCCTGGCTCTCGGTCTGCTGCCAACACCCTCAGGATGCCAGGTGCCTTCAGCAGGCACTCAGCTCCCAGGACAGGTAGGGCTGGGCTGAATCACACTTTCAGTGAACTTCCTCCCCACAGGCACAGATAAGAATGGCACCCCACTGGTTTGAGCAACTCACCTTCTTAGAGCTTTAATTTTTTTTAGTGCAAAGAAAACATAAACACTAGGGTATGGTAAACATTCCTTACATGTTAAATACTGTTTATATCAGTCTGCTGAGTCTGCTTAACACCTAAAAAACCAAATCTGAGCTGTAGGGCAAAGAAGCAATCCTCCACACACTCCTAACTTTTCTTCCTGACTGCCCACTAAAAAAAAAAAAAAATTAAAAACAATCTTCTCTAGAAACATATCAATCTGTCAGCAAGTACAGTCTAAAATAGTCGAGCCATGTATGCACAGCAGACAGTTCTTAGAGTAGATGAATTTAGCCTTACCAAAATAAAAGATGAAACCAAGTAAAGTAATGCCCAGGTAAATCAAATCATGAAGCCTTTCTGGCTCTGTAAGTTAAACCATGAAATTGTCAAACTCTGTACAGGCAGCCTCCAAAAACACCAATGAAAAACACCTCTCCTTACAAGGACTTTTCTTTCTTTCTGTGCATCTCTGAACCAGACTAATAATTACAGTCCCCAGGACTGTTTTCCACCAGCCATCCTCTTTCGCCCTGCCACTTTTTTTCTCCCTCCAAAACCAGTCTCCATTTGCTTTTGAAGCTCTTGACCGCTGCCACGCCTGCAACCCCAGAGGCAGGTATTAACCATCATGTACTAAAGGAGATCATTACAGCCCAAATAAACACATTGATGGAATTTAGGGCCCAAAAACACCCGCCCAATAAACAGCAGAGAAGCCACCAGCAGATAGTACTTCCTAGTCCAGCCCCAGGATTGTGCAACCACAGGCTGTGTCAGGATGAAGGGTACCCCTACATACAAAGGGGGAAGAAGCCTTCAGGGACTCAGATCTGTTCCCCTTAGGCAAGGGACCTATTCAAATCTCTATGCCACAAGCACAACAATCTTTTGAAAGGGCCTTTTCTGTTCTCTGTCCCATGTCAGGGCAGTAATCTGCTCCCAGCAGCCTCTCCTCAGGCCTCAGCCTTGCTCACCTCTTCCTCAGGGAGCATCCTCTCTGAGGCACAGCCTGGCTTCACCCAGACAGAAGGCAAGAAGGCAGTTTTTGGGGTTTGCCCTTATACAGACCCCATACCATCGCCCTTAGCCATGCACCTGCCACAGCTCTTAGAGCCTTCCAGCAGCCCCTGCCTAACAAGGGGTAAACACCAAGAGACTACAGCTGAGGAAGGGCTCAGTAGTTGCTCTCCTAGCCCAGCTTTAAGAGACAAACATCTCATTAAACACAACCCAGCTTTTTATTTGCCTGCAAAGAGTGGTGCCCAGCTGGGGCCTTGGGGTTGGTGCACTTTGTGAGTCACTCTGGGCCTCACACAGCAACTGGTGCTTCAGATCCCAGCAGTGGAGCAAAGCACAAAACCAGAGCAGATGGGTACCAATGCTATTTCTAACCTCTTAGCAATATCTCCCTGAAGGAAAACCCACTGGTGCCTGAGGGCAGGCAGCAGCTTGGAGTGCAGGTGCCCCATGCACCTCAGTGACATGCTTGGGGAGCAGGACCTGGGGGCTTGGGAGACATGGGTGCACAGACAGTGGGATTTCGGGTGCAAAATTTCAAGCCAAGACCAACAGTGTTGGCATTTCAGGTTCAACAAGACCAAATGCCAGTCCCACCCTCTGGCCACAATAACACCCTGCAGCACTCCAGGCTGGGGCAGAGTGGCTGGGAAGTGTCTGGTGCTTGTCAACAAAGGCTGCCCATCAGCCAGGTGTGCCCAGGTGTGTATGAGGCACAGGGTGGCCAGCAGGAGCAGGGCAGTGACTGTCCCAGTGTGCTGGGCACTGGGGAGCCCACACCTCAAGTGCTGTGTCCAGTTCTGGGCCCCTCAGCTCCGGAAGGACATTGAGGTGCTGAAGGAGTCCAGAGAAGGAGCAATGGAGCTGGGGAATGAATCTGGGCCACGGGTCTGATGAGGAGCTGAGGGGCTCAGCCTGGAGAAAAGGAAGCTCAGGGGTGAACTTACCACTGTCTGCAACCCGCTGAAAGGAGGCTGCAGCCTGGTGGGCTCAGGCTCTCCTCCCAGGCAGTGAAAGGATGAGAGAATAGTCTTAAAGTGCCCTGAGGGACGGTCAGGTTGGACATAAGGTCCAATTTTTTCACAGATATTGGAACGGGCTGCCCAGGGAGGTGGTGTTTAGGAAAAGACTGGATAGGGCACTCAGTACTCGGTCTGGTTGACATGGGAATGTTCAGACATAGATGGGACTGGACGGTGTCGGAGGTGTTCTCCGAGCCCGCCGCTGTGCGCAGCTCCAGCCGAGGCCGCGCTCCCGGAGCGCCGCCCGCGCCCTCACAGCGCCGCGCACAGCGCCTGCCGCCGGTCTCGGCCCTGCCCGCGCCGCCCTCGGCCCGCCCGGCCCCGCTCGGCTCCGCCGCCGCCCCGCCATGGCCAACGTGGCCGACACGAAGCTCTACGACATCCTGGGCGTGCCGCCCGGCGCCTCCGACAATGAACTGAAGAAGGTGCGGCGGAGGGGCGGAGGTCGGGCGGCGGGGGGTGCTGGGCCCGGCCGGGCAGGCCCGCGCTGCGCCCCTGCCCCGGCGCGGCCCGCGTGGGCTCGGGGCGCGGGCCCGGCCCGCCCCCGCCGCACCGCAGGGGCTTCCCGGGGCTGAGAATCGCTGCGGGCCGAGCGCCGCCGGTGCCATTGTCTGCCCCACGTGCCGGCCTGGGGAGGATTCGGTTTCGCTCGTAGATGCGATTCCTCCCAGGCCGAAAGCGGCAGGGCGAGGTAAACAAAGAGGGGAGGTGGAAACTTGGAGCCAGGTCGTGACTACAGCAATTCCATCCTTAGTGTATAAAGCACTTTTTTTTCCTTTTTTTAATTTTCCTTTTATTTTCTTTTTTTTCCTTTTTTTTTTTTTTGTGGAGGCCTTAATGACCGTTTCCACGTGAGGGAGAGAATGAACCAGACGGTTCACTAGCGAGGCTTCCGCGGGTGGGTGGTGCTGGCACCAACAACTGCGCCTTACCCGGCATGCACGCGGCAGCCTGGCTTGTGCAGGGACAGGCGATTGCAGCGTTGAAACTGCGCTGGAGATGGAGGGCAGGCGGCGAGAAGGTTGTGCTTAGTATACAGCACTGTCCACCAGAATATTTTATTTTATTACAGGGTTCGCTTAAAGCTGTCTGTGTCCTTTAAGAATGAAAACCAGAGCAGTTTTTGCTAGGATAGCCTGCACCACCCAGTATTAATTACCACATATTAGGCTAATCATGGAATGTAAATTTTCCAACTGTCTGCAATACCAAGGAGTTTCTGTATATCTTATTGTCATTGAGAGGTTTCATGGGTGCTTTAAAATTGGTATTTTAATCTGTACAATAGTATAGAAAAATTGAAAATTAATCTTGGTCTGAAGGGGCTGAGAAAACAGGCTTTTACAGCAGCTAAATTAACTTTTACTGAAGTTATGTAGGTTCCCAGTGTAGACCTTGATTCTGGGTTTGGTTCTGATGAAATAGTGATGGTTTCCTTTAGGGCCATGGGGAGTTATAAGAGCTGCTCTGGCCTGGAATGCTGTTATCAGAAAAGATGTGAGGGCTTTCTCTTTTTAAAGATCACCACTGCAAGCTCCTCTTTTCCTGATTGGATAATGTTATTAGGTTATCAGTTTAGTGGTGTTTTGGGGTTTTTCTTGGTTGTAATACTTAAAATATATGGGAAACATCCATTACAACATAGAACACACAGGTTTGTGGAACATTATGCTTTGTTCCTGATGGGTGATTTGTCCAGTAAGATTAATGAGTTTTGGTTTTTACACTTACTGTGCTTTAGAATATTTGGCTTGTAACATCAACATTGTTTTTATTTCACTAGTTCTTTTTTGTGTCTTGATTGCATGCAGAAGTACAGAGTGTTTCAAGATAAAATCAATAATGAGAAATAACTGCATGGATATTAAAAAAGGAAATTTGCTCAGAAGCTGAGAAGTTGTGATTTATGGAAAGCTTTGTGTGTAAAGCTCTTAACATTGTAGTTCCAGAGAGTTAGTTTAGGTGCTCAGTTATTCAGAAATAAAGTGTTTCAAAAATCCTCTCCAAGAATTGATACCTCAATTTTTTGCCGTTTCATCACTGTAGCTTTTTTAATAGGTGTAATTTGAAAAATAAAAGACTATATACAATGTAATTTGTTGCTATCTGTTCCCTGATTGCTTCTGAGGGGTGTTGAGGTGGAGTAGAGGAAGGGTTGAAGTTCCTACAGTTTCTTCCAGTGGGAGAAGTCTCTGCCTGCTGTGTTGTTGCTTTGATTCTCTCAAATGGGGTAGAGGAAGGGTTGAAGTTCCTACAGTCATTAGCTCCAGTGGGAGAAGTCTCTGCCTGCTGTGTTGTTGCTTTGATTCTCTCAAGAGTAAGCAGAACAGATGAAGAGCTGCTGAAGAACCCATGATGGTCCACAATATCAGAGTGCTGGTCAGAAAAAAGCAGTGTGGAAAGTCCCTTTGGGGATTTGGCTGTACTTCTGCTCATTTACAGCAGGGAGCTTAACTGAAAGCAGTGCTGGGTACATTTCTGCACATGAAACTCATACACTGAGCTCGAAGTGAGGTGAGCCCTTCCATGAGTGATTGGTAGGCAAGGAGGAAATGGTTTTTGTGAGGAGTGGTTGTGGGGTGAATGGGAAGCTGAGGCAGCCATTTTGTTGTCACTGTACTGCTGTGGTTGAGGGCAAGGACAAACGGGTTCAAATCTGCTGGTGTGGAGCGTTTGAGTGGGTTCTGAAGAGTAATTTCAATGGAAATCAAATGGGATTCTCCCTCTACGTTAATGAGGATAAGCAGGAGAACTAGTTGTGGCTGTTGTGTGCCATAGCTGTGTGTGAATGCCAGTCTGGTTAATGCATGATGTAGCGATATTAAAATCTTTTTAGGTCCTATCAATGTATTAGTGACTTTGAAACACTATAATATTTACACTTTGCTTTATTAGGATTTTCTTTCTTCCTGACAACATTACTCGAGTTTCTCAGAAAATAACTGATTAATGAAAATTTTAAATAATTTTCTACTTCTTTCAACTAGGCATACAGAAAACTCGCCAAGGAATACCATCCTGATAAGAATCCAAATGCAGGGGACAAAGTAAGAAAGACTCATCTTTTTTTTTTTAAATACCTTAAGTTTTCTATTAGAGTATCATCTAAGGAGCTGAATACAGGTGTTGGGGGCTTTCTGTTGAAGTTGTTAAGCAGTACTGTGAGAGGGAGTGTTGTCTGGTCAACTTCTCCCCAGTCTCAAAATCTGCCAGTGTACCTCATGACAAAATGCAGCAGTTGGCTCAAATTGGTTGAGAAGATAATGCTGAGGAAAAAACTGCTTCTCATTTGCTGAGATAATGTCATCTGGCCGTGGCATCTCTGTAGGAATTTGAAAAAGATTGTAAATTTTTCAAGTTTTTCCAACATGGAGAAATGTATGTGTAAGAGATTCTTAAAATTGCTGCAGCACAAAACAAATTGCATATGTGGGAAGATTGAATTAGATTTGTTACACTAAAAGCAATTTTAAAATTGTCAATTAAGTTGACTCAGCTGATTATCTTTAACCAAATTGAAGTTCTGATGGCTGCTTAGAGGTGAGCAGAGATGACTGTGAAAAGATACTAATTTGCCAAATACACTAATATACCTTTCAGTAAGCTACTTAATTGTTAGTGTATTCTAAGTGCCCAGCATGTTGAAGTCTTTGCTGCTAGTATGTAACTGCTGGGTATTCTGCCTTTTGGCTTCTGCAGTATTGTGTACTTGGGGTTTTTTTTTAAGTTGGATTTTTTTTTTAATTTGTAAGAAGTCTGTTTTATGCTAGTAAAGAACAAAGCCAACCACGTTTTGCAGTAAAATGTTTTATTTTATGATAAGATGTAACAAAACTAAGCCCAAGTCTAGCTTTAAAGTCTTGCTAAGAATAAGTTATTTTTAAATGAGGGTAGAAAAGTGCTTCATTGTGTACCTTCTTAATTGATAAATGTTCATGTAGGGGGAGAAACTGATTAAATGCTGCCCTGAAGTTCTAAATTATCATGCACTGTTTTGACTGTTTCCTCTTGTAGTTCAAAGAAATAAGCTTTGCCTATGAAGTGTTGTCAAATCCTGAGAAACGTGAGCTGTATGATAGATATGGAGAGCAGGGGCTCCGGGAAGGGAGTGGAAGCAGTGGCATGGACGATATTTTCTCCCATATCTTTGGTGGTGGATTGTTCAATTTCATGGGTGGCCAGAGTAGAAGTCGCAATGGTAGAAGAAGAGGAGAAGATATGGTGCATCCACTCAAGTGAGTACCTTGATGCTGCAGCTTGTACTTTGAAGCTTTCCTGACCGTAGAAACTCTGCTGGTTTCTGTTCTTGATACATTTCTCAGTTGAGATCCCCTGCAGTCTGCACTACTCTTCAGAGCTGCCTGTTGTGTGTAGAGCAGGGGCCAGTCATCTGGAGTTACTTTCCTTGGTTGGTTAATCTAGAAATGACCAAATACTTTGCCAGGTTATTTGAATTATTCACTTTGTTAGCTTTATTTGGTTTGTTTTGCTCCTTAATTATGTTTGGTAGTTCTAATCTGGAAAAGCCTTCAACAGCCAGGTATTACTCACCAGGCAGATTCTGGTCTGTGGAGGTGCTCTGGAAAGACTTGAATTCATAGGGCACTGCCAGCTGGAACTATGGTTGAACCTCATAATTAATGGAAAAGTGTGTGTGGTGGCTTTGGTTTTGTTTATTTATTCAAAGCCATTCTTGAATATCACATCTGTGTTTTGGAGATCTCTTCTTGCAGTCATGGCTGGCTTTTTGCCTGCTGAGCAGGTCCCTTTTAAGAACTTCAGTTAAGCAACATCTTTCCTGTGATTGGCAAAGGTGCTTGGTGAAGTCTGTTTAGCTTCACATGCTTGCTTGTTTAGTAGCTAGTACTCCATGGTGTATTATTAATGAGCTTTGATTTTATTGTTATTTGTAAATACTGATGCCAGGCAACCTGTTCTTAATACAACTCAATACATTGAGTTGAAATTTCTATCCACTAACAAACCCTGATAGGAACACTAAAAAGTTAAGTGGCCTTAGGGACATGCTGTAATCCCTCTCCACTAAACTCTCTTGTGTGGAAAACACAGTACAGCAATAAGTACTATATATATGTTCTTATGTATTTATGCAATAGACAATGTTATTGTCTGGAGTGTTTACAGAGGTTTGTTTCTCACCTGCCTGGTAGAATTAAAATTAATAATGACTGTATAATAGCACCTAAAATTATAGATAAGCTTATTTCCTGTTGAGAAACACAGCCAATCCTATCTGGTTTATTCTGATTAAATTTCAGCTTTTCTCTAAAACTATGTTCAGATTTACAAGTGTATATTGATATGTATGGAATTTTTAAGTAACTCTTTTGGGAAGCCAAAATGGTGCTTAAAATCTTATTTTGATAGCAGATTTAGTTCTGTTAGGAATATCTAGGTTGTCCTTTTATTTGTCCTAGGCAAGTATTTTAATTACATGGGGAAAATAAGTTGTTAAATGATAACCCAGGAGAAATACTTTATTTTGTAGAGTCTCTTTAGAAGATCTGTATAATGGAAAGACAACTAAACTACAACTTAGCAAGAATGTCCTTTGTAGTGCATGTAATGGGTAAGTTTGTTTGTATTTTTGAGTGCTTTGTTGGCAGATAGCGTAATGAAGGATCTCCTGTGTCAGATCTGTATCAGTATTTGACTTACTGGAGCCTGCTTTCAGACCAGCAAATTGTTGAACTTGAATGATGCTGTTGATGGAACTGGAGCTATTCAGGGGCTTTGCGTGGGGGAAGGGTGGGAGAGCAGAGAACAGAACTGTAACTGGCAGTGCAGTTGGGCATGTAGGCATGCTAACCTACTGCTGGAGGGGGTTTCTGATTTCTTTCTGAAGAACTTCCTTTTCGTGCAACGGGTGCTTTGTGCTGCAGGCAGGGCGGGAAGGCTGGCTCCGTGCAGAAGTGCAACGCCTGCCGCGGCCGGGGCGTGCGCATCATGATCCGGCAGCTGGCGCCGGGGATGGTGCAGCAGATGCAGTCCGTGTGCTCCGACTGCAATGGAGAAGGTAGGCCACGCTCTGCTCTTACTGAGTGTGCTCGCTTGCATCCAGCCTCCTGCTCAGATCTCAGGAGGAACTTATCCAGGACACTTCTGCCCTTACCAGTCAGCTGCATCTCACTCCGGTGGCAGCATGGAGGAGTCATTTCACGCAGAACAGCAGCAAGATTTGCAGTGTTTAATGTACTGAAAAACAGCCTAGAAGCTCAAGCAGTTGATAATTGATAATCTTTAAAAACACTTAGATGTGAATATTACTTACTGCTGTTACTCTTGTGTTAAAGTAAAAATCAAGATGTTGTTGTTTTAGGAGCTGTTTGTCTTTTTGCATCTCCTGATATCCAAGGACAGTCATAGGTTAAAAATGGGAATCTAAAGTTGAATTTTTAACTTCAAATTAGGATGATGTCTTTGCCTGAACTGATTCTGTTTAGGGGTAGCAAGTTCAGCACTTCATAATGATTTCTTTTTATGTATTCTGCACTTGGCAGAGTAGTAATATCACCTTGTGGATGATTTTACTCATCACAACACTCAAGCTACAAAGAGTTGTATTTTGTGACTTGTCAAAACATTTCATAAATGATGTTGTCTTTAACATTTCATATTCCTAACCTACATATTTTGTAGTTTCAACTTCATCATAATGTTATACTTTGCTTCACAGAAAGGTGGTTTAAGGTGAGAAACTTAATATTTTAAGCCAAATGCATCTGCTTGTGGCACTTAGTATTGAAATCTTACAGTCCATGTGCCCTAATACTTTGGTTACTGTGTATAGAGACAAGAGCTCACTGGAAAAATAAAGGTGAGGTAGAACAGAGCATCGAAGCCATTTTGGATTGTCACCCTTCAGTTTGCTGGAAAGAGTAATTACCTGTGTAGGGGTGAATCTGATGTGACTGGCCTCTTTCCCTGTTTTTGTATGCAAGAGTCTAGTTCTCCTGGCTGCATTTACTCAGGACTACCTTGTGGGGATATTCTGGGGGATGAGACAGTCAGGGAACTTCTATTTTTTTCTTCCTTCCCTCTGTCCCAGCTAGAATAACTGAAGCCTGGATTTCCTCTTGTGAGGAGTTCATAAAGCAACATCAAAATCACTATTTGTGTTGCAGAAATTCTTCAGCTTCTTTTCCAGTAGTTTTTCCTAGGAATTGGTTGTGACTATGTCCAAATATCTGAACTCAGAATTTGTCTTTATTTAGGTGAAGTAATTAATGAAAAAGACCGCTGTAAAAAATGTGAAGGGAAGAAGGTGATCAAAGAGGTAAAAATACTTGAAGTCCATGTAGATAAAGGCATGAAACATGGGCAGAGAATTACATTCAGTGGAGAAGCAGATCAGGCTCCCGGTGTGGAACCAGGCGATATTGTCCTTTTACTCCAAGAGAAGGAGAATGAGGTAATGCTTTTGAGTTTCTTTTAAATGCCTTTTATTCCAGTTGTTAATATTTAAGTTGTATAGATGGCCATTCATTTAAAGTAATTAATACAGTTGCAGCTCTGGGAGAGATGGGGAATAGCTTTTAATAGATTTATAGTGTGTAATACAGCTTTCATGGTGAGCCAGAAAAAACTGGGCAAGTCCTTAGCCAGGGGACAGGCAGCTTCTGGTGCCTCCTAATGCTAGCAAGAGGTAGCTTCTCACATGAGCTCAGACTGACTTTGATACAGCATGCAGTGAAGAGCCATTCAGGATGTTCAGTCTGCTTTGCTTGTGACACTAACAAAATTCTAAGTGTGGCTTTTTTCCATGTCTTGTGACATGGCAGTGAACTCCTGATAAAACACCCTGATGGTGCTTTCTGTGTCTGCTACTGTGGTTCTGGAAATAACACAAAATGGTGATGTTGCTGATTCACTTAGTGTAACAAATATTATTATTTTATACTGTTTTGGTAAGATTTATGTTCACTGTATTCTGGACTACATACACTGCACTTTGGAATTAAACATTGCAATTTATCTTCTCCTGTTAAAATTCATGTGGGACAGAGTTGAGGTGACTGCTCCATTTTTAATTCTAACAGCCATGATGAAATGAGAAACAGTTTGTGTGTTACACTCTAGGAGGAGTTTTCTGTTGTAACAGAGTAGCATGGGGTACAGATTTAAACTACAGTCATATATTAAGGATGTAATTTTGGTTATCTGCTAATTAGGTACTTTGTAAGCTTTTCAAAGCTGTGTCAAGGACTGCCAATCTGCCAGTCTGTACTTTGTCCTAGTGAGTAAAACTAGATAGACTTTGTTCTTAAAATTTCTCTTGAAATGGGACTCATGGTTCTGCCAGTGGACAAATTTTAAGATTTACTCTGATTAAGAATCCCGAGTTATGAAGATCTCTTCTGACAGCTGTGGACAAGTGATCAAAGCCCTGCTGTAGGTTGAGGGAGCTAAAGCAGATATGCTTGAGGACAAGACTTGAAAAACAAAGATGTGGTTTATATCTCCTCCAGTGCAGGGGAAATAGTGTCAAACTGTTGTCAGTTTTGTTTATAGGTTGCTTGTGGAAGATGTTGGGGGTTGAAAGTTGGGGCTGCTGTGCTGGCCTGGTTTAATTTGAATCTTACCTTGGTGTGTGGTCTGGTTTGGCTTATTTTAGATGACACTTGGTCAGGCACAAACTTCCAAGCATGTTAAGCCATCTGAATTAATAGAATCTAGTTCACTTCATCCAAAGGCTGTTGCTCTGACATTGAATTTTAAGGATAAATAATAATGAACTCTCAATAATGAGTCTGGTGGAGTTGTGATTCTAGTGCTAGAAAGGATGTCTCCTTTGTTTGCCAGGTGTTCCAGCGGGATGTGAATGACTTGCACATGACACACAAGATTGGACTTGTTGAAGCACTGTGTGGATTTCAGTTCACATTTAAGCACCTTGATGGACGTCAGATTGTGGTTAAATATCCTCCTGGAAAAGTAATTGAACCAGGTAGGCTCGACCTGATAAGGATTTCTTTGATTGTGTTTTTGTGATTCTTCAGCACTTAATCCTACCCTTGTTGTCCTGTTAACTGAGCCCAGGCCAGGGAACCAGAGATGTATGGAGAGAGAATGGCTCTGCAGTAGCACTTTGCTGATTACTTTCCTTCTCTTGGAATTCCAGGTTGTGTTCGTGTAGTCAGAGGGGAAGGAATGCCACAGTATCGCAATCCTTTCGAGAAGGGGGATCTCTACATTAAATTTGATGTTCAGTTTCCTGAAAATAACTGGATTAGCCCAGAAAAGCTTTCAGTAAGTAGTTGTTCGAGCATAAATGTGACGTCTTACTTGACAGTGTGTGCAAAGAGCCTATGTTGTATCTCATGGGCTTGCCCTCAGTGCTTAAATTCAAATGCAAGTAAAGTTCTTTTAGCCTTTTTAATGGGCCATGTATTACTTGGAAATACCCCTTGAAATATGAGTTTGTGGAAGCTGTATTTAAGAGCTGTGCAGATGGTACACAGATGAGGGCAGGAGGAAAATCTTCCTGTTGCTGTGTGATAAGTTTATGGAGTGCAACTGTATTTACTGATTGCACTTTTGGTTGGTGATACGTAGAGCTGTTGGTTTTCTTGAAGTGGTGTCTTCCAGTTGATACAAATACTTCTAAATGACTCTGCAGTTCAGTCAGAATAGACTTCTAAACTAAACCTGCTCTTAGAGGTGTCTCAAAGTTCTGGGAAACCAGTCACTTTATTTAGGTCTTCTAGATGCAATACTGAATGCATTTCTTTTTTTGGGGCAGGAACTTGAAGATCTTCTGCCAGCTAGACCAGAATTTCCCAATGTAATTGGTGATGCAGAAGAGGTAGATCTTCAAGAATTTGATACCACTCGTGGTTCAGGTGGTGGCCAGAGACGTGAAGCTTATAATGATAGTTCTGATGAAGAAAGCAGCCATCATGGACCTGGGGTACAGTGTGCCCACCAGTAAACATTTGTCTAAAAAGTTGCACAAGGATTTTCTTTCAAATTTTGCCTGACTTGTTTTCAACAATCCAGCTGGATTGTATAAGTAATCCAGATGAACCAATGGACATCTATTGCTGTATGTGTAACTTTTAAATTGGTCTATAGTATCTACAGAGTGTAATTTAAACTAACCACAAGCTTACATCTTCATTTTGACTGTGTAGCAGAATAAAGCACTTGAAAGGAAGACGAGACTCCTTTTCACATGGGTTTTAAGTTTGTCCTCGTATCTGTGCTTGATTTTTACCAGTTTTGTGTAGATTTTAAGTTTCATATTTTAAATTCAAATTCTACATTGTAAAGTTTGTGTACAATTTGTCCTGAGGCTTGGTATTTGGCTGCACCTGCATAAGCTGCTACAAGTAGAATCAAGAATTTCATAGCCTGTATCTATCATCTAGATGCATGGTAAATGGGCTTTGCACATAATGGGTTTAGAGCTGACTGGGAACAATGAAAGACTAAATTAGAAGTGGTTGTAAGTTTTTTTCTACCATCTTGTGAACGGTTTCTGAAATTAAATAAAAGCAGTTGGTGTATAATATATTTCTTTTGCCTTGTAACTCTTACTTTTCCAGTGGCTTTAACTAGTCTGTGTATGAAGAGACTATGTAGATGATAGATATTTTATAAACACAGGGAGGCTGAAGCTGCCTTCAGACTAGGTGAAGGTTAGATAACAATTGTGTGCCACATTCAAGTCTCTTCCTGAAATGAGATGACTAAATGGGCACAGGGAAGGCTGCAGCCATGTCCCCTTTGTGTGAAGAAAACACAAGGATATCTGAATTCAGTCTAAAGATAACAAACCCCTTAAATGGGGAATGATTAAATTTTGAAATAATGGTGTCTTTCTCTTAGCCTTTGAATCCTATTCCAAGTCTGATTCAGCCTCACTTCCTAGAGAAATGTTTCCAGTTTAAAAAAAGGAATTGTTTAACCTGGAAACATAATAAATGTAGATGGTTTTGTTACTTTTCTAGTAGTTTGCACTTTGGTTTAAGTATGAAGATACTAAAATCTCCAGCTGCAGTTCTATTACTATTAATTGGCAAAAATGCCAGAACAAAGCAAAGATGTGACCTTAACTAAGGAACTGTTGTGCATGAACAGTGTTGGGTTGGTAAGCTGCCTCTATAGCAAGGTTTCTCTCCTGTTTAAGTGAGAAAGTTGAAACTCTACTTTTCTTTACAAATCTGAAGTGTGACTTGTTTAGTTATTTTTCTGATAGTTGTTGACACTTTATTGATGAGGTTGGAGGGATAAACTCCAAAGGTTTCAATGTGCTTGGGTAGGCATTGGCATTTGAGTGTTGCTGAACATCCTTGTTATAGACTCTAAAAATGAAGCAAAAATAAATACTGTTTGATCTGTATTTCAGTACTGACTTATGATGTGGCATTCTCTAGTGGGTCTTTTATTTTCATTTTTTAAAACTTGGGGTTGCTTTTTGTGAAGCCATGGTTACATGCTGATGCTTTCTCCTGACTCATTTCACCATGGAGTCAGTCCTTGTAACCTGCAATGCTTAAACAATTACAACACCTGTCTTCTGCTTGTAAGTCCTTGCAAAATAGAGCAATACTCTAAACCTTTAATCCCCATTCACATTGTTTGGTTCTTTGAAGGGGAAGAGAGGAAGGGATTCATGGTAGCTTTTCAGATAGCTGAAGTGAAGGGGTGGAGGAAGAGCTGATCACTGTAGGGCAGTTCTCTTTCAGTCCTCAGCTGGCATTAATTTGGGCTCCTGCCAGCAGCACCTGATAAGAAATTCTAATTTTACCTGTCATCTTGCACATTACTGTCATGTCACACATAAGATTGTAAATAAATTTTATTTCTGTGTTAGATTCATATATGCTACCACATACCTACAAGATACTAAAAATTTAATACCTTGTATTTCAGTTTGTCAGTTGATATTAGAGAAACTTATTTCTTATATACAGCCTCTTACTGTTCATTTTGCTGTGAACTTAGTTAAAATCCAACCTAAGCCTTTTATAAAGAAAAAATTTTCTTCTGCTTTGGTATCCTTCATAACAGGAACTTAATAAGACACATCACATGATCTAAAAGCTTATATAAACATTTACTGGGCAGTATACAGCTTTATTAAGACATAAATAGACAGGATTTCAACACTTTGGAGGCAGCAGGCAAGAGCAGTCACCAATGTTCTGTAGTCACAAGACAGTTCCATTAACTTGGTTTAGGTGTTACCTTTCCACACAGTACAGTCAGCTCACTCTGAGGGGGGAAAATTCATTTTAGCTCAAGCTGCCCAAAAGCACTTGGAAGAAGAAAGGCCCCTACTATTAAAGCAAGCAGTGAGCACTCACTCACTCACTCCCCACTGTCTGCCTACAGAGGCAGGGCCATAACAAACACCACAGGACAGCTCCCAGACCTTTAGCCTGACCCAGCTGCACTGCTCTCTGTACTAAACTGGTTAGTGTCTCATGTCTGGATAGATTTCCATTACTTCAAACAACAGCCCAGGCACCCTCATCTTCAGGAGGGTTGGGCAGTAGGTGCTACAAAGTTCTGTTCCACTTTATTTTGCTTCACAACCATTAAGGCAGTTCCTGTTCAACTGCAGCAGGGACTTAACAGGTGTATAGTTCTTACTCAGCAAGGAACACAGAATAATGGATTGTGAGAAGACCCAAAAGTGAGCTGTAGCTTTGTCAGCCTTTGTGAATGAGAGGTAAGAGAATGGCAGTTTGCTCACATGGCAGGACAGCCACCAGAGCACTGCAGAAGGAAGAGTTTATGCTCCTGTGACCCCTCAGGCTGTCACCAAGCTGCACATGCTTATGTCAGTGCAGTTGCTTTTACACATGATCCATGTGCAGCAGTTCTCCCCTCCCTTCTCCTCCCTCCAACTGATGCCAACCATTTTAGGCTTAAACTCCAAAGAGTTTAAATTTGCATTCATGACAGAATCTGACATGAAAGCCTGGGACCAGCTGTCTGAATGCACAGGTCTGTGAGTCTCCTAGTTCAAGCTTACCACCAGCTTATGGATGTGCTGTACTGTATCCTGATTTAGGAGCTGCACATCAATATTACGGAGGTCTCCACCAGCTGTACAGAGTGTCTGTGAAGAGAAACAATTATAAGATGAAAAGATTTTTCTTGCATGTCAAGCTTCTCTGAAACTCATGTGCTCCCCTGTACACTGCAAAACTTTGGCAACCATTTTTCCTTTCCTTTAGCAGCATCTCATTTAGGAATAGCAAGAGCTATCACTATCAGACTATTTGCATTGATCAACTACTGTAAGTTGAAAATGTTTTTTTTAAAGAAAGATACCTGTCCATCAGCCAGGGGAATGTTGACAAATGGAACACTTTTATGTTGGGGTACTGATTTACTTCTCTTCAACATGCCTTGAACTCTTCCACTCGGAGGTAAAGTTCTTGAGACAGTCTGCTGTAATGCAGCACTAGAATACAAGGAACATGTCACTCTGAGGTTAACTTGCTATGCTCTGCTGGAAATTTTCAAGCATGAAGCAAATGCCAGTAGTAGGAATTACACCTAGGAGAGAGGCAGTCATGTTTAAAATTTTCCAGTTCTGCCAGGAGATACAGAAATCCAGCTATGAGCAGCACTTACGGGCACTGCAGGGTAAGGTTTTATGACCCTGCCACTGTAGTAACCTTGTAAGCCTGTGACACAAGATGACATTTTGGCCACTCAGTAACAAGAATATCCACTCTCCAATATCAGCAGTGAATGTTTACAGTTTTGGAAAGAGGAAACTTTGTGCCTTAGGGCTTAAGATAAGACATGTGCTGTATCTTTCTACTACAGAGGGAGATATCAATAAATACCAAAGCTGCTACCTCTCAGAGGCACAGGGTGTGCCTTATGCCATGCAGAATTCCTAACTTTCCATTATAAAACAGTTATTATTGTTATTTTACTTTAAAAATGTAAGATTTGGGTGTGTTCTGCATGGAAACAAACCTCTGACATTTATAGCAGGCCATGGTGAAACTGAACCACTTACTGGTTTCAGGACCCATTTAAGTTGTTCACCCTCTCACTTCAGCTTGTGCCAAAAGCAAACTGTAGTGTATGCAGAATGATACTAACAAAAAATCTTGACTATTCAAGATGCCAAGAACTGATTATCAGTGTATTTGGTTGGAGAGTTTGGTTGTGGGGATCAGTTTATTTTTCTTTTAACAAAGCAGTATTGGTGACATTTTTAGCCCAAGGTTGGGCTCTGAGAACAAGTTTGGGATGAAAGTCTGTAAATAGTGAGTGAGAATAGTATTTATACTCTTAAGTATATTTTTTTTAAACTGACTTACTTAGGACATCAAATCGTGTGCCTCCACAATAATGTAAGTTAACACCCACACCCAAAGCAGGAGGTGTAACTGGTTTGGCACCCCTACTGTCACATTTAGTGACAGACCATGAAGACCTGTTACATCTAAATTGATAATAATATATCTTTGTATTAAACAGAATTATTTATTAAGAGCAAACTGAAAATTCCTCACCTTTTAGCTCCCTTTGGAGTGGCTTTGAGATTTGTGGCACTGCAATGAAACGAAGAGACTTAGCATCCTTCTGCAGGCTACACTAGCAGAAGAGTAAACAGACACTAAAAAAAGTAGTTATTGGCTTTGTGTTTTGTTGGGGGTTCTGTTTTGTTGGTTTACTATTTTTATTTGTTTCCTCCTCATCTACTTCTACTGTAAAGTTTTAGCTAGGATGAAGATACGTGGACAGTGGATTAGAGAGTGCTGAAATGCCCATGACAGAGATCTAGTGTGAAAAACACACATGAAAAAGCCCTGCTGTAGTAAACATAACATAGTGGGATTAAAGGCATACAAGAACACAATAATAATTTATTTACTGAGCAAGGGAGGGCTGCAATACCCAAGTTGGGTGTTTATTACACAACAGTTCAGTAGTACTAGCAGAACAAGGATGCTTTCCTTGCATGCTCTCTTCCACTAGTGCTGTTTGGGAATCTGTACTGCTCCCCTAAGTTCAGAACTGCACCATTATGCCTTCATCAGCTACAGGTGCTTTTTTGCTCAGGTTCACATCACCACAGTGCATCTCAGGTTATGGAAGAATCCTTATCAGATGTATTCCCACTGGGCTCAAGTCTCAGCTACTATATTTGAAAATAATTGTGTTCAGCACTCAGAAATTCATGTGACTTAAATAAGCTATCAAAGATCAGTCTTACCTAGAAAGAGAGTTCAGTTTGCCACTTAAACCAGAGGCCAGTGAAACCAGCGACCTGGTTTTGGAAATCTAAAAATTTATATATAAGATTGCAGTTAAAAAAAGTCTCATTTGAAAGCAAAATGATAGGTATTTGCAGGAAACAATACTGTAAAAATTCCCTGCTGGAAAAGGGTAGTTAAGCCCTAGAGTGTTACCTTTGACATATATATATGTATAAATGCCAAATATACATTCTAAAAGAAGCCTTTTTACAGTAAAAGTCTGTAATTGCAAAGAATCTTTTGTATTTGTTGTCAGCTTGCTACATTGTGTCTGGCTGAGGAGCTACATTGCCCAGGCAGACTGAGGTGGCAAAACTAAAACACTGGATTTGTTTTAGAGACAAGAATGCACTACTCAGTTATAGAAGAGCATGGATTAAACACAAGGTTGATTTAAAAAATAAAGTTTCCACAAAATATGGTTCCTCAAAACATCAAGACTTAATGGCAAGTCAAGAGAGAATGACTATGCCAGTACTTGCCAGCCTGTGTGAATTAGTCACTAGAAGTGCAGATACCATATTTCATTATGAAAATAATTTACAGTTAGCCTTGCTTAACTTCAAATACATTAAATTTAAAATAACTGACTTTTCCAACAGATAGCAGAGCACTGGCCTGCCTTCTCATGGGTCTAGCAGGGCTTGTGGCAGGTCAAAACTGATTAAGTCCTTATGTTTTTTGAATAAAAACAGAATCAACTTACTTTTTTAGTTATTTTCTTTGCAGAACTGTGCTTGGCATCTTCATATTCAACAATTGTAGTTACCTTAACTATAAATGTATTAGCAAGACAAGGAAAATAAAGATCTCATGAAGAGCACAAAACACCACTTCAGCCTCATGTTTAAAGTCTATTTCCACATCATGGACAGCTTTGGCCCTTGTGCCATCCAATGTCATTCACTTGGGACACAGGTCAAAGCAAACTCTGTGTGCTCATCACAGGCACTGGGACACACAGGACAGGTAAAAGACCCCAGATAATCCCTCAGCCACAGACAAAACAGAATTACACCCCAGTGGTAGTATCCTCCTAATTGCATATTTGGGGATATGAAGAAAAATGGTATTTTTCTTACAAAGCTCAATGGGCAGAATGTTAAGGGAAACCTAAGAGGTTGTGACTTTCCTAGCTCTCCTGCTATACTGTAAAGCCTTAAATCTGTCTCTTCTCACCATTTCCCCTGATAAATACAAAGGACAGAAGCTCATATCTCATGCTTTAAAGTACCTCTACAGCAGCATAGCTCATGATCCTCCACACTGAATGCTGCACTTTTCCCTCTTGTCTTCTTCAGGCTTAACATTCATTTTACAAAAAAAAAAAAATGCAAGTATCACAGGCTATATATTAATGAGTTGACCTGCCTTTTTTGCTGTTGGTCCTCACCAGTTTGGGATTTGGCATGTCTTCTACAGAGCAGTCAGTCTGGAAAAAATGTTTATCCAACAAGGAAAGGTTGTCAGATTTTTCCCAGTAGATGCCTATTATATTACAAGAGGCAGTGAACTAAAAGGGCATGAAAGCAACTGACAGGAAGTGGGATTGGCTAAACACCAGTTGGTTTTTTTGGGATTTTTTTGGAAACATCTGAATTTCTGCCAGCAGATGACCCTAAAACTTTAGGTAATGTTCATAACTGCACCATGGCTGGCTGCCTAGTCATTTCATATCATCTTCTGTTTAAACACACAGCCAAATGAAATAATTTGTCTGAAGTATTTACAACAGGGAGAGAAGAATTCTATTCTGTAAACTATGATAAGATTTGAAAACACACACTTACCACTGCAGCAGCAAGAGCCACTTCCTCCCGTCCTTGCAAACCTGTAACTCAAGAAATTATAACTTATTTAGATGCTGTTACTCACATAATTTTTATCTTCATATTCTTATGGGCTCAGAAGCCAAACAAGTAATTCAGGATTACAGTGATTAAATAGGTAACCCTAGGTCAGGATATGTGTTACACTTGAACAAGATTCCAGTTTGTAGGACAGTCACCCCTACAAAACAACAACAAAAATGTAAGGCCCTGTCAGTGTTTATCCTTGAAAGAATGCTGAGTGTAGTGACACAGGGGATCCGCCACGTTCAAAGAACCACCACACGCACACATTGCACTGCAGACAGCTAATGCTCTTGGGCAAAAGTTTCTCCAGAAGGACACCAAAATACAAACTCAGGCTCACAGTAAACTCAAGTTCTTCAAGAGGTTCAGGTTTGATCTCTGTGTAGCCCCTACAATTTCCAGCTGCAAGGTAGATTCCAGAAACATCAGTTGTCACCAGAATATACATCTGATGCTGAGTGTAAACATCTTAAACCTCTGCATCAATGGGAGTTAAACTTGTTTGTTTTTCATCACAGGTATATGACTAGATTAGAATGGCTCAGGAGTGGTCAAATTGCAAAGTAATCTCGGTGGCTAAGGATGAACAGATTCAGACGAACAAAAATGGTTGGTTTTACACACAGAAAACACTAGGTTTGTAATTATTCCTTGTCTTTTCAGACTTTAAATAAGATTACTTAAGTGCACACATAAGAGTACTCTCCAGTTCAAATTGACAATCTCAGTGACTAAGGATGAACAGATTCAGATGAAAAAAAATGCTTGTTTTTACACACAGAAAACACTAGGTTTATAATTATTTCTTATCTCTTCAGACTTTAAATAAGATTACTTAAGTGCACACATAAGAGTACTCTCCAGACTAGACACCAACTAATTCAATACCCTGTGTCACACAGATCAGTCTACTTGACGAGGAGTGCTCAGCGAGCATCTGCTGGGTAACAGCAGATAAGCTGATCTGCTTAAAATACAGGGCAGACATAGCAAACCTTTTCCTGAAAGCCAGCAAGTTCCCAGGTTTCCCCCGCAGCCCCGGGCACACCGCTGCCCGAGCACAGGGCCACGCACTCTCACCGAGCACCTCTTTCCTCTTCATCTTCCTGACGGCGGCCGGCATCGTCAGCAGCTCCACCGCAAACGCCTTCTCCGCCGTCTGCAAAAGCGAATCGAGCTCTTTCTTCATCTCCTGGATGTGCTCCTTGGCTTTAAAACAAAACACGCTCTTATTGCCTCGCGTGTTACATGTTTCCAAGTGCAAGCACCGCAAGACCGCGCTATAAAAGAAAGTTAAACCAGCGATTTATCCGGAGAAATCTGAGCGGGACTCGGAGCGCCCGGAGCCTCCCTCAGCCGCCACCCCGGGGCGCGGGGCCGGCGGCCCTGCCTGAGGGCCCGGGCTCTCCCGGCCCGGAGCCGACGTTCCCTCCCCGCCCCGGGCAGCCCCGGCCCTACCCTGCTGGTCGAAGTCGCTGAGGAAGAGCGCGATGCGCTGGTCCCTCTTCTTCTGGGAGAGCGCGGTGCGCTGCTCCCTGTCCCGGGGCAGCGCCCCGCGGTCCGGCTCCACGCCCGAGTCGCTGCTGCGCCGCCGGCACGGGGCCTTCCCCGGGGCCATGGCCGACAGCCGAGCCGGGCCGGGCCGAGCCGTGCCCGCAGCCGCGCCCGGAGCGGGACCGGCCGGACACACCCCCGGGGCGGGCAGGGGCGGCCGGGGCCGGGGACGAGCGGAGCCCGCGGTGCCCGGGCTCCGTCAGAAGGGAGGGAGCGCCGTGAGGGGAGCGGGCGTGGGAGTGCCCCGTCTCGGCGGTGCCTCAGGCGTTGGCACCCGTGAGTGACAGGGCGAGGAGGAATGGGTACGAACTGAAAGGGGGAAGCTGAGGTTAGATAACGGAGAGGAATTATTTACCCCGAGGGTGGTAGACACTGGAACGCAGGGAGGTTGTGGATGCCACAACCCTGGCAGTGCTCAAGGCCAGGCTGGATAAAGCCTTGAGCAACCGTGTGGGAGCTGCCCGTGCCCAGGCAGGGGGTTGGGACAAGCTGATCTCTAAGGTCCATTCCAACCGCTCAACATTCTGTGATTCTGTGATTCCACGATTTAATGATCCTTGCACCCGGGCAGACACACAGAGATGAATTGCGCTGTTTTGTTCCCTGTTGGGAGCCGGCCCGGGCACACAGGAGCTGCGCTGGAGCAGGGGAGCGTTTCCATGCCCAGGGCTGGGCAGGCGCTGCTGGCGCTGCCCCGGCTCCCCGGTGCTGGGAAGGCTCCACAGGACGGGCCTGTTCCAGAGCTCAGCTTTGGGTTTGGCTAAACTGCTGCTGTTCAGTGTGCAGAGCATGCAGGGGTTCGGAGATAACCAAGGGAATAACCGGTTACAGCGTGTGCAAATTCTGATCAGGTGAAGGCAGATTTAACCAAAATGTAGTAACAGGGAACATTAGAAAGGTGTGGCTACACCAAGTACTGAATATATAAAAATATTCAAATCCATATCATTAAAAATAGAATTCCATTAAGAAACTTATCTTGCATGTATCTAAATTTAAAAATAATACTAGAGGTATTGTGTCTTGGGTTTTGTACAAATTTGAGCAAGGAACTGTGCAAAAAGGCTTTTAGATAATGCTTTAAAACACTAGTGGTTCTCACATTGTGTATATGGATGCTGCAAGCTCTCTGAAGCGAGTGGCTTTTTCTGTATCAATATGCATCTGACACATCTCCTGAGCCAGATGGGACTCAAAAAGAGATACAATTGTCACTCAAAAAGAGATACAATTCATAATATAAATATTTTGTATCAGACAATTTTCTTGTTTGCAAAACAAACAATGCACTCCACTTCCCACACGCCCCCCCCAAAAAAACCCAACAACAACAACAAAAAACTCTTCCAGACAAACAGGCAAATGTTTCTGTTCCAGAAAAGACTCAAAATCCTGATATAAAGAAAATAATATCCTGCTTTTGGTAGTTCTGCATATGCATATATGTTTACAGAAGCAGGACTAGTTTCCCTTTCCCTAAATTTTGTTTTTGAAATTACCAAACACACACCTCTAAAGTAATTCTGAGGTGTCACTGCAGAAAGACTAGATAGTGCTGCTCTGTACCTTTAATCTCCTACAAGCCGTGTAAGAAGGTTTTTAAAAAGGGAACTGACAACACCTCACCAAAGCTCTCAGGACACAGGTGATCAGCCCCAGCTGCCTGACTGATCATCGCTGTGAAGAAAGAATTCTGGCTTGCCTCACTCCTGGTTACAACTCCTTACATTACAGAATTAATTATGAGCATAAACTTGCCTAAGACCATCTCTATTTACAGTTCTGCACTTGCAGGGAATAATTTTGTGGTAATAAGTTGGACAAATGTCAGGTCCATAAACTGGAGTGATGCAGAAATTAATGATCTTGTACATGGGTATTAAATGTTAGTAAATACTGGTTTGAACATGGGATTAAATGTGTCATTGTGCAATCCAGCTGATGTTGGTTCAGTGATATAGAAAATGAAGAAGTATTACCATTTTTTTAACATGTGCTTTATTATTTGGAAGTCTTATACATCTGAAGTACTGTTATAAGGAGCACCTGGAGGAAGATCAAACCTATAAGCATGCATTTGAAAGGAAGAATTGTCTGTTGTTAATGAAATATTTCAAAGACATGGAAAACAAGCCTTTTTGTCTTAGGTTTACATGATTGTTCCACAAAAATGCACATTAACCTTATCACAATACATACAAATATTGTGGATGGACAATAGAAATCACCACCCTTCCATATGAGATGCATCAAGAATAAATTGTTATCCCTTATAATGTCAGAAACAGAAAAGGCACCATAATAGAATGTTTAGAAAAAACTCAGTTTATGCCATTATATTTTGATTCAAAACTGTAAGAATTACTGTCCCGACTTAAAACAAAAAGCCTTTCACACCTGTAAATTATCATTATAAACTTGTAAACCTTTACATTTTTTCCAGAAGTATCAGGTGCAAATGCAAGGCAAATATAAAATCTATTGACTTATTAGATTACAAATACTACCCCATGAAAAAGCTGTAGTTACAAAAATATAAAAAATATTCTAACTCCCATTGTTAGATCTTAGTTTCAATCTACACTGCATTAAGAGTCCAAAGCCAGATCTGATTTGGACACATTCCTAGAGTAGGAAAGTGCTGTTTGTCTTATTTTCACATCATTATTCTGACCTCCTCCCACGGTTTTGCTTTCTGGGTTTGTTTTATTTATTAGTGCATATTAAGGATGCCAAGTGGTGGGTGCTGGCAGGTTGTATTTTTCAGTGGATGGTAGCAGCATAAGTGCTCTCAGTGTGCTCTCCTCCCAGAAGTGCACTGCTCTGAGAAGAAAAACATCATTTTTTCTCCAATCCTCCACAGCAGCTTTGTGTAGCAGCCATGCCATTTCCATTTATAACCTGTGACCCCTGGCAGGTGATTGAGAGGAATGGATTCTTCTGACAGGCCTCAGTAAGGAGCTGTGAGGAGCTCAGCCACTGCTGATGCTGGGCCACAGACAGGAGCTGCTGTGGTGAGGACAGTCACTGGCAGCATCCTGTCCTCCTGACATGAGAAATTGGCACAGCTTTATCTGGATGGTGTTTCTCCAGCCCTTGGCTTTAGTAAGCTGGATCAGCACAGGGTGTTGGACCAGCTACAACAGCAGCCTCACAAAGTGCCAGCAGACATCAAAATCAATTTACTTCTAAATAACACTTTCAAATAAATGACTAGATTGAATGTGATATTCTTGATGAATAAACTCTGTAACAGCTGAGCCTAAGCCTGACAAATGCTAATGCTTTCACATCTGAATGCTGAAAGCTCTGTTCCTTGAGCCCTTTATCAGAGCTAGCAGAAGGTGTCCAGCTTCCAGCTCTAGAGAAACAGAAGCTGTCCTTTGTTTTGCAGGGAAGCTGGCAGAGATTAGTGGAGTCACTCAGCTGTACTCCTAGATAGCCACCTTGTTCAGCTGGGCTTTGAGAAGCACTCAGGATAGTTCAGACAGCAGCAGGACTGTGGAAGATTTAAGTGTCTGCTGTACTTTCATTATCTTTATGCTTGGTGAAAGACTTTTTCCTTTAAATACCTTCCTCTTCATTAGAAATCAGCCCCAGCATTTCTCCTGGTAACAACGTGTCAGTCCTTGCAAGTTCCAGCTGGATTTTGGCCAGCTCGAGGGGCTGTGTGAGGTTTCCAAACAAATGCTGCCCACAGACAGAGCGGTTCTGAAAGGGCTGTGTTTTACCCTGCTTGAAAGGACTGACTGTACTCACATCTGCTTTCAGACACTAACTTACTCTGTTCCATGTGTATAAAGGATGTGGGCTAACAGGAGACTCCTGGAATTGTTATGGCAGGAAGTGTTCAGTGCTCTTATGCTGGGCTCATGTGTTGAATAGCACAGGAAGAAGAAGATTGTATTCCTTATTATGTTTCAGTTTCATAAAAATACTGTTCAAGCAGACACCACGTTCACTCCTCTGATCCACACTGTATATTCCATTCCAGCTATGGAATCCAGGCAGGATTTCTTTTCAGCAGAATTTCAAAGGTATCTGGACACATCTGCTGAAGATTTTTTAAAATAAGCATGCTGTCCCTACATGCTTGGTCGGGTTTGGAGAACACTTCATACTTAACAACAAAAACAACAAAAGTTAAACCAAGCAATACCTATAATGTAGGAGTTTTGATTTTTGTTTAGTAAAATTTTAAGATGGGAAACCAATTCCTATCTAAACAATTGAACTTGGCATTTGTGTTTTGTAAAAAACCCACATGACAGTAGTAATTTTAATGAGAAATTCCCTTCCCCAACCTATTGAATCAAAAGTTCACAAATGTAACTTTTAATCAAGGCACAAAAACATTTACTGACTCTTTCTTCTCACCACTTTCTTCACATTCTTCCCCTTCCCCTTAAAAAAAAAAAACTTAGTGTAACAATGTCTTCTATACCAGACGTAACTTTAATAGTCCAATAGTATCTGAGTCTGGTTCTATCTATTTTGAATTTAGTTAAATTAGATAAACAGCACATTCTCAGCACATCATTGTTCATTGTCTCTATTTGCCTCGAAGGGGAGGGGATGAGGGGGGAAAAGCCACAGTAGTTTCATGCATATTTTTCAAGAAACTTTATGTGGAAGTCTTTCACTTTCTCCAGTAGGATCTTCAGCTTCTCTACTGGAGGAAGAATGGTAATTCTGAAAAATAATATTTAAAGAAATAAAAAAATCAACCCATATTATCTTCAGAACCAACTAAACTATGATCTTTGCACAATTCTCAATTAATCTCAAAGTACAGCAAGTAATGTGTTAAGTTTGACATATTTTTGATATTATTCTTTCTTTTTTTGAATTTATACTTTAATTGAACTATACTATTAAACTAGAGCAATTTGTTTATATTGGTTAGAATACAGGAATTCAAAAACTGTTATTTTCTTTTGAGTGGGGTAGAAGATTACCAGTAAGAAATAATAGCAATTCAAGTTTCCACTGTTGGGAACTCAGTTTCCATTGTTCCACAGTTTTTACTGTTGGGCATTTATGCCAAATTATACCCACTTTTTGAGCTTTAAGAGTTGTCACTAATGAGTAAATGTACATTTTTTCTTTAATTGAAACCTGAGTTCAGAAGCATTAGAACAATGCAACACCCCATTCTGTAGATTTTAATCCCTTTTTCTCTTCTGCACACCCTGAAAATCCCATGGGGTGCAGACGCCAGGCTGTTTGCCAGACCTCCAGAACACAATGGCTTTCCCACACTGTTGCAGGAATGGAATCTCTAGGTTTTCCCTGGAGCTGAATGTACCCAGAGGTCTGACCCAGCTGCCTGTGCTGCACAGCTGCCAAGGCTGAAGATACCTCTGCTCTGCTGCTTCACACACAGAAACAACACAGCAGAGGGTGAGGAAGACTAAACTCCGTGACAAATTCTAGCTATCAGTGGCTTGGCTGGAGCAATGTTCTGTTTATTGGAAGCAAAAACAACAGTTTTGGTATTAGAATATTTAGTTCAACATCTTGTTTTGGTAAAGTTATACAGAGTGTTTAAGGAGCAGAGCAGATTTATAGGGATGATACTGAATTTTTCATGCAGTGTCTCCCATACGGAAACACAGTTTAACTCCCTCCTCCCCACAAAAGAATGCAGGGAATTTTTTCTAATTCCAGAGCCAACTTTAAAATTAAAGTCTAAACTATTACTACTGTTTGTATTCCTGGAGAAGGCATTTCAAATGCCAGTATGTAAAAACAGAATAAAATTATGCCAACAAGCTGTGAAAACACCATAAAAACTTGTATAGCTCATCTAGCAGACCAGGTCTTTGACCCTGCTGTCAGTCCACAGAAACTGTCCAGTGGAAACTGAGACAAGATAAACTGAAATAAAAATCCTTGTATTTAATCAGAAGAGAAAGAACTGGGATGATACTTTGCCTACTACTGCTAATTTGCTTTTTAACAAACAGAAACTGTACCTGAAATGGTAGGTTCCTTCTCTCTGGCCAAATCCACTTCCAGGTACAACACATATTCCAGTCTCTTCCAGAAGTTTCATGCAATAGAACATATCAGGTGCCATTTTATGAGCCTAAGGGAATGGATGCCTCAGAATTATTGAAGTCAAAGTATTCCTAATATATAGAATTTCATTATTGCTTTTTTTCCCCCTGAAACCTAATGTTACATTACTAGTTTCTTATTCAATTTACTAAGGAAGATGAGGAGCAAATGCTGATGGGGCAGTTCACACTGAATTAACTAACAAGTACTTCAAGGAGGAACAGGGCTGAAGATCTTACACAAAAACTCACTTCAAAAGAAAAGGTTTAGGTAATTTTGTTATTCCCCTTGACTTGCTTGTAACTTTTGTCAGAAGTCTGAAAGTTGTACTTGGAAAAATCTAAGGCAGTGACATTTGATAAGATTAAATTAATTTGAGAACTGTGTGTTCCAGTTCTGTTGGCAGTTACTATTTTTTTCCCCCAGAATAATCTGCTGCCTAGGAAGTCCCCTGATTAATAATTATGAGAGGTTCTTAAATATGTACAGGTTATATACCTAATCAAATAAGCAGCTGAAAAACAGCCCTATTTTTGTTCTCAGCTGTGCTAATAAAATTCCCTTTACAAAGTGAGTATTAAAAATTAGGTTTCAGAGCTCTACTTAGGAACAGAAAGACTTATCATTTATTAACACAGGTTACTGTCCCAAAGGCAAAAAGGTGAAATTTGTAAGGAAAGCTCCAGCCCTCTTTCCCATTCCTGGTGAATGGGGCTTCTCCTGTAGGGTCAGTAGCACACTGCCACTCACACATGCTGGTCTCTATCCAGGCATGGGCAGCAAGCTGGAACTGCACAGGGCCAGCTACTTGTGTGACTTTAACACCAACATCCTTGGGGACACTCAGCCTGGAACCCTCAGCACTGGGATGAAATGATCTGTTCTGTTTTCCTCTCTTCAAATAAAGGCCATGTTATATTTAAGGTCATACACAGCCCATGAAATACTGCTTTTGTTCTCCATCTCTGGAAGCAAAGTTCATCACTAGAAGTGGCAGGCACAGGTGAGAGGAGGTTAAAAGGGATGGATTGGGGTGAGAATGACTGACCTTTGCTTCCTCAATGGCTTTGGAGGGAATAAAGATCCGAGGGAAAGCGTACATGGCTCCTTGAAGGGGGTTGCAGTGAACTCCTGGGATCTTGTTAAACATGTCTTCTGTTAGTTTGGCTTTTTTGGCAAGATTGTTCAAAACAGATTCCTTCTCCTGTTTAAAAGGAAGAAGTTCAGTTGGACACATTTCAAGTAACAATAAAAACACCAGGAGAAATGATGATGTTTCCAAAGGCCTTCCCCAAATGAAACACTGGTAGGGCTTTTCTGAGCTGCTAGAGAAAACCATGTTCCAAATTCCAGTTGTGCTCTTAAAAACTGCAGTGCAAAAAGGCTTTAGCAGGGTATAATTACAGTGTTGCAGACAGACAATGACCTGCAGAAGTCTCTGTCTGTGTGCCCTCTTTTTACAGTTTCCTTCCTCAGCATCCACTCCTGGCTCTTTTTAGAGACCATCTTAACTGAACCTTTGGTTTGACTTGATAGGAGAAACAAAAGAAGACTCTTTGGTCTCAGTGCATAATTTGAGTTCCCAATACTTAGGATAGGTTTGGGAAATGCACAACAGAACAAGCATGTTATTGCTGACCTTTATGAACTGTGCATAAGATTCTTCTCCAGGTACTGGAGGATTCACCACAATATCCATGGCTGCTTGTCCTGAGACTGGAGGGCAAAGGCGAACAGAGAGCAGCTTAACCAGCTGTCCTTTGATTTCTGGGTGCAAGTTTATGACCTCCATGTAACCTCCTCTGTAGCCACATCTGGGACAAAGGGAACAGAAGAGATTGGTTAACTTCAAGCCTATAAATACAACAAAACAATGAAAATGATTGCAGAAGTGGAAAGACAATTGATGAGAATCTCACAGTGGGTAAGATACAGCTTGTTGAAACAGCTGCCACACTGATATGGTTTAAGATGGAGCTGCATCACATGTCATTAAGTCCGAGTATCCCCTACAGAGATAAAGGTGGACATGCAGCTTCCCTGGTAGGCAAGTTAATAATTAACATGGATCTTTAATCTTAAGAACAAGAGCATATGGCTGTAGCAGCATACATTTAATAAAAAAATTCTTTTCTTCCATGTCCTCCTCCCCAAAAAAAACCAACCCAACATTTGTAATATCCCAGTGATTATTGAGCTGTTCCCCTGAATGTTGGAGGCCAATTTTCCTTTATCACATGTCCAGATTGGGACTGTAGGATTTCACCTTTGTGGGACTGAGGCATTAGGTGTCTGAATACACTTATTATTTGGTACTTTGAAAACTACTGAGTTAATCCATTACTCTGTGCTTGTTTTTCTTTTCTTAATAGTCTTTAGTTAAAATTAATAGAGGATTAATTATGGTGGATTACCTTCAGGTCAGTAATATGAAAGCGCTGTCCCACCAGATTAATGAGGAAGATGAAATAAAAAAAAAAACTAAATCAGACTTACTCGCCCATGTATCCCTTAGAGGTGGAGTGAAAAGAGGCCAGCTCAACATTGTTATAGTACTCGGGTCCCATCTCATACAGAATCTTTTTGAAGGAATGAAACTGGCATCCTTCAGAGTACACATTGTCCTGGTAAACCTGAACAGTCAGAAGACATTAATGTGCTCTGTTCCCCCAACTAAGGATAAAACACGGCCTTTTAGAGAGGCAGATCTGAGCTGAAGCAACAGTCCTTACACTCAAAACTTCAAAGCTGTTAGAAGACACAAGGTTCTTTGTTAAGCAATAGTTACTGTAATGATACTTTTTATCTGATGTGACCACACTTAAAGGCTGGGCCTTTGGAGAACAGGAGCTTCTTTGGATGATTTAACCTTTACTTGTAGGTTTAAATTGATTTTCCTTCTGTTTCTTCCATTGAAAGTGGTCTGAGCACCACGTAGATTTTTAGGTCTGTTCTTCCTTGTGTCCCTTACACCTTCTTCCTTATGTCCCCTTGTATTTCCTTGTGTCCCCTACACTTTCTCTCTAGTTCAAACCCAGATCAAGCCACCTCTTATATTGATCCTTTGATATTAAGAATCCTGCATGTCTCTTCATGTCTTTATATGATAACAGAGAGTCTGTTCCCTGTACTTAAAAAATACTACTACCACACATGGAACAAAATTATACCTCATATGAGTACTCTTAGTGTGCTTTTGAGAGAACAGATTATTTCATTACCTCATCAGCCAGAAGAAAAAGTTTTTCTTCCCATGCAAAGTGTATCACATCTTCAATGCACTTTCTGCTTTGCACCTGTCCTGTAGTTTGATTTTTAAAGCAAGAAGGATGTTAGTGGAGTGTACACATACAAATCTTTTCACCCACACCTACTTAGATTACCAACTTTTCAAGAAGATATCCCTCTTCCTCAGAAAAGTGCTATTGAACTTTAGAATTCAGTTCATTAAATATGACTAAATATGAAATTTTGGGAAGAATTATGGTACAAGGTAACTTAGTCCATCTCAGCAAAGGGAGTGTGAGATGCAGTAATCAATCAAGGACTTACTGAGAGTACTCTGTGTATGGCTAATCTTTGTAAATGCTCCCATGCATGAAGGTTAGGAGGGAGCTAGCTTCTCACCAATCAACCTCAACTACTCAAAAAGCTAAATTCTGAGGGAGGCTTGCCACTGAGTTCTGAGTTATTACAGTCATTGCCTCTCAGAAGCCAAGAGGCTACAGGCCATGCCAGAGGCAAGATCTCTCCTAAAGACCAGAAGTGACTGAAAGTCATTCCACAAGTCTGGAAAACTTCAGTGGAAGCAGCAGCTTCAAATGGGATCCAGTGAAGTGAATCTGCTCCCTCCTTTCTGGAGCTCCAGGACACTGAAAATATGTTTCTAAAAGTAAAGTCTGTCCTACTTGGAGCACTGATCTCTGGAATTCAGCTCAACAGATTTGATATGTACTTAGGATTTGCCTGCAATGTCAAATGAATGAAAAAGGAAAGAAAATGGTCTTAAAACCTCTTCATTAAACAAAATTCCTACAGACCTGTGGGATTTCCAGGGTTGATGATGCAGAGGACTTTTGGATTGCAATATGCCTTAGCTTCATTCAAGGCACGGCGAAGCTCGTTCACATTTAGAGCCCAGCAATTTTCTTCATCCAAATAGTAGTTCACCTGGATAGCATCCAGTTCAGAGATGGCTGCTGAGTATAAGGGATACTGGGGAATAGGAATCATCACTCCTGTTCGGGATTTGCCACCTCCTGAGATCAGGATCTTTAAAATTGCCTGGGGAAAAAAGGAGGAATTAAAAAAATTAAAAAGGTCATGCACAAGAATTAATAATATTTTCTGGAATAAATTATTAAACTTCCGAAAAAAGTGTGGAGTTAAGGTGGATTTCTGTCCTAGAAGCAGATAGCCAAAGAGAGTTATTTATTTCAAGTTGTTACAGGCTGAGTGAGGATGGTCTAAGCTTAATGGAATCCTCTCATGTCATAACTTCCAAAGATCATGCCTGATCAACTACAAAATTTAGGAAAAACATTCTGAGCATAAGGCTAGAGGGCAAGTTGGAAACAGGAGTATCAAGATAATGATTTTTTTTGCTGTGCCCTGTTGTAAGCAAAAAAGCTTTAGCTAATTCTTGCTTATTGCCTTCCATTCATTGTATCTCATTAACCACAAGAGACCAATAAATAAAACCAGAAATTAGAACTGGGGCCTGTGCAGATTCTCCCTTGGAACAGAGAAACCTGTTTTACATCAGGAGCAATTATGTTTTCATTTTCAAGTAACAGAACAGACCAAAGTCTGCATGTCTTGGGATGGAAATAAAGGCATATGTAGCTGATGTCCAGAAGATACAGGCAGAAAGGCAATGTTTGTGCTAAGGTCAGTCCAGACAATTTCCTTGTGCCCTATGTCTGTGTGATGTGGAGGTTTTTACATGTGAGTTAAATAAAACAGTGCACAAGGGGCAGGAAGCAGAGACATTTCCTCCTTTACAACCACGGGAGAGCTCTGAAGTACAGGTGCAATCAAAGCAAGCATCCTTATCAGCATGTAATTGGCATCTAAACCCAAAAATATCTTTTCTCTCAGCAGCAGTATCCTTTCGTTTCTTTGTGGTTCTAGTACAAAATCTGCTGCTCTGTGCCTCTCATCACATACTCAGCTGCTGAGCTAATGATTTATAATCAACATAATTTTGTACCCACCACTAGTTTAAAAATACCAAGAATCCAAAACATATAATCAGGACCAAATGCATATTTAAAAACTCCTTAACACCCTCTCTCCCCTGAGGTGTGAAACAATAGTTGTTTTATCTTTAGAAGGGCCAAAGAATGAGACTTTTTGTAGTGCTGGCTTTACATGAGTGGTGAAATCAAATTGGCACGGTGCAGATCAGATGTGCTGCACTGCCACTCCTGACAAGCTGCCAGTGTCACAAACTCTGGAAAGCCGATGGACTGCAGAGCTCTGGAGAGCTGCCTCTGCCGGGTCGCTCATTCTGAGCTCTGCCACTAGATGTCCTTTAAAAAAACACCTTCCCCAACACACTGTCAAAGGCTGCTTCATAAAAGCCAAACTGCTGCTGCACTGTCAGTAAGTGTGTCTGTGTAAAGGAGCGGTCTGATAGAGACTGGTATTCCTGTCTTAACCATCTTTGAACCTTGATTAAACCAAAACCTGAAGTTTTTCTCAAACAAACTAAAATACACAAGCAGAAATCAATCTTTGGGATTTTCACTAGCATTGATCTGCACTAGCAGATTTACTTGGAAGAAGAGGTGAAGTTTATTCTCTCTTCCCTCTTCCACGGACTGATACCCTCTAATCTTCAGTGTTTATGTGTCTTAACCACTATTTTCACTAGCATTGTTCTGCATTAGCAGAGTTTACTTGGAAGAAGAGCTGAAGTTTATTCCCTCTTCCATGGACTGATAGCCTCTAATCTTCAGTGTTTATGTGTCTTAACCACTGAGAACAACCATTATTTAGTCTGAAATAACAACCATTATTTAGTCTGAATTTAGGCCCCTGTAGCTCATTTCATATTACCTCTACAGAAAGGTACAATTTAATGTGTACTAAGAGACTTTGCACACACTTCTTAGCTGGCTCCTGACATTCACTGGTTTGTTCACAGGATTGGATATTCATTGAATGTGGCTTCAGTGTCTGCCAGATCAAACTCACAGGACTTTGTGAGACCAGAGGTTCAACAGGGATCTGTATTTGCAGAGGTAACAGTTTGTACCAAGAGGGACCAGGTTTCACTTTAACACTTACAGAAATGCCATCGCAGGGATCTGTATTTGCAGAGGTAACTGATAAGCTACAGTTTGTACCAAGAGGGACCAGGTTTCACTTTAACACTTACAGAAATGCCATCACTTGCCCCAGTGGTGAGGTAAATGTTATCTGGATCTGCAGGAACCCCTCCATCTCTTCTTTCAATATATGAAGCCACATCTTCACGGATGCAATTTATTCCTTGACTAGCAGTGTAGGATCCTGTGAAAAAAAGAGAATGAGATGAGAATTGAGTGCAGTGTACATCAGATTTGCTGTTACCAGCAAAACTCCTGAGCTAGTATTGTATGGAGCAGTTTGTACATATGAGCCATATTTATATGGATCCCCAGGATGGGTTTGCTTTTTTTTAACATGTAGCAGGATAGGGAGCTGGTTTGTTCATGGAGCAAAATAATTAATTTTTGTTTGTTCATGGAGTAAAAGAAGTAGACAAATACAATAAGCATCATTAAAATAAAAAAATAGCATACTGGATTGATAAAAAGAGGGATTTCAACCCTATTTGCAACCTGGGACAGCAATCCCATTTTTACTATCTTTCAGTTGCTTTCTGTATGTTGGAAAGAGCAAAAGAATTAATTTGTAAGTAGACAAATACAATAAGCATCACCAAAATAAAAAAATAGCACACTGGATTGGTAAAAAGAGGGATTTCAAGCCTATTTGCAAACTGGGACAGCAATCCCATTTTTACTATCTTTCAGTTGCTTTCTGCATGTTGGAAGCACTCCTGAATGTAAACAAACTCCTATTTAAGAAATGGGAACAAGGAACAGAGGTAGCACGTGCAATAGAAAGGAAAGTAATTTCTTTTAATCCATGATAAATATAAGGGTATTATTTGCAACATGAAAATAACATATCATTTTCTCCCACAGTCTGAAACCAAAAAAATCCTAAACTGCTTCTCTCCTTCCCCCACAGCATCTCCCACAACCACCTTTCAGCAGAAATATCTAGAATCTCCCCAATCTCGTGCAGTTTATAGAGCACAACTAATAATCATAAATAAAATGAGATGTTAGATGCCTGTGTGCATCACTGCTGAGAATGTACAACAAACAAAGAGTAAACATAAGCCTAGGTCAAGGAGAGGAATGAATTCAAGCCATGAATCCTAAGACTGATGGACAAAGAAGTGACAAGTGTACATCTATTTTAGAACACTGTCAGAAAGCTGCAGAATCTTCTTTGCTTGTTGGGTGGAGTGGAATAATTATGCCTGACTTAACTCTTATCACTCAGTTATCTGCTAGTAGTCTGCCTGGTAGGACTTCTGTGAAAGCATGATTTAAAAAGACAAAGAACCTTTGCAAGCACTGCACAATTGCATGGGATAAAATGGTGATTCGGGGCACAAAGTTCCAGGATGTCCCAAACATTTACTTTTACAGGACTAGAAGTTAGACTGGGTCTGCACATGGGTGTTTGACCACAGCCAGGAGAATGCTGTTAAAGGAGGAGAACAAGCCTAAGCTGTCCTTCTGTCTTGTGCTCCATTGGGTGCTGAGTCCTACCACTCTGAGGACACGCAGAACATTTCATTGCACTGTACTTCTACACTTACTTGTACTCAGCTGATGGCTTTGACTAGAACCCATGTTTGCACTGTGGGATGCAAATAAATAAACCCAACCCAAAAAGCTGCATATATTATGTATTTTTATATACAGGAGAGATGTCTCAAATGCCTGGAAAGATATTCCAATTATCCCACATGCAAAGAAAGTGATGCCAGTAGAATCCCAGAGTGTTTGGACACAAGACAAGTTGAGGACACATCTGAGCCTTCATACGTGGCCTGGGAGCAGTGAGACTCAAAACCATGAGTAGGGTTTTGCCAAATGATGTTCATTGGAAGTGTGGGCATTCTAGTTCACTTCCAGAGGAAATTTCATATTCATATTAACTTTACAATTAATACCTTTAAATAGGCTGGTATAGATATGGGTGCAACACTTCCAATGGCTTTGACCATATGTAGTGATTCCACCTTTGTGCTGGATTAACAAATTGTTGAAAAATAAGGTTTTGAACACAACACAGCAGGGCCAGTTTTTCATCTTTGCTTTTTCACAAGAAAGGCAATTTTTCTTTCTCAGCCATAAAGAGAACAGCAGTAAGTTGCCAGACTACCAACAAAGTGATAGAGGTGACTTCCACTCCCTGTGCCTCTGGCTGCATGTTTTGGGAGGCTGAACAGAGGCTGATGAGCTCCAGAGGCCAAGAGGAGGGGCTGGCACACTGTACTGGAGCCAGGGAGGGTGGACAGGGGGGCAGAAACCAGTACAGCACATCAGTGAAGTCTACAGTGGTTTTAGCTGTCAGGAATTTAGAGGTACAGTTGTTCTTGGCATAAATAATTTCAAAATTAAAAATATTTAGACTCCAGAACCTCAATTTAGCCACTGAAATGAACAGTGTATTCTGTATGCAGAATTATCATCTTATATGAATACCACAATTGTTTCAGGCCTACTTCCTCAGAATCTACTGAGCTAACAGAAATTATGGGAAATGTATGATCTTCTGAAAAAAAAGGAACATACTTCTGAAATATTATGCAAGACTGAATTCTTTATAACATGGGGCTGTGGTGTCCCATGCCACCATGCCCTTAAGGGGAAGGGAGCACCAAGGGGTCAAGACTGCTCATTCTGAGAACTCCTTCCACATCCCTAAATTAGACAACCACTACAAAGAAAGACTGAGTCAAAATTCAAATGTATCCCTAGTAACTCCTATGTGCTGACAGCACTATGTGGATTTATTGTTCCAAAGACAAGAAAGGGATCCATTAAGCTAGAAGAAATTCTCAGTTTTGACAAATGTGTTTTTAATGGTCTACCTTAAAAGACAAACCAATACAAAGAAGGTGAAGATAAAATACATTCTGTATTAGGCTGTGCTGTTAAGAATAGTCCAAGCTTGAAATACTGCTAATGCAATCACTGTTTATGTTTTGTTTATTTTATTAAGTTTCATAGCACCTACTCTCAAAATATACCAGTGCAAATAGGCACTGCAATCACAAAGATTAAGAAATATGCCAATTACTGTAATAAGTCCTCTGAAATGTCACTGTTTGCCTACTTGAAAAAAGGTGTGCCAGATTCTTTGCTGTACCCAGCACTGTAGCAGTATCTGCAGAGTAGAAATTCTCATGGCATTTGCCAGGTACAGGTAGGTCAGCACAGTCACTAGATGAGGAAGAAATTGCCTCTTCCTTTCTAATGAATATGCAAAGTTTGTACTTATGTGGATATGACATGTGCACTCTTGTAGGAACAATAGTTGAAGAACAGAGCTCTGTAGTTCTTTCAAGAGTTATTTTACCTTGGAGAAATAAAGCTTTGACTTCAGTTAAAACTATCTCAGCAAAGTAAAAGACTTTCATCAGTGTAGCTTTCCTTTTGCAGAGGATTATCACCTTGGAACCTGAGTTCCTGATACCCCAGAAAACATACTTGAACTGATGGTTCAAAATTAAGATCCAGGAGTGTGCACTGGATCAGCTGAGATGGACATTTATGGTTTGTTGACACCAGCATTCCAGGGACAGTGAGCTCCTTGGCAGAGAAACAACTGGAGAAGGTAAAAACTTTAAAACCCTCCACCTAGTCTCAGCAGGATACACAGAGCCCTGGATTAAGAGATGCCATACCAACAGAACAGAGCCTCATTAGTACTCTGTGCCACTTTCCTGGTACAAAAACTCCTCAGCATTCCATTCAGAGTTATGCCCAGATGTTGGTGTGGCAAGGGCTCCATGGATGCATAACCCTCACGCTCTCCTCTGTGACAAGTCCTACCAAAATTGTCACCATTAGTCACCATCTGCAGGTCACACTGCAAACCTGCCCCCATCTGCTGCAGGTATTGAGCCACCTGTGATGTTCCTAACACCAGAACAGAGCCTTACCTAAGCTGTTTCCTCCGCAGCCCTGCAAGATCCGCCTGGCGCGCTTTTTGGCGTCCTCCGGAAAGCTCGGGCTGTCCAGCAGGTTTGGGTACGTACACAGGGCCACCACCTGCAGGGCCAAGGACAAGTCAATTGGCCACTTTTCAGTGGGTAGTTTAAGCTGATTATATTGTGTTAACTTCCCTTGGAAATGAAGATCACAAATACTGGCTAATTAAAAACACAGGTTATTGAGGAAGAGTTTGCAGTTGGTTTTTTTAAGGGTTGTTCTCACAGAAGAGAAAAAAATCTTACCAGGTTCCAAGTTAAGCTGATAAAAACAATTCTAGAATTATTAACTATTTGTATTACAGACAGTGAAGATTCCAGGTGAGCTAAGCATAGTGCAAACACAATAAAGCACAGTTAACTATTCCTAAGCAGCTCTATCCTCCACTCTTTGTGTATTACTAGCCCACTTTTATTGACAAGAAATCAAGACTTTAAATATGGAGCAGAACTGAGAAACACAATCAAATTTTGAAGGCATAGTGGCATGTTCTAATAATTCTTCCACAAAATAACTTCTAGTTCTTACTGATTTGAATTCATAGGAAATAGTTAATTAAAAAAAAAGAAGTGGTGATATAGAACATAGTAAAAGTAGAAACACAACCCAGCAGAATTAAGTTAATGAAGGAATGTAAGACACAAAGAATTGAGAGGTGTCTCTTGAGATCAGCTTAATTTATTCCAGTCTCTCATTTTTATGCTCAAATGGTGTAGTATGGATAGGCTGTTGTCATCTTGTGGGGCAATGACAATGAATTAATCCATGTGTGCACACAGTCATGGGGAGAAAGGATTTCCCATTTTATTTAATAACATTGAAATAACATGTAATACATTTGAATAATTGATAAGAAGCTCAGGTCTCCCTAGTTTGCTGCATAGCTCCATTTTATAATCTCATCACCTGGACCCTCAGTTTGATAAGGCTTCACTTTGTCCTGGAACTCTCTGAATTTGCATTATTATAGACAGAGGAGTTTACATGAGGGTGTGAGGGATGCTCAGTAAATAAGATAATACTCATTTTAACTTTGTGTTTTAGGAATAATGTACAAATATGAATTCTGTTGTAATCTTTCCTAAAAGTTAACTTGCCAATTAGCTTGCCCAGAGGTAAAATGTGCAAAACGAGACACAGCACAAGTAGCTGAACCCAGCTACGTGCAGATTTCAAAGTATTCTCTCAGATGAAGAAAGGCTTTTGTTTTTTTCTTTAAAGAGAACCACTTCCTTTCTTGAACAGCATTATTGATAATGAATGTGCTAACTGATAACACAGAAGTGGCAGGAAAAAGTATGGGTGGGGAATGATATGGAAACTAAGGAAAGCTACTGTGTTAAAAGAGGACAACCAGCAAACAATAGGACTTTGGCTCAGAAATGAACATTTAAAATTCTTTACAAAAGAACTATTTAAAGTCTAATTGCATCTAGGGAATCAATTAAACTAATACCTATATCAGACAGCTTTAAGGCATTCTAATAAAAAATGAATAATAATATTTTATAGTAGTCTTACCTGACGGAGGAAGGTGATTGGTCTCTGTCCCATTGCATGAGCATCTCCAATGTTGGCTTTAATCACTTCAGTAAAAGGTTTTTTGATTCCCTAGAAAGGAATCATTCAGAATGTTTTGTTAGGGCTGTAGTAGAAGATTCTTTTTTAGTATTTGTCATGTGGCTGTAACTAAACAGTGCCTGATCTCAGAACAGCCACACTGTTTAATGTAAAGCTTAATGCATTTCTTATACAACACTGCCAGGAAATCTTAAACGGTTACAGAAATTTTGTTGACTGTGACACATTTTTAAATGATAGGCTGGCTTTTATTTTTCTGCTAGCTGCAAGTAGGAGACTGACATGGCTGGAAACTACATATTGAAGTAGAAAAGATGAAAAAAAGACATTTTGAATTGTCAGTATTAGAGCACCTTCTTTGAGACATCTAAGGGAGGGATGGATCAGTCAACAAGCTAAAAAGACTTGAGGATATTTGAGAAACCACCAATAAAAGAAACCTCAAGACCTTTAGTTCTTTGAGAGTAAAAACAGTAAAGATACTTCTTGCTTATTTATTTTATACTTAGATTAAGTATTCCTTGTATGATGACCCCATTTTTCCACGTAGAGATGTTTCACAAAATATATCACAGTGAGACTCTGTATGATAAACAGGAAATGCTAAATAATCATCATGAATATTTGAAGGCTTCCTAGTCTCCAAAATCTGAACAGACAGCCATTTTTCCTGTGAGAAACTGAATACATCATGAGAACACAGGGAAAGAAGTTAATGAATGTTGATTAGCAATCACAGCTCTTTAAAAAGCAAAACAAAATAAGGGCATCAAAAAGGCAAAGCACTGACTGATTGAAAAAAAAAACAAACCCAGTGGTTTAAATAAAAAAGATTAACTGAAAGTAAAGGCCAACATTACAAGAAGAGTGAGAGAGGCAATAATAAATTTAGTGTTGTTCTAATGTATATTTCAGAGATAGTAGGGAGGCATCCTAACAGTGACAGAATTGTCATGTGGACTAAGGAACTGCAAAATCAGACTGATCAGTTTTCTGTAGAAAATTACCTATAATATATTACCATACCTATGGTATGGCCTTACATTTATCAGCAATTGAAAAAAAAATTCACTTAAAATAATTGAAAGTGACATACTGAGTCCATCAAGTCATTTACTTTTATGCTTGTTGATCTAAGTGAGCCCCCAGATTAAGAGCTGCATTTCAGCTCTAAATAAAAAATTAGAAATAGGGGTGTCAGATAGGCATTACGTTTATCTGAGGCTGAAGTTTAGTAATTTATGAGTAATGCAAACAGCTAAAAATGTGTTCTCTTCAAGCTATCTGGGGTCCACTGACAGCACAACACTGTTTCATTCTAATCACAAATAAAAAGGAAGAGAAAGGTGTATGTAGAAGAAGAACAAATTCAATTTGCTTGAAATGAAGAAAAATCCCCACATATTTTGGTTGCATTTAGTCCTTGCAGAAAATTGAATCAGTTTCTCTAGATTTGCAACGTAATACAAATCTGTTAAGGAATATGGATGATACTTCTTTGCCTAAACTTAGGGAGTCTGAGAACACAGCAACATGAAACAGAAATACTCCAATTTATCAGATTAAAACCAAAACAAACCAATTCCCTAATAATAGAAATACCCTACATTACACTAACTAGATTTTTTTGCTCACAAACACTTTAGCTTTAGAACTGTCTTCACGAGATGTGCCATATCCTCTCCCAGTGACATCTATACAAAAATTGCTATGACCACTTAGTATTTTTCTATTACTTGATTTCCAGTCACTCTCTGAAAAAAAAAAAAGAGTATCAGAACTTGCTCAGATTTAGTTTAGAACAAGAAGTTCTAAACAAGTTCTTAAAAAAAAAAATCTAAACAAGTTTTTTAGAACAAAAAGTCCCATCTTACAGTTTCAAAAAGAAGGAACAGAAAACAACAACAGGCAAGAACAAGTGCCGAATGTTAATGGTCAAAGCCTCCAAGCAGGGCTATCAGAAGCTGGCAGCAAGGGCAGTGCAGACAGTGCCTGAGACTCTGCAGGTGGGTTCAAGGCAGAATTCTGCTCAGACCCTTCAGACACAGCAGCATCAGTCACCAGCGACCTGAGTCAAGGCTTCTCCTGTGGCAATGGGTGTGGGCATCCAAGGGGAGGGTAATGCCAAATACTTTTTGGAAGAGATGTGGAAAGATCTGTAAATCTGTATGAAATGTGAATGTGATGTTGACAACCTCAGTATCAAACTGTAGAGCAGCAGGAAAAGGCTGCAACAGGTCATAGATTTATTTCACTGCAGAAGGCTAAGCAGTCTTTAGCTATGTCAGCAACACACCTGAGCTGAGACAAGTTATGTCCCTGCAAGCCAAGGAACACACAGGGGGAGCAGGAACTGGGCCACTGGAGTTGTTTGCTCTCCTCTAGGGATCCCCAGCACACCTGCCCGTGCCCCAGGTCCCTGTGTCTGGGTGCAGGCAGGCCTGCAAGGTGTGCTCCACAGGCTGCCTGGCTGCACTGAAGCAGGCAGAGCTTTGCAGAAGGGAAGCTTGCATAACAGGAGCTCTAATAACAAACTCGTGAGCAGTAAGTTCCAGATTGATTCTCCTGCCTTGTGAAGAGGGTATAAACCACATCAAGGAGAGAAGAAATGCCCAGACCTACAAAACAAGCTCTGCTCCAGCCTCCTGCCTTTGGCGGCACCTCACACTGTGCTCACAACGTGATTCAGCTTCAGCTCAGAACAAGGCCAGGCTCCTGCCACTCCTCTGACAGTATGAGCAAACAGATCCCTGATAGCAGCCCTTTTTTGAAGCTGTAGAAGCCATCTTTCACCTCCACATGTAAAAGAGAAAATATAAAAACATGTACTATCTTTTAGTAGCCATCTTCTGGATAATTAAAGGATTTTAATGGAATAAAAGAATCTTCCAGGATTTGGAATATCCTCTTTGGAAATTACTTCCTTCAACTGTTACTTCTGTCTCTCTGCTGTTTTTAGACTAAATGCATCTTTTAAGAAACCTGATGAAACCTGAAGCAAGCCAGACACAGTTACTCTTACAATTGTATCTAAATATCACACAAGGTTGGGAGAAAGGATTTTTATACATGAACAAGAACTCGTTGGTGCAAAGTCAACAGAAATCTTTATGCAGTTAACCAGGTTTGGGGAAGTTTCCTCTTCCCCTAGACATCCCCAGAGCCTCAGGAAACCCATCAGGAAAGGAGAACAGCATGAAATTACGAGTTGTCTCTCAAGGAAAGTCATTATGCAAGAAGTGTTGGGAGAATTACTTGATCAAAGAAGCAATGTGATGCCAGAACACACACCACCCCAACAAACTACATGAGGGCAATGCCCTGCCAGGAGCTGCTTTGTTTCTGAGGAGTTTTAGTGTACCTGGAGGCTCCTTTTACAAAGGTACCATCTGACAGTGCTGGCAGACTGCAAAATACCACCGTGCCCAGAAAGAGTAAAGAATGGTACAAACTGACCTGACATTGTCTTTGTTAAATCTTCAGCAAATTTCAAAGGAAAACCATCACTCTGGAGAGAGCATGTGTGGATTTAGTAGTGGCAATAGGAAAGAATTGAAAAGAGCTCCCTTGAGGAGGCCACAAAAATGTGAGCTGCTTTTAATCCCAGAAGAGAACTGTGGTATTACAGCTATTTCTGAATTTCAGACTTTGCCTGCTCCTGGCTCTCCCAATTGTTTCATTTTCATCGCCACTGCTTTGTGCCTCCTCTTGATGGTTATCAGGCAGTAACATCACACTCTGAAACACTGTACTGTTTCCTTGAGACTGCTTTTGCTGTGACTTGCACAAACAAGCTCTACAATCAGAGCTGGCAAACCCAAACACTTCAGCATGGCTGAGATCTACGCTGTAGTAGCCAAGTTACTTGCTTGCTTTTTTCTCTCCTCCTCTCAAGAGGCCAAGAAAGCACTGCCCAGAGGCCCTTAACTAATAGGGACCTGAAGACCTGAATTAGCATTCCAATCTTTTTATTAAAACAGCTCACAGCAGAAAAATAAACCTGACCTGCTTACCATGGAGTAAGGCTTTGAGTTTGTATTATGCTTGTGTAATTCAAGCTGACAAGAGCTGTTTTGGGGAGGAAGGAGAAGGCAAATTCTGGATTTTGATTTAAAACGGCAGTGATGACCTGCATGCCCCTCACATCACATGAGACAATCAGTGGGACTGACCATTAATTGGCAGATCTGATTCAGAGATTACAGAACAGGACACATTGTGGATTTGCATCCAGAATTTTTGCCTATATAGATAAATCACTAGATTTCATAACAGAGTTAAATGACAGAATTAAAATAATGCTCATTAGAAAGTGATTAGACATTAAGAGTCTCTTAACTTGGAGTGTTACTGTAAAAGGTCTATTTTAGAATAAATGTTGCTAATGTATTCAACCAGAAAATATCAAAAACTGGATTCTGTGGGTTGTGAGCTTCTGAACACATGATTTTGATAATTGTACTCTTGAAACCAGTTTTCTTTCACCTTCATCTGCAGTAGTTTTTGGCATCTTAAAAACCATGGGTTTTACTACAGATTCACTTATGTATGCAACATGTACAGACAACTGAGGAACAACAGTTCTGTCTTAATGAGGTCAGATGCTCTTGCCTGGAAGATACTTCCTTCGTGTGCACACAGTCACGTATTCAAAGAAGAAAATTATAGGATGGCAATTTAAGCTTAACATCTTTCATTACTGGGTGTACCAGTCAATCTTGTATCTTTTTCTTGGCATGTTAAATTATATTTCTGCATGTCATTGTCTAAATTGTGTTTCATCTTTCCAAAACTCCCAGGGACACAGTCAACTCACATTTACAATTAAGGTTGGATTCTATGTCAGATTTTTTCTATTCAATTTAAAAGTCTGATGAATTAGTGAGGGGACAAAAAAAGAAAAAAGCTCTACAGTATTTTAATCAAAATACTTTAGCAGAAGCTTCCTGAGATTTCAGCTACCTAAGTAGAAGGATTTTGGTAGTTTTATTGTCTAAATAACAATGTAGGGAGTGAACAAGTGGCTTGAATAAACGTGAAACAGGAACCTATTTGCAATAGTTATGCAAATGAAAAGTGTGGGCACAGGAGATGAATGTACAACCCTTTTGCTGAAAAGGTAGCAGAAAAACAGGGGCTTCAGTGTATAGAAACTGTATAATGCCAGTGAAGGCCCACGGCTCCAGCCCCAGGGTTGGCATGTGTTACCCACCTGTGCTGTCTGAAGAAATTCCCTACATGCTACCAATATATCCCTGCACACCATCCCTCACCCCCTTTCCACCCTACAACTCTCTTTCAGTAGCTTCAGAGTTTGGAAGGACCTTGTGTGCCTTACACTGGGCCAGGCCCTGCTTCCAGTGTCACCTGAGCTGACCTGTGGTCCTGAAATGCTGTTTGATGTGCACATGCCTTGCAAGGAGATGTAAGGCAGCTGAACCTAACACAGAACTCCACATGATGTACAACCCAATCAGGAACTGGGGAGAAAAGGAGAATATAAGTGAAATGTCAGAGGGACACACATGAAGGGATTTTCCACAACAAGGTCAGTTAAAATTCGCATGAATGCAAAGCAACAAATCAGGTATGTGTCCTGCCTGTGTAAAGATAAGCTAGTTTGTCATTACTGATTAGGTAAAGAGAAGGGCTCTTCTCAGAGCTTGCTTTATTCCTGCATTGAATTTGTATTCAGGAGCAAATTTCTAGTCTGAAATGTAATTAAAATCAATACTTGATACAATGGCCATTTGTTAGCAAGTCTACACAAAGGGGGTAGAAAGAAGGTCTTATTTGATTGAGTTCTGTTTAGAGTGTAATCCTTTATTAAAATATGCCTGTGCTCTAGCTTGCTTTAAAAAGTTGCCAGAAACACCAAGGAAAATGGTTGGAATCAGTTCTTTCTGTCATCTTAGTATGTCAGAATTAGCTGATTGCTACAATAGCAAAGAAACAGAGAAAAAGGATTTTTACTTTCAAAGCATGACACAGTTTCAAAATTATGAAAAAAAGGCTCAGGAGAGTAATCCAATCACTGATTTTGCATGAAGATTTCCATCTTGAAAGACTTAATGTAGATCAAAGCCCTGATTTTCCACCTAGATGAATACAGGACACAAGCCAACAAAACTTGTGAAATCCAGGTACAGCACGCCCCACCTGTATTGGGCAATCAATCTTAATCTGCTTTAATTGAGTATTTTACTACATTGGCTTAGTCCTAGGCACAAGAGCTAAAACTAATGCCTCACTTTTATTAGTTCTTTTAAGGAATATCCCTTCAGTTGTCCAGTCAGAGACTTCTTGAGTAACATTTAGTCCTTATTTCTGTGTGCACTGTGGAGTTACAGCTCCTGTTGTGATCACTTGCAGTTAATACAGAGAAGCAGCAAGTGCCAGAGAGAATAACAGAGGAGTGCTCTTTGGGATCTGAGACAGCAGAACAAACCTCAAGGAAGATGAAAGCTTACACTGTGCAAACTGCTTCAAGTAGCTGTTTTATAGTGTCCACAACAGCTGTATGAGTATTAACAGGTATGAAGAGTAACCAAATGGAACCAAGTTTAAACAGGGAGAGCCTCTATCACATCTGATTACATACAATGGCTGCATTTAGGGTGTTTCTAGTTCAGAAACAAATTACCTAAAGGCTTCTGGGCAGAGGAGGATAAATGCAGATTTACTGCCATTGCTTCACCCCTGCCTGTTCTTGTTACCCCCAGCCACTGCAGTGCTTCCACCTCACTCCAGGGAGCCTGTGCTCTCCTGCCCGTGCAAAGCTCCTTCCCCATCAGGTGTAGAGGAGTGTTATGGGGCAATTCTTGCTGTTAGTGAAGAGTGGCTGTGGAACTAGAGATGCTGTGGAACTAGGCATCTCCTTCCTCTTCCCTGAAGTGGCAACCACTTCAGCCTCTTCTCTTTATCCAGCAGTGTTAATTCTGCTGGCAGTGCTTGGCCTAACCCTGTGAGCTAAGGTTGAGAGGGATGGAAAAAGCTGTACAGCTTAATAAAAAGGAAACAAAGAAGTGTCATTGATGTGTGAACACACAGAATTAAATTTCAGACACACACACAAAAACCAGACAATTAGATAACCTACAATACTTATAAGGAACCCAGGTATTACTCAACACTGTATGCTTTAGCAGACAGCTTGATTAAACAAGAGAATGAATAACAGGGTTTTTTTTTTTCTCAGAAAAGCAAAGAGGAATGAGTAACTTGAGAAGTGTGGAAGAAAGTAAAGGATTTCTACTGAAGTTGATTAGTGTTCTCAGCAGATACACTGTCTCAACTTTTGCAGTAATTTTGTCCTCTTTCCCTGCCAGCTGGGAGGTTTGTTTGCCTTGCTTGTGTCAAAGCATAGTCACCTCTAGGAATGCTGGTAGCCATTATCAATGGCAAACATTATTTCATGAGACTGGTTCCAGGAAAAAAAAAGAAATTAAATGGAAAATGCCACATAAGTAAGCACAACACTAAACTGACATAAAAATCTTTTAATAAAGCAATTGCCAATGATTCGCTGTTATGTTTTTTCAAAAGTGCACAGTAGATTGTTTTTTCTGCCAGTGATTCAGCTGGTAACTGGAGTAAGCAGTTTGGGAGGAGTTTGTGAAGGGCCTTTTATATTTGTTTTGTCAAGTAATATCTCCTGCTCTGTGATGTTAACTTGAAAACAAGCATACTCAGTGAGAATACTGGAAGATTTTATACTCTGAAAAATGCATCCACTAGGGAACCTTGTTGCATAAACACAATGACACCTTTATAAACAAGTTTTAAGGCAAAAATCAAAACAGATGTTCCAAAATTAATTGTCCATCACCACTCTGAAGTTTTAAAGTGAAATTAAAAAAAAAAAAAAAAAGAAGCTGTTTGTAATAATTATTGAGTTAGACATAAATAGTTAATGCATATACTGCAGTGAACTGAAAACATGCTTCATCTTCTAAAACAAGGGGAACCATAAAAGAAGATGTTTGTAATAATTGAGTTAGACATAGTTAATGCATATACTACAGTGAACTGAAAACATGCTTCATCTTCTAAAACAAGGGGAACCAAGTAACATTAAGACCAGAAAATTAATCTCTCATGGTTAGAATTGCTGTAGCACATTTTTTTTCAAAGCACTTTACATGAACTCATGAAAATGGTCTTGCAGTACCTGTAATAAGGTATTAGAAAGACTCGCTAAAGCAGTGACAGCATGGAATAGTATCTAAAATAATAGAAAAATTACTCTGCCAGATGCTTCATCAAAACAAAAATAAGTGTGTCCTTGTGATGAGAGGGGAAGCTGTGCTTTGAACAGTAGAGGCAAAAAGCCATGTCTGTATTGCTAAGGGATAAGGTTTTTTAATCTTTTTTTCCAATCCTCAAGGAATAAGAAAGAAATATGAAGAACAAAATATAAGCACTGACTGACTTGGATGCTTTATTTAGCACATAGTGGCCCAGACCCTTAGGATCTGCTTTATTATCTGATCCACCAAAGAGTACCAACCACCTACAACTCTGGGCAGCGTTACCGAGTGTCAGTGCTCTGAAGGCTTGTCCGGAGCACACCACCGGGGATCTCCTTGGCCCAGCCAGAGCAGCGCCGGGTGAGGCTGCGGGCAGAGCCGGCAGAGCCGGGCCAGCTCACCTGTCAGCGCCGGGGCCTCCCTGCCCGGCCAAGGCAGGATCTCTGAACTCCTCACGAACGACTCAAACGCTCTATCAGTATGATGAAAGCTGGTCACTCACCCCCTTGTACAACACAAAGGACACGGGATTGCAGCAAAGGGTCAAAGCGGCCGGAGAAATGTAAACACTGCTTTATGGGGGTGTCCCGTATCTGCCCCAGGCAGCCAGTGACAGCAGACAGACAGCAGCCGGCCGGAGGGATCCTTTGTTCCGTGCCTCTGCCGCCTCCCGCGGGAAGGGGCGCGGGCCGGGGGTGCCGCAGGAGCGGGGCCGGGGCCGGGCACAGCGCGTCCGACCACGGCTCGGGCCAGCAGAGGGATGGCGAGAACGCTGCTGTGCTCCGAGAGTTTTTAACTTGGCAGGGAGCGCTGCAGCGGCACCCGTGGTGCCTCCGCTTTCCCGAGGCTTCCGCAGGGTCACGTCTCAGCCCCGCGCGGTGTCACGGCCCCGCCGAGCCCCGCGACATCCCCGGCCGGGCGCGGCGGAGCGCCCGGGGCAGCGCCGGAGCGGCTGCGGGAGCGCGCCCTGCCCTGCCCCGTCCCGCCCGCCGCCCCTGCCTCACCTTCCGCAGCTCCTTCTCGATCTCCCCGGCTTTCAGAACGATGGGGCCGCGCACCGCGTATTCCACCGCCTTCACTTGCGGGTTCATGGACTCCAGCGTCAGGATCTTCTCCCGGCTCGCCTTCTCGTTGATCTTCACGGCGGAGGCCTTGGCAGCGCTGCTCCAGCGCACCGTCCCCTCCCGCCGGGGACCCCGCGGCTGCCGGCCGGCCGCCAGCGAAGCGGCGCGGCGCAGAGCCATGTCCGTCCTTCCGCCCCGGCAGCCCCCCGGCCCGCACAGCCGCGCCGCAGCTCGCCTGGCAACCAGCACAAACCGATGCATGCTCGCTCGGGGAGCTCCCACAACCGGATGAAGGATACAAGTGCTGGGGATCGGTGTATTCTGTAGTCGCAGCCGGGCGCTAGGCAGATGCAGGCGAGCAGGAGGTGCGGTCAGGAGAAATGCCGAAGAGCTGGCACAGTTACACGTACACGCTCGATCCTCTCATGTCCAGATCCCGCAAACTTAACTGCAATGGATACAACTGATCCTGCAGTGCTGCGATGCCACCACAGGAGCAGAAATAGAAATAGAAACCACCATTGCACCCGAATAGCGCTGCAGCCCCCTGCCCCGACTGAAGCGCCCGCGCTAGTGCTCTGGAAGAGTCCCGGGCAAACCCATCCTTTTCCCAGCCGGCGCTGGCCCCGGCCGCGGGGCGTGCTAAGGTGTGATTGCACCAGCCGGGCTGCGGGCGCGCTGCCTGGCGGGGGCTGTAGTCCCGGCTGCGCCTCCCGCGGCATCAGGTGATGGGCAGGGAACTACCGCACCCAGAGGCCTCCCCGGGCCGCTCCCGCATTGTCTGCAGGGCGGGGCGCGCTCCCGCCGCTGGAGATGCGGGGGGAACCGGGGTCAGGGCGAGTCGGGGGCATTTTCCTCAGGGAACGGCAAAGCCAAGTGTTCTCGGTGCTAGGGAGCGCTTCGCCGCGCTCGGAGCCGCGGTGCCGCCGGCTGGCCGCGCACGGAGGCTCCCTTTGTCTGGGTGTGCTGTGCTGCTCGGGCTGTGAGAAGCGCAGCGCTGCCCACGCTGGCTCTCCGCTGCCCGGGGGAAAAGGCCGCCTGCGCTGGTTCGGCAGCCTGGCGTGGCGCCGGCAGTGCGGGGCTCTGGGCTCTGCCCTGGCTCTGCCCTGGCTCTGCCCTGGCTCTGCCGTGGTCCCTCACCTGTTGCGGGGCTGCTGGAGAGCGGCTCTGGAGTCGGGCAGGCAGCGAGGCTGAGCGAGCGCCACAGCCCCGTCCCTCACCCTGTCACTCTGCCAGGGGAGCATTTGCTCCTGATCCTTGCCTCCCGCAGGAACAAGCCGGTCCTCTTTCACAGTTTCCTCATTGTTTCCAGATGATGAAAATGTTTTTATCTCCCGGGTTCAGTTCAGCTTTCATAGCAAATGATTGGAGGTCTGCCATGAAATACAACAGCAGCAGAATTCAGGGAACAGAGAGGTAAATGCTCTCTCCTCCTTCTGCCCCTGGGGAGGAGAAGGCCCTTTTAACCCATCCTGGGTGCTCAGAAGAGCCTCCTTGTTTGTGCTCAGAGAGTGGAATAAGGGATCTTTCACTGAGGAATATTCCTATGACCTAATGTTACCTCCCTGAGTAGGAGCCTGGGCAGTAAATCAGCCTTATTTGTGAATTGTTTTTGTAGAACCTTCTTTTTACTTTCTCTTTTGCCACTGGAATACGGCAATCCAGCTTCCTAATTTTAGGTGCCTAAATTAGATGGTTTGAGACTTGGGTTCTGTTCTGTTTTGGTGTTTTCCTCGGCTGATGAAGAGCAAGGAAGCTGCTTTTGGTGTGTCTGATTTTATTTCATTACATACCATTACGTCTTTAGCCTTTTTTCTTTCTTTACTATTTCTTCTTTCTAACAAGCTTCTGCTTGCCATAGTCTTTAGTATCACTAGTAATTTGCTCCAGTCTCATTCTATTTTAAGTGCAATATTTTTCAGCACTTGCTTTGTGCTAATTTAAAAATAATTGCTGCTTGAGGATTTTAGTCAGTTCATAGTTAACAAAATAACAGAGATGGAAATTTTTTGTGCTGAAGGAACATTCTTGAGGTGGTGCAGAAAACTCATTTGTTATTTGTTTTCAGTTGTACTGATTTTACTAAGAGCTTTTTCTTGTTTACTGTTCAGTTTGTGAAGGCCACGTTGAGTGTTTCTGGCCCTGCTTGTCCTCCCTCCAAAATTCTGCCCACAGAATGACCCAATAGAGTGCTCTGTTAGAAATTCAAGTTCCAAGAAGTCCATTTTTGTTTACTTGAAGCCGCAGCAGCTGTTCCAGGATATCGCATCTGATTTTTTTCCCATAAGCCTTTTTAACTTCTGAAATGTCAGGTTTTGGAGCCTGTATGTTTTGACACTTTACTTTTAAAGTTGTCATCAGTTGTATATCTGGAAAGCTGAGTGCTCTCTGAATCTGGCAGCTCCATAATTAACAGTGTCATGTCCCTTTTTTCTAGGTTTGATAATAAGTAGTTCAGATGAAAATATTTCAAGCTGCGGTAAGACATGTCAAGGTAGGATTTACCACAAAATGAGATTGGATTTTATAGTAAGCTTTTATCAGATGACCTGAAATGTTCAAATTATTTTCAATTCTCATATTTACATTCAGTGGATACAAGTAGACTTCCCAGGTATCTTGATTTAAGTGTATTTCATGGTTCCTTAGAAATCAAGGCTGAAATGCTGCTCAGACTATTAAAGATCAGAATTTGGATTGTAATTTGGGAACACTAATTTTGCTGGGGGAAGAACACAAGTTAACCTTTGCTCTTGGTCCACACACCTCTGTTCCACCCCCAATCCGCCCCCCAGAAAGAGCTGGCGTAGCAGAAAGTGTCCAGCCAGCACTGCCCCAGTCTGCCACTGATCCCCAGCAAGGAAAGGCACAGACCCCCTGACAGCTCTGTCCCTGCATGGCTGCCAATCCAAGCAACCCTCAGACCTTGCTTGTGAATTCTGTAGGGCTGCTGGTTAGTGTGTAACACAGGCAGCCTTGGACTGAGGCTCGACACCTGCAAATGCACTCGGCACAAGCCAAAATGGTTTTTGTAGAACATTGGAATAAATATATGCAGAACTGGAATTCAATAGTCTGGGTAATTTCTTAGAAATGCACACAGGAAATAAATGGGATGAAACAAAGCCTTTCCATGGTAAATGCAGTATGAAGTGGTGTTAGAGAAAAGTATCTCTCTCGTTACACAGGTAAATGTATCTCCAAAGGTTATTTTAATACAGATGCTTTCCTGAAAGTAAATAGTGTAGGATGAACTTGCAATGTTGAGGCAAAGTTGTTCCTAAATGAATATGCAAATCCTATGAACACAAGTTTCAGACAAACCAAGGTTTGAAGGTGGACAGTGCTGCTTACCAAGGTTCTTTGATCTCCATGAGCTCCACCTCCAGTCATAAAGACAGAAGCTGCTTTTCCTGCAGTTTTAAGAAGCTAAAATAATGAATTTTTTTTCATGTTGGTGGTGCTGAGCTAGAGATACAGAACGGCAGCAAATGTATAAATACATGGAAAGGTGGATGGAGCCTTGGAGAAATGACGGTGATAAACACAATAACAGCTGCTGTCAGATGTTCCAGCCTGACAGACCTTCAACAAGCTGCTTTGCCATGAATAGTTGCATGGTTTAAACCCCATGATTACAATAATGACATGTGGTAACTGAGCATTCATTCTGCTGCTGCTGTTCCATTGAAACAAAGACGCTGGATAGAAAACTGCTCTCAATAGCTTAAAATGCCAAAGTGTTTTTAATGATATTTGGGAATCTTTGAGCACACCAAGTAAATGGAAACCACGTCATGAAAACCAGGTTTATTCAGACAAAAAGAGCAGGGTTTTCTGTATTCTGTGTTGTACAAGTAAGGAGGATGTGGGTTTTTTTACTGTGGACTACTGCTTATAGTAGCAGTTCAGAATGTAAGGAGTATCTTTAGAGCAATAACTATTTCTACTTTTCTGCAAACTGAACACAAAACTTTAAGATTAGGTGCAAGGCTCAATGCAGCACACTGCAAAAGTGCCAGTTAAGTGACCTCATACCTTAATGTTTAACAACGCATTATCTCATGATAAAGAGGAAAAAAAAGCCCAACCTTCCACCCAAAAACCAAACTCAGATGGAATGTCTAAATTAATCTATTGAATTATCTTCATAAGAACTAATTGAAAAGATGCTCTATGAAAATAATGTAAGCTTTTGGTGAAACTATATTAATTGGTAGAAACCAAACTGTTCTGAACGCCATGTGGATTTTAAAAAAGTTTCCCACAAAAAAGGCCTAATATGTGAGAATAAAATGTTGGAAGCCCTTTTTTTTTTTTTTTTTTTAGGGAACAGTGGTGCTACTGCTACTTAGATTGTTTAAATTATTGATATTTTAAGAAAAGCTTATTTTTAAAATCTGAGGCTGCGGCCTTTTTTTCTCAGGCAAGCATTAACGTGCTCAGCTGAGCCAGAGACAGGAGCCAGCCTAAGCCTGGGCTCCCTGAAACCAAGAGGCATCAATGCTAAACAACATTGTGAATTTAAAAATGCTTTGTAATTGAGCAACACTCAATATTTAGCTGTACTTGGAGAACAAAGCCAACATTAGTGCCACTTAAATGTTGGTCTTGCCCAAATTCAAAGCAATGGGATCTCAAAAGACTTGTTAGGCACGACTTTGATTGCCTATGAAAGGACTCACAGGGCGCTCAGATTACAGCTGCCCTGAAATCTACTGGTGAGAAGCACAGTAACATTATTAAGTACTATAAACTATTGTTATTATCAAAATTACCAAAATCAGGATGATAAAATAGGATTGAAGCTTGTCTGTATAAGCAGTGTATTTTTTTATACAATGTATTCTTCTTACCAGTTGAATACTGTCCCATTACAACTTCAATTCCTTCATGGTAACATTGCAAATATTATAATCTAGCACTTCCTATTATTTGTAATTTTGCTCTCATGCATCCAAATCTTGTATTTTAGATATAAATTAAGAATTCTCTAGATAGTACTTTGGCCGTGGAAAGAATAATACCCCTGCAGACTATAGCTGGCTAATTAGGAAGTTGTTACTTAACCAGGATGTGTTTTATAACCTTTTTGACACAAGGTTGCACAGCACTTTAGGAATTTAATTTCTCAATTTGCTGTGTTTTGTCAGCACTTTGGGGCTGACAGAGCCCAAGGCTGTCAGCTCTCCCAGGGGACACTGCAGGAGAGTAGGATGCTTCCAAATTGCCTGGAGTGCTGACAGAAATACAGCTCAGGAGCGCTTCTCTCTCCCACTCTAAGGTGGATTAGATGTGTGGATTGCTCCTATTTTGGAATTTTTGTTTCCTTGTAAAGTTATAGTTGCTCACCAAAATTCTGCCATGTGCAGGCAGTTGAAGTGCCAGGCAGTGGAAACATCTCAGACCATTCAGCTCTGCTGGTCTCTGGTGACAGCAGCACAGAAAAGAATACATCAAGCACTTACAAAGTCACGTGCAGCTTTTCATAAGATAGAAACTTCGCAAAGTTTTCTTATTTTCTATTTTAAATTGGTGTAAAAGACATTTTAAGTGGAGCTTGGTCTTGCAAAGTGCCTTGACTCTGTTAAGAGAGAAAGTACCTGTACCCTTAAAATGGTATTTGTTTTTTTTATCTCAGTGCTGGATTAAACCTCTGAAATTATGTAAAAGAAATAGTTTTGGACTTTCTGAACTCAAAAGTAATGTCTTAAAAAATAGAATAACATGAAAAATACATGTATGGTAAATCAGTTTTCTAGCTAGGAATAACCTTGATTGCATTCAGTAAGGAATTTTTTTTTTTTAAGGAGTAGTTGAACAGCTGACTACTTTATTTGCTCTATGAAGAAAATCAGGGTATTTCCATAGATCTCTGTGAGCTCTCTTGTATATTCATTAATTTATTTACTAGATACTGTTACTATACTCAGCAGAGCCCCCTGCTGTTGTAAATCCTCCTCAAATACCTTTCTATGTTTTGCTATATCTGGACCTTATCAGTTAAGGAAAAAAAATTAAAAATCCAAATGCAAGCTCAAGGCCCTGGTTGCATGGATTTGTTCTGGATCCAGGAATGAAATCTGGGTGTTGTGCCTACATAGAACATATTTGCTTTCTGGCAGCAGTCACAGTTTATATGGAAAATAAACCTGTCTTGTCTTTGTGTATCTCTGGAGAAACACCTGCGCCAATGGACTGGTATAGGCTGGAAAAAAACATGCGGGGAGAACAGGGAAACAAATCCACCCTCTGAGTCATAAGTGAAATACTGAGGAGGAAAGGAAAAGGGCACATGAGGCAGAGCAGTGCCTGTGTACACAGGCAGAAACCACCACACGCGTGTGGGGAGCCCAGTGCCCATGGGGACAGGCCAGGACCTTGTGCCTGTGTGGGAGCCAGGCTCAGGGCACAGACTCACGGCAGAGGAAGAAAAAAAGCGTGTGGGGAGCCCAGGGCCCACGGGGACAGGCCAGGACCTCGTGCCTGTGTGGGAGCCAGGCTCAGGGCACAGGCTCACGGCAGAGGAAGAAAAAAAAATCAACAGGTTGTCCTGGCACAGGAGAGGACACTGCAACCAATGTTTGATTCTTTATTCATCATACTGTATTGGCAGTAAGGATGGAGAGGGCTGGCACGACAATCTGGAGGATACTTGCTAGGACATAAATGTAATTATGTGTCAGAAATTGAGGCCCGGCTGAATAGCTGTTCCTGTTGCTCTGGTCCTGGTCCCGCCGTTGGTCTGGCAGTAGCACACTGCTGTCTGAGGGCTCAAAACATCCCGTTTGTGAGCAGAACCCCGCTAAAAGGCACGCCGCTCTTGGACCAGCAGGCTCCCTCCAGTGCAGCAGGCGACAAACACTCCCTCTGCTGCAGACTTGTCTTTGTCTGAATTGAGATGGGCACCAGAGAAGCGGTGTTTGGTGCTTTCTGGCGGAGGGACATTTCTGGCAGGCTCCCTCATTCCCGCTCCCCTCACCGTTCCCAGCGCGGCCGCCAGGGGGCTCCGAGCGCCGCCCCCACGCAGCCAATCCGGGGGCAAGGGCGGAGCCGGCCGCGCGCGCGCGCGGAGGTGGGCGGGGCTTGTCCTGCGTCGGGGGCGCGCGGGGCTCCTCTGGCCGCTCCCTCCCGCTGGCTCCTCACTCCAACTCCGCCTCCTTCCTCCCGCCACCTCCTCCTCTGGCCGCTCCCTCCCGCGGGCTCCTCACTCCAACTCCGCCTCCTTCCTCCCGCCACCTCCTCCTCTGGCCGCTCCCTCCCGCGGGCTCCTCACTCCAACTCCGCCTCCTTCCTCCCGCCACCTCCTCCTCTGGCCGCTCCCTCCCGCTGGCTCCTCACTCCACCTCCTTCCTCCCGCTCCTCCCGCCGGCTCCTCCCGGGGCGGGCGCTCCGGCCGCGGCCGTGTGAGCCCAGCCACGGCAGCAGCGAGCATGTCCTCCAGTCGGGCCAAGAAAGTGAAGATGGCCACCAAGTCCTGCCCCGAGTGCGACCAGCAGGTGAGCTGCTGCGGGGGGCGCTGGGCTGCGGAGGGCGGAGCGGGCAGACCGGCTCCGTGCGGCTCGAGTCGCTGTTTGTGTGAACTCAATGGATGTTGCCCTTGCAGCTTTGCATGGAATGTGGGTTGAACGCCGCGTCCCGCTGGCAGGGTAGCGGAGTAGTTGTATTGTGCTGAGGGGTTTCTGCGCGACTGCAGAGTCTCGTGTTTATGTGCTAGTGTTGTTTAGTGACTGTGTGATCTGTTAGAAATACAATGAACCGGGTGATTTATGTAATGCAGTTGCCCTTTGGATGCCTGATGTGCCCGGGGCTGGGCAGGAGAGGGCTCAGCGGTGTTGTTCCCCCGGGGGGTGGTCGGGAAGCAGCGAAATGGAGACCTGCGGTGCAATTTCTGCCCGGCTCCCGAGTGCCCGCCCGAGCTGTCGGTGTCCCCCTGCGGGTTCTGGTGTGCACAAAATGGAGCTGCTCACCCTCACACAGAGCGGCAGCTGCTTGCCGTGTCAGGGGCTTGTCTCCGTTTTCGGGGAATGCTGTGAGCGCCGAGCGCGGCGCAGCTCCGAACAATGGCCCGTGGGGCTCGGCCGGGGGCAGCGCCTGTCACACGCGTTCTGTGACTCTGCAAAGTCACCCCCTGCTTTAGCCATACCTACAAAAAATAAATAGCCTCACGTGATTTTTTTTCTATTTGCATAACTTTAGAAAAATCGCATTTTTTTGTTCCGTCTGGCGTAGTTTTTACAGTATTCCTGCTCGTGCTGGCACAGCTGGAGTGCTGAGCTGTGTGTGGGCGTCCTTTCATGTGCTAACCGACAGATCAACCGCTGCAGAGGCACGTCAGGCACGTCACTGAAATGCTCTTTCTGAGAAAGAAACCGTGTGCCAAGTTCTGGTTATTCGCTTGGTGAAAGGAGAAACGAAAACGAGGGAGAAATCATATATGAGAGTGGGTTTTTTTGTTGCCTTTTTTTTTTTTTAATGTAGTGAATGTCAAACTACCAACAATAAGTAGTTTGTTAAGGAAATAAGTAAGGAAAACACTGTAGGATTTTTAAGCTGATGTGAAAGTTGTCACATTGTTCTGCACTTATATGCATATCGTGTGTTTTCGTTTTGGTCAATGTAGATTTTCTGTTAGCACCTCCTCTGTGGCTTCCATGGATTTTATGTGCTTATATGTCCTGCCCCGGGACACATTGCTCATAGTGGGAAACACCTTGTTTTCCACTGCCAAATATTTGAGAGGGAGCAAGGAGCTAAGGCCTACAGTACCAGTCAACCCTTTGCAGATTTTGAGGAAACTCATATAATTCTTATCTGACTGTGTCCTGTGCTGGTGTTTCTTAAATTCTTCCATGAGCAAGGGCTTAGCATTTGTTTCTGATTTTTTCAGTAGAAGTGGCATGCATGGAAATATTTAGACAGCCACAATTATTGGAGCGAAATATTGAGTAACACTTCTTAGACTTAAAAACTTTTTTTCTGTTGTAATTTAGATAACATATCATATTTCATTTTCACAATCAAAGCACAGCTCCATTAAACTAGGGAGCCTGAAGTACTTGCAGTCAATCTGAGGAAATAATAATCACTTCTTAATTTAGCATCAGGTAAAATGTCTTGTATGAGAAAAATTCCCTTTTTATTAGGAAAATGCTAAACAGTGTGAAATAGTGTTTAGGACTCTTTTGCCTTAATTATGTTGCAGGATGTTATCAGTGTGGATCTTCAAAGGATAGCTGATAGGTTTCAGTGATAAACCCCTTCTCCCAGGCCCCCCCAAACTTTTTTTCTCTTGTAATTTAGATAACATATCATATTTCAGTATTTTCACAATCAAAGCATAGCTCCATTAAACTAGGGAGCCTGAAGTACTTGCAGTCAATCTGAGGAAATAATAATCACTTCTTAATTTAGCATCAGGTAAAATGTCTTGTATGAGAAAAATTCCCTTTTTATTAGGAAAATGCTAAACAGTGTGAAATAGTGTTTAGGACTCTTTTGCCTTAATTATGTTGCAGGATGTTATCAGTGTGGATCTTCAAAGGATAGCTGATAGGTTTCAGTGATAAACCCCTTCTCCCAGGCCCCCCACCCTCAAAGCTGCACACCCCTACGTGCTAAACCTGTAACACGAGAACAGTATTGTTCTGTTAAACACACTTGAGTTCCTTGAAAAATACTGACTCTGTTCCAATCCCCTTGGGTGGCTTGGCCAGAGTTTTTTTTGGTTTTTTTTTTGTTAGGCCAAGCCTGGAAAGGTAATTATTGGAGAGACCCAAGTGTTCAGAAATGGATTTAGCTGGAATTCTGTATCACATTAAGAACACACACAAATTATCTGTGAGATGGTGGGACTTCAGTATTGTTACACTGATGTATGAACAAGGAGACGACTGTGCCCACAAGTCTGCTAAATTCTGACCTTTAAAGTTCAATAAACCTCTGTTGGACTCATTTTTATTATGTCAGTGTCTCCATAAAGGGAGTTAAAATCTCTAGTTCTGCAAAACCTGTATCAAAAAGTCTCTCTGGAAGCTTTTTGTAGGGTGAAGTGCAGGAGTTCAGATGTGCTACAGAAAGCAAGATAATTTGTTTATTCTGAGTAGCAGTTAAGTTCCCCTTTACAAATTCACATACTAATTTGGCAGGGTTTTTTGAGTCAGTAGAACTGTGGAACTTGGTTCTTCCCATGTCTGGCTAAATTGAGGGGCAGTTGTGGTTCTGTGCTCCTGTTTGTTTCAGTGGGTATTGGCACACTTGTAGTGACCTGTCTTAAAGAATTACGTTTGAGAAATTACCTCCTGCCTTTTTCCCCCCACTATCATGCTTCAGCATGACTCCACTTTAATGTGTTATTTAATCTCTTCCAGATCTCTGCCTAAACTTGCTTTGATTTGTGTTTTCAGTCTTAAACCTAATCAAAGCAACATGGTGTATTGCTTAGTACTCTAAAAGATCTCAAAAGATCTTGGCACTAAGGTAATGAGTTTGGAATTTATCAGTGTTGCTTTTTAAAATTGCGCTGAGTGGATTTTTGTTATTTTCCATATTAAATGTGGTATTTCTTGTTTTACATTGTTGTTTTCTGGGGGAGGGAGGATACTGCTGCTATCTGCTTAGCTGCTCAGAGGCACTGTATTCTCTCAAACTCCCGGGCCTGCAGTCGGTTCTTGCCTGCCTGGGCTGGGTTATTTGCATTTTGAATTAACGAGGTCCTTCTGTACCCACCCGGCCTTGTCTGCAGCGAGCATGCTGCAAATGCATCTGTTTTGCTTCAGGCTCTATTGTGCCTCTAAAGCTGCTCCTCTCTAAAGGAGCTGCTTTCAAATGCTGCTGAAAGTGAATGCATTCACAATGTACTGACGGTTTTAACTCGTCATTATTTTTTTTTTACAAGTATATAGAGGAAGCAAAACTGGAAATGTCTGACTGATTTGACTGCTGTTATTTGAGAGCTCTGAAGAGAAACTAATTCTATTTTAATTCAGCCTTCCTTTAATGCTCTCTACTTTCCCCCACCCCCTTCCTGTCAGTCTGGGGAAAAGTAGTGCAAAGCAATCACAACAGCTGTACATTTCAAGCTTGATTTTTAACAACTGCATAAAGAAAAGGCTTGGTGAGTGATTTACAGCAGAATCTGGCTTTATTATGTTTAAATACAGTACACAGGACAGGCTGTGGTTTGCAGTACAGACTGAGTTTGAAGAGTTGTCTCTGAGGACAAAATGTGAGTTACTAAGTGTGTTTTTTCTTCATGGGACAGGAGTTTTGTCATGATTTGAAATTATCTGAAAAATTTGTCTTTTGTTTTCTCAGGTTCCTGTTGCATGTAAATCATGTCCCTGTGGCTACATATTTATCAGTCGAAAACTCTTGCATGCTAAACGTGCTGAAAGATCACCACCCATCACAGGTAATACTTACACAGTGGGGGAGAGGGGAGCAACAATTCTTTCCCCTTATTTCCTGCAGGGAAAAGAGAGTGGGTTTTATTTCTTTGTGTGAATTGACTGTTGTCACTTCACTTTCCCTTCAATTTGTCCATGGTAGACTTTGAATATGTTATTTTTTCTTGATTTTTGAGGGGAAGAGGGAAGCTGGTGTTTTCATCTTCCTTTGTACTCATGATGGCATTTATTCTGTGTATGTTCTAGCTGATCATTGTGCAAAATAACCCCTTACAAAACGCTTTGTGTTAATCCTGTTTTGAAGCTAAATGTGTTGAGGTCCCAAAAGGATCTGATTTCAGAGCACATGCTGATTGAGGCTGGGTTTTCAAATAAAAAATTGGTCATAATGTTTCATCTAAAACTGGGTGGATCTTGCTTCTCTCTCCATGATTAAATTAAATAGTGCTTTTTTTGTGCCTGACCTGTGTGTCTTTTGTTGATGGACACAGTAAGAAGTCAGTTGAATATGCTTTCTGGCATGAATAGCATTCTCCCTGTGTTCATTTATATTGCTTCCTCCAGTAGTAGGAATTAGTCAGAAAAAGAGCCTGACAGGGAAGATATATATATTAAAAAAAAAAACAAAAAACAAAAAAACTGACACAAACCCAACAAATATCTGATCTAGAATACCTACTTTTTAAAATGATCTGCCAGACCTACAAAATGGAAGTCAGCTATTTGATGTTTTGTATCAATGTTTCCTTCTGGAAAGCAGCTCTGGACAGTGCTTTTTACTGTGGGTGTGAGCCAGCACTGGCAAAGGTTGTCCAAGAGGCTGTGGAGTCTCCATCCTTGGAGGTACTCGGAAGCCTTCTGGACACGGTCCTGGGCAGCTGGCTCTTGGTGGCCCTGTATGAGCAGGGCTTAGACAGGGTCTGGAGAGGTTCCCCTGCTGCCTCACCCTGGTGTGGCACTGTGAAGTGCAGGTTCTGTATGAGCTTCAGTGACTGGACCCTGCTTGTACCCCGTGTCAGTTCAAGATCAATGGGACAGCTGCAGCCAAAGGAAATCAGTTCCCCAGAGAGATACAGTAGGACACTGTGTATGTCTATATTGTGCTCCTAAGGTAACCACAACTTCTTTTACAAAATGTTGTTCCAGTATTTTCAGCAGTACAGCTGCTGTGGAGTGGTGCTGCAGCCTTACAAATGTGCAGCTAATCCATGAGGGTGCTGTGGTGACTGAATGATATTTGGTACCCAAGCTCATTAATTCATGCTTAACTTCCAGCTAAAACTCATGTAAATGCTCCTTTATTTTACTGAGTTGGGTGTTGAAGAGAACAATACCTGTTCAGCAGTGAGCATGAGGGGGCCCTGTCACAGGTTGGATGTGGTGGGACACGTTCACTGTGTTCTGAGGCATTCTCTGCCAGCACTGTTGACTCAGCATTCGATTTGTCTGAGCAGCAGATTGATTGACAATGATTTCATTGTCAGTGTCATTGGAAGCCCCAGTGCTGTGGTTTGCTGTATGATTAACATTTCCTAGTGGAACAAATACAATGGGGTGTCTTAAAAGCTGTGATGAGTGCAGTTGGTGTTCCCATCTTAGTTGGGAAACAGCTTCTTGTGTACCAGCAAACATCTCAGGCAGCAAAATGGTTTTGAAGTAATGAAAGGGTTGATCCTTGGAATCAAGAAGTGAAGCACCCTTCTGGATCTGGCACCCTAATTTCTGCATGGATATTGTGCAGATGCACTTGTTCTGTAAAGGTATGGGAATCTGAGCACTTTAAAGGAAAAGGTGGGTTGGTAAAGGTAAACATTAAGAGAAAATGAAGAACAAAGGTGAAAATAACCCTGGATCATGTAATTTCTGTCCATTTGCACAGAAAACAAGAGTGAGGCCAAAAGGAGGCGGACAGAGAGAGTTAAACGAGAGAAGATCAATTCTGCAGTAAATAAAGACTTGGAAAACCGAAAAAGATCCAGGTCCAACAGCCATTCAGACCACAGCAGACGGGGAAGAGGAAGACCTAAGAGTGCCTCAGCGAAAAAGCACGAGGAAGAAAGAGGTATGAGAGCTGCAGAAATCTGTTGAATTTTCTGTTTGTATCTTTTTTAATCAGCAAACCTTTATACCATTCAGTAAGTAGACTGGTTCAGCCAGTACCTGATACCTTAATGTGAGGAAGGGACTGATTTGCATGTGTAGAGACCTCTGGTTTTATGTTTCAGTGTCTGATGAAACTGGCTACAAAGATCTAAATCTGTATTTTTAGCCGCTGTATCAAGTTTCAACATGTAAGTTGAAAGCCATTGGACTGAAATGTTAAGTAGGTTTTTGGGGGGGGGTGTTTTTTGGGTTGTTTTTTTTTTTCATGAGGTGCTGCTGCTTTGTATCACAAGGAGAAACCATATAATGATATCTGTTATCAGAGAGGGGATTAGGATGTTAGGATGAATGGATTACTTTAGAAGTTTCTTGAAACCTTTCAGAGGGCCTAAGTAAAAAGGGCATCTTGAATCACTGCTAGGACTTGAATTTTGGTCCTGTGTTTCTGGAGGAAAGAAAGCTTTCTTGCCTGTTAAGGTTCCTTGGTGACCTGCTGGTTTTAATCGTTATACAAAATGATTAAGGAGGCTGCTGTATAGCTAGAGTAATTCTAGAAGCCCTCAAGAATGTAACTGTCACTTAGGGTTCCTCTTGTTTTAAGAGCCTATTGACACTATGTTTTCTAGCTGTGTTTTTGGAGATAGTGATTTTAGACCTGAGTTATGAATCCAAAACTTAGCATGGGCTTCAGAAGGTTGGAAGGCAGATAAGAGGGGAATGACAAAACTTCATCCAAATATTCAGCAGATATTGTTCCCAAAACTCCTGAAGATCTTGAAGTGTATCATGTGGCATAATTCAGAAATGCAATTATTTCTTCCTTTCCACCTTATATTTAAAAAAAAGGTGATAATCCATGTTGGGAAGTCCTTCAATTTCTGACTTAAAACCAAGTTTGATATCTCTGCTGTTTAACGTAAATCTAATTCTTAATGTTTCTTTAATGTAAAAACCAAGTATAAATTGGATTTGTTGGGGGTTTTTTAGTGCTTTCAATGTGGGAAGAGGAGGTGGAATTTCATTTCTGTACGTTTTCCAGATGGCAATTGTTTTACTGTAATAGAAATGCACTTTGTAGCATCTAATATCATCACTGTTGCACATGACTTATTGATGTCAATAAGTCATAATAGCTTCCCTATTTGGTAGTGACCCAAGCTGGACTTTGTCTGGTAGCTTTAGGGTCCTTTCTAGGCATTTAACTGCCAGTCTTGTTCACAAACAGCCTTGGTTTTAAAATTCCAGTGAGCTGGTTGGGTTGCCCTATAAAAGTGTCAAAGTGAATCTTCTTTTCTGTCCCCTGACAAAGAGGAAAGCAATATAAGCAACCAAAGGAAAAGAACTATTTTCTCAAAACATGTTTTATAGTTTCCAAAAAGCAAGAATTTGACAGCAGGGAGGATATTAAGAGAACACGTTTTCCTGTCCAAACCTCTTGCTGCAAACGGGATATTAAGAGAATATTTAATTAAGAGATTAAATTAAGAGAAGAACATGTTTTCCTGTCCAAACCTCTTGCTGCAAACTCCAAAGTGTGACAATACTGCAGTGCTTGGAGGTAGAAGTGTAGAGATCTGGGTGTAGTGGGATCTTGGCATGAGAGTGTGTGTGGTGTGCCTTTTCTTGGTGTTTCCTTAAAGTTGAATCTTACTTGATAAGGTTGCCTTCATCTTATTGTGCTGTTTTTACCCTGCCTTTTCCTTGCTCTTGTGATGGCTGTTTCTTCCTCAGCCTCCAGTGCAGGGATTTGGCTCATACCCATTTGTCATTGTCTTTGCCCCCGTGCAGCTCATCTTATTGTTCAGGAATAAGTAGGCTTAGAATATTTTTTTACTTCTGTGTAGACCACTGTTATGATTATCAGGCAGATTTAAAAAAAGGTTAATATATAAGGCTATCATGGCTATAAAAATAAATTCAGCAGGGAGCTTCTCTTTTTGTAAGTAATTACTAAAACAAGTTAACATTGACCTCTCCCTTTTCAAGTTGCTTACAAAATCGAAACTACTGTGTGTGGAGTAATTAGTGGGAATTTCAGAAATATTATTCCTTTACCACATGTGCTGCTTGATAGTGTTGTTTGTGTATATTAAACAACTGTTACTCTAGTACAGTTAGGGTAGTTGTTGTGTGAGTGGTTGCTAGTCCTTGCAGCAGTCTGTATGTGTTGAGTCAGCTCTGCAGTGCCAGATGTCAGTATCTTATTTCCTTGCCTGTTGTATGTTTCAAGGATATTTTGGGTCCTTCTTAGTTGCCACTAGAGGTTGTGCTTTTGCCCCAAAGACTTAAAAAGAAGCCACTGCTTGCGTGGTTTAGATACTTGGTTCCTAATGCATTTGTAGATGGGAAAGCAGGCAGACAGAAAACACCTCAGTGGTATTAACATGGAAAAACAGATTATCTGAACATTTGAAGACCATCCAGCTGTGAAAATTTCTTTCCTGAAGACCCCAATGGCATCTGTAGCTTTGCTTCCTTGCTTGTCATGCAATTGCATACACAGTGTGCTTGTTCCCAGTTATGTCTGTGCCTTTGACTGGTTCTTTTGTGTCCTCCGTGACTGGCTCACATTAGAGCAAAGAGCTGTGGCAATTAAGAAGAATAGAATAAGCAAAAAGGCTTTTTAAAACAAGCTATTTTCCCTGCAGATTTAGCAAGAAGGAATGGAGGGGGAGGAAAAAGGAAGCAGATGCAGATTGAGGGGATATGGCAGTAGTGGGACCCAGAAAATTACCCTATCACATGTTTCAGAGCCATGTGATGACCCTGGAAAATGGGAACTCCTCCCTGCAGCCTTGGCTTGTCAAAATTGTCACTTAATTTCCTTGTCAGATGTACTGCAATGTATTTTGGAAATACAAACACTCCATAATAATTTGACTCTGATTTTGTTGTGGAGGTGTGTTCTTTGTTTTGCTGTGTGGCACTGTGACACACAGCTAGACTGGTTCCCAGGTTGCCTTGTTATCTGGGTAAAAAGCCTGATTATAGTAAAGCAAACAAAAACCCTTTTATACTGGAGGAAGTGGTATTGGTTGCTCTGAAAGGTTACCAGCAATAAGTCTCAGTAAGAGCAGTAGACTTGCTGAAGCAGACTCATTTCTTAGCAGGCCAAATCTTCATAAAGGTAGATATATACACTTCAGTATCCTGATAAAACTTAAGCTGAATACATTTTGTTAATGCAAGTTTTCTTTTTTTCTGTAATTTACAGCTGCATTACTCACATATTTACTTTCCCAGTGCAGATATTTCAAGTAACTTGCTGTCTTGAAAAATGAATCCCTACAAAATTTGTGAAGGGGAGGACCATATGTGATTTATACATAATCAGTTTTAAGGACTGCAGTATAAGGGAATTGCAGGAGATCTGGGGATACAAGAGATGTGATCCAGAAAAAACTATTTTTGCCTAAATAGCCTCTTAGTTGTATAGCAAACTCCCTAGTTATTAATGTCTTGCTATCTTGTAGAAACACAATTCTGTTTTTCTTTAGGTCATAATAGAGAAATTAATCAAAACTACTCTCAGATAAGACTGAAGTGGAAAGTTTTCAGAGTGTATGTATACCTGTGGTATCCTAGGAGTAGTGTATGGTAAAATGCCTTGCAAGTGTGAGCTCTTCACTCGTTACTGATGAGAACTACAATTGTCCTGAGAGTGCATGGAGCCTGCACATCTGTGTTAATCCCTCATGCTCTTTGATATCAAGATTTCAGCAAGCTGAAGTCTCAGAATAAGGCTGATCTGGGAGGAAGGGAAACTAAGAAGTTCACAGTCTGTTAATAGCAACTAGGGTGTGGTGCAGGGGGAGGGAGTTTTTTAATTTTGCTGATATGTTCAAGTTGTGGCTGGATTTGTTTGGATCAGGAAGTATGAAACAAGGGGTGGGGCTTAGATATGAAAATAGAAAAGGTTAATGTGGAATAACCAGTGTGTGTAGTGTCTGTACTCAGAACTACTCCCAGTATTGTTAATTTTTAAATGGTGAGAGGGAGGAAGTGGAGCAGCCCAGGCTGTGCATACAGAAGCTGATTTGTCTTCAACTGCAGGGTAGGACTGGCAGCAAAACTCACTTTCAAACTCATTTCAAACTCAGTGCACGAGAGGATATTGCCTTGCATAGCCAGGAAGTCAGCAAAAAGCTGGCTTCTGCTGTTTCTGTGTCAGTATTAAGTCAGAACACAGTGGTAAAGGATTTTGGAGCTTCTCCCACTGAGTTGTTGAGCACAAGCACTTGATTTCGCATGGAAGGCAGTCTGCTGGAGTTCTCTCTGTAGCTGCAACACAAATGTGAAGCCAAATAAAACCATTGTTATGAGTGGGAACCCATTGAAGGGTAACTGTGTGAGTAGGTGGAGGTGGGAGCTGCTGGGATCTTTGTTCCTGATCATGCTTTCTGCTGTTTTCCAGTGCTGCCTTTTCTTTGGCTTTCCCATGCTAGTTTAGGTGTCTGGGTGGAGCAGTTGCCAGTGTGGATGTGTGTGACTGTGGGTTAGTGAGGCAGAGGGGTCTCTCAGGTGAGCTTTGTTTTGTGACTGGAAAAGAGTCCAGGCCACATGGAACCTGGATTAGAGATGGAGTTCCACAGCTGAAAGCTCTGAGTGTATTTCTCTCTTTCTTCTGTTTACAAGCCTGGTTTCTGCTGACAAAAGTTTCTTTGTTGGCTTTATTTTCTTAACAATTTGTGTCAGCTACCTGTGGCTACTTAATCTGGGATAGAACTAGTCATAATCTGGAAGAGGTGGTATTTATGCAAGTGGTATTTCTCAAATTGTATTATTTTATGAGTTTTTGTAGTGTAACTTAGGTTATTTGAGCACTGCAGTACAGAAACTTTTTGATGGCTTTCTGTTGTGTGTCTGTGGCATTGAAGCAAGCCAGCATCAGCACAGGGAACTCATGGGCTTTTACTTGCTCAGTGAGGTGTGTTAGCATTGTTCTACAGCTGGGAGAAGATGGAAAGTCTGCAGTGTAGAAAGTCCAGAAATGTGCATGATGATAAATTTGGAGCCTGACTTCATCCAAGTATCTGCTCTTTGGCCTTTGACATGGTCATTAAACTCTCGGGTTTCTTTCTTGTAGTTGTGAAGTGAGGGGGCAAATCTTGTGTTTAATGAGCATATTGTGAAATAACTTTGTTTTCTTGGGTGGGAGGTGGTCATGTAAAGAAAAAACCCAGACCACTAAAACCAAAAAAACCTGAAGGAACACTTGAATACTTATCTTTATGTTAATGATTCATTAACATAAAGATATGATTCATTCTCCCTTCATTGTTAAGGAGGAGAAATTCGGTCATGCTTTTGGCTGACTCATTCTGTGGCTCTTCCAGCACCTCTGTGTGCCTCTATTACTTCCTCCTCTTTCTCACTCCCTCTGTGCATAGGAGTTGGTTGTCTAACTTCAATTCCACTACTTCACATAATTTATTAATTTCTGTGTAACTTGCATTAACTTCAAATAATGGGAAAAGCTTCTAATAGTGACTTTTTTTTCCTCTACAGAGAAACAAGAAAAAGAAGTTGACATGTATGCTAACCTTTCAGATGAAAAGGCCTTCGTATTTTCAGTGGCCTTGGCGGAAATAAACAGAAAAATTATCAATCAAAGACTTATTCTCTAAGTTGTGAGCACAATCTGATGCAGTTTTATGCAGGATGGCTAGCAGATTTCCAAGGTGCCATGGACTCTCGGAAAGTGTGTTGTCTGCACCAACAAGGACCGTAGCATTTCCTGTTAAAAATTCTGCTCCTGTTCTTGGAAATCGAATTCTGTCTCTACAAGTCAGAAAGAAAGTGGTCACAAGATTGTGCTGTGAAAAATCAGAAAGCAGATGTGTTTCATGCCTTGAAGACAAATGCACAGAGAGACTGCACCCATTCCAGAGCACTTCTTTTGAATTTGCTGCCAGAAATGCAATATTTTAAATATTTTCAGAAATAAATGATTTTCATTTAAAATTATATATTTCAGATTTTTCAGCTATATTGCAGTTTACGTATGTACAGTTCACATAACTTTTTAATAAATTGATATTCCAATATTTTATTGAACTGAGAATTAAGTACATTTGTGATACTCAGGGTGTGTTGGTTTTAATCCTCTTAAAAATCTGGTATTCATCCTAGGTGTGACATTTCGTAATAGGTGTGATATACTTCTGGTAGGACAAAAATTAGAATGGTTTCATTTGGGAGGATTATTTTGTTAGAGAACTTCATATTTTTTATGAATTATCTCTAGAAGATAATTCTTGCTCCATAGAGTTGTTTTTAAAAAATCATTTACTTTGGTGGTCAGACTCCTGAAGTTTGAGAGCCAAGCACTTGTTTTGTAACAGTTATTTGCTGAGTACCTGCCTTGTCCAGCTGGTAAGTTCTTACCCTGTACTCTTTCTTGGCCCATTATTTACTGGAGAGAGAGAGAAGGAGACATCAGAAATGCAGATCTGCAGTTGGCATCCTGTGACTGGTGTTTCCAAAATGTGATGTGGTAGTTCCTTTTACTCCCCATAGCTTTTTCTGACTGTTTTTTAAAAGCATAATTCTTAGTGGAATTGTGTTTGGATTGCTGACTGTAAATACCAAAGTCCACCTGAGTGTGCAAAATTGAGCTGTTTGATATAAATAGTTCTAGGGAAGTCATTCAACAAAGTAGACTTTCTTAAAGTGGTATAATAAAATTTCAGCCAAAACTCTTCCTTTAGTAACTCTACGGGGACTTTATTTTACCAAGCAAAAACCCCAAAGCCTCAAGCTGTGTAAAATCCTGAGGGAGGAGGTGTAAGAGATAATTACATTCATAAAATGTGACACACTGGGATTTAGTCGCCTTTCATTTGCTTTATTCTAGGAGGGGAAGTGCAACTAAATGTCTTTTTCTTCAGTATTACTGGTGTTTTTCAGTATCACATTGAGTAATGAGAATTGCCTAATGAGGTTCAGCTACAGAACTGATCTCTGGGTGGAAACCAAGATGTTTATTAATAAAGCTTGGACTATCAGATTCTGGCTGTTTATTAGTTACTGATTAACAGAAGGAGCTGTGATAGCTTCAGGGTAAGCCACAAGAAACCAATCAAATGCAAACTGTAAGTGAAAGCAGGAAGCATGGAAAGTGTTTCTCACTTCTTAACTCCTAAGGAATTATTTGCATCCTTGTTAACACTGGATGAGAGAGATGGTGTGGAAATGTGCTTAAGCCACTAAAACACATTTGTCTTTATTCCAGTAAATGAGAAATTGCAAATACAAGACCTACTTCATTGAACTTGTGCTTCCCAGAGCTGTAGCCTGTCACAGATACCAGTAGTGAGGACAGATGAGTCAGTCTTAAGGACACAGAATGCATTTGCATGGTAAGTTACAAGTCCCAGTGACAAAAGGCAAGTTCTGAATTGAGGGTATGGTCAGGCTGGTGTTGCTTCTGTTGCTGGAATGAGATGTGCTGTGTTAGGAAGGGGCAGAGGGAGCTGCCAAGGCAGTGTCTGGTGCTGTGACCTGCTTTCCTACAGGTTCCTGCAGAAATTGGTCACTGTCACAGGACCAAAGTTAATGCTGTTGGATGTGACAAAACTGTAAGTTAATTCCTGCGTTTAGATTGGTGCCTTTTCTACTCAGTACTTCTGAAAAACACGTTTGTACCTCTCAGATGTGCAAGGCCATTTGTTCCCCTTCGTTGGTGGGGTTCTCTTGAGCCAGTGGTTGAGTTCTATTTCTGTGTTCTCTTTTATTCTCCAGGTCTCTTCTGTCATCTCTTTCCCACATACCCGCATGCTACTTTTCTTCCCCTGATGGCTTCCAGCTTCTTTGAGAAAGCTGTGATGGAAGCAGGTGGCCTTGAAAACACTCTGGGGAGGGAGTAGGTCTTTGCCAGGGCATCTGGCAAAGCAAGAAACCTGACTTTCTCTTCCCACCAACCAGAAACAAGCCATTCTTTCCTGTATGGACAGGACATTTCAGCCTCTTCCAAAAGCCCTGGTAACTGTGGTGTGCCAAGACAGATTTCTTGGAACATATTCAGTAACTGAACTGGAAAGTGTCTGCTTTGTACAAAATAGGCATCAGCATGATAGATCTCGAGAACTCTCTTTTGTGTGTTAGAGATGATCCACAGATGAAACACTGGCAAATAACTGTAGATTATAATTGTAAATTGCATTTGTTCTTGGTCTATGAAAGTAAAATAAAGCCAGTGACAGCTGAACGATGAAAGAGTAAAATTCTGTGTACTGCAGCTCTGACTTGCTTGGAAACTGCATAGTTTCTGAGAAACAAGAATAAATATGGTAAGGCTTCAGGAAGTTGCTTACATAAAGGTTTTCTTGTGACTGGTTTCAGTGTAAGATTGTAGGCTCTGCCTTTGACTGTCATTGTGGTTCAGGCTGACTTCATTTATTTCACTGCATTTTTTTGTAGCCTGCAACCTCACATGGAAAAAAACTCTTTCAGAAAAAGTGAATTAGGCTGCAGTTTTTTAATGAAAAAAATGAAGTGCAGTACTTAATGCACCTCTGTACATGTTGACTTACCTGACTGGATAAACTGTTTATTGTGAACCAAATAGTTTAGGATTGTATTGGGAACTGTCTGCTTATAAACCACCTTTTAACAAGTTCTGTTTTCTGCCACTTCTTATCTATTTTTCCCCCAAAGATCTGTGCTTTCAGTGTTTATAGCTTAATGTAATAGCATGTCTGACCATCAAGTGGGCTCACAGTTCAAATTTTGCCTTGAGATTTCTCTGCATTTCCTCTGCTCTGCTCCTAGATGGCAGCCTTATTCTAAACAGCTCACTGGTGTTCAGGCATTCTCACCATGGAGACCAGGAAAAGGAAGTGTTTAGTTTTCAGAGAAAGCAACCTGAAAGATCATTTTTCTTTAGAACACCACTTCTACCTAACAGGGGAAATTAATGGGTGTTACTGGCTGTCTGCACTGAAACATTGCTTCATCCGTTCTGGAGGCGTGAGGATTGGTGGAGTTGGATAATTTGTCAGGACCAGAGAATTCTGAACTTTAAACTGGCAATCAAATAGAAAATGGTTTAAGGAAATTCGCCACCTCCCCTGGAAGTCTCCTGAAGGCTTTCTTTGGTGAAATTTTACAAACATTTAATGGTCTAGTTACTTTGTTCTGATACTGCTATGGTTGATTAAAAAAAGTTGAAATTGGGACAAGGTATTAGGGAATACTTTGTAGATTATCATTGTCCTGTGGCTGGGCAGGATTTCTTGAGACAGAGACTGAAAATGAGATACTGGCTTTGAATATCAGTTTCCAAAGAAAGTGTTTAGGTTGGTTTTATGTAGTGGTTTTTGATTTTTTTTTTTCTTTTGTAGTTTCCCAAAGATGGTGTTCAGGTTGGTTTTATGTAGTGGTTTTTGATTTTTTTTTTCTTTTGTAGTTTTTCTAGATTTTGGGGTGTTTCAGAGTGGAACAGTGATCATGTAGGCTATTAGCAGTTCTGTGTCTATTTCTTGGACTGTACTATGAAAGATGTTTAGTATCTCACTGCCTAACAGGACGTGGTGGTTGTCTTCTGATAACCTTTAAGGTATTGACCACCTGTGATTGAACAGTGTAAGCAGAAAGCTGTGTTCAGCCACAGGGACACAGTTCAGGGACTGTTTGAGAAGGATCCCTGTGTGTGCATGAGCAGCTGCAGGTGTGTTGTAACCTCTGGGTGTCAGTGCAAGGGTTTTTGTTTGCCTGGGGAGTGTGTGTTCCAAGCCAGTCTCCTGGTCCTCTGCACCTCCAGTGCTTAGATGTGCATCATGGGCTAGTGTTGGGAAGCAGGATGGACAGGAGTCTGACAGGAGAGTTGGCCTGGAAGGTTGTTCAGCTGTCAGTGGGTGTTTGGTCTGCAGGACCTGGGCTAGTTGTGGCTGGTGCTGGGCTCTCTGTACCAACTGTTCCACCCCAGAGATCTCCTGTGCCTGCCTTTGTGCTTGTTATGGCAATACAGAGAGCCAGTGTTAACAGCCAGTGCTCTCAGGTGAGTCTAAAAGCTGTTTGTCCTTGAAAGTATTGACAGTGCTGTCAGTGTTTTTGTAGTAGGCTTCTCATTAATGTCACTGTGGGTTCTGGCAAATCTAACTGCAGCATTCCAAGGTATTGCTTTCCCCACTTAGTTGCCTGTGCTTTAAGGAGGTTGCCACTTTGGTTGCAGTGGTGGTAGGACAGCTCTAATGTATAATAGAATGATTTTATTTCCTCTTTTTTTAGGTTACCACTATCAAAACAGGTTACAGAATTCCAAGTCTGGTTGTCCCAATGTTATAAATGATTAAGCAGGTTTTTTGGTTGAGATGAAGATCAGTTTTTCTGCATTATGACAGATCAGACACTGCGTGATTTCCACAGACATTGTGAGTTCATAATGAAATGAAAATATCTGTGAATCAATGTACTAAAGTGTTTGGGTTTTTTTCCCTGCACTTATTTTGAAATGGTTTCTGGCCCTGCCAGCTGTTGTTTGGGATGTGCCATCCAAGTAAGAGGCAAGGAATGATTAGGCAGGAGGCGATGAAACTGGATACATCTCTGTATTTCTTTTTTTCTGCAGAAGAAAACCTAAACCTGCTTTCACCAGTGCTGTTTAAAATTTCATGCCCAGAACATAGTTCACATTAATCATGTGGTGTCATCACGCAGCATTTCCCCAGGAAAAGTTCAGGTACCTCCTCTTCGTCATCCCCTCAGTCTCCCTCATAAGTTGCTTTTTTTAGTGCTTCTTAACTTTGTACGTCAAACCTGAGCTCTGTCTTTGGTCTTCTACTGCCTTTGGTCTTCTACTAAGTGTTATTTCTCCCAATTATAACTTACTAATTTTGTTAATCAGAGTTAAGAATTAAATACTATTTTTAATCCTGGACAGCATTGAGGCCCATAAAATGCTGTTAAGAACAGTGAGTGTTCCAGATACCAGGAGTACAAATATTAATAGTCTGGCAGCTTACCAAGTTTCTGTGGTTTGTTTTGTCTTGGAACAAACAACTTATGAATATTTAATGGAAAAAATACCATGCTAATAAAGAGAAATCTTCAGACTGAGGTCAGAGTTGCTTTATTTGGAGGAGTGGAGCAAAATGTGTGTGGCCACGTGAGCAGGTGTAGTGATGGGAGGTTGGAGGGGTGGAGTCTCTGCTGTGGAGGTGCTCCGGGCTCCAGCTCCTGGTTCTCAGCAAGAACAAAGAAGTGTTTCAGGGTCAGTGAACTTGCTGGAGCAAGAGGTGACCCAGGGGTTCTGGTTTTCAGCAAAATGAATAAGTGATTTTACTAGCACAGCAGGTGGAGGGTATTGACAGTAGTTTATTGGTGGAGTTGACTTCTTCGGCAAATAGAAAATTCTGATGTATTAAGGATATTTTTAAGGAATGGCATACAGTTGATTAACAGCAGAGTTCAGGGATATTTCGATTCAGAGTTGTCATACCCTGCGTGAGAGTGCAGTAGGTAGGAAATCAGTCTGTGAACCCACACACAGTGTCCTGGAGGTGGTGCAGGTTCTGTTGTACAGAGTCAGAGGAAAGGCACGAGTGTAAGAAACTCTGGAAGAGAGCAGTTGTTTATTTTGCATGAGCCTCTCAGCTGGGGACCATTTAAACTGTGAAAATTTGGTGTGTAACTCAGGGGAATGAAGTTAGAATAAGGCTCAATTTGTTTAAGTTCACCAAGGAACTGTGGACTGAGGCTTAAGGTAAAAGTGCCTTTTTTTTGTAGCTTTCTGAAACAGTGGAGGATAAAGACTGTTTCCTGTCATCTTAGAAAACTAACAAAGATCTCTGCTCTTCAGGACAGAGCAATTCCAAAGAAGGAAAAATGGCGCAGTAAGTTAGGAAATGCATATGACAGAGGTATCTTGAGTCTTTGCCAAGTACTGATTCAGAGCCTGTTCCTGAGATAGTTTTACCTCTGATTGTGTTACAAACAAGAAACTAAATTAGAAACTATAAAAAAAAAAAGTGGTTTTTAATTGCCTAGAAGATTTGTCCACACAGTTTAGCAGGGACTATCGTAAGATTAGAAGATGAGCATTAGAATTTACTTTTTTTTTATAGTGTCAGGTCTTGACATCCAATGAAAGGTTTTCAAAAAGGCACTTTTAAAACAAACCTTTTATTTAGCTGAATGATCACAATTACTATTTCTAACACAAAGAGGAATGTTTTGAAAATGGTACCTCAAAACAGTGTATAGTGGGCTGAGTGGAAATTGAGCAAGAAGCCTAATTTAGAGAAATACTAATAGCTGCATTCTGAAATACAGCCTGAGTGTTCTGATGGGGAAAAGTGTCCCACAGTGTTAGGATTACTCATGAGTCTGGTCATGTCCAGATCTATTTCTCTTTCATTGTTGCTCACACCCATTTTAAGAAGATTGGGAGTCTCATCCAGAATATTTAGCTTACATTTCTTGGCGCTGAGCGAATTCCAAACGTGGCAGCTGTGGTGCTGTTGCTTACAACAGTGGCAGGGCAGGCTCTGGCACACAGTTACTTAGCAACAGGGAAGCTCACGTTTGCTTACAGCTCCTGCGTGTGCATCTAAATGTAGTTCTGGAAAAAAATAAAAGGTTAAAGGACTTTGGAAGGGGAAAGAGATACTTGAACAATTTGTACTGTTCAGTGGTTGAGACTGATGGCAATAGTACGTAGGAAAATTGGTCTCAAAATATTCTGTCTTTTAAAAATCTTTATTAGACTGTTAATATATTGCAAAAATTTGAAATCCAAATGAACAGAACCCTACTCCTACCAACTACAGAAAGATCAAAAATAAAAATACAGCACATGGTAAAGAGCAGGGGGATGTTCTGTTTTGAATGTCTGTTACAAATGCATTCTTTGGAAACAAGAAATTTCATTATTTGAACATCGGGAATCTGAGGAAGTCATAAAAATTATGTTTTGTGAGACTAACAGATGGGTTGAGACTATATTAGATTAATTACTACTGATTGTTGATTGTTGCTTGTCAGTTCACCAGTGCTTTTTTTTGCTGATCAAGCTGTGAAATCTTAATGGGTTTTTGACAGCTTGCACTCTGTGACTGCAGTAATACTCAAAGCACAGTGACTTAAAAGGCCACTGTCAGGCTGTTCTTGGGTTGTGTTATGATTCCAGTAACCTCAGTTTCTGGGGTTTCAGGCATGCAGTTTTCCTTATTAGCCAGCACTGGAGCTGCAGTGGGGTTTCCCTATAAAGCAAAGGCAGGAAGGTGATTGCAGCTCCCTCAGACATCAGGGCAGGCAGGGACCAGAGAGAGCGAGCCAGGAGTGGAGAGGGTAGGGAAAAGGCAAGCTGGGTTTGTCTAGAGAATGGAGAAAGGTCTGATGGTGGGAATTAACAATGAGTGTGGTCAGGCTGTTGGGGAGAGTGCCATGGGAACCTGCAGGATGTCACTGCAGGCAGCAGTGCAGTGCTTCAGCCTCTGGGAGCTGGGAGGAGGAGCAGGGCACTTTGGAGAGCAGGGAGAATGACTGAAGGGTGCTGCACTTGCAGAGGAGTCCAGACACTGCTATTCCAGCTGCTCCCAGAGCTGAGCAGTTCCTTTACACCTAGAAATTAAGTGGTTGGACAAAGGAATTCTCCAGAGGCTGTGTTCTTTTGTTCCTGTGCTTGGTCTGTCGTCCCCATCTGTACACTTGTGAGTTTACTGGGCTTTTGTGTGGGCAACAGATTCAGACATCATATGGAAGGTGAACAAGATCCACCACCACTGGGAGTGGGATCAAGAGTGTTAATCCTTGCTTTTCAGAGCTGAGTCAAAATGGGGAAACATCTTCTGAAGAAGGTTTTTGAGGACTAGAATGAACCTAGTTAGGGGACAGTGATTTAAAATACAGGGGAAGAAAGTCATCAATCCAGGCTTCCAAAGTTAAAGTCCAGGTAAAATATTTAATATTTTGAATTAATATTCAGTCTAGAGGATTCTAGTTCTGATTTCCACATGTATATTCATGTGCTTCATGTGTACTTTATGGGGCTTACCCACTTAAATGATGTCTCCTCCTGGACCATTCAATGAGAGGCTGTAATTACCACCTCTGTGGCTGCCTCAGAGTGGGCAAGAGGATATGTGTTGATTCTTTATAAAAATGACAGGATAGTGCATCTGCAGAATAGAGCTTGATAAAAATCTCTCATCCCATGCAAGTGCCAGCCTACTCATCCTGGGCTGGGAAACGAGCCTGCTCTGCTCCTCTCCCTGCTGAAGGCTTTTTAGAAGGCAGGTAGAATAATGATGTCAAATACTTTTGTTTCCAGTTACCTCTCCATGTTTCTTACAGGCTGTTGAATGTGAAATCTGTGCTGCAGCAACTTTTACCATTTAAAGGTAAAATGAGCAAAGTTTGTTTTTCCTTTTGCTGTTAATTCCTTCAGCAGTGGAGACTAGGAGGATGACCTGTGTAACAAGGCTTGGGGTTTCACAGAAGGAGAAGACTGCTACCCAAAAATTGGCCCCCATCCTTACAGAGAAGGCTTCAATCTCTTCTCCTTTGGACCTTTTTTCTGACCATCAAAGCCAGGTTTGCTGTGTAATGTGGTAGCTCTAAATGCAAAATCATCTACATTACCCACCCATGTTTGCCAGGAGACAAAGTACATACAGAGTCACTTGGTCTCTTAATTTGGTTTCTTTATGGTCGTTGTTATTTTCAAGTTTTCCCTTGGTAAGTTGCCTTTTGTGAGTTTATTCAGCTGTAGGCATTATATGCACTTGCTTTGGCAGCTGGAACAAAAGCAGAATATTGACAGAATTAAAATTTGCTGGCAGTTGTATTTGTGCTTTGCAGGCAGGATTCGTTGTAGTACAAATCTTTGTGGGCTAATGAAGTTAAAGCAGGGCTTTAGATAGTATTCTTTTCAACAAAAGCAGCTTGCCTAAAGCTGTCTCTGCTAGTGTTTTCGTTCAGAAATAATGACAGTGAATGCTGCAGGTTTAAAAATGGAATATAATTTATGAGGCATCAAGCCTTGGGCATGAGTCCTTGTGTAACTGGAATTTAAAATCCAAAATGAATATTAATGAGGTGGGGAGGGTTGCAGACCTGTCCTTTAATACTAATCCATTGTGAGTGGAGCAGCTCTAGCAATGAGCTGATACTGGCACAGAGACAACCAGGAATTGACTGCTCTTAGAAAATGCCTCATCAGTCAAAGTCTTCACAGGCTCCTGAATACTTGTCCTGATCAGAGACAGAAGGGCACCTGAACATTTCTGGTGTCAGTGCCCTGCCTGCTGATCCTGTGTGCCTTTCCCTGGGGACACTCCTGTGCTGGCTTTCAGCTCCAGCCCGTGGTGTGGATGGCAGCGTAATGGAAGGGTAAGTTAGCAGTGCCTGTGGAGGAGAGCTGGGAACCGTCAGGTTTAGGGCATAGTCTGGTGGCTTAGACTGGGTGACAGCAGTGTTAGAAGCTCCCTGCCCCTGATTATTGATGACAAAAAGGTTCTGAAATACTTAAGTGATTTCATGACTCTTAAGTGTGTGCAAAAGAAATGTGCCAAGTGACTAAAACTTCCCCTCATTTTCAGGAAAGAAGGTACTTTGTATTAACCATTTGATCTGAGTAATGTTGTTCAGATTATAAATTCCCTGCAAATGGGATGTTTGTGGACCAGTGCACCTCCTCCTAATTCACAGAGGCTGATGCTGAGAGATGAGAGAGGTCACCTCAAAAATGCTGAGCCACTTCATTTTACTCTGTGGTTAAGGCAGGAATTGGCAAATCTGTCAGCAGCTGGCTGGAGAAGCCAGTTATAATAAACCTCTTTATCTCTTCCCTTATCTTGGTCTGTGCTCCAAATGCACTGATGTGCTGTTGACTTCTCTAGTTTGAGAGAGGAGTTCTGGGGTGTAAGTACAGCAGATTTGAAGAGTTCCTCCAAAAGTTGAAGTACTAACCTTGATCTCTATTTCATTTGTTGGGTGTTATGTGCATGAGTTTTGGTAAAGTTCTGCATTTATTCTGTAAGTAAATGGTGTCTTGTGACACCTACAAATCCTATACTCAAAGTGATCACTTTCCTTGCCTCTAGCTCAAGTGCAAGGCGCCAAGATCTGTATTTCCTGATATGTAAAATCCATTAGACTTTACCCAGGTACTAAAGATAACATAGTCCTGTGTCCAGTGTCACAGAAATAAATTTAACTTTGTGAAAAATTGAGAGTTTCCTTCTTGAGGATTGAAAGTTATGTAGTTGCTACTAAATTGTTGCCTTTTAATAGTCACAGAATCACACAGTCCAGAACTGACATTGTGAGACTTGAAATTATACTGAGGGAGAGAGAAGCTCCAAATTAATTATTTTTCAGAACCTAAATGGAAAAAAAAAGCAGTCATTGAAACTCATCATAATAATAATTATATTCTTAATATCAATTAATGCATATACTGTAGGAAGGTGTTGTTTTACACTATGGTTCTGTATTTAGATCTGCTAATGGAAGGTTGCAGGCTGAGCATTGCTCATTCCAGAGCTCTTGCCAAAGTTTCTAAAGGATTCTCTTTGTCATGCAAGCTTTCCCCTGTGGCACAGTGCTTGCATGCTGTCCATGCCTCTGCTGCCACATGAAGTAATAGTGTCTCTTTACTAAATCTAGAGTAACTGCATGGTTATTTGTGCTATTGGAAGAAGTCACAAATATATACAAATACTTCTTTCCCTCCCTTGGGTCTAAGATCATTGTTAAGCCCTGCACCTCTTGAGCAGTTCAAATATTTGTTTACTTAGGTACTGGAATGGGGGTCTTTAATTCCCACATGGTAGTAAAAAAGCTGAAGTTCAAGAGCTTGGTGCCCATGGGGATGGTCTCCTGTTCCTCTGAGAGTGGCTGGGTGCTGTTCCCAGTGCCAGGAATGCTGCTGGAGCTGCTGCCACAAGGCCAGCATCCCTGCCCTGTCCATGTGGAATGGCTCAGCAGGGCAGGGCTTTCAGCTCAGAGGACACCAGTATCTGTGCCACTGCATCTTGGGGCAGTTTGGACCTACAATTTATGGTTTACTCCTGCCCTTTGAAAGGGCAGAATGGCAATAATAGATCTTAAAGCTCTGAAAATATTCTGTGAGCTAGGAAAGGTTTAACTCTGTTTTACAGGTGGAAAAGCCAAGGCACAGAGATTGAGTTAGGAATTACACAGGGGTCTGGCAGTTGAGACTGGTCTCATCTCTGGAGGTTTCAGTCCAGCATCTGAGGCAGCCTCAGGTTGCCTATATCCCTTTAGCAGGATGTTACACTACTAATTCTCTAGAGCTGTGCTCAAGTCACCCAGGCAACCCCTGTTCTGTATTTGTTTGTTAAATAGCCTGAAAAACATTCCCTGTCAGGCAGTAAAGCAAGCATGGCCATCTCCTCCCTGGCTTTTGCCCTGCAAGAGTTCCTCACTCACCTGATTCTGGTTTTGTCTGTACTTACATTGGTTTCATTTCATTTTTTAACAGCATATTTGTTATTTTGCTGTACAAACCCAGCTGGAAACACACCACTTGTTTTTGCTGTGAGAGGGGCAGCCAGCTCTGTACCCCCACCTCTGGACCTGACATCTCTTAGATCATAATGCTGAAGGTACAGTATGTTATCTCCATCACTCACCTGATTGTTTCAGGGGAGGGTGCCTGTGCACCCATGCTGTGGTGGAGCACACTCCTGTTGGGATTGAAGCAGTGAAGATGTGGCCCATGCCAGGTCCTGCTCCCTCCTCCACCTGCCCAAAAGCAGGGCCATAGTGAGAGGCTGTCATTGTGTGCCCGTGCCTGATGGATTCATCTTAATGCTAGATTACTTGCAGCTTGTAATCAGAGATAATTCTATTACAGCTTGTTGGCTGAGTGAGAGAGGAAAGCAAAGATTAAAGCTGAAAGCAGATTTGCTTCTACTTCTCTAGAACTAATTTCCTTCTTAGGTCATCCAGCATCTTGGTATCTATTCTGTTTGTGTATTTGTCCTCATGGACACAGACTTACAGGTAAGAACTCTATTAAAAATTGTGTATCTTAGGGCAAAATAAAAAGGAGTTCATTAGCTGAGAACCAAGTGCACGAGGAGCATCATTGTGGCTGCATATTTGACTGTGTAGGTAGAAATTAAAGATCCTAGATCTAGAGGGCTCACAAATATGCCTACATGGACTTCATGGCAACATACACTTGTGCAAGTAAGTGAGGTGCTTAGAGACTGAAGGGAATGGCTCTGTGTGCATAGCATCAGATGTAGAAGCAGTGCTTAAGGCATAATAGGTGTGTGAATTCTGGTGGAGGATGAACCCTCCTGAATGGTTTTTAGTCCATTCATTGTTCCCTCTATTCCTGTGCTTAAGAAATTGGACATGCAAGAAATTCTCACATGTGTTACATTCGTGTTGTGTTAAAGCCAATATCCTGCAGCAGTTATCAGTGTCACTGAAAAATAGAATAGCACTTGGATGAATTAGTCTTGTCACGGCTTGGCTGAAGCCAGTGTGCTGTCCTTAAGTTACAGCTCAAGCAAAGTAAAACTGGATTAAAATAAACAAAGGAACAAAGAAATGTAGAGAAGAGAGTGCTCAGTGACTCCAGAGGTCTGGCTGTCATCTTGTATTGTTTCTGTGCCCTGGAGTATCTGTTATCAGTGATTCAGGAAGTGAACTGCTGGGATATGGATAGAACTTAGTACTGTGATAAGGCAGTGAAATGACTGAAATGCCTGGTGTAGTGTCAGATAAGATGAAATGCCTGGTTTATCACACAAGCAGAATTCTAGCAAGATCCAGGGAGGCTGTGCAGCTTTATTCAGTGAAAGGCTGCAGGCTACCAGGGTGACCACCAGACAAGACAAACAGAATGGGGACTTTATATCAAGAATCTGCCCTGCACAGATCCTTACGTTTGAGCATGGGAGGATTTTGTGTTTCAGATTACATAAAGAGATTTACGGTAAGGGACTCCTTATTGCTTTATATTGAGCCTGGTTTGAAACTGAAAACTTTCTGGATGGCACAGAGTTGGTTTCTGTGCCTTTTGTACCATGCTGTGTGTGTTTGACATTCTTGGCCAGGTTGTGCAGCCTGTTGGCTTGCTAAACACCTGCCAGCCTCAAGGAGGTGTTTCTGAAATGATGACTGCAAGCTTTCCCTTTGTAAACTAATTTACTTTTCATGGGAGCCTTGGCACATTCAAACTTTTATTCTGACTGGAATATTTGTTGTATAGGATGGCAGACTGATACTCAAATTATATGGAGGCTGGTTGTTAGTGCTTTTTGCTTCGCTTGCCATACGTCTGTGAGTTTTACAGTGGCTCTGCAGGGCAGGCTGACCCTGAGGTGATTTATTGAGCAGCCAAGTTCTGCATGAGCCCATCTGACCTGTGGCAGGAGCAGTGCAATCACCTTGAGCAGTGGCACTCAGTGCCTCAGAGGGTGCTCTGGGGTCGTGCTGGAAAGGGTGAGATCAGAACCCCACAGAGCACAGGTCTGAGGAGCAGAGCAGAGGAGAGCTGTCCCAGAGCTGGAGCCCTGATGGACAGAGCACGGACCCTGTGAGGCAGAGAGCTGTGGGCACGCCACTGCTGGAAGGGAGGATGGGAGTCTGCTTTTCTGCCTTTGTAAGCTACTCATTGAAACCCACCGTGTTTTCAGCTGCCTGTGAGGTTCAGCTTCAGTTGCTACCATGGCAGAAAGTCTAGGAAGCGTGTTTGCTTTCAGCAGCCTGTTTGCTTTTACCTACTTTTTGAGCTGCTGAAAAGACCAGTAGCAGAAAATGTACTTAATCAACTTTAAACAGAATTCCATGGGTATCATATAATAATGTTCAAGAAATTAAAAAAATAATAATTGTAGGAGTTGCATTTTAATTAGAATGGATCAGATTGTTGTGGGTTTTTTGAAACTGTTCTCTTTGAAAATTTTGAAGAAGGAATTTTCTCATGTATTTTGTTCAACAATAGCTATAATGGCTTTTCTTAAAGAGTTTGTATTCATAATCATCTTTGTTTTTTAAAGAGCCAATGGAGTAAATGAACTAAATCAACAGCAATAAACTGAATTCTGGCTCAGTTGAAGGATGGACAAAATTTTTACTAATTTCAATAAGTAGGATATTGTTCCAAAGCCTTAAATTCCTCTAATGTAACAACATGCAGTGGATTTAATAGGCAAGAGTATGATGATTTTTTTAATCATATATTACATAAGAAACAGGCTCAGTTGACCAGACATATTTCATATCCCAGTAACTGTGTGGTTTGTTGTCTATTTATAGAAACATAGCAGAAAAATGTTTTGGTCTCTTCATTTGAATATACTACTCATCTGTTGTTCTTGTTGAAGAGGTAATGATGTGTTTAAATTGTTCATTTTCAGCTTTTTGTTAAAGGTAATAAACAGCCTGAAACATGTGAGATTTTCTCTTTTTTTCTGAAGGAGTGCAAATGAAAGATATTTTCAGGATTACAGAAGGTGGCCCTAGAGCCATAAAAACAAATGAGCCAGGGTTTTTTGGACTAGTCATGTCTTGGGGCAAATAAGTCAGTACTGCAGTTATCTGTCTCCATGGCATTCTGTGGCTTGGCTCTGTGCAGATCAGAGTTAGTGTTTTGCAATGAAGACCATAATGAGATTCAGAATATCTTGTTTCTCTGTAATTGATCTGTTGGGTGACTGAATAATTCTTTCATATTCATTACTTCAATTTCCTTTTCTGTGAAATTAGTGATAATGGTGCTTCTCTTCTGGAAACACATTAAGGCCCACAGGTAAAAGTTATCTTTGATTTATTTTGATTTATTGGTTTTCCTTGTCCTCGGTGCACTAACAATCAAAACCAACTTTGTTTTGGATGTCTCGCATTGGATTACATCACCCTGGCCAGTTTACCAAACTCATTATGTTTATCTCTTGGAAAATCATCCTTTGTTTTGTTCACAAAGCTAGTACTCAAATTCATGGAGCATTGCAAAGGGAAGGATGCTTTTGGAGGATGGGACTGGCAGAGAACACATAAGGATGAATAGTCTTGGACCACATGTGCAATTCTTAGTAAAGCTGGTGAGAACTGCTCTAATGTGTAAGTTTAATATTAACCCTAGGGAGAACTCTCTTTTCCCAGGGTCAGCCTGCAGGTCAGGTTTGAGCCTGTCCCAGCAGGATCTGGAGGCTGTGTGTGCAGTTCTGATGTCTGGTTGCAGGGGGGAATCTGTAGTTTGTGTGTTGTGGGCTGAAGTCTCCTGTGCAGTATCTGACATCTGCCTGCTGCTCTCAGACAAGGGGCTGGCTCAGCTGGCTGGGCTGCTGTGGAAGGACCCATAACCCCAGGCAGCTCTGCACCAGTGCCCTGCATGTTTTTACAGATTGTTTGGAAATCTGTTATTGCTCAGGGGTGCAGTGGAGGGGTGAGTTGGTGCTCAAGCAATAAGATGAGGCATTTTTTTCTCTAAAATTCATTGGACTCTTAGGAGAGGCAGTGACAGGAGTGTACTAACATGTGCCTGAAGATCAAGGCACCTGTACTTTCTTCAGGCTTTTCCTTTCTGGAGCTGAACAGCTTTGTTCACCTACATCAATCCTTTTAACCTAAGTGGTGCTGCTGTCTTTCTTCTGATTCGCTGGACCTGATTTATTTTTTATCCTCTTTTAGGACACAACCACTTAGTGAGATATTTGAAGTCACCTAGTCATTCCAATAACTTAATCTCAATGCTCCTCTCATTCATGTTTGTGATTGAGGGTATGTGTCTCTGTGGGGTTTTTCTGGAGGGCTAACATCTTGCTGCTTTTGCTACTCAGAGGTGTTTTTCTGAGTCCTGTGTAGAGTTACTTGGAACTCCTCAGGTGCTGTTGGTTCACATCCCGAGTTTTGTGTTCTTGCACAACAATTACCTTTAATTTCTTTAAACAGTTGTCTCCTGTTTTGTGGAGCTGATGCTGGGACGGCAGAGCTGCTGGTGGAGATCAGCCCTTGGCACTGCAGTTCAGGCTCCAGCTTACCTGGGAGTCACTCTTCTCTCTCCTCAGCACAGCAGCTCTGGGATCCAGGCTCTGGACAGTCCATGTTCTGCAGGGCCCAAACAGCCCTCCTGGGGTCCAGATTCTTGGCAGGCTGTGTGCACACTGCTGTGGAGAGCTCACAGAGACAGACAGACTGAAAGAAATGAATGGAATTGGTAAACCACTTTGAAGGATTGAGATTTTTAGAAAAATACGTGATTGACAAATTTCTGAGCATCTCAGTTGTCAACACTGTCTCCCCAGGCTTTGTGGGAACTCAAGAGGAAGATGTCACGTGCTCAAATTTAAATTTTGCACCATAGTGGTCTGCAGTCTAAATATACTCTATTGAGTACCCTTTCAGACAGTTCATATCCCAGAAACTAAAGTAGTAAACTATATATAGTCTGTGACATTACAAACCAGGTTTGTTTTCACCTTCTCCATGGCTGAATTGAGATAGCAGGAGCTAACAGGTCCTCCTGCTGTTGTCTCCTATATTTGTGGCTCACCTTTCACTCTCTCATTTGTGTCCTTGTTTTGTTGTTCAGCCTTGAGCAGCCCATGTGCTTTGTGGCTCCCCTATCTTAGGCATACTTCTGATTTCAGGTCCTGAATGCTTCCCTTCAGAGACCTGAGTCCTTCCAGCACTGTCATTGCATATTCACTGATGTGGTCTGGGGCTGGGCAGAGTTGAAAAGAAATGCCCTTTCTCTATCAATAACTCTGTTCTGGATGTTTTCTTGGTGGGTTCCTGTTCCCAGTTTCAGCTGAAGTCCCCAGTGTGGAAAGCTTCAGGGTTCTGGTTAATTCTCAGCACCCCTTTAGGAGTCAGCACAGTCTGATTTGCATCTTCCTTGACCTGTCTTGCTATAAAAAGAAAATAGTTTGCTACAGATTTGATGACTCACTTGTTTCTTGTTCTTTATGCAGAATTATCAGGTTTAGGGCCAGAAAACATTGGCACAACCTATGAAATAGCTGTGGGTCATCCCACTGTGTGAGGCAGTTGTCACCACGGCCAGCAGGGATGGCTTGTCTTGGCAAGGCAGATAGGAAGCTGCCAGTCATTGCTGTGGGACACTGAGCTTATTTTGGGGCACTTTAATCTGTTTTATGGTCAGTGCAGAATCCACTCTTCACTGGGTTAATTCCGTGTAGACAGACTTTGTCAGAATTTTCCTGTTTCTCCTTTTGTGGTAGAACAAGAGCATGAAACCCCTGCATTTGACCATTTTCAGGGATATTGTGCAGGGACTCTTGCCAGCTGTAATTTGCTTACCTCTCTGCAGAACATGACAGCAGTATTTTGCAGCATCCAGCCCTGTGTTGTAACTCCTCTCCTAATTTCTTGCACTGAAAAGGTCTTGATGCACTGTTACTGGCACTGCCCTGCTGTACCCATTAGTGGCAAATACTGGTATCAGCTAATATGAAATCCAAACCATTTATGTCCTGGATCTTTTATCAGCACTGTTATTTGCTTGCTTTCCTCTGAGTGATTTTGGCTTTGTGGTGCCAGGCCTTGGGGCTGTTTTTGTAGTCCAGCACTGATAATCAGTGTGTCTGTTTACACTACAGCTGTCTCTGCAATGCAGCTGGAGATTAATTTGTCACTGATCTAACAGCAGAATTCCAAAATCAATGATTTATTTGTTTTAATTCAGGAGCCTCCTATGAGGCAGAGAAATGTCTGTGTGGTTGAGGAAAATGAATACTCTGGAGTCTGTTGGCTGCTGATTTAAGGTAGCAAGGTGGTTCAGAAGCTAAACTTCTGAGTCCTGGTAGAAGCCCTGCATGGAAGCACTGGGGGTATTTGCTGTTTTGGGAGTGGAAATGGCTGTACCAAATGTGCTCTGGATTTCTGCTCTTACTAGATATTTGTGCTGAGATACTAACCCCAGATGGAAAGATGGATCTCTGTGCTTAATTATACCACTGGAGCCCTAATTCAAGGCTTCTAATTCACACCCAACTGTTCTTCAGCTATCTGCTTTAGAGAAATAAACTTAAAAACTTGCCTTCTCATTCCTTCCTCTGAGAAACTTGATTCCTGTTGTTAGTTGCCTTCTGCAATTCCACTGGCATGTGGTATAATGTTCCTTTAGGGCAGTTTTTCTCTAGATCACATTCTTTTGTTTGTTTTCTGTAGACTTCTTCCAACCTGATAAAAACCATTCTAAGTTTAGCTGGAGATGTTTTTCACAGCTGAGATGGATGCAGCAATTTCTCTGCTTTTTGAAACATTCACATAAAGGACAGCAAGTGGCTTCTGTGTGAGCTTTGATTACTGAGAAGAGTTTGCAAAGCCACTGCTTTTTGTACACAAACTCATTTATTCTGAATCTTTTTCAAAGAAGTTTGTGTCAAGATTGCTGGTTGTTAAGCCTGAACTGATGGTTATTTCCTGTATTTGTGAATGATGTCAAAGCAAAATACCAGAGATCTAAATCAGCAGGTACTTTTTGTACACAAACTCTTTTATTCTGAATCTTTTTCAAGGCAGTTTGTGTCAAGATTGCTGGTTATTAAGCCTGAACTGATGGTTATTTCTGTATTTGTGAATGATGTCAAAGCAAAATACCAGAGATCTAAATCAGCAGGTGAATATAGCATAACAGACTTCATTATAGGGCAGATAATTATTTACATGATCTAAAATTTTGTTAACTTGGGGGTTTTTTTGGGTTTTAGTGAGAAATAGCAGTGTCAAAGAGTTCTTACTTTAAAAAAACCCCTACTGTTAAATTCCTGCAAAGACCATTATTAGCAGGCAGCAATGAATGCAGTGCTTGGTGTTTGTTGTACCCCAGCTGGGAGCTGTCAGGTGGGAATGTGAGTGAGAAAGAAGTCAGGGACTGAGAGCCCAGCTTACACAGGCCTGACCTGCTGGCAGGAGCTGCCTCTGTAAACTCCACTGGGAGGAGTTTCCAGGGGTGTGTGCCAGTAGCCAAGGGATGCTGGAGTCCAGCTGGATGGTTTTGGAGGCTGCCTCTTGCAAGCCTGCCTGTGAACACTTCTGTCTCCTAATGTGAGGTGCTGGTGTGTTTTACCTCTCAAAGACCTAAACCACTGCAATGTAAAGTTGTGCTCGAGGTGCTCATACCTCAGTCAGTATCTTGAAGGGGGGCTGGAGGACAGTTCTTGCCTTTCAACCTTGGGAATGTAAGTGGAGAAGCAAAGAAAATGGTATGATGTATTCTTACAACAATTGTCAGTCATGGCGGTGAGAAAGGTGGAGTTGGAAATGATGGTTACAAATTAACAATTTAGTGCAGCTCTGAGTACGCATTTTTGTTGTATCTTTTCAGACTTGAAACTAAAAAGATCTTCTGAAGTGGGAAGGGAGCAGAAGTGCAGAAAGTGCAGTTAGGGGATTTGCATCTTCTCAAACAAAAGCATGTTGCTGGCAGAGTAGAGGCTTTTCTGAGGGATTTGATTTGAAGCCAATCAAATTTCAAGTCAGCAAGAACAATTGTGCTGATTTTAATGTGTTTTGGAGCAAACTCTGGATTATGTAAGTTTGTTTTTCAGAAAAGTTGACTGTCTAGAAATAACCCTTTCTTATGCAACAGGTCTGTTCCCTGTGTGTATCCTGGGAGCCCTGTCTCATCACTTCAGTGAGGAGAGTTTGCTTTTACTGGTTTTATTCCTGTTGGCATTACTGCACAGCCAGGGCCACTCTCCTGTTGTGGCAGATCCCCAGTGACACAGAATTACTTGTACCTGAGCAAACTGCCTTGACACAAGAGCTTTTGGCAGGTGTCAAGTGGGCCTCAGGGCTCTCTGCTGAGCTCCCAGTACTTCTGAGAGAGCATCTTGTAAGTAAGAGGCTTCTTGAGTCTGAGGGAAGCTTTTGTGGCTGACCCTTAAAATCAGCAGGCTTTGTGAGAAGCTGACTTCATTAGATATAAAACCACTGAAATTCAGGGGAAGCAGGAACAACATAACTTTTTTGTTCAGTTTCCAGAGGAGAGGTCTTTGTTGGAGGGTGTGGAGGAGTGAGAGGAGAATGTTTCCCCACCACACTGGCGAAACATTCTCAATTACCACTCTTCTGCTCCATAGTTTAATAGCTGCTTAAAAATAAAATAAATTGAAAGGATGAAAATTCCAAGTAATGAGCTTTCTAATGTAGTTTCTGTGAGTAACAGACTTGGTGGTGAGGAATAAGCTCTGGGGTCAAGTGAGTGGATGTGGATAGACAGCAGGTGCCCTGTTGGCATGCTGAAAGGCAGGGTAACCTGATGGAAGGCTGTGGGCAAATGGTAAACAGTGTTATCTAGAAATCTCATCACTTTGATGTACATGAAATGTCATAATTGATCTGTTCATCTCTCTGCTGTCAGCTGTCTGAGATGCATTACAATAGTGCACAGGATATCAGGTTCAGTAACCTATCCCTAGCTCTGCTGCTGCCTGGAGACATCCTTGGATTCAGTTGTCTGGAAAATAATGAAAAGGAAGTCAGGACTTGCAAGGGTGTTTCCTAATTGACTGTGTTAGCAGTTTTCTCTCATGAAAGACACAGAAACCCCAGGTTTCCATGGTGATTGTTGGGTGTACCTGGCACCAGTCATGTTGTGACAGAGGCAATATTGAGTTGTTCTTGCCAGGGTCACTGGGGACACCAACAGTGTGCCATTGATCCTTTTACTGGGCAAGTGGATTTCAACCAACAGGCATGAGTGATGCATTAGTTAAATGTGGGGTTCTTGGCCTTCTAAAGCAGGTGTGGTCCAGTTCCCAGGGTGAGCTGGTCCCAGCAGGAAAGCCAACCATGGGACTAGATGGATTTATCCAGGCTGTATGGCATATCTTGCCTTTGGAAGTTATTCCTCTGAATTTAGAGCCAGTGCCTCCTTTGTGCTTGCTGTTGTTAGAATTGTCTGTTGCTGCAGCATTACCCTGTAGATACAATAAATTTACCTTTTGTGCTGTTCCTGAGAAACTAGGTTTAGTATTTCAAAAATTTAGATACCCTAAAAAGGTTCAGTTACCCTTTCATTTGCTGGGGAGAAAAGCAGGAGATGTATGTTAATGGGCTGCAGCAATTAGATGTAGATTAAGTAGATTTTCATTGTAGCTTGAAAAAGGTGACATCTGGTTTCTAAATATGTAAAAGATATTTGTAAAAATTTACTTTTATTTTTGCCTCAGCAGTGTTTATCAGATGTTGCCAGGCTGCTTTGAGCTTATTTGCTTTGGTTTTTCCTTTTGTAATCTCCTGACATTTTGCCACATTGCATTCTCCATCTCTTTGGAACTCTATTGCACTGCAAACTTTTCCCAAAGCCTTTAACTTCTGTATTAAGCTTTGGCTTTTAATAGGCCATATAAAAAGTTATTTTTTCATTTTCTTATGTATTGTCAGCCATCTCCAGTTTTACAATGTTGTTGGAAGCAATGCAACAATCTAATGAGATGATCTGTTTGAGCAGCTGGTTTTAACCTCTGTGACATTTCTCATTTGGGGTATCAGTCTCGGCTGTCACTTCAGTACATGGTGGGGATTTTTTAAATATTGTTTTCTATTCACTCCCATCTTTGAGGATTTTTTCATTACTTTGGGTCAGTCCTAGCAAGGAGGAATTGTAACTAAACTGCCATATGATAGGTTTTCTGTGTTGAATCTCAAGTTTTCTCTTGTTTTCTGACATCTCTCTCTCACAGCTGGGAGTGTGTGTGAGAGGTGTGAGCCAAAGAGGAATAAACTCTTCTCCCCCTTGAGAATAGAAGTCTCTTTGGCATCATTGATTCAAGGTCACTTGCAGTTGTGTTTCTCCAGCATGTGTGTTCCTTTTCTCTGCATTCCTGAGATATTGATACCTTGGAGATCTTTTAAAGGAATCAGGAAAGTTCATGGAATCAAGGCAGTTGCCTGCACACTCCAGATCCCAGTGCTCATTTTTTGTTACCTGGAAGACATTGGAGACCAATTGTCATCAGAAACTTTGTTCAAGTTACATGCAGACCATGATGGAGTCCCGTGGGTCAGCAGTTCTGGCAATGCCAGCAGGGCTGGCTGAACTTAACTGTGCTCTCTGCAGGAGTGCTGCAGCAGTCCCTGGTGTTTGCTGTTCATGCAGCACTCTGTAAATTTGGGGGCTGAAGATGAAGCACCCTGTGCTGTGGTATCGAAGTGCAACAGCTCCTCACAAAGCACAAGTGACCTTGATAGGCTGTGGCACTTGTCACAACAGCTGTGCTTTTTTGTGACGTCAGGCGTTTTAGGATTTTTCCCTTATTTTTGGTAACTATTGAAAGGCTTGGGACTAGCAGTGGAAATGAATACTCTCTGCAGGCTGCTCAAGCGAGGTCTGAACACTGGGCACTGAATCAATGTTCTGAACAACAATTGCCTGCTTTTGTAATTCAAAGCAAAAGGAATAAAAGGGTTTTTGCCAGTATTTGAGCATATTATCATCCTGAAGGCAAGACAAACTGTTAGACTTGCCAGAGCCATTTTTTTTCTGGTTGTGTGTTTGCCAGCAGTGCAAAAGGGGACAGAGTGGAGGAGAAAATTGAAAGAGTAAAGAATAGCTGACCTTAACTTTGTGACAGAAGTTTAAAACTTTTTACTTTGGTCCAAATGAGGTTTCCTTCTCTGTCCTTCATCCCATCTGTAATTTTGCAGTTGTTTATGGAGGCACAGTTTGATGTAAGTAATATAAGAAGTCAAACAGCTGTATCAGAGTAGGAGGCAGTTATGGCTGTATCTTCCCTGTTCCTCAGACAACACTAGAAAGGAATATTTGCTGTATATTTTAGCAAGAATTCTCTCTGGAGCTTTATTTCAAATATCTCTCAGTGCACTGTGTGAGCGGTTGGGTGGTGAAATCTCTTCCATGTGGCTGGAATACACAGTGCATGTGGCTGAATCCAGAGGAGAAAGGGATGGGATTTTATTGTTGTTTTTTTTTTTTTGAAGCCCCACTTTTTGCTTTAGACAGCATTTGCCACAGTGCACTGCATGTGAGGAGGATGAAATCAGCAGTTACATGAATAGTAACACTAGATAATAACTGGGCAGCAATCAGGTTTTTTGCTCTCAGTTGTTCAATAATGAAGACAGCAGTTGAAGGTTTTGCAGGAGTTCTGTTTGCCCCCAAGCACACCCAGCTGTGCCCCTGGTTGGACTTGCATTGTTTCCTGGCCCTGTGCTGTGCCTGGAATAGCACACTGGTGGTGGCATCTTGAGTTCTGTCTGTGCAGCTGGGGATAACTTTCTGTGGCTAAGCTTCCCTGCTGAAGTATCTGCTGTAAGTTGTCTGACTTTAAGTACAACACTCTAATGACTCTACCACGTTCTTCTGTTCCTAACAGGACAACATGCAGCAGGTACTCTTGATTTGGTGAATTATGTTGGTTGTTTATATCCTTTGTCATCAAGCATGTTTGTGGGCTTGAAACAATTAATTCCTTGGGAGCATTTGGCTGGAAACTCTTGATTCTTTAACTGCAGTAGTAGAGTTGCAAGGCATTTGTTGCCCATGTCCTAAACCTTCACGACAGAGCTGTATATTTTACTGTGTTTTATGGGATATCACAAAACTTACACCATTCTGTCCCAGACCACTGGGAAAACGCCAGTGACTTTAAAATACCCTTTTGGTTAGGAGAAGTGACTTGGCACAAAGTGCCAGGTTTTCTTCTAAAGTCATTGCTTGGTATTCAAACTCTTCTGTGAAGGTGATGAACAGTCCAAGTGTCACAGCTTTGGCTGTGTTTGGTAAAGCTGGTTATTTGCCTCTAAATGTCACAGAAACACCAGGTTGGCTATAATTACATGATGGCCTTGGTGGATGTAACACTTCTTTTAAAGTATAAATAAAAATTCTCATTTTACAGAAGTGCAAGGATTCAACATTGTCTTGAGAGGGTAACTTTAATGTTGCTACTACTCTGTGGGAAGGGTTTTAATGTCTAGAATGTCCTATGTCATATAGGAAATCCACTTTAAGAGTGACATTTTCTTTCCATATGCCTTTTACAAAAAATGAGGAAGGGACTGGAGGCAGAGGGGTGCTGAGTACCCCAAAGGCTTTGCTGTGGTTCCATTGTTTCTCCTCCCTGCTCTACACCCCTTTGACACTGTCTACACCAGACATAGTTGTGTGACAGTGTCACATCTGGCATGGGACAAACTGCTCTCTCTTGATGCCACAGTTCATCCTCTGTGGCAGAGAACTGACTCCCCTTCTGTGTGCTATTGTAAGGGTACATTCATTAATGTTTCTAAAGCATTCAGAGCTGTGGCAGTGGAGCCTGTGCAGTGTGAAGTGACTTTTTCTGTTCTCTAGTGTATAGTAAATATGCTGTGATTCAGAAGTGAAAAGCAAGTCAACAACAAATCCTTTAAGATTTATGATTTAATAATTTAATTGCTAATAGTTAAATTAATTCTGCTGTGCCTTCATTATGATTATTTTTTACTTGATTCATTTTTATAACCTGGAGAAAGATTTAATTTTAGAAGTTTCAGTTGACAGAGACATGCTGGTGCTAGATACGTATTTCAGGTCATTGTCATTGTACTCTATTTTTAAATTCAAGTGCCAGCCAACTGAAAGAGCACCCTGTGTCTATGCTGGGTGTTCTGCATCCGTGCTACACAGCTGAGTTCTTCCAAGCTTCAGCACAAGGCCAGCCAGTTTACTTCTATTTTTTTTCCCTGTTTAATGAAGGGAAATGTTCTAGCACCTTTTCATTATCACAGAACTAAAACTGGTCATGAAAACAATCCCCCTCCCTCCAGAGGCCTGCGCAGGCATTGGCCATTGTTAAGATGCTTGCCTATCAACAGCCACTCGAGAAAGAATTTTAAATGGTTTTGTGACGTCAAGGAGGCACAAGAAAACATAGTCTGGTGCCAAATTGCCTCCATCATTGAAAGCACACAGTAAGAAACAGATAACACAGAAATAAATCTTTTGTGCAGTAGCTATCTCACGATATGCTCTAGCGACTCCAGTAAGTGAGCTCGTCTGGTGTAGGAATAGCTGAAGAAGATGAACTTTCAGAGCCTCATTTTCTAATTTATGGTTAATGCAAAGGCAGCCTCATCTGTCTGACTTCCTGCTGTCTGGACACAATGTCTGCAGGGAGCTTGGACCTGGCACAGGGAAACGCCCTGACAAGGCTTCAGCCTGCAAAAGTGACCAGTTTAAGTACGGTGGACAAAAAGCTGTATCTCCTGAATGAAAAGATGGACAAGCTGCTGCATTTCCAAGAAGACCTGACAGGCAAACTGCAGCGAGTGGACAGAGGCATTGCTGATGTGGGAGGTGGCATTAAGAGGCTCCCAGTGTCCCCAGCAGCTCCTGGTGGCACAGATGCAGTGCAGCAAGGCCCGGAGGAACCGGACAGCGCTGCCCACGCCGATGTCCAGAGCATGTGCTCAGAAGTGTTGAATTTGATGAAAGCTGCCCAGCTAGATGCCTCCAAGCATAAGGAGAGGCTGGCAAAGATAGAGAAAAGGGTTGATACCCTGGATAAAGTTATTACATTTGTGGGAGAAGTATTAAAAAATTCTAAAGTAGTGGATTTCATTCTCAAAGGCATTGTGCCCTGGAAGAAGGGGAGTCTGCTGGAAATCCCTCTTGAGGTTGGTTTAGTTTTACTGTTCTTCATTTCACTTTATGACATAGAAGGGCTTTAGGCTCTCCTGTCAATCTCTTGCATGATGTTTAATTCGAGTTTTCCTTTCTGTACTGCTGGGATGCCTCCAAGCATAAGGAGAGGCTGGCAAAGATAGAGAAAAGGGTTGATACCCTGGATAAAGTTATTACATTTGTGGGAGAAGTATTAAAAAATTCTAAAGTAGTGGATTTCATTCTCAAAGGCATTGTGCCCTGGAAGAAGGGGAGTCTGCTGGAAATCCCTCTTGAGGTTGGTTTAGTTTCACTGTTCTTCATTTCACTTTAGAAGGGCTTTAGGCTCTCCTGTCAATCTCTTGCATGATGTTTAATTCGAGTTTTCCTTTCTGTACTGCTGGTACAGGTTACTGCTGGGACCTTTAAATTGCAAGGCTCTTAAGGCAGGGAGCAGGCTCAAAACAGTGTCTGAGGTTCCTGAAGGGTGCTGGGCAGTCCTGGAATGGCTGTGAGAAGGAGATTGCTACTGGAAAGGAAAATTCAGCTTCTACCAGTGCTCAAAGCTCAGCAATGTCACCCGATTCAGTGACTGAATTGAGGCCCCAGTGAAAAGTAGGAGTAACATACTAGAAGCTTTTGGGGTTTTTTGAGAGAAGCTTCTATTTCCTTGTTCGTTCACAAATTCTGGACACAGCACCAGTTCCTGAGACCTGTGCTGACTTATGGTCATGTTACTGAGCAGATTTACACCTCCTTAGACATCTTAGTTGTCTTTAGCTACATTTTTGTAGTGCAGCTGTGACTTCATCAACTCCATTGACATCAATCACTCCTGAAATCAAGTAGTTCTTGTGTTTGCAAGTTCCCAGACATCAGTTCCCAAGCATTTCTTAATTATTGAGGACAGTGGGTGAGGGACAGGCAAGACCAGTAATTAGTTTATATGGTGTTTTAAAATAGATCAGCCTTGTTTTTTAACAGTTACAGGCATCTGGAATTAGTTCTAGGTAATGGGAGTTTCCATTTTTCACTGTGGCTTCTATCCCACCACGGGAACAAAGAGAGGAAAACTGCAAGACTGGAATATGTTTATGCATTCCAAATCTCCATCTGTGTGGAGATGTGATTACAGTAAGGAGAATTTAGCTCAAATGACAATGTCCATTGGTATCTGATGCAAATATTTTTCACCAAAGCTGTAAAATCCTTTGATGGGGAGGTACATCTGACCCATTAGAAGAACAGAGCAGTGCTTGATGGCAATGTACCTTTCCAAGCTTTCAGTGCTCTCCTGGTCTCCTTTTTGAGTGCCAGAGGCTGACAAGTGAGCTGGCCTGTTAGGAGACAGAAGAATTTACAAAGTGCTTCCATTAGTGTTGAGAACAATAAATCATGCATTAGTTATCAACCTTAAATCTGTATAGAGATAAAGCTCAGTTCCAGCCTCAGTTCTACGGGTTTTTGGAGAAATGGGAAAGTCTGATGTGTTTTGGGCAGAGCTATGTTATTGCAGTCACTGCAAAATGCCTGGAGACAGATACTGTCCTTTGCTTGATTTTGTGGATAGGCAGGTAGAGATTGAGATGGAATGAGCTGCTGGTGACAGCCTGGTGGCCTGGGAGGGGGTGGAGGTCTGTATGCCAGGCTCTAACCTGTGCCTTGGGGTGTAGTGGGTGAGCACTTAATGGCAAACTCCAGTTTTGCAGTATGACCATCATTGTCCTCCTTTTTTGTTTCTGGTCATGAACACTTTTTGAAATTGGAGCGTGAGGTCAGTTATAAAACCTTAAGTCTGTGCTTTGATCACAGGCTGCTGGGTGACATCTGAACCAGGCTGGAGTTAGTGAGGCTGTGTGTGTACGTGACCTGGCTGGGGAGCGTGGGGCAGAGCGCAGGTGAACAGTTACCTTGTGCTGAGCCATGTGCTAGCTTGGCTCTGGATTCTGCAGCCTGCTCTGTGGCAGCAGCACAGACATGTCCAAAGAGCTGCACAGTTGCAGGGGGAGCACACAAAAAGAACTTGCTGCCTGCTTGTTCCTGTTTTCCAGCCTTTGCTGTTTGTACCAGGGCTGTGCTTATCACGGGCTGGGCTGGGAGTGGGGAGGTCCTGTTTGCATTTCTGGGTGAAGCTGTTTGTGACAGCATTCCAGGCATGCCTTGGGAATGCTTATGGAAGGAGTTTTGTGGGGTTGGAGTCAACAAAGACTATGAATTGAGCTTCCTAGGTTCCAAACCTCTAACTTCTTACTTAAAAACCAGGAAAAAGAACGCACCAGCATTAAACTGTCACTTACCCAAGGCTTTCTTTGCATGTAGGATTGTGCCAGAATAATGTTCACCCTGGTCATTGTTGCAGGTTTGCTTAGAGCTGTAATAAAAAGGGTAATGATTTTTTCCTACTTTTACTTTGTGGGTGTTTTGTTTTTTTGGAATGGGGAGGTGGGGAGGCTCTGTTCAGTCTGTAGGGTTGGTGCATGAAGTCCTTAACTGCTTTTACTAACAGGTGAAGGGCTGATGTGCAGCTGTAATCAGTTACCTGCAGAAATACTTTGTGTTGCTTATTTGCTTGTACAAATCAGGATAGGATGCTAGATCATCACTAGATTTTTAACTGTATGTCAACCACAGGAAATATTATGCCTTTCCCTAATTTTGTGTAATGCTTTTTGCTACACAGAAGTCAGTTGTAATTTGATTTCACATGTATTGCTGTGTGAAGTCTTTTGTGGTACTGTTACAAAATGTCCCTCCTCTCAAATTAATTGGGGGAAAAACACTGCTTAAAGATAAAACTGCTTCTGTTTTTAATCATTCTAAAGGTGACATGTGAAATGTCAAGTACATACACAAGAGTTGATCTAGAAACTAGTGGTTCTTTTTTGATATCACCTCTTATCAGGTCAAATAATGAATTTTGGGGTACCTCGAGACAAATATGTTTTGACAAATATATGCAGAAACATTACTTTTCATTCTGTCACCAGCCAAAAAGCAACAGAAATACAGCATCATTTCTTTTCCTACTGTCTCATGTTTCACATGTCACACTTTTTAATCAATGTGAGTAAAAATGACAGGAGGCAAAAACCCTGACAGTGAAAATTTTGGAAAGCAGTAAGCTAATGTTTTAATCTGTTAGGTTGTTTTAAAAGGATGCCTGCCTGCAAAGGCAGGGAGAGACTGGGAGAAGGAAGTAAACACAGCACTGACTAATAATTCAGAAGAGGTGTAACTGCCCATTTTTCAGAGTCTGAATGCCTACATAATTGCAGGAACCTAGTGGGAAATAGACACTCTTGGCTGTAACTGTAATTTCTGTGTTCCCCTGTCATTTTTAGGCCAAAGATAAGTCTGAGGAGAGTGGTGCAAAACCTAAGCATGTGCTTAGTAACAGAGGAACCCAGACTGAAAGCAAGAAGCCTCTGGAAGGTATGTATCACTCCAGGCATGCTGCAAGCTTTGACTCTAGAATGTGCAGCAGACAAACTGGAAATTAATAGCCTGCTATTTCCCACTACCTGAATTACTCAGATGTAACTGAGTAACTTTGCCCCTCAGTACTGGGAGAATAGAATTGTTCTCACCACTTTCACACGATGATTTATCCCCAGGATCAAGCACCACAAAAAGCTAGAAGATATAGAAATTAAAAGGAGCACTTTTGTATAGCTGAAGAGCTGGGCTTTTTGAGTTGGGTTTCAGTGAGCTGAATTCAGAGAGCAGAGCTTGTTTGGAGATACTGTGAAGATAGTGGCCCCATCACATAGCAAACCCAATAAGTTCTTTTCCATTAATACCTCTGAAGCAGCTCTCCCTCTTCCCCCTCTCTGAAAAAGGGATGTGTTGACACTGGAGTATCTTTTTTTGATCAGCAAGTTTCACTGGTGTGCCAGGGCCAGGTTCCTATTTAGGGTGCATCTGTCAGGGCACTGCCCTGTTGCATGCACTGTCAGTGCCTGTGCAGCTGCAGCAGGGGTGAATGTGATGTTGAGCAGGCCCTGTCATGCTGCTGTCTTCACAAATTGTCAGTGAATCCTTTGCCTTATGGACAGCCCCCTTTTTAGCTTCATCGCTTTGGAAGGGACAAAAACAAAGCAATGGTCACAGTTCTGACCCAAAAGCTACACAGAGCTGTGAGCAAACCTTGGTTGCTGGGCATGCTGAGTGTTAGTAATCACAGCATTGTCATGGGAAGGTGATGAAGAACCTTTTAATCCTTTTGTGCAAACTGCAAGTGGGCTCTGTCCTGTGCCTCAGTGTCCCTTGGAGTCCTGCTGGGTGTGTCCCTACCCCCCTGACTGGGAAGAAGGGTGTGGATCAGGAGGGGCCTGCAGGATCTGCAGTGCCTTAAACTACCTGTTATACTTGCCCACAAAGTGATTTCACATTTTAGACAGGATGAACTTGAGCCTTGCAGGTTTTTTTTTTTTGCTTTAAGGAATCCAAGTCCAATCTGTCATTTGCCCACAAAGTGATTTCACATTTTAGATAGGATGAGCTTGAGCCTTGCAGGTTTTTTTTTTTGCTTTAAGGAATCCAAGTCCAATCTGTGGCACTGCTGGAAAGGCACCAGAGCAGGTGAATCTCTGGCTTTAAGCCATAGGCATCAGTAGTATCTCGAGCCTGATGGTGTAAGGGTTTTAAACCTTCTGGGGAATTCTTGCTGTCTTTTCAGGTGTAACTGTGGGTTATTTTGAGAGGTGTGTTGCTTTATTCCTCCTCTGTTTTGCCATGACTACTGCCAAGGATATTTTATTAATGGATTATTTTATTCAGAGACAAAGAGCGTGAAAAAGCTGGATGAAAACAAGGGAGCATGTGAGAAAGTGAACACTTCCAGTGCTGTAGCCCACAAAGCTGACTCCAAACCCCAGCTTAAAGACAGGACAGCACAGCAGCAAGGGGCAGAAGGTGCTGGCAAAACACAGAGCTCTACGAGCTGTCCACAGCAAAAGGACATCGGTGTCAAAGCTGTGACTCAACACAACGGTCTTCCCTTCCTACATCAAGATCATGCAGGCAACCAAAATGCTCCTGCTAAAGCACAGCACGTGGACAGAGCCCCGGGCCTTGCTGAGAGCCACAGGCAGCTTGTTCATCAGAAACCTGGGAAGAATGAAAACAAAGCTGCAGCAGCAGCATCCCGGGAAGCCGTGCCCTCCACATCCCGGGCCATATCCGACACGGGCTGTGAAGTGACACACACCAGGTAAGGGCCTTGCTGGACACTGTCTGTGGGACCTGAAGCCTTTCCGTGGCTTAGAAGGGAGAAAAGGAAAGCCAGGCCATTAAAGGAGGCAGCTCCTGCGTGGTGGGATAGGAGGAGAGCTTGCAAGGGTTCAGGCAGAGGGCTCAGGGGCTCTGTGTAAATCCTGTGCAGCCCAGGGCTCAGGTGGGACAGAGGTTTGAGGTGTCAGCACTTCTGTGTGCTGACATGCAAAGGTGACCACCACAGAGGAGCTCAGGTGCTTATAAACCACTCACTCAAACCACTCACTCCCTCCCAGCTCCTTGGTTTCTGTGGGGGTGAAAGGAATTTGAGATATTTATTAGTGTATGACAAAACCAGAGAATTTGTGTTTGTTCTCCTCAGTGTTTTCAGTGTTTTAATCAACTAAAGATTGTTCATTTTTTAATCTACATCAGGCTGATATTTTCCTCATATAGGTGTTTCATAGTCCATTTTCCTTTGGATTATTTATCTAGGATTTTATTTTAATTCCTTTTATTTAAAATTTAAAAAGCCCACACAAAAAAACCCCCCACCAAAACTCCACAACCAAAAGACACCTCCCAACTAAACCTGAACAAATGGAACTTCTGTGGCAGATTTAACTGCCAATGTCTTCTCTGTCTGGATGGGTGGCTGTAAAGTGGTTTATATGTGTGTGTGGGGGTGACAGACACTCATCCATACACACCCACAAATGGATGTATGACTTTGGGTGGGGAATTTCACCATTTTTCATGGGTACAAATTTGTTGTCTGAGCCCCAGGTTTGGTTTGGGGATGAGGGAGGCCAGCAGGTAAGTGGAAGGCAGAAGCTGGAGTAAGCCCCAGGGGCAGCTGCAGCCCAGGCATTGTCATGGCTTGGAGTGTGAAGTCACATGAGGGTGGTAAATGCCTCTCTGAAATGGATGCAACTTTAATGAAGTTTGTGAGCCCACACAGAGGCATCAGAGGAACATTGTGTTCCCCAGCTTGGAGAAGTGCCCGAGAGTCCCACTGAGCCCAGGCCTGTCTGGATAGCAGAGGAAGTGTTTGCTCAGAGCTGCCTCCAGCTGCTCTCACAGCTCCCACCAGAGCAGCACAGACCCACAGCACAGCACCAGGGTGTTAGAGCTGCAGAGAATGAGACATTTCAGACTCGTGTTTTAAGAAAGCAGAAACACCTTCTTTTGTAACATCTTTTGTAATGAGGTTGTTGAAAGAGGCGATTACCTCTGTGAAAATGAGCTATGTTCTCTCCCAGACATCAGAAGCTGTCTTCATTTGCCATTGTAGAAAAACTACTTTACAACTTCACAAGTTTCAGTTCAGCCTCAGTAAAATCAGACTGCTCATTACAGTTGGAGCTGTAAGAGTTGACTCAAACATTATCACTCAAATGTCTTTGATGGAGTTTAGGAACACAGAGAATTTGTTCTAATCTGTATTCTTTTTAGGCAACACAAGAGGGAAAAAAAAACATTAGACTTTTCCAGTGGTTAAAATGCCAATGAAAATAGTATTGCTGGAGTGAGAGAGTTTATCAAAGTTAGATTTTTAAGAGAAAGCTGTGGAAAGAATGCTAGCCCATCAGAAGACCCAAACACAGATGGCTGAGTGTGCAGGTCAGCCAGCTGGAAGAGGACACAAACCATCAGATGTGTGGAGCCATATGAGCAGCCAGCCATTCAGCTAATCAGCCTGTAATTTGTGAAGGCAATCACTATCCTCTCTCTGCCCAGATGAGTGGTGCTTTATTAGACCAACTGTAATAATTGCAAAAAGTGGGTAAGTTTTCAAATGCAGGATTAACTCTTTGCAGGGTGAGACATTTTGTTCAGCAGAAGGGTAGACATATAGAGAGAGGAGGACACAGAGAAAGAGCCAGCATGATTTTGGGTGCTCTCCCCTTAGTGTTTGTGGGTTGTTCCCAGCAAGATTGGTACAGTTACAAATTAGTACAGTATAGAAATGTATGGGTTTGGAAACAGATTTTTCTTCCCCCCACAAAGTTACAGAAACCAGGCTGGCCACCTGCATCAATATGAAATGTCTCCTGTTTGCTCTGCAGGATATCCATCAGTGTACACATGACTGACATGAAAGAAAAGATTGAGATGGCCAAGGAGGGAAATGTAAGTGACAGCAGAGGTAAAAGTTCCAAAGTGAAATCCACACCAGCGGACTTGAAAGGAGTCAAACAGCTGCCTGACAAAATAAAACTTCAACAGAGTCCTAAAAACATCAGCTCCAAGCCAGATTCAGAAGTTAAAGGGGACAATAAGCAAAATGAACTTGCACCTCCAACAGGGAAGCAAAAGCCATTCCTGAGCAAGCCCAAACCAGGTGAAAAAGCTGAAGAGAAATCAGAATTAAAATGCGAGCCCATAACCTCACAAAATACCTCTGCAAAGGAGCCTGTGAAAGATGCAGGGGTGAAAGTGAAAAGCCATCAAGAAACAGCAAAAGCAGAAAAATCCCCAGCAGATACCAAGTCTGAGAGGAGGGAAGCTGAGACTGCAGGGGGAAGCAAACACAGTGCTCAGCAGTGTACAGGAGAGGCACCAGAGAAGACCACGTCTCTGGCAGCTGGCAGAGCTCTTCCCACTCAAGGAGAAATCATTGGTAAGTTGCTCACAGTTACTCTTGAAACTTGTACATTAAAGATTTTGTGCCATTCCTGCCTGTTGTGTAGACAACAAGAGCAGGAGCAGGGCTCAGTAGAACACCCATGTCTTACACTTCAAGGCCTTTTTCCATTGGGTAAATTTTACTGTGTGAATAACAATTCACAGATTCTTTTAATAGTAGTTTTTGTTTTAAAGTGTGTTTTGGGAAAAAAAATTAAAATAGCATGTAGTGTATGTGTGATGAGAAGTACGAGAATTTTGAAAAAACCCATTTTCTTTAGATGAAGCATTTGTTCCTTCAGATAGAGAATGCAAACCAAGCACACTTCAGCAACCATGGAGATCCAGAGCACAGAAGAGCACTGCAGGAAATGTTTCCTGTTGTGGCCTGTTGTGTTGTTGGCCGTGGATCTCTTGGTTCCTGAGGGAACTCTTGGTTGCTTTGTCTCAGGGAATGCTCTCTCCTGGCAGGGCACATGTGTGTATGTTCCAGAGTGTACAGACATGGGCAGATGACCTGACTGCTCTGGCATTCTGAGCAGGGCCTGGAGATGAGTTGAATACATGTTAAATTGCAGCCTGAGATACCTGGAGATTAATTATAAAACTGCTTTCACTGGGGGACATAAAATTGGTTTAATGAAAAACCTTAGAAAACCTTGGACATGAAGTGATCACAGTTAACTAATTTAGCTTACCACAAACAGACTAAACTTAGTAGTTGTAATGCTAATAAATGCAGCTTTAATTTGGAAAATCTCTGCAAAATTCTTGCTGCTAAGAGGATCCCTGTGATTTTATCAATCACTGTCCTTACTCCTCAGTGCTATGTATTTTTGCTGGTTTTTCTGGCTGTCACACAACAATTAAAATATAAGTGTAATTTTTTTCAAACTTTCAGGTAACTGCAGCTTTAATTTGGAAGCTGCAAAATTCTTGCTGCTAAGAGGATCCCTATGATTTTATCAATCACTGTCCTCATTCCTCAGTGCTGTGTGATTTGCTGTTTTTTCTGGCTGTCACACAACAATTAAAAAATAAGTGTAATTTTTTTCAAACTTTCAGGTAATATTTTCTGGTGGCCCTTTCTGTTAATGCATAAACTACAATGCTGGTCTCCTAAAGGTGTCCAGTGGGTTAAAAAACCAGAGTGGAGGTTCAGGAGGTGGGACGCCAATCTCAGTTGTGGGGCTGTAAAAGGGCTTTAGCAGCGAGAGCCCCTCGCATGCTGTGGGGTGAAATGCACCGTGTGAGGAGGTGGGAAGGACAGGGACGATGTCAGAGGTGGTGGCAGTGAGCAGCCTGTCTCCCCTGCAGATGACAGCCCCTCTCCCCCAGCGCCGTTCGAGCACCGCATGGTGAGCGTCAGGCAAGCGGAGGTGACCTCGAGCTACTCGGTGTGTCGGCACGAGGTGCTGGGGGGGTAAGTGTGCCTGTCCTGTGCCTGTCCCGTGCCTGTCCTGTGCCTGTCCCGAGCCCTGCAGCTGCCCCAGCCTGTGTGTGAGGGACACACGAGCTGCCACAGGGGGTGGGTTTGTCCTGGAGCCCTTTGGGTGATCACAGCTGCTCCTACATCAAGGGTGTCCCTTAGATGGCTGGTTTCTGCCCCAGCCCCGTTTTCAGAAGCCTCACTGCCATCCTGGTCACTTCTTTTCATTTGTTTTAATAATCCTGGCCTCAGTGTTCCTGTATCCTTAAGGCAGACAGATTCAGAGCATTTGAAAAGTCAACAAAGCCCATTAGGTCAGGCAGCTTCCAAAATATTTTTTTTTCTGTGCTGAGTTGCACATTATAACTCTTCCTTCATTTTCTTTAATTATTTTGACCTTATGTTTGGTTTTCACTCATAGGAAGTCTGCAGCTGCTTCAGCTTTTGTATTCTTGTATCCTTACTTATGTGACAAGAAGGCTTGATTTACACATTGATCCACATACAAATATGGCTTAATAAGTGTAAGCAATGTGATGCAAGAGCAGGGAAGATGGTGTTTAGGAATCCTCCCAAGGGGCATTAACATATCTGCGTGACATGGGGGAGAATTTACAGCATGCCAGAAATGCAGGCTGTGGAGTGGCTACAGTTACTGGTCTTATGGTCATTTAAAAATTCTGGGATCAGGACAGAAATATCCTTGTTAATAGACCCACTAACATATCCCTGAAGGACAGCGAGGGGGTCCAGTTACAGAAGGGAGCCAGAGCATGGCCAGACCATCATAGCTCAGCAGGACCAACAGGACTTAATATTTTAATGTAAGCACTGAACAACTGGCTGGAAAGATAAACCTAATCCTTCATAAGCTGAGAGAAAGAGGAGCTCCATGCTGCTGGCCACCCGACTCCGTTCACTTTGTACTGCGCTATTTTTGCTCTTGATAAGAATAGTTCCAGGAGAGGTTTCTGTGCTGAGCTGCTTTCCCATCATCTTTACCATCATCTTTCCCATCATCTTTTCCTTGGCATCCACAGGGGCCGTTTTGGGCAAGTCCACAAGTGCACGGAAATATCGACGGGGCTCAACCTGGCAGCCAAAATCATAAAAGTGAAAGGAGCCAAAGAGAAGGTAACCCCCACTGCTGGGAGCTCTGGCCCTGCCCTCCCTGCCAGGGCCAGCACCACTGCCTGGGGCTGCCCCATGAGGGGCAGCTCATCCTTAGTACCATCAAATACTGCAAAATCTTGGGCTTGCTGTGACTCTTCATCATCTCCTGTATTCTTGATTAAACCCCCAATTCCTTTGAGATCTGTGCTGTAGCTGTTGTTGGACTTCATAAATAGTTCTATTTGGTTTGTTGGAATTTAAGGAGTGTATTTTGCTCATTTTTTGTTACTTTGTTATTTTTTTCAGGAGGAAGTAAAAAATGAAATTAACATCATGAACCAATTAAATCACGTGAATCTGATCCAGCTTTATGATGCTTTTGAAGCCAAAAATAATATCACTTTGATAATGGAATAGTAAGTTTAAATGATCTCAGGAATTGTCAGATATCTGGGTTTTCTCAGGTCATTAAAGCAAATAGGGAATGATAATTCTGAGCTGTGAAGAAGTGAGTGGTTTCTCAGCCTAAGAGAGAGTTGATCTCACTTTCAGAAGGAAAAAACAATGTTTTAAAGGTAATTTCTTCATGTTAAAAGCTTGTCAGAGCTTTATCTCTGAGTAATTTTCTCTTCTGTGCAGAATTAAGTTCAGTTCTCAGCTCATGTGAAACAGCTTTCAGTCTGAGAAGTTCCATTTAGTAAATTTTGTAGGTTGAAGACTTATTTTCCCATGACTAGTAAGATGAGTGAATAACAGACACTTTAGTACTCCCTGTAGGTTCTCCAGGTCCCATAGGATCACCAGGTCATGTGGGTTTGGGTTTGACATGTATCTCCCCAAATACTAGTGCCAACTTTGCCATTCTTGACTTTAGACTGATCCTTAATTTCTAGAGAATTAAGTCTCTTGAAGTCATTGAGGCTGCTGATACACTTTACAGTGGATGATTTGTTAGGACCCTCAATTACAGAATCTAATTGCCAACATGGAAATAATTTGGGCTAATGCAAGCTTTCAGGGTTTTTAATGCTTTTCTGTGTGAACATTTTAGCCTTGATGGTGGGGAATTGTTTGACCGGATCACAGATGAAAATTACCATCTGACAGAGCTGGATGCCATCCTGTTCACCAAACAGATTTGTGAAGGAGTCCACTACTTGCACCAGCATTACATTCTCCACTTAGACCTGAAGGTCAGTTGGTTGTGCTCTCTGTGCTTTAGTGGTGCTGCTTTAGGCACCACAGAGTCTCTGATTACTGAGGGGTAATTTCTCATTTCATGGACTCACGTCATAAAGGAATAGAATTAATTGCTGCAGTGAATGGAGCTGTAGAGATTGATTACTTTTTCCCTATGTCTGTGTTCCTATTTCAGTAGCTTGCTTGGAATCATCAGGATTCTGGGCTTTTGCCTTTCTTAAATCAGAAGCTTTTCATTCTCTGTAGCATTAAACAATTCCCTTTTATGATGGGTAGAAACACCCCACCCAAAACCTCCTTGGCTGGGAATGCCCCCAGTCTTCTCTCTATTTCCCCTACACTTTTTTAGCAGTGTACAAATACCTGCTCAATCATCTTGTATTGTTTGTACCTTTTACTCCCTGGAACCAACCTGCAGCAAAATTGCAAAGTTTTCCTAATGGTCCCTTTATAATGGCTATTTTAAAATAGAAATACAAACTGTTTTTTTCCTGCCTGTTTATAGAGCACCTTACACAAATGACATTAAACCAGGCTGGCTCACAGACAGTTCTGCAGATGGACCCCATCACCCCCCATCCCCACCTTGAAAAACATCCTCACTGGAAAAAAAATTGGGTGCATTTGATCTGTTTTTTGTGGTTTTTATGGAGGGAATTTTATATTATCTTTTGCTAGATATCTCTCTCAAACATTTAACTCAAAATACCCTCTTCTCTTTTTGTAGCCTGAAAACATCCTATGTGTAAATCACACAGGAAACCAGATTAAAATTATTGACTTTGGATTAGCAAGGAGGTAAGGAAGTTCAGTTGTGGATTATTTTAAAAAACAAAACCAAACTCACAAACCTCTGACATGTTTCTGGTAGTTCTTTGGTGGGGGGTTGTGTTTTGATGGCTCTGTAATAATTCTGTGTGAGTGAGCTAAGCATTATGCTTTTGCAGGCATGAGTTTTCTGCTGTGTGCATTAATTATCTAATTACTTTTTCAAATAACATTTCACTTGGATAAAGCTTTACTACTGTTCTAATTATCTCAAAATTATTCCCCATGTAGAGCTTTTACTCTAGGGACTCTGTGAAAGCTCCCAGAGACTTCTTGACTGCAGGGTTTCATGGTGCAGGTTCTAATTGTGGAAATTATCTGCTAAACTCTTTAAGTAGTTAAGTTGATTGAAGGAAAAAAAGAAAAAAAAAAGCATGTTTGAGCCACCCCATGTGAAACAGGAAACCCTCAAAAATAGGGACTTTTCTCAATTCTTTTATTTTGCTTGCATGAGTTTAAAGAAAGGCAGTGAGAGCATAGGTCAATTGCCCTAGAATAAAGAGGAATTATTTCTACTATTATGGCAGTAAGGATAATAATATTTCTCTAATTATTTTCTAAATACTTTGAGATTTTTCTTCAGCTACAAGCTGGTACATTCATGCATATTTATTTATATTTATGTGCTTGTATATAAGTGTCTGTTCAAGGACTTTCTTTCACAAGTATTTTATGGAAACAAAAAAAAAAATACATTGAGTTTGGGGTTTTGTTTCTTTGGTTTTTACATTGGAAGGGCAGTTTTACAACAAGATCATCCAGGAGAGATTTCCAAGCAGTGCTGCAGTGGTTTGTTCTGTCTGAACACAGATGTGACTCCAGCTGCCCTCAGTGGCAATTGTTACTGCTTCAGTTTTGTAACCTTGCCCTGTTTAGCAGTAGCAGAAAGAAGAGTCATTTTCCCCTCCATGGGGTCACTGTTACTTGTTCCCAAGCCCAAATAATCCTCTTCAGCCCCACCTCAGTTACAGAGTTCATATCTGTGATGCAGATGTTCACCCTGAGCTGTAGCTGGGCACATCCCACTAATCCAGTGCTCTCCAAATCTTGTACAGTCAAAACTGCTTCCTTTGTTTTATGGATTTTGGACAACATCTGGAAAGCATCCTGTGGTGTCTGGCTACCACTCTTTGGTAAAGCTGCTACCACTCTTTGGGGGAGCCCTTTGCAGGGTTTAGTGTCCTTGTTCTTCCTTCTGGCTTTGCTCTGGCAGAGGGACAATGATGGGAAATTCCCCTGGGTCACCCCAGAGCTGCCCTGGCTGCAGGGCACTGGGCTCTGCTCCCAAAAGCTGTGCCTTGCCCTTCCCTTGGTGGGATGAGCTCCCCAGCTCCTGACTCGTGCCTCTTCTCCTGGTGCAGGTACAAACCCTGTGAGAAGCTGAAGGTGAATTTTGGGACTCCGGAGTTCCTGGCTCCCGAGGTGGTGAACTACGACTTTGTTTCCTTCCCCACGGACATGTGGAGCGTGGGAGTCATCACATACATGCTGTGAGTGCCCCAGGCCCTGCAGGGCAGGCTGCAGCAGCCCCTGGGCCAGCTGCCTGTCACCACTCCTAAGGAATTCTGTCAAAACCCCCAGCTTTCCATGCATGGGCACCTCGTGTGTGTCCAAAGTGTCTAAACAACAACTGAGCCTTTGATAAATATGTAAATGTTCTTCTCCCTTACCGTCTTACTTAGCAAAGTTAAATGGGTCAGGTATTTTTCTTTTACTCTGCAAAGTTGCCCAAAATATGTGAGAATTTTAATTTTGATTGTGTTTTTGAGGACTTGAATTAATTTTTAAATTTGTAATCTGATAATTTTATAATCTTAGACTTGGTGTGCATCTGCTCAGGAGAATGAATATAATCTGTGTTGGGCCATGGGTCTAAGAAATGACCTGTCATGAATAAGGCTAAAACTTCTCTCTGATATCTGCATGGCAACCATGGCTACCTTCTGATGAGCTTGTTTTGCATCCCAGAATCTTTCACAGACATTTTCTGTAAACTGGATAAATTTCTGGTTTAAATTTGTATGTTAGCCAAAACCCGACTGAATAAAGTAATAAATGATGGAAGCAATAAAGATGGGCTTAGAGACTAGCTGTAAAAAGTAATTTATTGTTCAGAATTTTGTTTAATTAAAGCCACATAAGGATATGGGCCCTGATTTGGGAAAGCTCTTGAGTCCCTCTAGCTTTCCTAGCTGGGAAAGCACTGAAGGATGAACCTAAATCCTCATGAATCCATTCCTTGGGGATCTATTAATGGTGCTCCCTGGCCTGAGTGAACTGCTAGGGGGTAACACTAAATTACAACACTTAATTGCCCCAACCTATTGCCTTATCCTGGCAGGGACTGAGAAGTGGAAGCCTCCATAGCTGAGAGCCTTTTCTCTTCATAAAATAACAACAGTTACAAAGCAGGGGATTCACAGAAGGAAAAACACACCTTGCATGTGATAACTGCTCTTCTTTCCCCACCCCATCTTTCTTTTTTTAAGGCTTAGTGGCCTGTCCCCATTCCTGGGAGAGACTGATGCAGAGACAATGAATTATGTAGTCAACTGCAGCTGGGATTTTGATGCAGAAGCATTTGAACAGCTCTCAGAGGATGCCAAAGACTTTATTTCCAGACTGCTTGTGAAGGAGAAAAGGTACGTGGGTCTGATTGTGAGCACAGTGGCACCAATGATATTAAATTCTTACCAGCCAATTGTTTGGATTGCAGCCAACAATGAGAACTTACTATGTGACATTTTTGTGTGCTGGCACTGGGCTTGCTGGGCAGTTCCTCAGTGATCCAGAAGCCCTTGTTTTAAAGGACAGTGTCTGTGTACCCTGATTGAGGAAAGTTGCTTTTCACAGTAGCATCAATACAGGCAGAACACAGGAAATCTGGAAGGATTTGCAGTACAGGAATCTGTCTCTAAAGCTTTTGCTTCTCTGAGCAAAAACTATTTCTGTTGTTAGTTTGGACTGTCACAAGCCTTGACAGAAATTGCAAAAATGCCTCTTGAATGCCAGGGAGGATAAATGGAAGCTGCAGCTGTGAAAATGTGCATTGTTCTCTTCTAAAGTGGTCTGCAGGCTTTTGGGAGATATTAGGCAGCATTTGGGACTTAACTCTGCTTGTGGATTCTCATTCTTGGCTCCACTGAGATCCAAAGAGATTGCACATATGAAACAATACAGAGAGTGAGGATCATGCTGATGTCAGACCGTGGCTGGGGGATTGGCTGGGTACAGAAATTTTTCTCTTGCTGAGTAGTGATACAAAACTAATCAAATCAGGAAATGATGCATACAGTAAAACAGATTGTGTGTTTGAGGGGAATTCAAAGGAGTGCTTAGAATATTAACAACTTCCAGATTATTACCTAAATCAGACAAATCAGTTCTAGTACTAATTCCATTCTGAACAATAGGTTGCTATGAAAAACAAAGAATTAACTGAAATTTAGCATATTGCCAGCAGGAGAGATCTAAGGATTTTTTTCTCCGACTGTGTAATGATGATTTGCTGTGAGACTGTAAAGTTTGGAGTCTTCAGTTTTTCCGTGCAATGGGATTAGGGTGTCCAGAGGGACCCTCTCAAAGTCTGGTTAGGAGCTGTGACTGAAATGAGGATGTGAGAGAAGAGTTGCAGAGCAGTGATGAGCTGGCCCAGTGGCTCCCAAGGTGTGTGGCAGCCTCTGCTCTCCTGCAGCCCAGGCACCTTTGCCCTGCTGGGACAGTGGGTCTGGCCCTGGGCAGGATCTGCAGCCCCCTCCCTCCCTGCTGGAATCGGGCTGGGCAGGCAGGAGCTGTCTTTTCATCAGCTCAGTGACAGCTCACATGGGCTCAGGAGTTAGACATAGGCTTTTAATTTGAAAAAAGGAAAATTGAACTTTGTTCTCAACACCTCTACCTGAAGATTTCCTCTATTACCATCTATTTACCAAACCTTTTAGGATAGGCTGTGCATTTGGGCCCATTGTTGGATGTCAGGATATTAAGTATGCTTAGCTTGATCCAAGTTTAGGGTGAATAGACAACTGCACTTTTTAAATAAGAGGCACAGAATATGCTTTATAAATATGAGGCACAGCTTGTGCTGTCAGGACAGACAGATAACACCACAAATGTTACTTTACCATTAGCAAAATTCTGAATTTAATGAAGTGATAGATTAACTTAAGCACAGCTCGACCAAGGCGCTGCAGAGGCAGCAGCAGTCCTTCATCCCGCTCACCCCTCCTGCTGGAGGCTGCGGGATGCTGTTAGCATTTCATTTCCTTTGGGCAGTTTCTTTGTCCCTCCCCAAGAGCAGGGGGGCGGAGGGGCTGGGTTTTCACGCAGATCTCTCCCTGCAGCTGCCGGATGAGCGCCACGCAGTGCCTGAAGCACCCGTGGCTCAGCGACCTCCCTGCCAAGGCGCAGAAGTGCCGGCGGCGCCTGAAGTCCCAGCTGCTGCTGCAGAGCTACATGGCCCACAGGAAATGGAAGGTAAATCGATCTGCTTCCACGGGGAAGTCACACAACAGGCACAGCCATTCCCTCCTCTGGCTGGTGGCTTCTTGGTTGTAAGGATCAGCTGGATATCAGAAGTCTGTTTTTACCTGCAAATGAAGTGTTTTGTCCTGCTTCTATTTCTTTGCAAGTTTGGTTTCAATTTTCACGCTGATTGGTGCTTACAAGTTTTTTACATCTTTCTTTCTATCTGTTCAGAGGCTTCAGATGCTACTTTATGTTAGAAGTTCCTTCTCTTTGTACTTTTTCCATTGCTAGCAGTTACATTGATCTGTTGTCACTAAGGACTAGGGATGTAACTTAAGGCAGTTTGTGCCTCCCACTGCAGAATGGGAGTGTGGGAGAGAGGAAAAAAACTAGGCTTAAACCCATTGAGAGAGCTGTTCAGGATCTTACTGATAAACCCCAGGCTCCTTCTCAACTAAGTGTTTATGAAGTGATAGGTAATAATTTGTTTTTGAGTCTCTATTTGGTTGTAGATAATTGATCCTAAAAGGTGAACACAGCAATCTTGTTAGAAAGAAGCCAGTGGAATTGTGAGGCAAACTCGGTGAGGACCACTTCCTTCTTTTCTGTCACTGGGGAGTTGCATTTCCTTGAAAAGGAGTTAAAAGAGGCTTACACTTTTTTCAGTCCTGCACTGCAACTGCTTGGTGGCAAACTTCTACACTTGACACAATCTAAAAACCTGTCACTGTACAATTCATAATAATACTGAAGAACCTCACCATGCTGTGCAGGAATCACTGCAACCCACACAAGCTGGGGGTCACTAGAGAGAAATGGCTTTACCAGAAAGAGAAATCCCTGTCAGCTGCAGAAAAGTTCCTTTGCCTTGGTTTCACTCACACTTGGACTGTTCTGTTCTGTTCACAGAAACACTTTTATGTGGTGGCTGCTGCTAACAGGCTGAAGAGATTTCAGAGTATGTCTGGCAAGCTTGCGTGAGCTTGTGTGAAACCTCCACTCCTGGAGATGGACATGAGGCCATGGAAGGAGGACTCGGTGTCTCCAAACATTTCTATCCATGTTTTATAAGGTTTTGGGACTGACTCCCTCAATTATTTTGTGTGTTAGTGCTGTGGTTCCAGAAGAACCCTAAGTAAGGAACATAAGATTTCTAAAAGCAGAAGCTACTTTGTTTGTTTTTACAAGTTTTTAGTTGTTCTATACAGTGGTGGAAAAACGTGGCTGTTACTGGGGCTGACTTCTTGCTGAAGGCTTCGATTCTGCAGAGTATTGGTGTGCTTATAGCAGAAAACCCCTGGCATTTTCTGGTCTCTCACACCAAGCATGGGATCTGTTGAGACTTTTTTTCCTGACTGATGTTTGTGTGTTACCAGCTTTAGAGAACTGCCACACAGTGGCACAACTTGTCCCTCAGGTGTTTGTTACTTAAAAGATACAGACATTGTTTTCTTCTATATTTCTTTCCAAAAGGTAATTTCCCCACAACATGAAGATGCTTCAGTGCAACTCCAGCTTGGATGGTTTTGGTTTGTTGTTTTGGTTTTTTATTACTCTATTCTTTCCTTTAAAAAATAGTCAGTGCATAGTTAGGAACTATGAGGAACCCTGGTTTGAGGGAACTTAAGTCAGTCCCTTGCTGCTGTTTCTTAGGGCAAGTTGAATTGAGCCGAACTGATTGAACTTCTGGAAGGAGATGTGTGACACTGCCATGCATACAAATCACCTAATGACTGTTGAGTCTATGCAAAAAGATCTCATGTTGTAGAGAAAAGAGGAGAGTTCCAGGGATTTTATGTTTCTAAAACTTGTAAGTGCTTTTCATTGTCCATGACTGCAGCACTTGAGTTGCCAAGTTTGAGCATTTGTTTCTCCTCTCTGGAAATGTTACTGCAGGATGAGGAGCTGGTGTGGTGTGACATGCAAAACAGGTTTCATTTCTAATAGGTTCAGTGACAGGGAAACTGTGTTGCCAGACTCTGCCTTTAGTCCAGTTAGGAGGTTGAAGCCCTTTTTTCCCCCTCACTTAGCTCTTGAACATTAAACCTTTTCTTCACAATATTAACTTATTTTGGATTTTAAACTCTTTTCTTATGCATAGAGTGGGAGCCACAATCTCTCAGATAAAAGTACAATATTATTTATTAAACCTGTGGTTTCCTGTTCTGGATTCTGCAAAACTCAGTGTGAACTGGATGGGCTCTTAGGAAAAATGGAAACTAGTTACTAAAAACAGCTTTCCAGCAAAGGCACCTGTAAAGTTCCTTTGAACTTCATGGACTTTCACACCCCTTGCATTTGCAGAAGTGATGGTTGCTAATGATGAGGTTTGTAAGACTGCCTTACACTGATCTAGCTATCTTCCACTCAAGTGCTTCTCACTTTGCACAGTCCTGACTTTTTTGCAGCATTTCCAGAATTGGGACAGAGAAGAATCTTGATCATTTATCACCTTCTATGAAGGCCCACTTTTGTTCATGTTTTCCTTCCACAGTGTTTCTGCATGCTGAATGTCATTGTATTCATTGGTCTGTATATTTCTGAATTAATACTAATAAATTTCATGAAAGTGGAAATATTCATCAACATTGGTTTAAGCCCCGCTGCCAGACAAACCTGAAAGTATTTCTGGGTGGGTCCAGAGATACAGGCCAGGCAGGAAACTGCAAAAGAAATGGAACAAAGATCTCCTCTCTAAGCTTGACTGTGAGACACAAAAAATCTGTTGCCTAGTCAAGATCCTTTTCCTCTGGCTATCTTCATTCTTAAGGCACAGGCATCTCCTCCATGTTTCTTATTTTGCATTCCAAGTACCTGTGCCAAGAAGATGTCATAAAACACAGCTTTTCTTTCCAGTACTTTTATTGTTTCTTGGAATATTTGGGACTCCTTACAAAAGCACAAGAGATTTCATTCCTGTACACAAAAAAATTAAGTCAAATTCATTGCCTAAACAATATTTTTTAAAAAAACCCAAAAAACTAAAAAAACCAAGGCTTTATTTTTCTGCTGGCTTTGCAGTTTAACAAGGCACTGTTAGTCCCCTTCCTATTATTTCACTGACATTTTAGTTCTGAAGGTTACCCCTGAATATCCAAGGTCTGTGTCCTAGGAAACAGGGGTGCTGCAAATCAGCTCTTGTGTATAGCTCCTATACAGCCAGGGGCCCAAGGGCCTGTAACTTATAACTTATTTACACTTCAAGTAGCATTAGAACATTATCTGCTTCTTGCAGCAAGAGGATGAAGCTATTCTACCCCTACTGCCACAGCCTGGTGAGCAGTCACACACACTTCCTGTAAAATCCCATCACTCTCTGGTGTCATTTATTAAAAATAACATTCTTAAACACTTAAAACCTAAATAAAATCAGCTGTCTGCCAGGCAGCCATCATCCACATGCTACTGGATCTCTTGTTAGAGCAGAGGGAGAGTTAAAATCAAGAGCAAGCAGCAGTTACATTACTGGGTGGCATTACAGAGTCACTACTCCTTGTCTCCTGTGCCTTAGCAGCATTTTCCAGGATTTTCTTTTTCCACTCCTCATAGTCCTGATTTGTTTCAGTCTTTGGCCGTTTACATGGCAGTTCCTCATCCTCTTCAGAGCCTGGGAGGAAACAAGAAAGCCCATGAGAGGCCATCATGGCAGCGTGCTGCTGGGGCTAACAGGCAGTGAGGAATGTGCAGACAGCAGGAGGGGCTGTCCCTGTGCTGTCTGATGCTGTGGGTGCTGCTCCCCTCACCTGCTGGGACAGTCCCCTGTGTACTTCTGTGTCTGAACAGAGCAGCTGTCCTTCATTCTGCTGGGACTATCCAGTACAAACCCCTCTGTCCTGCTGCCAGGCTCTTTGTGCTTCCACAGAGGTTTGCAGGATTGAGAGCTGCTGTGCTGTGTGCTGGAGCCCATCACACAACTCAAACATGAGCATGAAAGCTCAGAACTATTCCAGTGAGGTGATTTTCACTCACAGAAAACACAACTTACCATCTTCCTGCTCACACTGCTCCAGGGTGCTCTGCAAGCTGTCAGGTGTCTCTGCAGCCACTGGAACATCTTCTAAAAAAACAAGTAAGTTGCTTTGCTTTTGAATGATATTTGGTGCTCCAAGGGTGGCTTAAATGTAATTCTTTGACAGCAGTGCCACCTTCCACAAGTACTGCTGTCCAGTCAGAGCTGTTCCCTGGTCCAGACTGATGCTCAAGCTCTACTAGAGGTGCCAGCACTTCAGCTGATTGGCTGCTCTAATTAGCAGGGAGCTGCATTGGTACACACAATGATCCACCACATTCATTGCTCCAAACCACACTGCTACCCTTCCAGGTCACTCAGGCAGGATTATCAATTATTTCTTTCTCTTCTATTTCATTCCCACTATTCTCATAGATACCCACAAAAGGCAGGGAGCTGTGCAGATAGACAGATGCACACTCTTCCCTGAATTCTTCTGGAAATTCCCAGTTGTTTTTAGTTGCTTTAGTCCTGGGGTAATGTTTGGGTTTTTATAGGGCACATGCCTAGGAGAAAGTAGCAGCTTTTGGGGTAGATTCAGGCAGCATGTTGCAGAACACATCAGGGTATGAAGACACAGTGAGAGAAGATAACTTTCAGTGGGAAAGAAAAAAATGAAAGCCTGGGAAGAAAAAAAGGAGAAAGAGGAAGCAGCAGAAATACAAGGACATTAGGGCACATATTGTATCTCAGGGTTTCTCCCCCACAAAAAGCAGACAGAGCTGCAGGCTCCACAATGGGCAAGAAATATTTCTGACATCTGCCCAGTGTATGAGGAGGGGTGGTGCCAGGGAATGGCTGAGCTGAGCAGAACAGCAAGGCTTGTGCTTGTTAATCTTGCAGTGGGGGAAAGGAAAGCACAGGAGTGAGTCAGCCTGAGAAGATGTTTGTGATAATTTGTGTGCCAGGTTGCCATGTTAACAGGATGCAGAAACCAGGCAAGAGGGAGGAATCCAAGATAGGTCAGGTAGTATGGGAGAAGCAAGGAATAAACTGCAGCAGCAGAGACTGTAAAGAGCAATGAGCATTTCAGAAGAGAGGAAAATATTATTTTTGTCCTTGCCACTTTTTCTCTATTTTTGTTCTTACTAAGCTATTGCAACTTCTCCAGAAGCAAGGACTGGGAGTAGGACTGGGCTGCAGGAAACATGTTGGAATGGAAAGGAATGGAATGGATGGGCAGATTTGGCTGGAAGGGGACAGCTGAATTCACTGGTGGAACAGGATGGGGCACTGGGAGGCCATGGGATGGGTGTGCTGTCTTACAGGGACCAAGCCAAAAACTTACTGCTGAGTTGCTGGCTTATCTTCTCCAGCTGACTGCACAGCCGGTCAAATATTGCTTTTTTCACTCCAGATGTAGCCACCATTTTAGTTTTGTCCACTTTTAGCTTCAAACACCTACAAGAGAAAGTTCTCTGTACAAGACAACACTCCAGCAACTATCACTTAGGTGAGTGATAATTACTGTACCAACACTGCCTGTGAGAATGAGGAAGACAGGCCTGACTTTTTGTCCCATCTCTACTTGTGTTACTCAGAAATGAATCTGGTTAGAAAACAAGATTACACTACTCAGTCAATACAGCTCAACTGAAACTCAGGGTGAGTTCAACTTACTTACCTTTTCCTGAAACAATTCCTTATGTAACTTTTCAGATTTTCAGGGAAACCAGGACAAAGTGCCACTACAACAAAGAGCTGAATGTGAGTGCATGTGTCAACAGAGCCCTTGTCAGGAGCTGTGCAACCACACAGCACCTGTACTGCTGAACGTGACTGTCACAAGGTGTAATGCTGAGGGAGGAAGATCTTTGCATACAAGCAAATTCCTCCCAAGTGCTGGCTGAGTCACACACCTCTCTTAGCTGACACAGGCCTGCAGCTATCAGAGCCATCTCCCAAATGCTACAGCACCCTCAGGATGTGATGGTCTAGCTCTTGGTTTTTCCTTCTTCAGAATGGCTGCTTCTTGGTGCTCAGAAGCCCTTCTTGCACCTTGAGCAGCATTTCACCAGAAGCCATGTAAGTTTTTCTTTGTGCAGTGCACACTGAAGGCTCCACTATGAGGAAAGCCTGGCTTGCTCCAGCTGTCTCCTTTGCAGAGCAGGGCAGCAGGAGATGCTAAGCAGGACCCTGAATGAATGAGCTGCTGGCACTGGCTGGTGTGTCAGCAGGCATTTCACTGCAGCTGCAGCAGGTCTCCCAGGCTGCACTCACCTGCATGCAGTGCACAGGGCAGCTGTTGTGAACAGGGGCTTGGAGAAATCCAGGTCCGCTCGCTGCGCTTCCGAGAGGCTGCACTCGTACCTGGGGAACAGCAGGTGACACTTGGGCATTTGCCTCACAGGAAGGACAAACCCATGTCACTGAGACTTTGAGCAGGCCTGCTGGACCACCTGGGCTTCTGCAACCCAGAAACAGCTGCTACTGCCTGAGAGGAGCAGAACAGATGAGGGAAAGAAGGGGGTTGGGATGACCTCCTCTCCTGGAATTAGGGGCATTTTAAACCAGGGATCTGGATCAAGGCACGTCACTAAAATCTACTTTTTGTGCTCCTGATCCACACAGCACTTATAGCTCTCCCTAACAGCTTAAAATTTGCAGTGAGATGCTTTTCATAAATCCATCCTACAACAGAAGGCAGCATTACAGTTTCTTTGTTCCCTGGAATATGTATGTTACAGAGGAAGGCTTATAAATGGAAAATGACAAAGTGGATGTGCAGCACTGAAAAATGTCATTTTTTACTGTCCACCTGCCCCAGGCTATTTTTTTCCAGTTTGTATTAAGTGCCATCAAGCAAGCAAAGCCTTTGTGCACTGACCCAGCAGCATTAAATATGTGCTATCAGGGTGACAGCACTGAGCTCTCAGGGACTGCTCTGCTTAAAGCAGATCATACAGAATGGGAAATTTTACTTAACTCTGCTGAATCTCCACTGAAGCGTTCTACCTATTGATTTTACAGGTAGAGTCATGTGCATTTTAAGGGATCTCTATCCCCAAAAGGGAGGATTTCTTTCTACTGAGCATTACTTCTGAACTGTGCCATGATCAGCAGTTAAATGGATGATGGTGTGATGCTATGGGCAAATACAAGGATTAAGAGTTCTATATTTTTTACACTATTCCCAGCTGAAAAATTCCTAGTTGGACAATCATTTGCTGAGATTCACAGACTAAATCTTTCTAACAGGTATTCTAAGAAGTGGCCCAGCTCATGGCTGGATTTTCAGTGCTAGGAACTCACCTCAGTGCTCCAATCAGTAGGAGACATCTGGCCCTTCCACACATCAAGCTCTTTACACACCTGAAGAGCTAAGAACCCTTCTTGTGGTTCCCAGTGTGCCCCAAGAGCTTCCTCACCTCTGCAGGATCTCTGAAGCCATGTTCACTGCCTCTGAGCAGCAGAACTGCACAGCCAAGTCTCGCAGCCCCAGCCTCTGGGTCACCCCTAGCAAACACTCCAAGGACTTCATGGAGCTCTGGTAGGTGGTCTTGTTCAAACCAGAGAGTTTAACACAATAGCTCTGTCAAGAAGACAAAGACAAACACAAGAATTAGCAAGAGTCCTTTCTGACACCTTAACCAGGCAACCAACACAACCATTAAGTTCAGTTGCTACCTTAAACAAATTTGTGCAATGAATAATGTATGTTTTGACTGCACACAGAAAGATTAACCACCTAGGAATGCCACATCTTTTAATTTTTAGGCTGTTTCACTGGAAGTGAGGTTTGACATTTCCATACATGACACGGCCCCTTTATCACAAGGTAATTAGTGACAAAATTACTGAAGTCTGGGTTGGAGACATGAGCAACACCTTTGTGGAATCGGGTCTAATTAAATTCTCCTCTGCTGTAATTGGACAATCATTAATAGGTTGTACCAGGCATTATTTTGGCAGCTCAGTGCTATTCACCTGGTAGATTTACGGATGGAGGTTTACAGGTATCCCTGCAGTGAGAGATTTCTTAGAGCAGCTGCTTTCTTCCCACAGTAAAAGAGACATATTAAATTTAACATCCTTGTTGGTAATCTATTTGTTACTACAAGAGTTGACATTAAGTTGACACTACACCAAAGCAAGCTGAATTTGTGAAGGGACTATGATGGTGATCTCAATTTTCACTGTTTCAAACTGAACAGTGAAAGGTCTCCAACACAGCAAACTGCGGGATTTAGGGGAAAGTTAGTTATTATTTCCCGTTCCTGCTCCCAACACACACTAAACAACAGTGGTTTTGTGGAGTCAGGGGGAGTGCACCAGCCAGCCAAGTCACACGCTCCATCTTACTTTGTCAACCGGCTGTTTCATGAAACTCGCCGCCAGGTCCAGGCACATCACAGCACTGCTCGTCGCCGTCATTTGAGCCATCAGCCCCGTGCACTTCACCTGGGACAGCCGCAGATACTCCTCAGCTTTTCTGCAAAACACCCAGAACACAAAGCCCTCGTCAAAACCGCAGCTGCAGGGCAGGATGTCCCACAGGGCCCGACCCCAGGCTCGGCAGGCGGGCTGAGGGGCGCTGAGGGCACGGCCGCCCTTCTCTGACGCTCAGCACCGGCAGCTCCGCGCTGCAGGGCGGGCGATGCTTCACCAAGCCCGCGGCTCTGCCGCTTCCAGCAGAGCCAGCACACCGCGGCGGGCGCTGCTGCAGTGCTGGGCTGGGCCGGGCCGGGCCGGGCCGGGCCGGTGTGCCGGGCCCGCCGTGCCGGCGGTAGCGCTGCCCGCGGCCTGGGCCGGTCACCGCCCCGCTGGGCTCTGCCCGTTTGCTCGTGGGGCGCGGGGGCAGGCGGTGTTTTACCGGGGGAGCAGTTTGGCTCTCTTTGGCCGAGCTGCCCCCGTGTTAAGCCCGGGCTCGGTCATTGCCGGTTCTGTGCTCGTGTGCCCTGGTTGTCCGCCTTGCCGCCTGCGCTCCGCTCCCTCCTGACCCTGCGAGACTGCTGCCGGAGGCTTCCCGAGTAAACTTCCTTTCTTTTGCGGCAGAAGCGGTGGCTGTGCACGGCTGGGCGCAGCTCCGTGGCAGATGTTGGTGTTGGCGGGGCAGGGAGGCAGCGAGCTGAGGCTCAGCCCGTTCTCCCGGGCAGTCAGCAGCAGGACAGGAGGGCACGGTCTTAACGTGTTCCCGGGGGAGGCTCAAGCTGGACATTTGGAGGAATTTGTTCCCAAAACGGGTGATTAGACATTGGAATGGACTGCCCACGGAGGTAGTGGGGTCGTGGTCCCTGGAGGTGTTTAAGGAAAGACTGGACACGGCACTCAGTGCCATGGTCTGGCTGACGAGGTGGTGTTTGATCTTTGCAACCTCATTCATTCTGTGAAACCTGACATTTCCACGTGGAAATAGTGCATATTGGGAAATACTTTTCAATCCTCAATAAGAATACGGGGACAGTCAAATTTCCTAGTAAAATACAAGTCTCTTTAATGTACCTTCAGTGGTATGTAATATTCAATAAAATTTTAAGCAGCACTTGCTGTAACCACCACAAAGTGTAATTAGCCTAATTGTGGCATGTGAACAGTACTAAGAGTATATAGATAGTGGGGCAGAAAATAACTGAATGCTTTATAAACAGGGGATTGCTCACTTCTTAGGCTTTTGGAACAGACTTTTTTTGATTAAGTTATATGTATGTTGATCTCTGTATCTCTGGGGCTGGGTAAAACCTGTACTGTTACTTGAAAGAGGAATGTTAAATACTGAATTGGGTGAATGAGAAATGCTAAATCTGTATAGCCACCAGTCTCTGTCCCCCACACAAATATTTTGTGATAGTCAGTTACTCAGCAGTGCAACTACTTTTCTTTGCCTGTCATTTCCATGGGAACTGGCCAGACACTTGTCTGGTCTCGTGGCTTCTTTCTAAGAATAGCTGTTGTCAGGTGATTCAGGAAAAATAAAGTTACAGATGTTGAACATGGGATAATTCCATCTACCAAATTAGGCTCCCCTGTGATTTCCTGTGGCTGAGCTTGGTTTAAACCTTGAAGCTGAATGCTTAAGTACCATTAACATGACTTGTTTTAAGAGGGCTCTGGCTGCTTTTGATCATACCCTGAATAAAAAGTCCATCTCTTTAATACTTAATAGTGTCTTGTGGCTTCCTGTAGCAGTAAGTACCAGTTTCATCACCTGAAAAACGCTTTCATCTCTCTGATTTATCTCTGAGCTCCTGTACTGCGAGATGTGATAGAAGTTCTGGAGCCTGCAGTGTGGCAGAGAAATGCTTCCTGTATGGTATAAAACGCTTCTGCTTTGGTTTTTGGTTTTTTTGGTAATTTCCTCAGTATGTTGCCCAGCAGTGCCCTGTGTAGGCTGGCAGTGTCCTGCTCTGCTGCCGTAGCTCAGCTCCTCTCCTGGGCAGCCCCTGTGAAGTGTCTCGCAGTGGTGTGCTGGCAGGTACTCCCAGTGACAATGGGAGGAGGCAGGAAAGCCTCCCTGGGTAAATGGCATTTGTTGTGTTCAGTGCAGGCAGTGAGCAAACAGAAGTGCCATGTGGAACAGGCTGTAAGCACATCAGTTAACTGAGGAAAAGGACTTCTGGAGGTTGGAATGGAAGCACAGCCTTTTACTCATTATTATTTACACTCTGCATGCAGCTTGAGGCACCTGTGTGTCAGAACTTGAGCTTTTAGGCTTGACAAGCTCACTGGAACTCTGCTCTCTTTCAGTACTGTGTAATTTTGAGTACTCCAAGGTACCAGATTTTTATGTGAAATAAGTCAGCACACTGGTTATTATTTTGGACCTTCTCTGGAGTGCAGCTCAGTGTCAAATACGGAACTAAAAATGAATCTCATGGAACTGAGTGTTAAAAAATGAGTAAATCTTACACAATAGGTGCAATGTTTGGTTGGTATGTTCAGGAAAAATTGCTGTTATGAGGATAGTCATGATCCAGAATAATGTTTATGGCTGCAGTAATACACTTCCCTAAGAGTTATCTGCAGGATAACTTGTGTAACTATTCTGGTCAGCTGGTTTCAAGCTGTTTTGGGTTTAAAAAAATTCTTTTCCAAGGCAACTTACAATTTAGTTTAGCAGCCTTTATAAAAAACCAACCAAACAAAAAAAACCAAAACCTGAAAGGAATGAAAAACACAGCAAAAAAACCCACCCCAAAAGCTAGCTTTCCTCACCCCCCTTCCAAATTTATTTGCTGTGAGTTTTGACTTCCATAATTTAAACAAACAAACAAAACCAAAACCTGAAAGGAATGAAAAATACAGCAAAAAAACCCACCTCAAAAGCTAGCTTTCCTCACCCCCCTTCCAAATTTATTTGCTGTGAGTTTTGACTTCCATAATTTGCATGTGGTAACTTCTGCTAGCCCTGAGCTCAAGGCTGGCAAAAATCTTCTGGCTCTTGTGCAGAAGCTGCTGGTGCACCTGGGGGAGGCAGTTCTCTGGCCCTTCTGCACTGCTCCCTTGCTTCCCAGGAAAAAATGGGTAAAGCAAAACTCTTCACATCAACAGTCCGTTTATTCTACACCATTGGCAGTGTATCTAGTGTGGGTATAGCTCAGACATTTCTGAAGTCTAAATAGCTGCATAATTGAAGCTATAAATTGCTTCTCTTGTGCTCAGGCAGGGGTTTGCACCTTATTGTACATGTAGTGGACAAGGCAGGGTATTCTGTACTGCTGCTTTTGCCCAGGGTCAAAGTATCTTCCACTTCAAAAGCTGATGTTCAAGATTGTTTTTGAAGATGGACCTAGGACTCCACAGTTGCTTTTTTAATAAAATGAGACTTGAAAATACTATCTTATGTTACTGGGTTGGTAATTTAAGTGTAAGATAAGAACATAAACAGCTTTTTTCAATATGGAGTCTAACAGAACTGTGTTCTGAGTCAGTGTGTGCCCTGCTGGATCTCACTGGTAGGCTTTTGCTATATGTTCTCTTCCTTAATTTGCCTTTCATCATCACATCCTCAAACTTCAGGCATGTGTCAGTAGCATATGTGTATCTTGATGTGATCTTGTGTATCACTTGATAATAACCAGGTTATGTTTGGGAATCCCTGCAGTTCTAAAGCTGAAAGTAGCTTGCATTATGAAGTTGGAAGAAAAGGGTGAGCTGATACGTATTCAGACTTGGAAAAGTAAAAGTTGGAGCTTGTTCACTGCTGTTAAGATGTTCTCTATGCCTACAGAAATAAAGCTGCTACAAACAACGCCTCAAGTGACACCACTGCTCCTGTGGTGTGCTTTTGACAGCAGTGTAGGTTATTGTGCTACTGTGCCACTCAAAAATGCTGAAGTTCTCTTTTCTTCAGACATGAAATATAGTGCCCTTGTAGTAATTTAGTCTGCTGCCTTCTCAGTCTTCAAATCAACACACATAGAAATTGAGTCTTCCTCTTAATTCTTCTTATCTTGGAGAGATACTGAAGAAATAAATTAATATCTTGTGTTAATATGAAAATGCTTCTGTTGATGAATTCAGTACTTAGTCACAGAGTTGAATACAGTGTGGGACCTGGCTGTTCAAATTTAGAGCAGAAGTGGAAGTATTTTCTGTCTTCTGTTAACGCAGACAGAGTTTGATGTAAAGCTGACACTATAAATGAATGAAACTCCAATTGTTCCCCAACTGCTCCGAACACAGTGGCTAAAGTTCTCTAGGAAGATACAAATGTATCTGCTGGGCTCATAGCTGGTATCATGAAAAGGAGAGTTCTGAACTTGTAGCCATGATTCTTTAACCAGCGTGTTTGCACACCAAAAGTAAGGAAACCAATGTACATGGACTCGGCCAAATACTTCTGGGGTTGTAGCAAATATGTGTACGTTTTAATAATGCTTTGGCTTAGTGTTGCTGTTAAAAAGCTTGCTTTTCACAGCCCTGCTTGCAGTGTTTTGTGACTTTAGGCTGAACCGGGTAAATGGTAATCTGTTAATCACCTGGCCTTGTCTTACAGCTTTTTAGGTGGTTTACAGCCTAAACTGTTCTCCCAGCACTGTCTGGCCCCATGAACAGCTGGGGATGGAAGAGCAGGGCTGGTGGCTGTGTAAACTTAATGCCCATCAGGACAAGGGGGCTTGGGAAGTCGTGGTCAGTGTTAGCATTGCTGCATTGTTCCTAGCTGTGCTTTAATAGAGCTTTGATGTGGGCAGAGCACATGGTGTTCAGCTCAGTAGTGATTTATTTTCTCTAAAGCACTGGTATGGATTCTGGGCACTGTGGAGTGTAACCAGTGTTCTGGCATAGACATAATTCAGCAAGTCTGTTATGTGATGTTCTGATATTGATTACTGCACACTAGTCCCTGCACTGTCATTTTGTGTTCTTTAAAAGTCTGATCTGCCATTGAATAATTAAAGCTTAGCAATTACAGCAAACTTCTGCTGGCAGAACATACTTGTTTCACAGTTTGAGGTTGTCTAAGGGTTTGTAGCTATTGAATTGCCTGGGAAGTAGGATCATCTAACCACTGTTGCTGCTTTTTCCTTATGCTTACATCGCTTTTGGAAGACCTGCACATTGATTATTTATATGTAGAGAGAGCTTTGTAAGAGGTGGAGTCACTCTAATTAGCAGAGATGCCTTTTTCGTTGACTAAAACTTTTCTTAATTAGTTGTTATGCATAGTTGGAGTATTACTGAGGCACACTGACTCACAGAAGTGTTGGCTGGAAGGAACCTTTTTCTCATGTAACCTTGAAGCAGGTTTGTCACCAGTGTTGGACCAGATCAGCCTTGGTTTTGTCCATCTGGGTGATTGAGGAGCTTTAAGAGCAGAATTTCATTAGGGCATGATCAAGGCAGCAGCAGTATTGCAGAGCACTTGGTTTTCTGTATGTGGAAAAGGATAGTGGGGAGATTTCAACTGCAGGAAAAGATCTCAGTTAAATATGGGAAATAACAGGGGTGTGAAATGCTCTATCACCATTAAATTGGTGTTAAACTAAAATTCCCTGCTTTAAATAAGGCCTCAGTTTTAATCTCAGATACTTCTGGGACTCCTCACATGGGACATGTGGGAGTTGGGACTGAAGACAGGGTTTTAAAAACATTAGGGTGATGTAATTCATGGCCTTCCAGCTTGTTTCTGAAATGCAGTTAAAAGTAGCAGACCAGGGACCTTGTGAGCACAGTGGATGAAGGGAACAAGTATAAATAGCTGAGAATTTATTGAAGGTGAAGGCTCAGAGAACCTGCTGTGCAAATGACTGTGCTTGGTATTTGTCATGGCTAGAGAAGATGTAGCTGAAATACTGCATCAGTGCTTTTGTCTCCTGCAGTATTTCAGAGAGGCCATCTGAAAACAAGCTGCAAGACTGAGAGAAGTGGAGATGCTCTAAAGAGGTGTTGAAGGGTGATCCTGAACAAGAGCTGAATGGCAGTGTTTCCTTGTAAAGCTTTAGGAGGAAGGCTGGGTGCAGGTGGGGACAGCAGTAGGGGTTCTCATCTAAGTTTGGACATCATAGCAAATAACTTAAAGATGCTTGTAGAAACTGATCTCATTATTCTGGTAGATGCAGTAGGAGAAGGCCTGTTATAGCTGGATTGAACTATATTTTAAGAAATATTTTAATAAATGTTTTAAGAAAATGCAGTATGAACCTTGGAAAGCCAAAAGATAGTGGAGGTTTCAGTAGAAGGCATAGAATGTGCCTCTCTGAGGGGAAATAAGAGTGTCACTCTGACAGTGTGACTGGGACAAGGACACATGAAGAGTTGTTGTTTCCTTTCAGCTTTCTGATCCAATCTGCAAGTAGCTTCTACCTTCTGGAATGCACTAACTGTACTTTATCCTTTGCTTATCAGAAACTTGTCCTGAATGGAATGGCGTAGCTCAGATAGCAGTTGAGAACTTGTGACTTGTGAGCACAGAAAGCATCTGTGCAGTTGCAGTGTGTGGTCTGGGCGCTGCTTTGGAGCTCTGTGGACACAAGTAACAGCAGTGCTTCCTCTCAGCACAGTCGTGTCTCTGCTTTCTCTTGGAGCTTTTCTTCCCAGATACTTGCACTGGGTTCTTGACCTCTAAATGTTGGAAAGGAAAAGATGGTCCTGCTCTGCCCCTGTGACTTTGCTGTCCAAGAAGCAGTGGTGCTTGCAGGCTGCTTGTATCCTCCTCTCAGGTTTTGCAGGGCACTTGAACTTTCTCCATTACATGTCACACAATTATTTCTGACAACCCTTGAGTGCTCACACTGCAGTGTCACTTGCAGTGCATTCTGAAGTGTGGGAATCTAATTTTAATCAAGTCATAAGCAGCTTCATTGAGTTCTGTTTTGTTTGGTTTCTTTTTTCCTCCAGCCAACAACACAGCAATCTCCTCAGGATGAACAGGAAAAACTCCTGGACGAAGCCATTCAGGCTGTGAAGGTGCAGTCGTTCCAGATGAAGAGATGCTTGGTAAGGATGTGACTTTAAAAGGCAATGAAGCTTCTTGTCTGCTAGGAATAAAACAGTAAATCAATACCAATCTCTGGTTCTGTGAGGAAAATTAACCCTTTGTGTGTCTTTGTGCCAGAGGTTTTGCCAATAAATGAGGCAGCTGCTCATTGAGAGTGAGCCTTGGGTATTCTTTGTATGTGTCTTCCTAATTTTGCTCCAGTATTTGACAAGACAAGTTAAGATGTACCTTTATAATTTACATGCTTGCATTTAAATAAACCTGAGATGAACTTTATTATGAGATTATTGTTTATGTCCACCATTCTGTTGGGTTTTTTCATGTAGCCTTTTCTTGGTGTGACTGTCAGACTGAGAGGCTGCTGATGAATTACCTCCTGCATAGGATCAATTTTGTACTGATTAACTGTAGACATACATGTGAATTCTTCTCTGACTGGAAAACACCACGGGCTACTGTTGTGCTGAGCTTTTTGTCTGGGACTTGTAGCCAATTCAGGCAGATTATGTAATCACACGTAGCTTTCTCGGGTTTGAGAAGCCTCAGCTTTTATTTGGAGAAACTGCTTAAAGTTGCAATGAAAACTTAAATATTCCCATATGTTTTCATGTGGTTAGCCAAGCTAAGTTTGTTTGCAGCCAAATGACAGTAGCAAGAAGTGTAACACCTCTCCAGTTTTGTGCTCAGTGGAATGTTTTGGAAATCTTCAAGTAGCTGCAGCTGTGCTTTTCACTGCTATCTGTGATTAAGTGGCAGTATAAATACACTAAGTGGATCACACTAGCAATTCTTTTTGTTCTCCCTCAAAACTTACTACTGCTGCTTATGATGGGTTGCTCAAGTCTGTATAAGTGGTAGATTAGAGGTTTGTGGTTGGATCCTTTGATGCCAGGTGGTTAAATGCACCAGAAGTGTAAGTGAGATGCAGACTAGTAAGGGGTGGCTCTCAGTGAGGTGTTTTTTGTGGGTGACAAGGAGGGGAAGGTGATGATGGCAGTATTGTCTGTCTCCTAAAGCTTTCTAGGAGATCTGAGCAAAACAACAGACCAGATTTGGAGGAGGGGAACATGTTCTGTTTTCCTTCCTGGACAGAATCTGAGTGTTGGGTGGAGATTGCTGCATAAGCAGAATGATTTTAGATTTTTCTACCATTAGCATTGTGATTTATTACTGTAGCTCTGTCTTAGATGCATCTTCTTATCACCTCACCACCTTATCACAGGTAAAATGTTCACTTAGCTAGCATGGGTGGTGTAGTATAAGCTTGATATTAAACCATTTGAGATTTTTTTAGTAGATAAAAAAATCTTGCAGTTGCCTAGTGTAGTTTCTAACAGACTTTTTTCTTTCCTCCTCTGAAGGACAAGAACAAGCTCATGGATGCTCTGAAACATGCTTCCAACATGCTTGGGGAGCTGCGGACTTCTATGTTATCTCCAAAGAGCTATTATGAGCTCTGTATCCTTTCAAGAGGAAACTAACAGTTGAAATGTATTTGGAATGGGATATTCATCTGCTTTTTTTGGTACCATGGTATCTTGTGTCAGATACTATTAGCAATTTCCTCCTCAGAAATCAATTATGTGTATATATTGTAGGAGAATATACACTTTGCTCACTGTTTAAATTCAGTTTTTCTCTCTGGTATAAAACAGGTCTTTGTTTTTCATATCTTCCTCAGGGAAGTTTCAGGAGTCTAGTTCTAAAAACAATATCAGCTCTGTAAAACAATTCTTACATTCCTAGTTTTATTCCCTTTTATAAAATGATAAAAATTGGTCAGAGGTTTGAGGTTAATTTTGCACCTTTTTCCCAATCATGATTATTGTTCAGAAGTACTGCCTGCTTGGGCATATTTGTATTTGTTACAGCATCTTTCTTCCTGGGTGTGAATGAGCAAATTACTATTTTGTAAGAGTATGTTGTACTATTCTCACTAACAATCCTTAACTATGAGGAAAAGACATGGCAATTTCTGATGAGCTACACTACTTGGAAGTCTACCTGACAGATGAATTTGCCAAAGGCAGGAAAGTGGCAGACCTCTATGAGCTAGTACAATATGCTGGAAATATCATTCCAAGACTGTAAGTGTGTGTATGTTGGTGTGTGGCTTTGTTTGCTTTTTCTTTTTAAACTGGTGAATAGTGGTCCAGCTCTGGGTTCAGGCAGTGATTGGCTTCTCCATCAGTTTACAATGGTATTTCTGCCTATCTGTAGTAGATTACTGTGAAACTTCTGAGATTAGGCCAAGAGTACAGGTGCAGAAGGTCAGTTCTTCCTGCCAGTGTGTTAATTTTGCACATGACCAAGATGAAAAGCACTTCAGTCTTGTAATAAAGTTGGCTTTTGGGTAAAGAGCTGGTCAGGGGAAGATAACCAAGTTCCATGCTCTGATCAGGGAGATTGACTGTGCATGTATTAAACTGTTTCTGTTACCTGAGGGTCTGCATCTTACCTTCTCCCACACAGTAGTTGCTTCATAACCTTCTGCCTTTGTAGAGGCAGTCTGAGAAGGAAGCTGAAAGCTTGTGACTTCATTCTTAGAGTCTTTGTGTTCTGAATTTTTTTTTTGGCAAAGTAATAGCTTGCCAGAAATGGTACTTGAAGGCCTGTGAAGCTAATATTTAAGTATGTGACTGTTGAACTGCAGTACATTTTTGACATAGTCAGTTTTGGGATTTAGGTTTTGCTTGGTACTCAAGTTTTTAATTCCTGACCTTATGTTCACGCCAGGAAGGGGCTCTGGACACATCAGGCTTCATCTTCATGCAATTTCTGGAGTTTGGCTGGTGGCTACCACAGTGTCTTCACCTCTGTGTGTGACCATCAGAGTTGTCTTCCTGTCTGCTTTGTAGCCTCTGGTTCTCCCTGATGAAACCTGTGGTGCTTCCATGGAGGTTCTGTGCATGGGGCAGAGGAGCAGGCAGGGAGGGGTGAGGCCTCTAAACTGAATACCTGTAGGTTCTGAATATTGTAGTTTTTTCTTCTAAGCTGAGGGGGGAGTCCAAATACTCTGGAGCAGCAATCTTCCACATCTCACATATTTCAGCTGCCTGTTACCTGATGCACAGGTGCTGAGGGAATGAGTACAAAGACTGTAGTTCCTAACCTGCTAGACTACAGTGTGAGAGGCTTAACTACTTTGCCATCATAGATTACTTATCTATATATGTCAGAACTGTTTTCCAGATCAGTGGGGTGCTGGAAGTTTAAATGAACTGGTCTGAGAGCATTCAGAACTTTGTGAGCATTTCCACATTCAGTGTGTCAAGCATTGTAATGAGGTCTAGTGGTTGTTCTGACTTGCTGTGCTCTGTAGCAGAGGAGGATAGGAGTTGAAAGCTGACTAGATATCCAAAATTATTGGACCCAGGTGATAATTTTATTGGGTTTTTTTTGTGTTTTGGTAATCCTGCCATAATGGACAAAAGGAACTGTTGCCTTTCAGTGTGATGTTGTTACTTATGGTTTATTGTTTGATTCTGTGCCTTTTGCAGGTATCTGCTGATAACAGTAGGTGTTGTCTATGTCAAGTCATTTCCACAGTCCAGGAAGGATATTTTGAAAGACCTGGTGGAGATGTGCCGTGGAGTGCAGCATCCTCTTAGAGGCCTCTTCCTTAGAAACTATCTCCTGCAGTGTACCAGGAACATCTTACCTGATGAAGGCGAGCAAGCAGAGTAAGAAGGATGGGCTATAACTTAATAAAATTACTGTTAATAGAGCTTATTTCAATTTTCTGTGTGACTTACTTCAGATTTGAGAGAAGTAGATATGCTAGAATTCCATAGACTTGACAGTGTTTCATCCATTAAGAATTCCCTTCTAGCATTAAAGTTCCTCACAAGTGAGGATATGAACCTTTCTCATGAACCCAGAAACCCCACCCTCTAACTTATTGAAACTTGTATGTTCACCAGTGGCTGGAAGGATGAATACCTCTGACAAGCTTTTCTGTTCTTAACCTCTTACCAATTGCAGTGAAGAAACCACTGGAGACATCAGTGACTCGATGGATTTTGTGCTGCTGAACTTTGCTGAGATGAACAAGCTCTGGGTGCGGATGCAGCACCAGGGCCACAGCCGGGACAGAGAGAAAAGGGAGCGAGAGAGGCAGGAGCTGAGGATCCTCGTGGGAACAAACCTGGTTCGCCTCAGTCAGCTGGAAGGGGTCAATGTGGAGAGATACAAGCAGGTGGGATGGCTGTCCATTCTTTGACTTCTGCCAGCTTTCCAAACTAAACAAGTTTGGACTTGCAGATGAGCAGCTGGAAGTGTTACAGCTTTGCTGAGAGTTCAGTAATCCCAGTGCTTCTCAAACTCTTCACCCAGGGAAAAGTTGTGAGTGCTGGTATACAGTGTGTTCTCAGACCAAGGACATGATTCACACATTCTCCTGTAAGTCTGTGTGTAACAGTGACAAGAAATTCTAACCTTTCCTTCCTGATTCCCCTTTTCCTTGCAGAATAATGGGTTGGTCTAAGGGATGTGTACCCATCCGGTGTTCTGGGATAGATTTCACAAGTTGTGTGGCTGTGCTTCCCAAAGCATTCAGGAGAACTGTTACTGTGTGAAATGACAATGAAGGAAATGTATTATTTAAAAGTCTGTCCCTTGTAAGTTCTACCATGGTGCTGCTGAGACCCTGGGTATGTGCCAGCAAAGTCAGTAGCACTGACTTATGAAATCAAAGCTTGCATAATGTATGAAAGGGTCAGACTTCTGAGATCAGTAGTTGTTTTCTTCTTTTCTCTGAAGGATGAAACTTCAGAAAAATGGGACTTCTTATCAGAAAGTCTTTATGTAGAGAATCAGCTGAGAACTGTTAGAAATTCTGCTCTGCTTGGATTAAATGTATGTGTGAATATAAACTTAGAAGGTAATTGTAAAGTCACTGCAAGACCTTTTCCCCCCTATTCCAGATTGTTCTGCCTGGAATACTGGAGCAAGTTGTGAACTGTAGAGATGCTTTAGCTCAGGAGTACCTCATGGAGTGCATCATACAGGTGAGCTGCTTAAGTTCAATTGCAGTGATGGAACACAGGGACACTTCTATACACTTAGATTCAGGCAGCTTTCACATCTTCCTCATGGACTGGAAAACTCCATCACTGGGACTTGTACACAGTAGCTTGTCCTGTATTTTTTACCAGATGGGCAGAATGGAGATTTCATGCTCCTTCTGTTGCAGTAGCTTGTAAGCATCTTAGCAGTAGTGCCTGTGTTATGAGTTGTAACAGAGACGTGGGCCCTTGAGTTACCCATTTGTCTTATATCTCTTGCTTCATGCATTTACCAGTCAAGGTCAGCTTCATAGGCCAGTGTATTTACTGTGTGGTTATCTGCTTTGGAATTATTCTGTTGCATTTTTCTTCTGTGTAACAATGGGCAAATTCAGTTTATAACTTGATGACTATTGATCTAAAACTTCAGGTTTTCCCAGATGAATTTCACCTCCAAACCCTGAACCCATTTCTCAGAGCCTGTGCTGAGCTGCACCAAAATGTGAATGTGAAAAATATAATTATTGCTTTAATTGACAGGTGAGTGACCAAGGGGGTGGAACTTGACTCAAAATTAAGTTTGTGTTGTGCACAAGCAGATGATAATTCTTCTATCATTTGAATATGTTTAATTTTTTATACAACTTCACTGTTTCCATGTCTTTCTATCAGCTGTAATTAAAGCTGTCAAGAATATTATTTCTGTAGCTTCTGCTGTCTGGACTCTGCTTTTACAGCTTCCAATGAAATCTGCTTTATGGACTGATTAAAACTTGTAAACAGATTAAGCCAGGAAACAGCCCATTTAGTATTGAGCAGTGTCATGCTTCAGAACTGAAGTGGCAGCAGTGCCCTGCTTTGACAGCCATATCACTCATAGGTAGCTGTTGGAATCTTGAAGATCCTAATGGCTAAATCATCTGTCAGGAATACTTCACCTTGCAGGGTCAGAGGTCAGAGAACATAACAATGCTTCTTCAGAACAGAGCTAGTAGGAAATGGAACTACCTTCTTAATTCTTAGCTTTCCACTAGCATCTTGACTGTTCTCCTAAAAGCATATTTTTCCTGTGGAGTTACTGCTTAAAACTGCTTGCACTGAGTTCAGATTTGGGGAAGAAATCATAGAATCCTTTGTGTTGGAAAAGACCTTTAAGGTCAAACTGAAGTTTTAATTTGTATCCTGAAAGGAAACATTTTCAGTGAGCACCTGCACTTTCTTACTGCAGAAAGGAAGTGCACTTGCATGGCTTGTCTCAGGCTGTAGAAAGGCCTTGTCCTTTGCATTTACATCCAGACATGTCCCTTTGTACATCTGGTCCATGTGCCAATGCATGGACTTCAGTTAGCAAGGGATCTTGGGTCCCCCTGGCATTCAGCCTTGGGTAGGATTGCTGTGTCTTCTCTGATGCCTGGAGAGGACTTGAATGTATTGGGCATGACTGGTACAACTGAGGATCTTGAATTTTTTACTTACCAAGTGTGTAGCTTGTCTTCAGCTTATGTCAGATTTATACGTTCAAGACTTTGGTTTTATTGGAATACCTTTCAGTGTTTGTGCATTTGTCAGAGACACTGTGCTGCTTTTGCTGCCTTCATACAGAGATGTTCACAGGAGTTCTTTGGTTTCCCACACTTCGATGCTGTGGCTGAGATTTTTCATAATTCTGTGAGCTTAAAAAAACCCCTAAAACTGTAAACCACAAACACCACAAAACCCCCAAATCCTAAGAAATGTTGCCTGTAACTGATTTCTGAGACTATCTTGATTACTTTTAAAAGAGGTCACAGGATATTTTGCTAGCCTTTTACACTGGAGTGTAGCAGTGTCATTCTTTTAAGAAGGCTTGCCTTGTGTAGCTTTTGCTGCCCTGTTAAACTTCAGTATCACCTCCACAGTAAGTTTTTTGTGTTATGTTGCAAACACCAGTAAGTGACTGACCAGCAGTGACCCTCTGTCCTCCCAGCCCTCCCACTGCTGGGGTTTGTTGGGCCACTGAAGGCTTCCAGAGCTCTCTTTGGGCTGTGGGACAAGGGCACAAAGGTGATGGTTATGTTTGTAGCATGGCAGCTTGAGATTTGGATTGTAATGTTCCTGCCAGTGTTGGAGCATGTGAGGGGTCTGTCCTTGGAATCCATGTGTGTGGGGAGGATGTTGCTCTTGTGTTTGTGTTGGAGCTGGTAGGAGCAATGGCCAGGAGCTTCAGTGTTGTGTAGTTGAGATGTGAAGCTGCTCTGTGTAGGTTGTGCCTCTTGGCATTTCTCATCTTTGCTTCGGCTAATTGAATCTGAACATCAATGACTGCTGAAGAAGCTTGTGAAAATTTTATTCTTATTCCTGTGGGGCTTTCCTGCTAAAGGAATCTCTGCAAGTAGTGTTGCTGCTTTGGGATCTTTGTTGCCTTACTAAACCATTCATGACTTTTAATTATGCTGCCGTCTGCCTGCAGCTTGTTCATACCTTGTAGCATTGCTGGCTTTACACTGAGCTGTTGCCAAGGAAAGCTGCCTTGTGCCCCTAAGAAAAGGCAGTAATTGTTCCTGGCTTTAGAAAGTCTGCATCTTATCACCCTAATCAAATATGAGAATAGTTCAATGTCTTGCTGTTCCTGGCAGTGAAGTTTTTTTGCCTCCTGAGCTTTTCTACGTGCATCTTTATTTCAGATTCAGAATCAAAATTGATAAACCCTCTAGAAAAAAATTTTAAAAATTTAATGCAATGCTTTTTCCTAAATATTTTTGTAGTTCTTTTTCTAATTCAGAGTATAGTAATCTCAGTAATTAGAAAGTCAAGATAGCAGTGCTGAGCTTCTTAAGCTTCAACTCTGGTAAGGTGTTAGTCTTCTGATAGTGATGCTTTCTATCCAGTATCTCATTTTTGCAGAAACGGTGCTTGGCATGACTTTCTCCTCTTACACATAAAAATACCTCTCACCATCATCTGAATGCTTGCTGGATGGCAATTTCTGCTCCCATCCCCCAAAAACCAATATTCTTCACTTCTCCATTCTTCTTAAGTTCATTTTGTATTTTGTTCTCTGCAAATAGTGTAAGTTCCAAACATGTTGGTTGGTCTTTAGTGGCAGAGAACAGTTGAGTCAGCATATTCCTTCTGTGTGTTTTTTTCTGGAGGCTGTTTTGTGGAGGATTCTATTGGGTGCCTAATTTCAGTAATAGCACTGATTGAATAAATGTAGGATATTTACTCTTCCATCACCCTACTCTATACCTCTTTATCTGCTGGAAAAACCAGAGCACTTGCTTCTAGCTGAAGAACATCAATTATGAAATGTCCTTCCTGTTCCTTCTTCACCTTGCCTTTTCTGTCAGTGCTTTTTCAGGACTGATAGTTACGAGGCTCAGTTGCTCATAAGGCTTCTGACTTCCATTAATTTCCGTTTTGCTTGTAATAGAGCTTCCAAATATGCCTAAAGGACATGCTTTTTCTACCAGTCCCTCTTTCTGCTCTGTATTTGAGGAGTGAAAAAGCTGTCCTGACCAAGCTGCTTTCCTTGCTCTGTCACCAGGTTAGCTTTATTTGCACATCGTGAAGATGGACCTGGTATCCCAGCAGATATCAAACTGTTTGATATCTTTTCACAGCAAGTTGCTACTGTTATACAGGTATGTTGGGTATCCCTGGGTGTGGTTTTTTGCAAAGTCCTGTGCTTTAGTATCAGCTTCATGCTGTCTTAAATTTCAGTCTCGGCAGGATATGCCCTCAGAGGATGTGGTGTCTTTGCAAGTTTCTCTCATTAACCTGGCTATGAAATGCTACCCAGACCGTGTGGACTATGTTGACAAGGTGTTGGAGACTACTGTGGAAATATTCAACAAACTTAATCTGGAACAGTAAGTGTCTCTTGCATTTTCTTTGGCATGGCAGTTAATACCCTAAAATCAGGCCTTCTGTATTGCATCAGATTTGGTGAGATAGCAGAGCCATGCTCTGGCTGTGTAAGGTCACTGCTTTTGGATCAGCTGCAGCAGCCCTGATAAACTCCTGGCTAACCAGGACTTGCTCCCCTGTGTGTGAGTTGTGCTGTACATCCACACAACGTGTGTGCATTTTGTAGGCATCCCTTACAGCACTCTAGAGTTCTGCTATTGCTGCATTTGCAGCCACACTCTGCTTTTGCTGGCAGCAACTTAAAACATGCATTTGTTACTGTATGTCCCAAAGAGCAAGAGCTGACTTATTTTGGTACTTGTTTCCTTTCTCCCTAGCACCAAGCTGCTTGGTGGTTGTTGTATGACTCAGAATTGATACTCTGAAGCAGACTTTAAACCTGTCTACCTGTGTGAACCACTGACTAATTGTATTTTTTTGCATATGTTTTCTTTTAGTATTGCAACAAGCAGTGCTGTTTCAAAGGAGCTGACTAGACTTTTGAAAATCCCAGTTGATACGTACAACAATATCCTGACAGTTCTGAAACTAAAACATTTTCACCCACTCTTTGAATACTTTGATTATGAGTCCAGGAAGAGCATGAGTTGTTACGTGCTTAGCAATGTATTGGATTACAACACAGAAATCGTGTCCCAAGAACAGGTATGATATAGTTAATTTGAAAATCTAGGTACTTAAGTGATTGTTCAAAGACCTGAAAACACATTTAGTGACTTCATGCAGGGCATGCTTTGTTTCCTAGCCTGCATGCCCCTGCCTCCCCTGGCACAGTCTTTATCCTACTTAGTAATTCTTCCTCCTCTGTTCTTAAATGTTTTTGAACATCTTACCTGACCTCATCCTAGAGGCTACTTCTGATTTACCACACCTCAGCCTAGACAGTAATCTGTTAGGTTAGACCCTGAATCTCTTTAAAACTGGGTCTGCTATCTAAAGAAGGCTGCATAGCCTTTGGAATCTGGATTTCCTCTGCACTGCTGTGCTGCCCTGTCCCACCTGTGCTGAGAGGGGCCCTTCTTCGGGGTGTGAGGCCCATATGTCTGAAGCATCCCCACTATGAGTGGCTGTGAAGATGTTTCCAGTTGCTGGCAATTTATGCTTATGGACTACTGTAGTTTAAACAGAGCTTCTGTTGCCTTTACCAGGTTGATGCCATCATGAATTTGGTATCCACGCTGATCCAGGACCAACCAGATCAGCCTGCTGAAGATCCTGACCCTGAGGACTTTGCGGATGAGCAGAGTCTTGTGGGAAGATTTATTCACCTGCTGCGTTCTGATGACCCTGACCAACAGTACCTGGTTGGTGACTGGTGCTTCTCAATGTCTGTGCTTTCTGAACTGTCACAGTTCTTGCATTATTCACTCTACAAGACCTGAGTGAAGCTGGGAGCTGGGGCATCACTGCCCTGGCACTACATACTTAGTAGAGAACATTATGTATGACACCTTTAGTGGTAGGATGATAAGTTGTTTATTCAGAAAAAGCAAATGAGGACTTAAGCATTTGTTGATTGAAAGTTTTCATCCCATGAGGTGGCAACTATCTGTATGAGTTTGTGGAACTCCTGATGTTCTGACAAATTCACATAATGATCTATTGAAAACACAGCAAGTGCTCTTTGGAGTACTGTGCTATATGTGAATTTTAATACCAAGGGAATGCAAAAAACCTCGGAAAATACAGCTTAGTATGTTTGGCCTTGGGGATTTTAATTTCTTTAAGGATGGGGTCTTCATACAGCATGTAGTGTCCTGCTGCTTGGTTCCACATGCTTTTCTTCTCTGCTTGTCCATCTGTAGCAGTACATTTGACATGTCCTTGAAATCTGTGCATTATGGTACTTGTAATGGTTTGACTTGATCTATGGCAGCTTAATGTAGTTCTGTTGTTAATCTGCTGTATCTGGCATTAGGGAGGTCACTTAAACTTCAAATAAACTGTCTTGAAGTGTTTGTTAGGGTAGAGGGCCAGGGATATTCTGTCTGTGCCAGACCCACTGGAGAAGCTGGCAGAAGCTGTGATGAAGTTGGATCTGCTGCAGATGGCAGTTAGCTCATGTCTGCTTAGGGACTACTGTGAAGTTCCAGTTTGTGCCTGAAATAAAAGTCACACTGTATAAACAGTGAGAATAGAGCAACAGAATAAAGTGCAAGCTATGCATAACACAACTAGTATTGATTTAGCTTGGCTTTAAGGTCTGGTACAAGAAACTCTTGCTTGAAGTGTAATGAAACTTGTGTAATGGGGAGAAGAATAACTTTACAGGAACTGGAGTCAGTTGTATTTCAGGACCTTATTACTGGAGTAAAGCAGAACGGTTTTTTTTTCTTACTGAAAACAAAGCTTCCCTCAAAGGAATGCTGGCACCAAGGAAATTAATATTTCTACCCCAAAATAATTTACATAGCTACAGATGTTGAAGCTGTTTCTGCAAAGATTCTGAGAGTCTGTCTTTCTCATCTAGCAGTGCTTTGCTTTAATCACGTTGACCCCCTTTAAATGCCATCAAAGGACTTGTCACATTATTTTTTAGGTACAATTCTCTGAGCTACTTAACACCTTTTACTAATAATGCTTAATAGCTCCCTCAGCATCACAAGTGCTTGCATCAAATTTCTCTACAATACAGCAGCAGCAGGAAAAATCCAAGGTTATAGGATTTTCACAGTATCTCACTTTAAATTATGCATTCTGTATGGAAGAGATATGAAATGCAAATTCAAACAGCCTTGTCCAAGTGCATTAGCCAGAGTGGCTAACCCGTGTGCAGTGGGTGATTACAGACTTCTCTATATTCAGGTTATTTACATGAAATCTACATCTAATCTAAAAACAGGTTGAGGGTGGGGCACTGAGCTTCCCTTGAGTGCATGTTTCTGTGAGGATTCTCTGAGCTCACAGTGCTTCTGTTCCAGATCCTCAACACTGCCCGGAAGCACTTTGGGGCAGGGGGGAACCAGCGCATTCGTTTCACGCTGCCCCCCCTGGTTTTTGCTGCCTACCAGCTCGCCTTCCGCTACAAAGAGAACTCCAAAGTGGTAAGTTCACCTCCAGCTTGCTCTTGTGTGCTTGCTTGCCTTTATTTTCTTGAAAATGCATTTTGTCTGGCTGCATAAGTACGCTCAGACTTGATACAGAAGGCTAGTTTTGTTTGGGTTTTTTCTCGAGGTTTGAATGCTTTTTAATTTAATGAAGATTTCCATCAAGTCGTAGTAAATCACTTTAGTACTTGAGAAGTGAAGGAGCAGAAATTGGCTAGTTTTGTTTATTCATTAAGGTGATGGATTATGTGCCTTTACTGGAGACCAGAACTGATTGCATGAAACTGATTTAAATCTAAATATTGAAATTCATCACTTTCTAAACTATAGCTACATTATTGTAATATTTCTAAACTGAAAAGAAAGCACTCTAACTTACAGAGTAGTAGTAAAAGTGTACAGTAAAATAATAACTGATCCATTTTGGCTCTTAAATGCTTTCTGATTGAGATATTTACCTTAAATATGTATTTCCTTTATTGTGGATGTTATATTGTGGGGACATAAGGTTAAATATTTGTTAAAATACTCTTCAAAATGAAGGTTTTAATATTCTCTTCCACTTTTGATTGCTCCAGACTGAACAGAATTTTTCTCCCCTTGGCTAACTAGGCTTTTGCTCAGTTATGTGTTAAGCATAGCTGTCCTAACTGCAGTTCAGTGTAGGCTTCTGAAGAAAGCTCTTAGGAGCTGGTAGGAAAAATGGGTGTGAAATCTTTGTAAAATACTTTGTGCAGACCCACTGAAGCTGACGCTGCACTGCTGGAGTGACTGGAGTGGCATCAGAGAGCAACAGACTGGAGCATTTAACACATCTTAGAACAATTGAGATTCCTTTTTCCTTGTAGCAGTGCTCGTGTTCAAGCCTTGCTTTTCTTGTCTAGGATGACAAATGGGAAAAGAAGTGCCAGAAGATCTTCTCATTTGCTCATCAGACCATCAGTGCTCTGATCAAAGCAGAGCTGGCAGAGCTGCCTCTCCGACTCTTCCTGCAGGGAGCACTGGCTGCAGGAGAGATTGGCTTTGAGAACCACGAAACTGTGGCCTATGAGTTCATGTCCCAGGTGAGTGTCCAGCTAGTAGAGCTGGTGTCCTGTGCTGCCTTTAGCTTGGTTTGGGTAGGTTTGCTGAACACTGAACCATCCGGTGTGATTAAAACACCTGAAGTGATGGACAGCCAGTGCTACTAGGTAGAAACTCCTCGTTTCATTCTTGCTTCCCAGGCTGCTGTGGAATTAAGCTCCATTGCTACTGATTTGAATACTCAGTCTGACAACAGTGGTATGTTGCAATGCTGCCTCCTGCTCGTGTAGTTGGCTCACTGGAGGAGTGTAGTTTCTCAGCATAAAGTGCTCCTTCACTGCTTCTGTCTCCAGCTCCTGATAGCCAGCTGGTATTGCCCTGACCACAAGCACTCTTTGGAAGTTTTCTAAAATCTGCAGTGTTCACAACTGCTATGCTGGGCTTTGCCAATTAAAATCCTTGTATTGGAACCTACTATAAACTACTCTGAAAACCTATTTGAACTTGTAATGTGGTCTTAATTTGCCAAAACCTTCCCCTCCTACCCATCACATAAAGAACCAATGTGTTCCATGTTGTAGCTTTGTCCTAATCTTTCCCGTAATACTGCTACTAAATGCATGTTTTTAAACAGAGTTGCTGATAAGCTGGGTTTGCTCACTGTGTTGTATCAGTTGCTATTGTAGCACAGTTGTGACCATGAAACAGCATGGCAATGATGTACTTTGCATTAGAGATACAGTTCAAGATTTGTCTGTTCTCTGAAGATTCTTCATCCGTGCAGCAGCAGAGCAAGTGCTTTTCTTACCTACTCTGTCATCACTGACCTGCTGTCAACTTCTGCTCTGCTGTTTTGTGTTTCAAAGAACCAAATCTTCTTCAAGGACTGTTTCTGCTGCTGAAGTTCTGTGTCTGAATAGGTGCTTGAATGAGGAAAAACTTAATCTTCAGATTATATGTGGGATCACACTTACTTGCTAAGACCACTTGAATACTATTTCTTGTAAAATTTTTTCTGGTCTGTGGATTTACTTGGTTTTACACTCTACATGAAAGAGTTTTTTCCCTACCTGAAGCTTTTAACAAATGCAAAACTGGACAGTTTCTTGCTGTGTGAATAGCAGGTGTGATTTTTTTTTTTCTGATGTGTTCTGATTGAGTCTTGCTTTCTCCCTTGTCTAGGCCTTCTCTCTATATGAAGATGAAATCAGTGACTCAAAAGCACAGCTGGCTGCAATCACCTTGATAATTGGGACATTTGAGAGGATGAAGTGCTTCAGTGAGGAGAACCACGAGCCTTTGAGGACTCAGTGTGCACTGGCAGCCTCCAAACTCCTGAAGAAGCCAGACCAGTGCCGAGCTGTGAGCACTTGTGCCCATCTGTTCTGGTCTGGCCGAAACACTGACAAGAATGGAGAGGAGGTAAGAACAAAGTGACAGCAGTGGAACACATTCTGCCTCAGTAACAGTTCTGCCTTCCTTCTGTAGACACTTCTAAAGTAGATACATTGGTGATGTAGGTTTGGTTGGAATTTATTTTAATATGAAATTTCTAAAACTCACTGGAGCATAAACTGCATAAATAAAAACATGAAGAAAACTCTAATTTAAGGGTGGAAGTACCCAACAAGCTTCTGAGTGTCAGCTAGTTAAAGGCTAGTTGACTGGTCTGCACTTTTCTTGTATTTATTATATTAGCTTCATTTGCATGTGAACTACTAAACTTCCAAATTACAGACACAAGTTGTTGAAGTAAAGGTAAAAAAATCCTCTGTGTTCTTCAGGGCTTGTCACATAAGGTGTTATCATTTTAAGGAGCAGTGTTTGAAACATATTTTTCAAAGTATGCATTATGGTACATGCCACAAAATTGAGTTACTTGATCTCATAATTGAAGGCTTTCAACAACTGTTCATGCTACTGTGTGATGTAACAAAATCTAATGGTGGCAGGCAGGCAGGGTAAGCTTTCAGGCACAGCTTGCTCTTTGCAGTTGGTGTAGTTTTGTGTTTCTGTGGCAGACCCCCAAGAAATTATGTGTGTGCCAAGGGAAGAGATACTGGAGGCTCCCTAAGGTTCTTTTATTTCTTGTAACTTGGGTGTTTTTCCTTCTAGCTTCATGGAGGAAAGAGAGTGATGGAATGCCTAAAGAAGGCTCTGAAGATAGCAAATCAGTGCATGGACCCTTCTCTGCAAGTCCAGCTTTTCATAGAAATTCTGAATAGATATATCTATTTTTATGAAAAGGAAAATGAGGCGGTGAGTGATAATCCATTCTCTGTTGCATCTTTTTTAAAGAATGTTTCTTTAAGCTCTTCATTCACACTTGTAACCACAAATTCTCTTCAGCTTGCCCTGTAGTCTCATGAGAAGTCCAAGTTCTTGTGATAAGAGAGGAGTCAATTCTTGATGTGCTAATAAAAGTATTGGATTAAACTTCATTCCTCTCACATTGGGGAAAATGTTTGCAGTTTAGTTATGAATTTAAATATTGTGAGACTCATATACCTAAACTATTTTAGATTAAAACTTACTGGAACTTAGATGAGAAAGTAGTAAGATTCTAGCTTTAGATGTACCAAACTTAAAATGTACATAAGGAAAAGAAAAAATTTTTACAGGTGTTCATGGTCACTGCTGACTCTGCCAGGTTGGTGTAAGCTTTAATTTCACAAATAGATATGACACCATATGTACTCAGCTTAAATTGTGTTTATATATAATCTGAGATAGTTACCTGATCCATTTTCTGTTAGCAGGTAAAGAAGAGTTAGGCAGTTTGAAAAGCTGCTTGGTCAAGTAGAGATCAGTGTCTCCTCTGATGTCGTTGACTGAGAGCAGCCATAAAATATCCTGTAGTTCTGAGAGAATTCCTAAAGGAATTTGAGGGATTTGCTGACTTTGCAATAATTGAACTGGCTTCTCAGCATAGGGGTGCTCTAGTATAGGAGATGCTGTATCTGATGGAGATGAAAATAAAGCTTTGAATTTCAAAGCACATTTTGGCAGATATAAAAATACTCTCTGGATACTCTGGTGGCCTGAGTGCATTTTTTGTAGTGCTGAACTTCAGCCCGTAGGCAGCCATGGCTTGTTCTCTAAGAAAAACTTGAAATCTGATATTACCATCCTGACTTCTATAAGAAACAATTACCTCACAGTGCATGTACAGTCTGATTGTGTGTGCCATTTGTTTGAAGCTTTTTCAATTTGTATTGAATACACTGGAGAGAAATGCTGTTGGAATAGTTAAAGTTATCAGGCTAATGACAAGTTTTTCATCTTTGCTGGGATGGGGGAGTTTCCACAGAACTCTGAAACTGGAAGGGTCCTGTGCAGAACCAGAGAAGGCAGTCCCCAGCAGTTTGTCTGCATACAGTCTTACAGCATTTTGAAAGATTATCCAAATACAGATAGCTTAAAGACAAGTCTGTCAAAACTAATGTTTGTGCACTTGTACACAGGTGGTGTTGATGACTTCTGTTTTATGTTCTGTAGGTGACAATTCAGGTTTTGAATCAGCTTATACAGAAGATCAGAGAAGATCTCCCAAACCTTGAGTCTACTGAAGAAACAGAACAAATTAACAAACACTTTCACAACACACTGGAGCACTTGCGTCTGAGGAGGGAATCGCCAGAATCTGAGGGGCCAATTTATGAAGGTCTTGTTCTTTAGAAAGACACTCACTGTACCCGTTTTCATTTACATACCATGTTTTTTTAAGATAGGTTCCTAGGCTGTGCCTTTCAGAAATGTCAAGTTAACATTCATGTGTTCAGTCTGGCACTTCAAACACTTGTGTTGAGTACTCTAACAAATTTGGAAGGTTGGACCAGCAACTACAGGTTTCATCAGTTAGCATGGCTGAAACTTTCTTTGAAATCCATGTGACATGGTAGGGCTCTTCAGTTCTGATTTCTCTTCTGTCTGTTCACTGTTGCTTCTGTAGCACTAGAGCTCTAAACTGGCAGTGACTGTCAGCTGAAACTGTGTCTGATCCTTACAGAGCATCAGATTTTTGGGATTATTGTATGTCAAATTCTGCTTGTGCTTTTCTTTTAATGCGAGTTAAGACTAAGTGTAATATTTTTCCCTAAAACTAGAATATATTAATGCATGTTTGGAGAGTTTTAAAGTACCATGTTCAAAAACAGAAGTTATATTTTGCATATTAAGGCTCTGTGACATTCAGTGAGGGCCAGTACTGTGCACAGGGCATATTTATCAAGATAATTTTGTTCCAAATAGTATAAAAAAAATAGAGAAATTGCAATCTATATAGATATGTATAACCTTCATTACTGTAAATTTAGGGGAAAATGCATTACACAAGTTTATTCAGTATCATGATTTTGCACCGGTGAAACAATAAAGTTGCTATTAACACCTGCTGTTTCATGTCTCTTCAGAGCCCACTGCTGAACCCAAAGCTAATGTTGAACCTTCTGATAAAAGTGAAAGAACTTTGGTTTTGTAGGGACAGAAGAATCAAGGCATGGTTACCCTGGCCGAGCCGGGCAGCTGCTGGCATTTCTGATGTGGGAGTTTGTGGTACAAAGCCAGTGTTTCTGCACACGGTGCTGAGATGATGTGTGCTCACATTTCAGAATGTTTTAATGACATACTCGGAGTGAGGAAGAATCCTACTGGATTCTGTGCCAGAGAGTGACAATAGAATGGCAGTGCTGTAGGAAGCTGAGCAGTGGAGCACGGCCAGTGGCAGCTGCTGAGCTGCTCCTGTCCATGGGCTAATGCTGGAAGTTTTGACCTGTCTGGATTGCCTTGACTGAACGTGCTGTTCTAAAGATAACTGATGGAATTGAATTACTCCTTGAGTGACCACTGTTTTCTGAAAATGTGTCCTGGCTTGATTGGATATTAAATGAGATTTTGGTGGGATTGTTCAGTAATTTAGTGCTACCTGTTTTGTGAGAAAGGCAAATACAATCCTAGGAAACAACTGTAGCGTAGACAACAATTAGATCATTAATATACTGATTAATAAGTCTGGCTTGGAAGGGAGGAGGAATGAATGGGGAGATAATTTAAAGGCTTTACTTCCCCAGGTTTACAGCTGATGCTGATTCAAAAATCTTCCTGTTGCTCTGTATCTGTTGAAAGTGTTCCTCATAGACTGTTGTTTTGTTATAGCACATCCATAGCAGAATGTGGTGATTATGTTCATGTGGATATGTTCATAGTGTAGGGATATGCCCTCCTAGTTTGCAGTATTTGCTAACCATGTCTGTTTAGTCCTCAGTGTCAGTCCTTGTAACTTAGGAAGTGTCTTTGAAATACCAGCTTTGCAGTTTCAACTGCAGTCACCCAAATGTTGTAGACTGGTGCTTTTTCACCCTCTCCCACTTGTTAGAGCTACACAGTTAGGACTCTTCCACAGCTCTTAATTACTTTTATTGAAAGTTTACAAAGTAAATAATTTTACTGCCTGTAAACTTTAAGATCAGTTGTATTACCATGCATTTTGACTATGGCAATGGACAATTAGAGCTGTTCAGTAACTATCACTTGTCAGCAAAGGAAAGCATCTGTTAGGTTATGTAGCAAATGCTGGTGATGGTGGAACAAACTTGTATCATTAGTGATGCTCAATGTGACACCTTGTGGGACAAATCTACTCCAAGCTCAGAATCAGTTGTGTGAGGTGTTCCTGTGACACAGGCACAATGACAGAGACTCTAGGGCTGTAGCAGGGCTGTAAATTGTAACAGACTGAGTCATGCCAGTCATGGTGCATAACCTGGGAAATAGCTCAACACTGGAAGTGATACTTTCTTGACCACTAGTGACATGATGGAAAGATTCAATGGGTGGGGTAGGGGAAAACAACACTTTGATTTTTTTTATTTTTTTTAATTAGCCAGAAGCAGTAAAGGTCTAACTGTAGTGTTTTAAAAATTACTGGAAGGGAAGTTTACCTAAAGCTCTGGCATGGATCTCATAGACTACTTAGCTTATTCTGTCCTTACAGCAAAGCACAGAATAATACCCTGCGCCCTGTAAGGAGTGGAGTTTTGACCTCAGTAGATTCCTGCCCATGCAGGACCCTGCTGGGGGGCAGGAAGTCACTGCTGAGGGAGAGAACTCCTAGTGAAACTCTTCCAGTGTGTAAGTTACCAATTCTTGTATCTCCTATTAAAAAGTTCAAAACCCCTTCATACTTCTGTTCCTGGACTTTGTTCTACTAAACATTCCACTCTTTTCTATTTCCATCACCTTTTCCCTCACATCAGTGCTCCCTTACCTGCTACAGTTGCTCAGCTGCTCTGGTAACATCACTGTTGTGCTGCCTCCTGTCCCATGCTTCTCCTGTATTTTTATCTTTAGTCATGCCTTGTCTGGCTTGTCACTAAGTGGAGGCAGGGAAAGCATCCAAGACTTAACAACTGAGATTCTTGATGTCTTGAAGTGGGTTTGGGGTAAGATGTAACAGATCTAAGATTAATGCTTTATGAAATTCCAGCAATATTTACAGTTACTAAAAGTGACACAGCCTGAACTCTAATTATTAGCCATGAAAGTTATTTTTTGTTTGCAGCATTTCAACACTAGTACACCATTACCAGAAAATACATTGTTGGTGTAATTTCCTAAAGAGCTTTGAAAAATGGCCTTTCTTTTCATTGCTGTGATTTTCCCAGCTACATGGATGACTATTTCTACATATTCATAAATATCTACACTTGTGCCTACTTACCAATATTCCATAAAAATTTGCAGGTATTGCAATACTTGCTTTTTGGTGTTCCCACCAAATACAATATGTACTAATTTTCAGCCTTCCTACTTTTCACATCAAAATGTCAGGATGAATTTTAGCCTTTTGTGGACACAGGAGTTTTATGAAGGCTTTCCTAAAGCTCATGTGACACAGTGGGTAGAGAACAGGGTTAATGGCTGAGTTCACCCACAGGAGCCAGAATGAGATCTCATAGAGGGAGTGGTGCACACAGTGCCCGTGGCAGGCTGCCCTGATGATCATCAGCAGTGTGTAGGGAGCCCAGCACAAGCCAAACACACAGACAATAACTGCTAAAGACTTGGCTACTCTCTTATCCCGGGAAAGCCTAAATCTGTTTGCCATAATGTTAGCAACATCCACTTTGCTGCTGGGCTGGCAAAGGCTTTCTGTTGCTTTGCAGAAGCCATTCCTGGGAGGCCTGGTCTTCACGTCCACCTGCAGGGGTGGAAGGTCAAGACTGGCACTCGGATTTGATGGCTGATTGCCGAGCTCAGCCGGGGCCTGAAGCCTTGGAGCCTTCCTTGGGGGAAGAAGGCTGCTTGCTGTCTTCTCATGTTTGTCCCTGTTAGCTGGCTTTACAAAAAACACAGCATGTTCCCTTTTTTCCCCCTGGAAATTCATTTCACAGTCCTCTTGACCCAGTGAGAGGTTTTCATTTCGGAGCAGTGTGCGTTTCCTGATGTTAAGGTAAATACTTAAGTTAAAGTACATAACAGTGATGAAAGGTGTAAAGAATTCAACAGTAGAGGCAATCATTAGGAAATACCAGTTGTAGAAGAATTCTGCATGACATTCTCCTTCAGGGAGGATGCTCTTTTGGGCAATGTGCTCCCAGCTGAGAATGGCTGGCCCGTAGAGGAGAAAAGCAGCAATCCATACAGTCATCATCTTCAGCACTGCATTTCTGGTCATCCCTTGCTGAGCCCTGTAGCTGACCTGAGGGACAAAAGTCACACACATTACACATCTCCCACGTGGCTGCTCTGGAGCATGGCCCTCTCTTGTTTCTTGTGAGGGTTGGTGAGAAACTGGTTTTGGGATGAGGGTTTTTAGACCAAGCTTACTGGTATCACAGAAGAGTTACTTCTGAAATATGCTGTCCAAGAAACCTTATCAAGGTGATTGCATAAGTTCTGAGAAGTGCATCATGTCTTAAAAGCTTGAAAACCAAGTCTTCAAAGCAAATAACCACTGCTCTTCCCAGAATTGGCTGTCACCAGTTTAATATTTAGTTCTATTAGCTGGGACACCTGTTTACAGAATGGTTTAAAATGTTTATTGGACCCTTTGTTTGGAATTCTTAAATAATTTGAAATGTATAGAAGGGTTTGAATTCACAGAATATCAGGCAAGTTCTTTTATTTCTGCTTTGTAGAGAGACTATTAATGTGAAAATCACAGAAAAAGTTTACTATACAACACCTTCTTCTGTTTGATATAGTTAATTTCATTCTTTCATGAAGTACTTAAAGAATTCCTGTTTGCAGCTAAGGTGTTTAGATGGACTGTTGTGGTCTGCAAAGTGCTTTACAGAATAACTGATTTCCATTATTTAGAAAATAGAGAACTAAGGTGCAGAAATAATGTGTCACTAATACTGTGTCAGTAAGCCATATCAGCAATGGAATTATCAGAACCTTAAAGTCAAGATCATCTCCTCTATTTCTGATTCCCTGGAATGTTTGTCCCTGAGGACAAATACTCATGTAGTGGCTTGGAATTCACCCTTCACATCTCCACGGTGCAGCCACACAGCCTTTGGAATAAGAAATTCTTAAATTCTGTACAGGATTCATGTTAACTGCCCCCATCTGTGGGCCTTGATCTCCACAGCCAGCGCTGTTCTGGTAGAGGAGCCACAGAGCTGAGAAACCTGAGTGTGTCTGAACTTGGTCTGGTTTTGCAGTCCTTAACAAAGCTATGAATGATTTCAGGAGAAGTCTTGGAGGAAGTTACTATTTTCATTGAGATGGAGAATAATTTGGAACTTCAGATAATCCTGCTTATATGTGTTGTCATACTGCCCTAACCCATCAGTCATCTTCTGTACTCTTGCTTGGGAGGGATTTTTATATGAGGGATTAATTTGAAGTATTTTAAAGTGGATGATTATTTTCATTTATTAAGACCAGTTTCCATTTCTGTTTCTGAATCTGTCTAGTTTATATATTTATACTATGTGCATAGTCATGAGAGATTGGTTTATGAAAGAAAAATTCATGGCTAATTCACAACCTAGAAAATAAAGGAATTCTGAGTGTTGACTGTTAAAGAATTAATCTGTTCATTTCTCCCTCTTCAAAAAGAAGTTGGTAAAACTGCTGAATTTGTTCTGCAGTCCCTCTTTTTACTTTTTGTGATTTAAATGAGCAACAACCTTAAATGAACACTTTAAGAAACTGTGGGTGGAACGTAACAAAGAAGTGTGTGTAGAAGTGTGAAACCTATTAACAGGTAAAATGTGTTATTTTGACACCATTCAAAATACTTTGAAGCATTATGGTCTAGGTGAAAATTAGGTGCAAAGTCTAATCTTCCTTTTTTAATAGGTGGCGTGCTGCAGACACGACTTGAGCTGTTTCTGTGGCCACTACATAGAAATGGCATTTGCATCCTGTGCAAGGTGTTAATTTATAATCTGCCACTTTTGACCCATCCACATCAAATTCCCCCGACAGTTCCATCCCCACTGCAATCAGCTCTGGGCTGCCGTGGGCTATCCACGGGGCACGGCCGTGTCCTGAGGGAGCAGCTCTGCTTCAGCTGGGTCATACTTTAAAGTTTATTCCAGGTGCAGCTGGGGAGGGGATAAGTACACCTTGTTCCCGCTGCAGACACAGCCTGTGCCTGTTTCTAAAGCAGAGTGCCTCTTTCACTGTAAAAGTGAGAAGGAAATGCATTTTCTGGCAAAGCCGATCACTCCCAGAACTATTTCCAGGACTGAGAAGCTCGCCCCTGTCTCATGTGCTGTTCGAGCGAGGCTCGAGGGCGCTGAAAGCCAGGTGCCCTAAGCGAGCCCCGTGCGTGGAAGGGCAGCCCTGGAGCCCCTGCGCCCCGCTGGCACCCCCTGCCCAGCCCTTACCGCTCTGGTGACACAGATGAACCTGTCGAAGCTGATCAGGACGATGTTGAAGACGGAGGCGGTGCACACCAGGTAGTCCACCACCAGCCACAGCTTACACAAGCCCCTGCCGAGCCTCCACTCGCCCGTCAGCACGTAGGGGATGTAGAGGGGGATGCAGAAGCCGCCTGCGGACAGAGCTCGGCGGTGACACGGGCGGAGCCACCCCCGCCCCGCGGCGCCCCGGCACTCACCCACCAGCAGGTCGGCGATGGCCAGGTTCAGGAAGAAGAAGTTTCCCTGCGTGCGGAGGCTCCGGTCCACCACGAACGCCAGAATGACCAGGGCATTGCCCAGCACGGTGGCCAGCACCAGCAGCCCCATGAGCGCGGCCAGCAGCGCGGCGGTGCCGGCGGGGAACGGCCCGCCCGCCGCACAGCCGCTGCCGGACGCGTTCAGCCACGGCCCGTCCCGGCCCATGCTCGGCAGCAGAGCCCGCGGCTCTGCCCGGACCGGAGCTCGGCTGCGGCACCGCCCCGCCGGGCGGAGCGAGCGGTGCAGCCCTGCCCTGTGCTTCCCCGCCCAGCCCAGCCCAGCCCAGCCCGCTGCCCGCTTCGGCAAAACTTCCTGGAGTGCGGTGGCGGCCCGAGGGGGAGGGCGATGCACCAACCCGGGGCTCTGGGGCTCGGCAGGAGCGCCCCGTGCCCGCTGCCCGCGCCTCCTCAGCCCGGCCGTGCCGCTCCCGGCCTCTCGCAGTCCCTCCCGGTCCGGCCGCAGCCGCTGCCGGGGCAGGCTGCTGTGGCAGCCCGGTTCCCCACACGCTGCCTCAGCCCGTCCCCGTGCCCTCAGCGCTCCCAATGCTCTCTGCTCTGCCATTCCGGGCGCTCTCGCCCTCGGGGCATCCATTCCCGGCCTCTGCCGAGCTCTGCCTCAGCTTTTCCTCCGGGACAGCCCTGCCTGGCTACTCCTTCCCACAACATTTGCAGGAATGAGCTATTTCTAAGACGTCTCTTTTCAAAACTGGCAGTGGCCTTGAACAGTGCTGAAGTGCATTGTAGCAGTGATGTCAAGGAGCCAGTTTGACCACGGAAGGCAGCTCTGTTCCAAAAACCGAACCCAGGAGCAGCCAGAAAGGGCCTGGGCCTCCCTCAGCCTCTGGCACGATGGCTGAGGGGCCCGGGGAGCCGGAGGGGGACACAGTGACCCCTGAGAGAGCTGCTCAGGCTGCTGAGCTTCCTTGACTTTGAAGGGTGATTCGGAAGGGAAATGCAGTTTTATCTCTGCCCTACTGATCTGGCCCTCTGGGTCTTCATCTGCCTTAAAATACGTGGCCATTGAGGGATGGGCTTTCCCTCCCTTTCCATGAGAGTTCTGTGGAGGCTGAGAGAGCACTTTGGGATTTGCTGCCTTCGGTAGGGCCCCTTTATCACTAAAAGACAACAGAGCACCTCCCTTTCCATGAGAGCACTTTGGGATTTGCTGCCTTCGGTAGGGCCCCTTTATCACTAAAAGACAACAGAGCTTGCTCAAAACCAATGCATAATCTTCCCTTAATTCAGCCAGTGTTTCACATGTGGTAAACTCCTCTTCAAAAGATTTGCATAAATCAGCAGTCTGAAATAAGTTTAGAAGCAATCACAGCAGCTTTCTAAAGAGAACTGTTCCAATGGGCATCAGGTAAGACAACAAGAGCAGCTGAATAAGTTCTCTCTTGTTTGTCTGGGGTGAAGCATGTGTTCTCAGGGCTGGCCTTTTCCTCAGGGGGAAAGATAAAGCCTTTGTCGGTGCTAGAAGTACAAATTCCAGGCCAGTTAATCTCTGTAAATCAGGAGTTCCACTGAGGATAGTTTGCAATTTAAACTGCTTATGGTACAGCCAGTCCAGAGACAGAAATGGCATCTGCATATCTAACATGTGTGAGGAAAATACTCCTTTTACGTGTCCCCATATCATTTTCTCCCTCAAGCAAATAAGTAAAGCCATGCAAAACAAAAGTGAAAGGAACAATGGAGCTTGTGATTATTATTAACTTCTAGTTTGGGGACTCATTTTCTCTACTCTTTGAGCCCCATTGGCAGTTTTCCATTCACTTCAGTTTGGACAAGATCAAGCTTGTGATATTAACTGTTCTCTGATTGTGTTACGGTATATAAAAGATAAAGACTCAGCCAAGAGACCCAAAAGAAAAAAAAAATAAATATCTCAAGCACCAGGAAAACAGGGAAATATTTATTCTTTCATGAATAATTGCTATATTCTTTAACTCCTCTAATGTAAAGTAATTTTACAGCAGCTCAGTGAGTTTGCAGCATGTAAACTTGTAAGTCCCATAATTGCCTTTTCTGCCCTTTAATGCTCCTTTATTATTGGTGCTTTGGCAAGAGATGACATCTTAACAAAACTCCGTTCCTAAAAACATGAACTATCAGTCCATAACTCTGCATTTTGGAGACTTATTGTTGAAGACTGTGCTAGTACTGTCCAGAGACCTTGCAGACAGCAGACACAAGTGTGCATTAGGTGGGCAGCATCCTTAGAACAACAGGTCTTAAAATCCAGACTTCAAGCATTTGCTTGCTCTAAGATATGTAAATTTTTAGACTTAGTAAAGAGGAATGACAATAGCCCAAGAAAATGAAAGATGTAGTGTTGTTTTTTAAGGCATATCAATACCAATGTGTTCTGAAATTTTAACTTTTTTTTCCCCCTGTGATTTCCTGATAATTGTTTTCACTTCTAAAGACATCCTTTAGTAATTTCTGAGAGCTGTTTGAATCATGCCATTTCCCATGACTCGAGCATATGTGGGTGAGTCTATCCAGAGCAATGACAGAAAAACAGAATGATTTTCCCACACGGCAGACAGATAACACTTTTCCCAGAACAGGGCAAAATCAGCTTCCAAAAATACTTGTGAAACCACATGGAGAGGGGGTACACTCCAGCTGGCTGTAGAGCCTGTTGGGCCAGAGGGTGCTGAAGACCTCCCTGGTATCTTCTTACAGTTAAGTAAGGTAATAAATATATTTACATTGGGTCTTTGCCTGCATCTCAACCCAAAGCTAAATCGTTGTGCCTTTTCCAAGTAGCACAGTGTACATAGTGTCCTTCTAGTTGCTCTTTACAGAGATACTTTCACATGGGGGCAGTTTTCTTGGTGTGCCACATGCTCCCTGGTACCAAAGCTTTACTGAAGCTAAAGGGCAATTGTTGCACACTTCAAGAGTGGGATGCCATAGCTGGAACCTTCACTTATTTAAAATAAATTACACATTAGTAATGTTATAAATCTTGACAAAATATTTACTTGTTGATAGCCCCGTTTTATGCTTAGAGGTTGTTGTCAACTATCCTTTTGCTATGAGTGATTGTATTTTGGCCAAGAAAAAAGGAATGATTTTTAGACTCTCTGAGAAAATGCCTATAAGTCTTTATCACTTGGGAAATCAAATGTTGCTGTTGGATCTAATCCTAGTTAAATGAATGAGGAAAATTAAATTCTGCCATGAGCATTTCCTATTCACCTTATACCCTTTGCCAGCCAGAGTTTTGCTTGCCTACTGATTCCCTTCATTTTAAAAAATGTTTTGTAGAAGTCTTCCTGCATATGATGCAGTTCACATTTTCTTCTTGTTCCACACATGCAGAGAAAAGTCAACTGTTTGATCGGTGCCAGTGGAAGGGCATCTGCTTCAGCGTTCACAGTGTTACCTGCCATTTTCCAAGGAGGAACTTTCTTTTCTTCAGTAGGGAAACATCCACTAGACCTTGGTCCTGTGAGGGATGTGGCTGTGGCTCTTTGGTGTGGGTGTCAGCAGCAGCTGGTGTAGCTATGCCAGCCTGGTTTTAAGGCACTGGCAAGGGAATGGCTCTGGAACAAAGAAAGCAGACTGCAACCCTTTGGTTCTTGCTGAGGGCCTTGCCTGCTCAGACATCAGGTTTCCATCCTCTGCCAGTGTGACTTGCTGCTTAAGGAAACCCTCTTGTGACAAAGAGGGCAGAGGGGCCAGGCTGGGCTGAGTGGGGTCTGCTCTGTGCTGTGCAGTTCAGGGGAGGCCACGACTGCCAGGTCCCACTCCTTGGGAATTCATCCAAACACCACGAGCCTGAGGTCCCCTCCATGTCTGCCTTTATTGCTTTAATAACAATTTGTCAAGAAGTAAGACTTGTGAGTTTGATGAATACAGATGAGAGATTTGAAATATGATTTAAGTAATCTTAATTAGGCTGCAATAAATAGAAATAGTCATCCCATAGGCAAGTGCCTTAAGGTTACACCAGAATTTTATTAGAACTGAGCAGCATGGTAACAAAATACAAGCACTACAAGTACTTTTATTTCCTTTTGCTCCTTCTGGATTCATTCAGCAGTTTCACCTGTTATTCCTGGTACCCTGTGTTACCAGTTTAGCAGTCTGGCATGTTTGGCATTGGTGTGCTTCCCATCCTGGATACTTCATGGATCAGTGTTTCACTTAGGCAATTTCATTTATGTTGCCAGCATCAAAGGATGTCATCCCGATTTTGTCTCTTGGCTGCAAGTACATTACAGAGAACCAAATGTTCTCTGATTACACTCAGTGAGGGCTGGATAGACTTCCAAAAATACCTCTTAACATTGTATTGGTGATGAGAGCATTGCAAAAATCAAAGGTACCGAGACTGTGGCGTATTTCACATTTTTTAGTTCCTTCTTCCACAATCCTTGGAAAAGTTCCTTTTCTCCCTGGCATGTCACTCCTTTGATTTGCACTGAAGATGTCCAGATACATAATCCTGCTAATCTGGCAGTTCTAGTCAGAGTGATACTCCAGTTCTAGGCAAACAGTGTTTCTGGCAGTTGAATGTATTTGCACAACAGTTTCTTTTCCACCAGTAGATGGCATTCCCCAGGAATAAGCTGGAGGCACGGCTGCTTTCTGTATCTCCCCTGGCCCAGCCAGGAAGGTATTTCCATGGCAAGCTGATGGTAAGCACAGACTCACAATATTCTCCCCAGCATCCCTAAACATGCATTTTATCTGTATCAGAAGTCACTGGGCATAGTGGATACTGAAAGTTCATGTAAATTCTAGCCATAAATTTATCCATTGAGGGTAATTACACACAAACCTGCAACTTCATTCTCAAGAATTCCCTGTACTGCAAATCCTTGGAGACTAGGAGGGTGTTCTGGGGAAGTTTCATTTCATTCTGGGGAAGTAATCTTTATATGATTGCTTTGTTTCATGCTCTTTTCCCAGCAAAGCTTTCTGTGGAAGACAGGATTTAAGTCACTGGGCCTGATCTGGTTTGGATATTCCATATTAACCATAATTAGCCCTTGGTTTTCAAAATCTCAGCCTTGATCATAACCAGAACCAGATGATGAATTCTTGCATCAAAGGGAAACATAATTAGGGCTTTGCTGTGGAGAGCAGCCTCCATCCAGCAGGACAATGCAAGATTAAATAACAAATGAACATCAATTCTGAAAACACTCATAAGTGACTAAACTGAGATACCTGATGTGTTGGAGGAAAGGATGTCAGAATCAGAAGAGAGATCAGAAGAGAGTATCAGAATTGGCCATTGGTGTTGGAAGGCAGTGCACAGACCTGGCCTGATACCAAACCACTCAAAGCTGAAAAGGCAACATGTTTGAGTTACACAGGTGAAATTTGGTTGTATTGCAGTGTGTCTGAGGCTCATGTTTCCTTCTGTGATGTGGCAGAGGTACAGCCATTTAGGCCTCTCTTCATTCATGCATTCCGGATGGAAGCTGAAAGACTGGAGAAAACTGAGCTTGAGTTCCCCAAATCTCTAGAGGTGCTGCAGTGACAGCTGTTGCAGGGAGAGTGGGGGAAGAGGGAATTGCAGCCTGGTTATTTGGACACCTGCTTTGGTTTTTGATTAATAACCCCTGGCCTTCTTTTTATTCCCCTGGAGAGTGCTCTAATTGTAGAATTCCAGCATATACACATCCCTTTGCCATCTGCAATTGAGAAAAGAAGTAATTAAAATCTGTTTCTTTGAGAGTTTCCTTTTGACTAGCTTTTGTGTGGCTTCACTCTCAGTGTGCTGAATATTTGTGGACCTTTTATTGAAATGCCAGACACACCTGAAGCACCTCACTGTGTGTAGTGGTGGGAATATCACATGGGAGAGAAGCATCTGAGAGACATCAGAGTACATAGGAGGTGTTAAAACATTAATGTAGTTGTACAGGGTTCTAGGTATAAGCAGTCTTGTCTTGAGGGGAGAAAATACAATTTTTTGAAAGGGTGCTATTCAACAGAGCTATGAGCTGGTATCTATGGAAACTTAAAAACTGCTCTGGAGAGAGAGCTGAGGAATGGCAGGATAATTAGCATTAAATACCTCTTAATGACAAACACTGGAGCTGACTGTCTCACAGGAGACTTGCAAACTTTGAAAGAAATGCTTGATCATAAGGATACTCTTCCACTGTCAGAAGAACAGAGAAGTCTGTAATTTACCAGCCCACAAAGGACCCTCTGCAGCCATGGGCTGGCTGTGTGGGAGGATGTCACTTAGGGAGGAGATAAAGATCACATCAGAGGTGAAGCCTGGCAAACTCAGCTCATGAAATGTATAGTATATGAAGGTTCAGTTCACAGGGTGCTGTGAACCAGAGACTGGCACAGGGTGACAATTAGAGAATGAACTGGCAGATCATGAAGGCTTCATTAACAGATGGTAACTGACAGCAGAATAATAGGGGACTTTAATGGGTAATAACATTTCTTCTTAGGTATGTCTGTAATGATATAAATGCCCTTTTCTTGCTAATACCAGGACCTGGTAATTATCATCAGGGGGATTGTCTTGCCCTCAGATTTGCACTGTATTTTATAGTCATTGAACCAGCCTTCAGTGCCACTTTAGGGTTGGGAATTTCATCCTCTTTTCTCTTCCTTCAGCTGTTAATATTAACATTTTGATTTAACTTGTAATTTCATGTATACTTTTATATTCCAAGTGACCCATCTTGTTTATGAAAAAAAAAATGTTTTCTCCCTAAGCCTTTCAAAAAAGTTTTGACCTTTCAATAAAGAAATTCAAGGATTTCAATGTGTGTGTATTTATTATGTCTGGCTCGTAAAAAAATAGCTTCTGACATTGCTCTGCATTTTTGTAGCTTTCAAATCATCACCTCAACAACCTGTGTAGGCTGTCTGTGAGTCAAAAGCCAGATTTCAGTGGAATATTTGTTTGGTCCTGACCATGAAATATTTAAGAGATGGTCAGAAGAAGAAAGTGATCTGGGATTTATAGAAATCAATAAGACTCCTCTGCATTTTTCACGCAGCTTCACATCCCAGTCTGAATTTTCAGTGAATTTCATGTCTTTCCCTTTGTTGCTCTGCAGGGGTATTGGTGTAAATTACCAGATTCCACTGAGATTATACAGTAGGTGCCTCCCAGGGTTAATCAAGACACTGGTGTTTGGGGTCTGTGCTTCCCAAAGACTTTCCAGAGTGACCTTGGCTTTGAACACTGGAACCTGAATTAGATGCCTGAAGGTATTGTCAATCCTCACCCATCCATGTCTGTCTGATGGGACACAGTGTAGATTAATCAAATTTATTTTTCATCTTGCTTGTAAGAAGGATGATAAAAAATCTGCTGCATTAAAATTTGATATTCATCCTTTGATGATGAGTTCAGTTTTATTATTTGTACAAAGAATGTAATTGAAATGGAGTGGAAACACAGGTGCTGCACTTCTAGCTATGTGGTGAACTTGTCATCTCATTATAGAGATTAATGAGTTTTTTTCCACCAGATCAACCTTCTGATTTTCTCTGATGCAGCAATAGCTTTATTTATTCCATGGGTAGGGTGAAGAATTTTTGTAAAAGTTTCAAGGTGAAAAGGGTATAACATTTCTCAGATACTCAAAGGTCATACACCCTAGATTGATTATGGCTAATCCATGCTGGTTTTTCTGAGAGGTGGCACTATGGTAAATGAGAAAATATGTTACAATTGCTAATGATAGATATTATTGGCGTTTTTTCTCTTCATCACCTGTGCAGGTTTTCAAGGGCTCCTTACAGTTAGACTCAAGCTCTGATGCATCTGCTCAGGCTGTGACCACCCTTTGGAGTCCAGCCTGAATGGGAACACTTAAACAATAACAGGTTATTGGCTAAGAAGGATCTACTCCATAAGAAAAAGCTCCCATTGCCTTCCTGTGAAATACATCAAGATCTGTGGAAGCTGCCTGTGTGTCTCTTCTGCAGCTGTTGGTTTGTTGGGTTTTGTTGGCTTTTTCCCTGCCAGGACTCTCTTCTTTAGTCCTCATGCAGAGGTTGTGGCTGCACAGGAACTTTTCATAGAAGCAGAGATGCACAATGGATGGGATTCTTGGCAATCATCAGGTCAGTGGTATAAAACCAACCAGAAGGTGTCACCTTAAAATATTTTTCTACATAATCATCTGTGACATGAAACTAAGAAAAATAAGGGTTGTTTTGTTTCCTATGGTCATAGTCTTTGCTTTAACTAACTGTCACAATTTGATGTGCTGATAGCAGCTTCATTTTCTTGTTCAAAATGTCATACAGACTTTGCTCCTAAGCCAGTGTCAGGAGGGATGCTCTCCCTGAACAGACTGTTTTCCTCAGCTGCAGGGACAGCAGAATAGCACATTTATCACCACATCCTGAGCAGTCTCCACTCCTGTTCCAGTTTGCTAACAAGGCTACCTAAAACCAGCAGAGCTGCTTCCTGCTCTAAATGAAGCAGCTGCCTTTTCCAGATGCTGCTTCTGGGGCTCTGTGTCTCCATCTGCTTTGGCTGCAACAAAACCTTCGTGTTTGAAGGATCTGCTTCTATCCCCAGTTAACCTTATCAGACCAGGATCCCTCTTAAAAACCAACAAACTATGCAAAGAAATCATTTGGGCAAGGTTTCCTGTTTCTGAGCTGATCATTTCACTTTTAAATTCTGTTATACTTGAAGTTCTTGGCTCTGCAGTAACTGTTAAGGGTGTTAAGCCTGCAACAAGGGCCCTGCTGAGTACCTGCTTTGGAGTGATGCCTGTCTAACTTACATCAAAGTTACAAGGTGCTTATGTAGCTTGAGTTTTAAGATATCTATGTAACCTGATACCTATCTAACCTGAATCATAGCTTTTCATACCTATACAACCAGATAGAACTTTTTACACAATGAAATGGCTAGTGTATGGTTAACTAGTTGCTTCAGCTGAATAGACAAAAAAAGAAGAAAAAACTCACCAGGTCCACCTGCTTTAGAGATAGATAAGTATAGTACTAATGAAAAAATGGCAAGTGCAAAACCAATTAGCCACAAAACACTCACCACTGGCAAAGCAATAAAAAAATACCTGCTCTGTAGACACCAGTCTGTGGGGATTTATTTCCAGCCTAGCTTTTGGGCATCAGGAGGGAGATGCTTTAGAAGAGAGCAGTGGTGCCAGGCTGCCTTCTTACTTTAGAGTAAGATATTATCATATCATATCAATAATATAATATCATTTTGTTATTTATGTCCATGGTCTCAGAAAGCTTAAGTGAATAACATAATGAGTAAAGTATAAAAACTTACCATATATCTAAAGTATTTAGGCTAACCTGGTTTCCCTAGAAGTCAGGCCCTTTTCTAGTCACAAGTAAAATATTTGCTGTATTTTTCTTTCTGGTAGCTAGGAAAGGGGTTTTGTATCATTTGTGCTTTTTTTGGGTGCAGCTACAATCTGCTCTGTTACTGATTTCATGTTGTCTTTTCCTAGACTGAGTAAGGTTTCTCTGTTTATATGCACATATACAGACACACCTGAAATGCATTTTCTGTCCTCTCTTAAAACTCATTGTTTTTGCTTGGATTGCTGCTACCATTTTGTTCTTTCGGCCCCCACTTTTACACTTTATCCTTGAGTTTTGTCCTGGCTATGCAAGTTTCTGTGGGACTTTTTGGTTCCCATGCAGTACAACAGCTCAATGTAAGTGGCACTGCAGTGTGATTCACACTGAAAATAACCAGCCTTGGTCCTGGCCTTTTATTAAGAGTTACTGGTTTTTATCATTCCCAAGTATGTATCAATTCTGGCAAGGAATTGTGACAAATTGTTTTTACCAGGTTAACTGGACAAGTGATGAGTACAGTAACTCCTTTCAGTCTTTCCAGTGCAATATCTGGACATTTCATTTTGCTCCATTATAAAATTTGAAAAGCCAGGCCATGTGTTGTTATTAGCAGAGTTCTAGAAAGAACAATGTTTTATTAACTCAAGGAAATAACTACATATCAGGATGGATATAGAGGCATATAGAAAGTAAATGTATGTAAATATGGGATGTTCCATTTGGGACCAGGTTTGTTTGATACAGTTAGAGAAAACCACTTGCCATTATCTTCCTCTTATCAGTAGCAGAGCTCTAACAAAAACACTGTCTCTCCCAGTCCCTCTCAGCCTTATCTTCTCTGAGGTGAAACATCTGGCTCAGAAACATCTGGTGTTAACTCCTGGACAGCAACACCTGTTTGTGATAGGGGGAGTTAGGACTGTGCCATTTCTTGGCAGCTTTTGAGAGGAGTCTGTCTGCTGCCTTGTCAAAAGCAGCATCTCTCACTGGGCACATTTGTTAGAAGCATATTGATGAGATATTCCTGTGAAGGCTTTTCAGGTCCTTGGCTGTATTTCAGTGCCTGCTCACTCCTCCAGACTTCAGCAGGAAAGCAGGAGCTGGTGTGTCACACAGGGAGCTGTGCTGGGGATGACTGGTGTACTGTTGCCACTGACAACGTGGAAACCTCTCATTTTTGTACTTGGAAGGGAGTTAATGAATGGAAGGAACGTGGGATGAAAGTCAGTGACAAGCACGTGCCAGGGTGTGGTTACAAGTGCTGCAGAATGCTTGATACCAAGAGAAGGATGTTAGTAAAAGATGCTTTTTATGGACAAGAATTGTAATGCTGGAGTTTTATCTGTCCAGCAGGAGGCTGCATATTTAGTGAGTTACAGCTGAGACAGGAGACTTTGTTCAATCAGCCTTTGTTTGTAAGCACCATCAAGGACACACAAGAAATAGTTTTCATCCCCTGGGATTATCACACTGCTGGGCACTTCCCACCCAGCTGGGCACGTCCATGCTTCCCTGTGCCACCAGCTCCTGGAACAGTGCTGAGCACACACAGCAATACTGCCTGGGAGCTGGGGGAACTGGGCCACCCTCTGCAGCCTGTGCTCTAATGCAGCTTTAATTGGATTTCTATTGCTTGCTTCCACCAAGCTTTGTTCCAGCCACAGGTGGGGCCACTGTCCTACTGTGGATGGGGCTGAGCTTTCTGCCTCAGGAATACTCTTTGCATATAAATTGCTCTTTATTTCAAACAGCATAACAGCTATCCTGTTCAGAGAACAAGGATATAAGAGGAGGGGGTCTAAAATGATGTAGTAAAAGAAAAAGCAATAAGATATTACAATTAGGAGCTCTACTTATCTAATAATGAATATTGTTATTTTCATAGAGCTTTAACAAGTAATTTTGTCTTACATTGGTATTTAAATGGAGTTGCCTTTGTATTAGCAAGAGAAGAATTTTTGTTTAAAGTACTTAGTGGGGATATTGCTGCTCACGTTGGTGTTTCACTTTCCTGCTGTACCTCCAGAAGCTGTAACTGGAAGGCCACAGCAGTGCCAGTCATTGCCCAGCTGTGGCAGTGGTGGTGCTCACCTGGTTTCCCTGCAGTGCTGCCCAGGGTTCCTGAGCACAGCCCCTGCTGGTTCCTGTGCGACAGTGGGAAACCAGGTCCTCTCTGCAAACCAGATTGTGCAGTGGGGGTGAGGAGGGGCCCACGCTGGCTGTGAGCTTTGTGCTGTCCCTGTGAGCAGCTCTGCACGGTGCTGGAAGCTGAGAGCTGCACGGGGCCTGGGAGATGCTGCTGCCCACGCAGCGGCACCTGCAGAACGCTGCGCTTGAAAGGGACTCGGAATTCCTGCCTTTGCACACTTCAGAAATACTTCAGACTATTTTTTCACATGCTGGATATTTCCTGTGTGTTTTTCCTTAGGAGGGAAGCTGGCAAGGGCTCTCCCTTGGAGCTGTCCCTGGAGCTCACTAGCAGCAGTCCTGTGGTAAGGACAATCTCTGGTTACTTGGTGAAGGAGTCTGACTGTGCAGGCAGAGCAATGGATTCTCATCAGCACACAGTGCTTTGCTTTGCTCCCAACCAAAAGGTTTAGCTAAAGAAAGAGCATAAAAACAATATTAAGAACTTGGAATTTATTTTATTTTATTTTATTTTATTTTATTTTATTTTATTTTATTTTATTTTTAGGTGGCCAAGACCCATTTTCCACCTCAGTGGAATATGTTCTACATTACCGACACTATTCCAGGGTGGGGATGTGTACCAAGGAAGGAAATGCACTTTAAGTGCATTTCAAATACTTTAAGATTTATAATTTTTATTTTTAAATAAACAGGGATCTGGTTTTGAAGGGTAAGATTTGCAGCTAATTAAAGGGCCACCAGAGAGGAAACAGGTTTGGATAAAACCAAATTTTTTTTTTTAAAGAAAAATAATACTTTATTTTACACTACTTAATAATTATTTTATTTATTTATTTGGGTATAATTTAAGGATAGTATATACAGATAAAAATGCATATTTTCATTGTCATATTTGAATTAAAACACTTCACTAAATAATCAAAATCTGGTTTTGAAAAAAAAAAGCTCTTTTTTTCATTAGCTAAATTAACAAGATGTTAATTGAATGCATTGCAGTTGTTTGGAATCACTGGGTCACATATTCTATTGCTTTATAAACCACAGACCTTAGAATGTACCCCAGTACCTGCTTTACTGAGCAGAAAACCTGTATTTTGTCTGAAATACTTCTTTCTTGAGAAGCTTTCAACATATTTTTAGAATTCCCAAGTATCTTCAGAATTCTGTTAGAACAAGAATTGGCTTTATCATTTAAGTGTATGTAGTTATGGGTTGTGCCATTATTGCAGCACGTAGGATCATTGTGATTATGCCCAATTTGCTGAGCAGATTGCAGAATCAACACCAGAAGAGCAAATCCACAAGTCCAGTGTCCTGTGCATTCTCTCTTCTGGCTTCTCCTGCCCAGGCTGGAGTGTCTGTGCCTTCAGTGCTCTGGCTGGCACTGCAGGGAGCACAGTGACACAGCTCCGGCTGCCCAGCTGCCATCTGCTCAGACACCCATGGACACACTGACAAGTGTTTGTCAGAAATCACTTCAGGCTAATTCATCTCTTTTCTGACACACTTTAGTAGCTAATTTTTAAGACCTAAAGCCGTCATTACTACACATTAGTTGTCAAGATAACAACACAGCTGTCCTCTGGAAAAAGAACCTAAAGTACTTGAACTATCACAAAAATGTAGGAGAATTGCCTTTAAATGGCCATGTTCAAAATTTTAACTGAGATGAAAGGAAGGAAAGGAAGATCAAAACAACATATCCCATCTCCAGCAGCTGCATTCTGTTGGATCATTAGTAAATTTAATTTTGTTTTGTTTACAGTGAATGAAGAGGTGCAATGATCACACAAAATCACTAGTGCAAGTGATTTTCATTCTCTTCAATCATGCCTTCTTCCTGACATAATTGTGCCTAACAATTTGTTGCATTCTGCATCTGGCGTTATCATGATTTCATCTTTACTTTTAATCACTATACTTTCAAAGATGTGGTCAGCAGCTCTAGAGGGGCAGGAAGTTGAGGAGTCAGTAATGGCAATGATGCCAGTGAAAATTTTGACAGTAATAAAGCAAAAACCAGCATTCACTCTGCTATACAGTGCTAAATGCCTGATATATGAATCTCACAGCATTAGTCATAAAGCTGAAACCTGTTTACAGTTTCTGGTTTTGCCTAAAACCTCTATTTATTCCCATCAATTCTTAATTTCAATTTTAACATCTGTTGGAAAAATCTGCCTATTGTTTCTCTCCAAACAAAGAGAACATTTTGTTGTGGGCTGTGTTCCTGTTGCACTCTGCAGCCAGTTGAGGAACTGCAGGAGCCTTGTTTTATGCCTCTGGTGCTCCTGACAATTTTGAGGCATCTGAAAAAGAGCTTCCTGGCTCTTTTAAGGCCTTTCCCCAGAGAGATGAGAGTCTGAAGAAGGGCCCTTCACAGGCCCAAGGGAACATGATCAATAGCTCTTCTGCTGCAGGTGACTCAGTCAAGCACTCTGCATGAACTTGAATTTCCATTATTATGTAGAGTCCTATATGAAGAGTTCCCTCAGGTGAGAGCATGGCTGAGGTGCAGATATGTCTCAATATGTGTAAAATAATGGGAAGGAAAAAGGGGAAAAAATAACCCCCCACCTATATTAAATCAGTCCTCAGCTGCACCCAGTTCTGAAGCATTCTCACAGAATCACAGAATGGGTAAGGTTGGAGGTCATTCACCCAATCTCCCTGCTCAAAGCAGGGTCTCCTAGAATGTTCCTTTGTCTGCTCTTCAGTGGATCTTGAAAACAGAACTGCAGTATCCTCTTCAATGAGCAAAAGGGCTAAAATCTCTTTTACCACCTCCTTGACAGGAGGACACAAGAATTTTGGAAGCAGTAGAGTGAATTGCAAGAGAAGAATGGTCTATTAACATCAAAATCCAAATAAGCAATGCAGTTATTGGGGTTTTTTAAATATAAAGTGGCTCTTAGAACAATCCTAAAGCCACCCAGTATCTTCCTGAAGAAGCCAATATTGAGAAGATTCTGAAAAGAATTGAGAACAGGTTTGAAAAATTCAGTTGCTTTTCTGGTAAGAATCAATGCATTTGGATTTACAGTGGTTTAAGTTTATACTGCTACAAAAGAAAATCTAAAGACTGAAGAGATGCCCATCAAAGAGCACCAGTTATCTAACCCAATCTGTAATAAGCCAACTAATTAACAGCAATCTACAGTTATGTGACACCATTCATCCCCTGCCATAAAAGTGGTTTGCAAATGCATTACTGAAACCTATGCAGTAAAAAAATATTATCTGCATTTTACAGTGCAGAAATGGAGGCTTAGGAAGACTACAGTGATTGCCATGGCAACAAAGAAAATGTGTGCAAAATGAGAAAAGTACACAGAAATGTTTTACTGTCTTATGTGGTGGTCTCCTTCTAATTTTTTTCTTTTGTGCATACTTGTTTCTTTCCCATCGCTGTCACATCTCTGCTGGCTTGGCTCAGCTGCTTACTCCCCACATTTCATAGACATTTTCTGATTTGCAAGCCTTATATTAACTAACAATTTTTTTCTTTGTGTGTCATTAAATAATTTGATCTTTTTATTTAATTTGTAGTTTAAGATTGCCTTGTACTGAGACATAGTTAAGAAGACACTATTTTAAGACATCTTAAAGCAGAAATAGTTTCTCCTCTCAAATGAGATATGTGTATGTCCACAAAAGAGAATCAGTACCAGCAGCAAATTAGAATGAAGAGGTTTTTTGGGTTTTTTTTGGGTTTTTTTTGAATAGGGACACTGGCTAAAACACTTTACTATTTTATTTCAGCTTTTTAACTCTGGATCAGATTTTCAATTGGCATGAACAGACATTGCTCCAGGGAGATCAGTGGCACAATGAAGGTCTGGTTGAGAGTGGCCCAGTGGGTTTGTTATCCTACATGCACTCTGCAGATGGGTGGGTTTTCATAAGCCCATGAAAGGCTATCCCATATGGAAGGCAGGGATATCCTGGCCCTGCTGGCTGTGATAACTTACCTGTGATTACTGGAGCCACCAGAGCTGCACCGTGGAGAGCTGGGGCTCCTCTCACCCAGTGGGGTGTGTTAGCACCAGGCTTTGAGCCATCACAGCCTCACTGCTGCCTCTGTGGCACCTGCACTGAACTACTGTGGTCTGTGATATGTCTGGGGACACCCAGGTGAGCCAAGTCCCACAGGTGGGGTTTGTTTTACCACTGTGTTTCTTCAGTTAAAATTACTGAAATACCAAGAGACAATTAATTATCTTTTAGTAGTGAGACACTAGTTCCTCTCTGCATTTCCTTAGTTTTATGTAGCTGCACTTATGTGTTAATTTCTGTAAAGCAATTAATGACCTTTGTGATTTTCAAACTCTATTTGCTATGTCAAGTTTTGAAGTGGAGGCCTATTTCAGATTTCAAAAGACAGAGTTCTGCATATGAGCACCCCTTGTTGTTTTAGTATTTCAAGGGAAACAGCAGGTGAAAAAAATCTATTTGGGGCTTAAGATAAGGCTGGGGGTTTTAGAAACATCTCAGTGATCCATCTCATTCACAGGAGCAACAGCAGTGAGATTTCATTCAAAAGTGTGAGAGCTGAGAGCAGAGTGTGAGGGCAAGCTCTTTCTCTTCCTCCTCTCAAACTCAGGAGTGTCATTGTTCCATGTGAAACACTGCCAGTCCTCAGGACTTCACCCACACCTGGTCAGTCTTACACAGGGAAAAAAAAAAAAGCTTGGGAAAGAGTGCAAAAAAGAGTAGCTGAGGTTGAAAGGAAAGGAAACTGTGCTGTGCAAAAGGAGACTGTGAGTTGCCAGATGAGGTTCAGGAAAGCACAAATTCATGTTCAATAATAAACTGGATGGATAAACATTGTAGGGAGAAAAATAACTGAGTTCAGGAAAATAACTGATGGTCTGCACTCTGCATGCATGTGCAAGATGAAATTGGAAGGTTTCCAATAAGAGGACTGTTTCTATTTCCAATATGAGAGGAAGGAAACCAACTGCAGAGGAGTTTTTTGACCAAATGGAGCTTAGTATGTCCATGACACTTGGAGCAGCAATCACTGGCTCTGGAAATCAAGGGCCAGGGCTGTGTTCCTTTGAAGCAAAATAGCTCTTTACAAGGATTGAGGATAATTAACTGAACAGTGTCTAAGTCTTTTATAGTGGAACAATCTGCCCCCAGCTGTTTTGTAAATAAAACAAGTAGGGGTAAATGGGTTGTCCTGATCTTAACATTGTGCCAGTGTTTCACCTTGGTGAGGAAGAACTGATCTTCCCACTCTAATCCCTGAGGAGTCCCTGAATTCACTGTACCTTTTTAAGAGGAAAAATAATCAAAACATGTAAATATGGGAACCTCCATAGCCATAAGTTTATGGCTGTATAGTTACTCATCCACCAACACCCCCAAGTCTTTCTCCCCAGGAATAGTCTCAGTCTATTGTCTGCCCAGCCTGTACCTGTGCATAACCTCACACTTGGCTTTGTTCAAACGCATGAAGTTGGCCAAGAGGCCCCTTTCAAGCTGTGAAAATCCCCCCGGATGGCATCTTTTCCCTCCACTTAAGTACTTAAAACATGCCAATTTAAAGACACTTGATTTACAAACACACTCTGCTCTGGAAGCCTGACATTTCCAATAAGCTTTTGGGAGGGATTCAGATGTTAAACTGTAATTTTGTAACTAATTGTGATAGATGACAACTCTGTGTGTATGGTTAAACACTCATACCGGGTATAATGGTTAAATTCTGACGACGTTCAACAGAAACCTCTTGGGGACTAAACCTTTCTCTTCTTGGGGTTATGATGGGCAAGGGTTGGTTTCAGCGGGCCTACGGAACTCCTGCTCGGGTGGTGCCGGGATGACTGGGGCTGTGCCGTGCCGTGCCGTGCCGTGCCCGGTGCTGCTGGGGCGGGCAGGGAGCGGCTCGGGGCGGGCACGGCTCCACCGCCGTGTCGGAAATCCACGGCAGCCCTCTGGTGGCCGCCGCTGTTCCCGAGCAGTTGCTTTGGCTCCAGTGCCCACCGCCCTTACCGTGACACTCGGAACGCGCCGGGTGGCCTCGGGAGAAGCGCTGGGCATGGACCAGGCCGGTGCTTTACATCCTGATCCGCTGCTTTCTGTGCACGAACCGGCCAGGGCTGGAGGCAAAGCGGGGCTGCCCGGCGCTCCAGTGAATTCAGTTCTGTTAGTTGTGGGCTCCTTTATTTGTTATTGATTTTTTTTTTTCTTTTTTGAGGGTGCTGATTGTTGGGTGCTTTTACATTTTTTGCGGCTTGGCCGCTTCCTCTCTCCGGGCGCTGTACATCCCTCTCGGCAGGGATGGCAGCACTCCCAGCCGCCAGGCGGAGCGAGGAACGCCCGTCCCCGCCGGCAGGGCCGCCCGTTGCCTGCGGGGCCGCAGGGGGAGGTTCCCCCGCTCCGCGCCGCTCCCGCCCGGCCCCGGAGCGAGCTCCGCCACGCACGGGACAGCGGCGGCTGCGGAGAGCTCCGCGCGCCAACGGCCGCCGCCTCCGACAGCCAATCAGAGCGGGGCGCTGCCGCCGCGAGCCAATGAGGGCGCGGCCAGGGCGCGGCGCTGGCGCCGGCAGTTGCCCGGGCGGTTTGAAGCCGAGCGGGCGGAATGGCGGAGCTGCGGCCGCCGGGACCGCAGGGGGACGGCCGGGACTCGCCCGCCGCGGGTGCTGCCGCTGCCGCCGCTGCCGGCCCCGGTCCACGGGAGCGCCCCGAGCAGGCCGAGGGTACGGGCTGCGTGTGCCTGCGGGCAGGGAGGGCGCGGGGAGCCGGGTGGGCAGGGCAGGCTGTGCTCCGCGCTCGGGCGGTGCCCGCGGGATGAGCTGCGTGGTGTGGACGGGAGGGGCGGCCAGGTGAGGCCGGGCTGCTCCGGCGGGGCTCGGATCCCTCGCGGGCCGTGCTCCGGGCAGGGAATCCCCGCTTGGCTGGACGACCCTGGCACCGGCCGGCCCGGGCTGGAAACGCTAGGGCTGGCTCTGGAAACCAGCTCTGAAACGTGGTGGAGTTGTTTTCCTGTTCATCGTGAAGATCTGGTGTGTTTCTCGGTGCCTACCACTGCGCTGAAATGGGCGGCCACTGTGTGTGGATTTGAAACGCTTCACCAAGGGTGGGTTAAGGCGTGCTGTAGAAGGCAGGATCACGATGGACCTTGGGCTGAGCAGTTCTTTGGGAACAGGAGCGGGTGGTTGATGTGACAGTTTGTGGGGTTTGCTTTACTCCCGCTCCTCTTCCCAGACCGGCAGCGGGAAGATGCCGAGAGCGACTGGAGTGCTGACTCCTGGAGTGACTATGGCAGTCGTGACAAGCCGGGCACTACTTTGGGCAGGACTGTGCCAGACGGGAACGTGCTTTTCCCGGATATTTTTCACACCAATCATCTTTTGTTTTACGAGCGATTCAGCGCCTACCAGGATTACATCTTGGGTAAGTAATTTTTTCATATGAAAGTAAGGCAGCGTTAGTTTTCTTGTAGTAACTTTAAACAATTTAGTTTAAGTGAAGTCAATTGTATATATTAAGCTGTGAGATGCTTTTAATAATGCGGGCTGGAAAAGATACAGTGTCCTGCCTACTTATGCTGTAACCTCAGCTGCTCCAGCTGGTGGACCAGGAGGCAGTAATTTTGATGTCAGTAAATAAAATAAGAATGATGGAAAGGCAGAACTATTTGTAAGGAGTGGATCCTATGCCCTATTTTAGCTTGTCTTCCTACATTTTTTTGGTATATTGTAAATCTGTTTAAGATAAGGCACAGGTTATGTGTTTAATACCATTGTATTATCATTTATTTAACACTATTCTGCTTTCATGAGCATAATAGAACAAAGTCCAACTTTTGAGGTGGTGGAGGAACATTTCAATCGTGTTGACTTTCATTTTCCAGTGGTCTGGAGGAGTTTCCCTCCGTTCCTGGCATAAATGTGGTGTCTTCCATGTCTTGTAGCGGACTGCAAAGCCTCGGAGGTGAAGCGGTTCATGGCTGAGTACCTGGAGAAGGTGCTGGAGCCCTCGGGCTGGCAGGCCATCTGGCGCACCAACGTGTTTGAGGTCCTCGTTGGGGTGAGTGGGTCCCTGCTGCCCAGGCATTTGTCTCCACTTAACGCAATTTACCTCTCTGACAGACTTTTCTAAGTCTTTCAATGCCCAGGTTGTACGTCTGTGTTGCCAACCTTGGATGTTCAAACTTGCAGTTCCATCACATGGTTGAGGAGGGAAAAACTTTGTGGCCCCTCAGCTCTTTTCTGCCCAATTAGTGACAAAATGGCTTTCACTGGCCCAGACTATCTCTTTGGATTGTTTGTATCCTGTGGGCACTTTGAAAAATGAGTCTTAAAGGAGTTCCAAAGGGCTCTGAAATACTGATTTGTTTGAGTCTGAGGACATTACTTTTGCCATTTTTTAAAAACAGCAAGACAAAAAAAAAAGGGAGGGGTGGAAGCAACTTACTGGCCTTGTTATGAGTATTATGAGGGATTTGAATGAAGTTTTGGATGCAGAAAAGGCTCTGTAGCTGTGGGGTTGTGAGGAGCTTAACTTGGGTTCTCACTTGAGCTGATGAGACGGCCTTGGCTGTACGGTGCCATTGGTGCTGGTTTGTGTGGGGACAGTGGGGACCCAGCATGGCCCTGACTGAGGCACATCACGTTGCCCTCCCTCAGCTGGATGTGCAGTTCTGAGGGCTTTCAGAGCTGTTTGTTCCCGCAGGTGGTTGATGTGAATTTCCCGGCCCTGAAGGCGGTGGTGCAGCTCAGCCAGCCGTTCCTGTGCGAGTCCCAGGACAGCAGCTTTACCCTGGAGTGCATGCAGGAGCTCCTGGAGCTGAAGGAACATCAGGTCCTGCTGCAGGAGCTCTGGGTTGTGTATGATGAGTCAGGAGAGTTTGACCAGACAGCACTAGCCATAGAGCATGTCAGGTAGGACAACTGCACCCTGCTGCTTCCCAGTGCCTTCTGTCCTGAATTCTTGGGCCATGCTGGCAGCTCCACAAGCCAAGCTTTCCAAAGTAAATCTGAGGACTGGTGCTCTGAGGAGACTGCTTTCCCTCTCTTTCACCCCAGAGTCCCTTGGACTGTGTCACCTGTAGGCTAGTACACTGTTCTTTCTCTTCAATAACATTTTGGTGGATTTTTCTCTTTTTCCTGTCCCATTCTTCTTTGTGCATGTTGCCTCTTCCCCTAAATTAGCTTTTTATTCTTTAGGTGTCTCTTCACATATTCTATTTTTTTATTCTTTATCATCTGTCTCTTCCACCTCCTTTTCTTTCAGGCACTACATGCTGTTTGAAACCTTTCTACAAATAGGCTGTAGGACTGGACAAAAAAAGCTAAAATAATAGCAATGACCTACATTGTCAGAAAGAAAGCTTAGCTGAAGGGTGATTGGCCAAAACCAAACAACCAGAAAGCCTCTGAAGCTGAACAGTGTCAGTCTTGCTATTCAAAACCAGGTTTTGGCTGTTCGCTCCCTTTTGAGGAAGTAGAACACAGGTTATTATGAATTTTGAGCTTAGGCACACAAAATCAAACTCTTTATGCAGGTAAGCAACAGGCAGGAAGGATGACTGTGGGTACTGACAGCCTCAGGGACAGAATATGAATTTCTAGAGAGAGGTGAATTCTCCAATTGGTTATGTTGTGTTTCCAGTGCTGTTGACTCTGCTCTCCTGGGTGATTTAACACTTTGCTTCCAAAGGTTCTTCTACCAGTGCATCTGGAGGACCTGGGATGAGGAGGAGGAGGATGAGTTTGATTACTTTGTGCGATGTGTTGAGCCCCGACTGAGACTGTGAGTGCAAGACCTTTGCTGTTCTTAGGGCAGAGCCACTGGAGCTGTCATGTGGGAAGAGTGACTCACAATTAGGTGTACAAAGCCCCTGTTGACTTGTAAGCCATAGCAAGTTTGTTCTAACAGCATTCACTGTCTGCTGGTCAAAATCTTCTATGGAAAGAGATCACAACTGAGGCTGCCACTTGATTTCTGAGCCTTGGTGTTCCATCAGATGGTGCCCCAAACCCAACAAGAGTCATCCTCACACTCATATGAGTTTAATCCTAATAAAATCTGGCATGGGATGCTCTATTTTTTACCCCTGGGCATAAAATAAAAACCACAACAGAGCTGTATGTAAACAAAAACTTGTAAATTTATCTTTCTCCAGGAGGAATGTGTGTAATCGTTCTCAGTTATTCTAATAAAGGCTTAGATATTACCTTCTAAATTGTTACTGTTTTTTATGGCTGTGCTTATGCCCTTTTTTAGGGTGAGTTTCTGATAGTAGACAATCTTTCAAGGAGGGTGGGCAGCTGTTTAGAAAGTAAAATGTTTGTGTCAGTTCTGATTTTTCTGGTTGTGCTGCTTCAAATAAAATGGAGCAGTGTTGATGTAGACTGCAAAGAACCTTGACTGCAGTAACTGATGCAGAGCTCAGGTTCTCTCCAGTCTCATGTTTGGGCTTTGAGGACTGTGAATGTGCCATGTGCTGACCCCTTGCTCTGAACTGCAGGCACTATGACATCCTGGAGCACCGGGTGCCTTCTGGGCTGGTAGCTGATTACCAGAACTTGTTATCTCAATGTGAAGAGCTCTATGAGAAGTTTCTAAATGTGAGGAACAGCATATCAGGCAATGATTCAGACTCAGAAGCACAAAATGTTTCCATGGTGGAAGGACTAAAGTTGTATGACCAAGTGGAGCACTTAAAGCAAAGGCTAAAACTAATTGAGAATCCTCTGCTGAGGTAAGAGGGGGGTTTGTGCAGGGAGGAGGCTCCCAAGGGGAATCACAGAACTCAGAGGAGGTGGGGACTGGAGGAAGAGCTGTTGGCTCTGTTGCTTTTGTTGCAGGTATGTGTTTGGTTACCAAAAATACGGCAGCCTCCAGGCTAAAGGACTGAGATCAACGGGTGTCAAGGTCATTCATGTTGTGCCCTGGACCATGACAGCAAATCTGCTCCAGCTGTTGACAAGAGACAAACTTTGCCCAGAATCTTGTGGAGCCTTAGAAATACAGGTGCAGTAGCAGGAATTGTCTGTCTGCTGATAGTTTTTCCTCTCAAGAAAAAATGTGGAAGGATAAATTAATTTACCATGAGCAAGATACTACATTTGCAAGATACTACACTGGTGGGATTGTTTTGTCAGTTAAAAAGAAATCATTGTAACTTAAACAATGAGTGGTAAAATTGTATGATTCAAATAATTTCTTCTAATTCATTTGTGCATTGAGTACTCTATATAAGCAGCTTCCTGGGTGCAGGAAATGAGATGAACCTGTAATAATTCTACAATGAAACACTGTAAGGCATGACACTTGAATTTAGTTTTGAAATGCCCATGTCTCCTGATGCTGCTGATAATGACATAGGGTTTGAAGGAGGAATCATGGTTTTCTTGCTTTGCTACTACATAGGAAAGAGATGTATTTTAGGAGCAGCCATGTTTAGTTTTGGTGAATTCAGACAAGACTTGGTACTTCAGCAGTTAAGAAGAGGCTGAATTCCTTAGACCCAAATGAAGTGGTTTGCTGTATTCTGATCATGTTTATGAATTACAGATTGCCAGAATGGAGCCATGGGGAAGGTCCTGGAGTAATTTTTAGGCTATAAATCTGATTTTCTGATCTGGCAACTGAAAAAATGTTCTTATGTTTACCCTGGAATTTGCTGTGAAGCAATAAATGTGTAGTTTTTATTTACTATTTGTAATCCTTCAGCATTGAATCTCTCAGTAATGTTTGTAAAGGATATCAGCCTGCCCTCTTTATCAAGGAAAAATAGTGTCATATGGACACTATTTACCACTGTGGTATTTGAACTCTGTTTGGGGGTGACTAGTACCAGGAGCAAACACAGGAGTATTCAGACTAGCTCTGATCTACTTGCTGAATTATTTGGTTTTTGTTTTCTTTACCTTCTGTCATCTATTTCTTCTTGGCAAATTCATGGCAAATCACTTAGGCACAATTGAAGTGTTGGCCTGGAACCAAGGCCTTAGTGAAGTTTGCTTTGGGGTGCATGTGCTCTTATATGTGTGCCCCAATTTTCTCCTGGGGTGAATGGGTGTGACACAAACATCAAAGTCATGTGTTAAGGCTCTTCTTTTCTGCAGAGGGCTATGATTCTTGAATTCAAAGTAGAAATTTTGTATTATTAGTGCCATTGAAAGGGTTTCTTTAAAGCAAATGCAGCAACATTTAATTGCAAGCAAGCTCTACAGGCATAAATGCATCCATTTTTACAGCATTCTTTGGGAGCTGATTGTATTTTTTTTGTCTTTTGCAGTTTCACCGTGATCCACTATCAGCTGTAAATGCCTGTTATGAAGGAGACAGAGTCATCATCTGTCCTGGCCATTATTTTGTGGATGGCATGTTCTCCATTGCTGATTCAATAGAGATAGAAGGTAGCAGGTTTGCTAGTCTAAAGGTCCTTAAACAAGTAAATGGAATGTCTTAAACTAGCTCTGTAAGGAGTGTAAGGGTTTACTCTTTGCAGAGTTTACCAGGAGCTTTTTTCTTCAGTGTTCCTGTTTCTGCTGTAGGGCTGTGCCTAATGCAGGATGGAGTGAGCTTTTTAATTAGCCACAGTGCAGATAAACTGCAGGTTTTGCTGATTAATATTTCAAATTCATAATTTCCTCTTATTGTTTGCATAAATGGTGATTATATAGGTAATAGAGAGGGTTCAACAGAAACTTAAGGGACTTGATGGTTGTAATAGTGCAAACAGAGAAGTAATTCTGAGAGGCTTCTACTAACTTAGGAGTACTTGAGAAATGTCCTTTTTTCTTCTCTGTCTGGATGTGCCTCAGGGGCAGCCTCTGAGCCCCAGTGCTGTGCAGCCCCAGGAGTGCAAGGGAAGGAGCCAGGAGGTGCTGTTAGGATTTACTGGTGGCACTTGGAGCATGTCAGTGATGGGGAGCAGGGGCTGCCAGTGGCTCTGGCACACACAGGCTCTGCAGTGACTGAAGCACGTGGGTGGAGGAGGGAACTTCTGATCAGCACTTTTTTTCTTCTGCAGAAAAATACACAACAGATGTGATTTTAGGATTTTTCTTGCAAAATATTTGTGTTTTAAACACTTTTGCTTTGCCTGGGATATGTTGTTGTCTCTCCCTCACCATTCTTGATTTCTCAGTGTATCCCTTTGCTTCAGGCAGGCACACACTGTTGCAGTGCTATAGTCTGTTTATCACTGGGTCTTCTGCAGCTGTTCAGATACTTATTTAGTTGCATTTTTATCTTGTCAAAGCTTCTTAATGAGAAGAAGGCTGAGAGTTTAATTTCCTGCTGTTCTGGACTTTATTTTTCTTACCCTTCTTGTTTTATGAGTAATTTTCTTTCTTGCCCATCTCCTGTGTGTGTTTGATTTATACAGACACACATTGTGATAACCAGTGCACCTGCAGGACAAGGGGCATTGATAAAGTGCTTTATTTATCTCAAGAATGACATTGTTCTAAAATTGTGTGTGGTGCTATTTATTGCTTTTCTTGCTTTGAGGAAACAAATAGAAATGGTGCAGTAGCACACATTAAAGGATGAGTTGCTCTATTTTAAGAAGCAAGGCATATAAATATGTATTTTTAGTCAAAGCCATGCTCTGAATAACAAGTGCTTGTCAGGTATTTAATCTTCTTATAAGGACTCCTGTTTTAGATAAGGTATTATACCAGTAGGAGCAGCCAGGAACATTTGAAGTAGCAGCATCAAGACAAACTCTGCTGGCACTAATCTGAGCAGCTGGCTGCTTTGGTGGCTTTTTTGGGATGGAGGGATGACTCATGAAAGATATGTCACTTTGCTTAGTAGAGCTTCTGTTTTATCCCAGCTACTGTGCAGTCAGTACTGAGGTTGAAAGTATGAAGATTAGTAAATCAGGGATAAACTTATAAAGTAAAAAAACAGGAACTAAATAAGGTTAAAGCAGTAGCAGCTGCAGGAAGTCATGATAAAGAGAACTTCCATGCCTGACAAGGAGGTGTTGCAGAGGCACCTGAGAACTTCCCTTCTGCTTGTGCCATGGCTGTTGCAGCTGGCTGGGAGCTGCAGCATCAGCTGTGCTCAGTGGCAGAGGGTGACAGTGGCCTTTGGCTGCTCTGGAGCCCCCAGGCAGGGGCACAGCCCTGCTGGGGACTGAGCAGCACTGGGCAGCAGGTGAGTCTTCATTCTAGAGCTGCTGCTTCAGAGGTGAAGTGTAAAGCAAGCTAAAGGCACTGTTAGAAAACTGCAGGCACTCTGCAGGACAATCATTGCTAAAAGCCCTGCTTTGGGTAATAGCATCTTTCTGTAGTGGTGAGAAGTTAAACTTTTGCTGTCCTGTGGTGCTCTCTTTTTACATGCTGGAACTGCCCATTGCCACCTCCTCTCCAGGGGTGACCATAAGTCAGTAGCAGTGGGAACAGATTTCTAGGTAATATCATGTGTTGAAGTATCAATCACTTAACTTTGCATTAAATGGCCTGTCTTTAAAACTTTCTACCAACTCTTGTTCAAAGCTTTTTATTTTCATTTTGTTTTTAACCTTTCCACTTGCATGTGGCACTATTTATTTATTTATGTACTTGGTTAGAAGCTGGCATCATGCTCGGGCACTTCTTATCTGTGTGTGCTTTCAGAAAATGATAGGACTCGTGCTGCTGTAATGGATGTGGCATTATTGCTTTCCTTATCATGATTCTTGTCAGTGACAAGCAATAAAAGCTTTACATGCTCATAAATTTTCCTGTAAGTGCTTAAATGCTGACAACTATGGATGGTTTAGTAAATCAATGTTGGCATGTGCTTGTGAGAGCTGCTTTTTAAACTGAATTAATCTGGAAGCCTGTGCAACACAGGAGCACTGAATTTTCCCCCAAATTCCATGTAAATATGGAAGCTGAATGAAGCATGCTAACAATATCAAGCCCTTTGCACTTTTTTTTCCTCATGTTGTGGTGTGATTGCTTTTTCCCCTCTGTGTTCTGGGGAGTCTCTGCCTGAACTTCTGTCCTTTGAGAGCAGACTGGAGATGCCTGTGTATCCTCAATTCCTGCACCCCCCCTGCTCTGTTGGTAACTTTTGGGAGCAAGAGCTTTGGTCTTGGCAAATGTGAGCTCAGTTACCCATCTGTTCAACTTTCTCAGATAGCTTTGCATTTTGTTGTGTGCTATTCAAGTAAAGTAACTTTTGAGTTTAGTTTGGGGTCCCTGTACCTTGGCACAGAGGGGGTGTAAGGTGGAGCTTGGCCAGTTGTTGAAAATCCTATTCAAGGCATTAAAACATCACCTTTTAAACTTTTGTCATTGATTTAAATGTCTGTTATGTACTGAGCACCTCATTGTCACCAGATAGTCTCTGAGCTTGCATCTGTCACCTCTGCTCTTAGGCTATGGCCTGCCAGATGATGTCGTGATAGAAAAGCAAGGGAAAGGAGACAACTTCTTTGACTGTACAGGAGCCAATATAAAGATCTCCAACTTGAAGTTAGTGCAGCATGATGCCGTGGAGGGGATTTTAAGTAAGTGTAAAAGCATCTTGACCTTTTTGTAACTCTTTCATAATTAGTGTTAGAATTAAAGCAGAGACCCAGTGTTGCACTTTAACAAAATATTATAAAGAGGAGTCCTACAGGTACACATGTCGAGTCTTCCCCCTCTTTTTTTAAATTTGCTTATAATGTGGAAATCACAATAACTTCTGTTTGTACTTTCAAGGTATTGTGGCTCTTATGTTTATTCTTCTACTGGGATAAGATCATTAACTTGATCTTGTTCTGCTGTTAGGGCAGCCTGACTCTGAGTGCAGCACAGTCTGTGTCAGGCTGCCTGGAAATGGAAACCATTCTTCTTTCCACAGAAGAGCCCCCATGGCAATATTCAGCTGTTGCTGACCCCAGCTGTGCTCCAGTGAGGAGCAGCACGTGCTGTAGGAGTGCTGCAGAACTTTGTTTCCAGCACCTTCAAACAGACACTCAGCTAAGTCTGAGTTGTAACCAAGGGGTTTATTGGCTGTGGCCTTGTCTTTGCAGAAGATGCTAACTAATATTTCTCCTCAACAAACATTTGGGTTCTAAACATGTTAAAATGTTTATTAACACTTGTATGCATGTATTTAATATATTTTGAATCCAAAAGTCTCTTAGGAACGTAATGAAATGAATTATTGCTGTTATAAATAAAAAAGAAGTCAACCTATAAGACAAATCTCCAACCAGTGCTCCCTTGTAGCAGTGTCCCTGCTTAGACCAGAAAAGCAGCATGAGTGCAAACCACACATGAGCAAATCAGTGAATTGAACCTGAAGTGGACAAAATGAAAATATCACACTGCAAAGCTGCTGCAGGGCTGTCTGTAGGAGGGGTTTGTCTTTGCAGAACTGGTTCATCCAGCAGTAATTGTTTCTGTGTATGTAGATGTCCATCATGGGAAAACCACACTGGAGAATTGTGTGTTACAGTGTGAAACCACTGGAATAACAGTGAGGACATCAGCTGAGCTACTGATGAGAAACTCAGATCTCTATGGGGCAAAGGTACACGCTCATTCTTAACTTGGGCTTATTTCCTAATTTAAAATAAAAGTTTATCTCTGGAAATAGTGCAGTCACTCACAGGGTGGCTTCTGTTGCCCTGGAGAGAACCTTTACAAATTCTTTTTGGACAGCTACATGTTACTGAATTAAGATTGGTCCCAGGGGTGTTGTAGCCTCTTATCAAATCCAGTGAAATGTCTCAGGCTGATTTGTGTGTGATGATAGCAAAGTGATGCAGTAACAGGGGACATCTCTGAAATAATCATTGCTGCATGGCTGGTTCATGTCCTGCAGTATTTTCTGGTCTCTCTGCCCATAGCTAGTTTTCATTTCTGTTTCTGCAAGTGAAATGCCCTTTTTGGACACCTTTGGTTCTTACAGAGGGATGCTAAACACAAAAATGGACTCAGATACTCTTTGGGTATTTTGAAGAATGATGGAATTTTGGTATTGAGGCATGAACTAAGGCACAAGCAAGTAAGGCAAGGCTGTTCAGGTACTCTTCAGCAGGCCTTCATGGACTGGTGCCCCATGCTGTGGGGCCTCAGCCTTGAGTACTGCTGCTTGAGATGGGTAACAGAGCTGTGAAGCTGGAGGGGTAACAGGGTTTTGCATTGTGCAAACTGGTAGGTGGACACAAAGATGTGCCATGGAGTGGTCAGGTTCAATGGTAAATGTGCCTAAACTACTTGTGAACTGATACCAACTGTATCTTGTAGGGTAAAAATGTGCCTAAACTACTTGTGAACTGATACCAGCTGTATCTTGTAGGGGGCTGGTGTGGAGATCTACCCAGGAAGTGCGTGCACCCTGCTGCACAATGGGATCCACCACTGCAAGGAGGGAATTCTGGTCAAGGTCAGTCCCAGTCACAAGGTACTGGTTTGCCAACAGCTAATCACTGCTACAGTTAGTGCCAGCAGGTTTGGGTTGGCCCAGAGCCCTGCTGTGCTGTGCTGGAACTCTCACCTGTCACACATGATGCTTGCCTTGCACTTGCCTTGATCCTTGCTGGATGAACCAGTTCTGTAAAGACAAACCCCTCCTACAGACAGACAGCTTTGCAGCAGCTTTGCAGTATATTTCCATTTTTATTCATTCCAGCAATTACCTGGTTTTATTTCTTATCTGCCAGAAGGAGAAAATTCCTTTCTTAATGTCTCCTGTGTTGGTAAATAATCCTGCTCTAGCTAATACAGAGAACTGATTCTACCTAAAACTAGAAGATTTTTCTGTCCCTGAAGCTGGACATGACATGTTAGATTTCTCTTTTGTTCTGCAGAACTTCTTAGATGAAGATTATGAGGTTCCCAGGATAACCATGGTTAATAATATGATCCACAATAACGAAGGATATGGTGTGGTCCTGGTTAGACCAGCAATGCCCTCTGAAATGAAGGATGCTTCAGCACAGGGAACAAAAGGTACTTTTCTTTGCTTAGAAGAAACTCCTGAAACTACTAAGTCAGTCTGGTATACCCAGGTTTTTGGATTGCATACTTCATAATTGTAAAATTTGTGCCTGTCATGAAGTACCAAAGAGTGGGATGAGTTGACAATGTTATGATTGAAGGAAATTAATTCCAGGATTTTTTAATGATGTGGCTGCTTTGCATGACTGTTGGTGACATTCTGTTTCCTGCCTTAGGGTGTACACAACCTACCCAGGCAGGTGATGAGACAGCCTGTGCAGAGGGCTCCAGGCAAGAACAACCTGGATGTGTAACTGATGAGTTGGAGCTTTATAAGCGAGCTGAGACTTCTGAACAAACTGAAAACAACTCTGAAATTGCAAATGTACTTGGGGCTACTTCTGCAAAGAAGAAACAGATACAGAGGAAAAGACTGAGTGAACTGGGATTTACAGAAGCTGATGACAACTTAATGTCACAGGAAATGTTTGTTTCTGTTGATGGCAATCAGTTCAAGTGGAATGGGAAAGGAAGTTTTGGTATCTTTTTTTTCTGACTGTCTTGATGCCTGCTGCCATTGCAGTAGGATTTGTACAGTTATTAGTTAGGTCATGTGCCAAGAATTGTGCAATGGTGTTATGCTTTTATTACCCAAGTGTAATCCCTATTAAAGGACTGCGGCTGAAACTCACTTGATTCTTCTGTCCATCTTCTCCACACCTTAAATCTCCTGGGTGAGCTGCCTTTGTGATGTACACATAGTACTTCTTTCCCTTGCATTTCATTTTAAGCCTGGCTGAGCTCTAGACAATGTCTTGTCTCTGATAGTGATAAAGCTAATTTTAAAAACAGGTTGGAGGGCCCCCAGTGGCTCATATGATCCCACCTCCCCTGGCTCCAGCAGGGCCAACACAGAGCTCATGGCCCAGGATCTTGTCCAGGATTGCTGTGGAATGTCCCCAGTGAGGGAGACCCCACACCCTCTGTGGGCAGCCTGTTCAGTGCTCGGGCACTGCACAGGAAAGTTCTCCTCATGTTCAGGTGGAACGTCCTGGGCATCAGCTCCTGCCTGTGCCTCTTGTTCCACTGCTGAGAGCTGGTCCGTGCTCTGCCACCTCCCTTTGGGCACTGACACAGGGATGGGATGTCTTCTCTAGGCTGAGCAGGCCTGATTCCCCCCCAGCTCCCTCATCCTGTCCTCACCAGAGATGCTCCTGTCCCCTCACCATCTGTGTCACTCTCAGCTGGCCCTGCTCTGTGACAGGAGGTGTGAAAGCCTTTGTCTGCATCTCACCTCTTTCCTGGTCTTTGAAGTCATTCCCTTCTGCTCCCTGATTTGTGGAAACAAACTGTAAACCACAACTGCCTCGAGTATCCCCTGTTCAGACATGTCTGCCTTTGTTCCATTTCCATTCCTGGGGCAGGTTTCATAGATTATCATATTTTTCTTTTTGGCATTGTATGATGTAGTAGTAGATTGCTTTTCAATTGTGAAGCTTTGCGTTTTCTTTTGGACATGAAAATATAAGTTCTTAATTGTCTCATGGCAGATAGATGCTTGATTATTTTAATTAGAATAATTAAATTCAGAGAGAGCAGCTGAATTAGCCAGATTTAAGTTGCTATTTCAGTGTATCCATTTATGCATGGACACTTCATTATGGTTAGGGTTATTCTGCCTTTTTTGGCTATGTGTACCAGGCTAACCCTTGCTCTTTGCTGAATAATGAAGCGATACAATAAATTAATCTCTTGGACTTTTCAAATTGCAATTTCTTTCAAAGCAATGAAGAAATTGCCAAAACCCCCACACAGATGAGTATTGGTTTTGTTTTTTCCATTAGGTATATGAGGTGCTTGTATTTTTACTCCTAATGAAAAATCAATTTCTACTGTTTGAGGATGATACTCTGCAGTTTTCAACTTAAGCATCATCTGTGTTTATGTTCCTTCCCTGACTGAGAGTAATTTCAACAAGCCAATAATTATTTTGGTAGTGCTGTTTTAGAATTTTCTTTGACTCTATTCCTATATAAGTGGGAAAACTTGTTTGAGACATTTCTAATGTTATGGGGAAATTACAGTAAAGGCACAGAGAGCATCCTCACTGATAAATGTATACTGTAGCACATAAAAAGCTGTGCTAGGAACATTGATGAGAAAAATTAATATGTATAAGACCTCTCTATTATGGTGAAATCCACCATTTCTATTCCCAGCCTAATTCCAGGACCAGCTAATGTGAAAAGCAGTTTCCAAATCCACCTTGAATTGTGGTTCATGTGACCTTTGGATACTTAGAATATAATTCCATTATGGGTTGGAGAGCTATTTTAGCTTGAACTGTATCTTACAGGATCATACTTCCTTACTTTTGCTACTGCAGTAATGCTGTTTCTACAAAACTTTGTATAAAATTGTTAGTTCTGTTTTCCTCTCTGCTCTTTATCAGAAGCAGCAGTCTGGCCTTACCACGTTGCTTTTTGAAGATGTGATTGCAGTAGAATTAACTACCTGAAATGTTTAAGAACATAGGTCTTGGGCAACACCAGTAAAATGTTTTAGAAGCTACATTAGAATGAATGATGGTTTCATTTCTACAACAACTCTACAAATAATGGAGAAAAACTCATCCAGTATTTTGAAGAAGAAAAGATCATTAATAGTAAGCTTCTAACCTGGAAAGTGTGTTAGTAAGTGAGGAAAAAAAGAACAGTGGAATAAAGCCTTAGAAACCAGTTATGCCACCAAATAAATGTTCAGACATAAAATAGCAGGGTGAACTTTCTTGAAGACAAAATGTTTTAAAGGGATCTTATCTGACTGCATTAAGAGAGTTTGATTTAAATTTATACTAAATCCATTATTGTAATGTCAGATTATGTAGAGAGTTAAAAATAAACCTTAGCCTGCTATGAATAATTCTCTATTCTAAATACTGAAATGCTTCAGCCAAAAGTAGGAAGGAATGAACACAGAACAACTCACATATCTTACCAGAATGCTGTACATGCTTTTACTTTGTGCTACTTATGCCTTTCTTTTGGGAGACCTTATTTTCAAATGAGTTAACAAGGGGTGTAGAATTAACACAGACTGGCATCATAACTTCTCTTGCTTCAGTGTTTTCGAATCCAAAAGAAAATAGTGTTTTGGAGTGTATTGATGACATCCTGGGTGCTCTCATTAGATGTGCTGCTTTGTAACATGAAGTGATTAAAATGTTATAAATGCTGATTTCAGGTGTAGGGAAATAGCTATAACTTTACTATTTTGTGGCTTCTTAGACTATAGCAGAGAGGTCTAGAGCTTTTGAGTATAGTCCATTTAACAAGAAATTCAACATTTTTAAAGGGGAAACAAAGTATCCATAGGGGGCTTCAACTTTCATATTATCTCCCCAGACAAACAGGCATTGCTGACTGACTATTAGGCATTCTGAGGACATTCCTAAGGTTTCATTCCAGATTGCAGATGTCCCTCGAAAAGGACTTTTATTTTCTCTAAACTCTTTGATTGTATAAAAATAGTTGTAATTTTGGAAAATATTTACTCAGTAAGAGAAACAACACCTAGATGTTTTACAAGTGAATTTAGTGCTGTCTGATATGCTTGACTGACAGCCCTTGGGACAGGATGCTCCATTTGGTGTCCCAGAGCAGACACACTCTAGAGTAACAATGTGCCAGAACTGTTAAAAATTCAGAGTGAAAATTCAGTCTCTTTCTGTGTTCGTGGTGGTGCCATGTATTCCATCTGTCCTGCTAATGCAGGCAGTAAAGCACACATCTCTCCTAGATACATTGACTTTATTAAGGCAGAGATCTGTCTGCATGTAAAATATGATTACCTAAACAATTCATATAGTCTAGGTCTAAGATTTCTGCCAAGCAGTTACTGCAGCTGGTTACTATAGAAACAGGCAAAGGAGGCTGGTTTATATTTGTTACTTCACTCTGTGTGGCTTTCTATTTTCTTGTGTTTTGTTTCAGATGGGAAACATGCCAGTGTAATGTCTCTACACAAACAGTTTAAAGCTGGTGTAAGCCAGTCCCATGGGGAGTGCAGCACTTTTTCCTTGTGTAAATCACTTGTTTGTGGGAGTGCTCTGCCCCAGTGCTCAGCTTCCTCAGTCATTTTTGTGTGTAAGACCATATTGGCAGAGGCACTGGTACTGTTTGTGCTCCCTCCCTCCTGGAACACATCTATTAGTTGGGTTTTTATTTAAAAAAACCCTGCAAACTGCACTAAATCAAGGTGAGCACACAAGGAAAAGTGGGTGGACATAAAAAGTGCCTGTAAAGCTCAACAGTTTCATATATCAAGACACAGTTAGGGCTTTCAAATTAGGGCACAGTGGAGAAAGTCCCAGCAGCTTCATTGACTGAAATAGAGCAGCCAGAGAGGAAGGCAGTGAGTGAAGGGCAGGGTAAGTGTCAGTGGAGAAAAAGGATGAACATGGTGAAGGACAATTGTGCTCTACATTGAGCTTTCTTCCTTGGGAAAATATTCAGCTACTGAAAACCACCAGTTGACAGGAAGGGAAAGAAATTCACAAGTGAATTTGCAAAGCTGTTCTGGGCTTTCCACCAAAGCAGTGGTGATTTTGGACAGGTAAATGGGTCAGTCTTTGTGGCCTGAACAGCTCCTATAGAATCTGGAGTGCACAATGAGTGCAGGTGTCCTTGTGTGCAGGGGAGCTGGGCCCTGGCTGAAAGCAGCCACATCCCAGTGGCCCAGGGACTCGTGGCTCTGTTTGGGGAGGGTTTGCTGCAACTGACCCAGCCATTCCTTCTTTATTCTATGTGGTTCTGCTCCTCACCTGCTAAAACTGAAAACCCATGGAGATATCTCACCTGCATACAACGCAATGCAAAGTGGTTTAGTTGTGTAATTTAAAGCTATATTTACTGCACATCCAGTCATATGTGATCTTTCTGATATGTCAAGATTCTGTGGAAAGCTTCAATTTCTTTCCATCTGTAACAAGTCCCTCCTGTACATACAACAGGGAGTGGATGCTGCAGAAGTCTTGAGGTCTGTATAGTCTTAACTTTCTCCTTCATTTAATCATAGTATTTAATCATAGTACATTAGATTGATTTAAAATTATTATAGCTATCTGGTAAAAAAATCCATAATGGAAATAGAGAATGTTAACCCAAAGAAGATTATTCTGCAGTATTTGTGCCCCAGCAGATGTTTCTCTTTGATAAGTGCTGCAATCAGTGCAAAGAATAGGGAGTTATATCCTTTCACGCTGAAATGTGCATGGAAATCTTTTCCATTTTATTAAAAAAAAAAAGGGTTTGTGGGTTTAAAAAAAATCCAGCTCTAGCCTGTGATTCAGAAGACTGGCAGGTGAAAGCTGCCTCCTGATGACCTTACTCATTCAGAAAAAGAACAGGAGTAATTTTCTTCTTCAATAGAAAATCTAACATATGCCTAAAATTCATCTTGTGATTATGGTAAATTAGCAATACTGACATGAGCAGTTCCTTTGTTCAGGAGACAGGCTGCTTGAATCTGAGTGCAGCTGAGGCCAGAGCTGCCCCAGCCATGGAAGCAGAGGCAGCCTGGCAGAGGCTCCCCAGCAGCAGGGCACAGCTCCATGCCCTGCTCTGCAGGAGCACACAGCAATCCTCCAGCAGTTATTGCTGTGCAGGACACCACCTACCTAACAAAGCCACAAATCTGTGCCTCTGGATGTTGCTCTCCATCTCTATTCCAGATCATCCATTTGGTTTTGTTTTGGTGGGATTTTTCAACCAAGCTGGGCAGATGAAAATTTTCATGTTTTCTGTCAAATTGCAGAGAAAAGTTCTGTACAGAATCTTGAGGTATTCCTGTTACTCTGTACCATACTGACAGTAAACCAATTTCTATCTTCTTTAATTTCTATCCTCTGGAGAGTTTGTAATTTTGAGCAAGTATTTTGTCTCTTATCATATCTGAATTTGGGTTTTCTAGCCGAGTCCTGTGAAGAGTTCTGTCACAGGCCCTTTGTGAGCCTGGGCAGGTCCTGCCAGGTGGTTTTTGTGTGCTTACTCTGATACAGTTCACATTCCTGATGGAGGCCTGCAGGGAGCATGGCTCATCCCTGCTGCTTGTGTCTGTCAGAAATTCTCATCCTAATTTTCGGGTTTGTTATTAAACCATTTTATTGGAAACATGACAAGTTTGGGAAAAAAAAAAGTTTCCTTCCAGTTCAACATGAGCAGGTGCTGTATCACTGGTGTGTGGCTGTCCTGGTTGTGCTGCCACACTGACATGGTCCAGGTAAATTTAACCATGGCATTTATTGTGATGCATTATCAACTCTGTACCAGTCAAATTCAATACCTGTGTTCCTGCAGAATTAGACATCAAGGATTCTTTTTTCTGAAGAAAATAGTGGTTGCAAAGCAATTTTTAAGACGTACTTTTGGTAGTTCTAAAAGCTAAGAGACTTCCTCAGATACTGAAGCATGGAAAGAATATATAATTTCATTCTTTATGTATTGAAGTTTATAAGGAATGAAATTGTTTGGGACTGAAAATCTGTCCCAAAGCCAGGCCAAATCTTCATGTAGAAATTGGATTATAGATAAAAAAGTGCATTTCTTAAGGAAGCAATCCACTGCTTAGATGTGCTCGAATAGCCCTTCTGCTTTGTTTTGGTAATTCCTGAGGATTCATGTCTGGGAATGCCAAGAACCAACCATGCTCCTTTCCCCTACCTTGGATTCATTCATGCCTTTCATGCTTTTATCCAGAATGTCTTTGCAGGGTTTAAATAGCTGTACCCTAAGCTCTGTGAGTCACTGGAGGAGAAATGGAGATGAGCAAATGAATCCTTAAAAAAACTTGTAGTAGCAAGGATTTTTAAACTGCATTAATTTCACAGGCATTGATTGCTGTGCTTGCAACAGCTACTGAGAAACTGTTCAACCTGTTCTGTGAGGACTATTCACAATGGAGCAAGGTTGCTGTTTATTGCACTTACAGTATCCTAGGAACCAGTCCTTTGCATCCATCTGCTTTTTGTGGGCACAGTTTATTTTACAGAAATTTTGTTGATGTTTCTATATAGTAAGCTGTACAAATTCTATTCATCTGCCTCCTTGTACTGGAAACTTTTTTCTTGACGATGACTTTTCATCAAAACAGATTAAAACCCTTTTCCAAAATTAAGAAATGTATATTTGAAAGTCCTGTGGTTTAATCATCTATGTGTGCTCACACTTGTGAAAAATATTGTGCTCTAATATGAGTTTGTCATGTTTTCATTCTCATATTACACATCTCTTTCATTTTATGTGTTTGGATATGTTTAGAAATAAAAGGTTGAACAGTAGTTAAGAAATTTCACATTTATTGCTCTCTGTACAGCCACATTTTTTAGCAGATACAACTGTGGTCATTCTTAGGCAGAAGGACACCCAAGGATTACTTTGTGCTGTAGTTTGAACTATTCAATGAGACAGCACACATGAAATGCATGAGAGAGGGTAAAAATATGGGACTTTTAGCACAGAAGTATTTTTAGTTGCTAATTTTGATTATATTGTCAAACAGCACAATGCATTAAATGATGACAGTGATACATGGTGATGCCACTGGTAATGTTTAATATGAGGTTTTTCTTGCACTGGATACTTAGAGCCTCTTTATGTGGACAGTTAATCTGCATTAGCTGTGCTTAAGGAAAGAGGATCAGTCAAAGAACTGTCTATTTTAATTGTAATCAATTTAGGAAAGCTTAGGGAACCATATAGGGGAGACCTCCATCATAATCTGAGCTGCAGATGTACAAAGGAAACACAAGCTAACACCAAAAAGCCAGAGAGAACTGATCTCTTCTGCAGAAGGACGTGAAGTAAACATGATTTAGAATGAGCAGCCTTGGGCTAGAGCTCTGATACCCAGGCAGGCATAGCAGATACCAGGAGATTTATGGGAGGGCTGACACTGCCCGGGGTCTCTTGCACAGCTGGGTCCTCCAGGACAGTGGCAGTGGCAAACATCCCCAGCCCTGCTGTGGTTCCAGCCATCGGGAGCACTGCACAGCTCTCTGGGGTGTGCCAGTGGTGGCACAGGAGGAGTTTGTGCCACTGTAGCACCACAGAGAGCAGGTGACAGTGGCACAAATCCTCCTCGGGCTCCTCCTGCCCTGGGCTCTTGGGAGCTGCTTTCCCTTTCCCTGGCACAGGAGCATCAGCACGGAGCTGTTTACACTGGCAGGTGGCTCTGTAGCTCCTCCAGGTGTGCTGTGGCACTGAGAACAGCCTTTGATTCTCTCTGCTCTGGGCCAAGAGTGATCCCTGGGCTCCACTGCACCTCCAGCTCCTGGCCCAGCACCCGCAGCTCTCCCAGATGTTACAAACAATTTGGTAGCTGCTGTTTCCAGCTGAGGGCTGTAAGAATGCTGGGTTGGGTAGCACCTCAGTGCCAGCAATGCCTGGGGTGAAATGGTTTTGCACATGACATCTTTTCTGTGCCTTGTGAAACCACCTCAGTCCTGGCAAGCAGAAATACACAGTCTGACCCACTGGTTATAAGTCTGAACTGGAGAAACATTTTTTTTTAAATATAACACAATTCAGCAGGTAATTTCTATTTGTCTTATGCATTTTTATGTCCAAGCTACTCTAATATTACTTCTACTTGTACTATTTTTCTTACTGCTGAACATAACCATCAGCCTCTGTTAAAGGTACTACAACCATTTTCTTCAGTTAGCAAAGGACATAATTGTCTCCAGTAAGATTTAAGCTTGTTCTTTAAAGCTTAAGTGTTCTCCTAAACTGCTGTCTGCCTGATAGCAATCAGAAATGGATATTCATTCCATCGATTCACTGCCTTCAGAAGGATGAGCTTTCTCTCATCTCAGAGTAAGACTATTTATGAAGCAATTTAATAAAAGATATAGATAAAGAGCAGGACCATAAAGCTGGGATTTATTCAGTTACTTTGGTAAGGCAGCCAACATTATATTCTTTCCATTTTAACTGATCTAAACCATTTCCTTCTGTACTGGTGTGAAAAATGCACATACCACTCAGTCAAGAATCTTTGGAGAGTCCCCTCAGATGTAGCAACGCTGTTCTTCTTCACTTAAACTCTGATGTAGAATTTATTCCTAACAAAGTGTTTGTTAATCCATGCACTGTCTCATTGAAACTTTCCCACTTGTTTAAATGCTGTTTATATTTCCATAATTCTAGATCTGCATTTTTTATAATTTTTTGGGGTGGTTTTTATGATTTGATTTCTTCCTTTAATAAAAGCCAACCCAGTCTTTTCTTGTTGTCTTTGATGGGAGACCCCTGTGGATAGATAAAAGGTAGGAGAACAGAGATAGTGGTGAAGGTAATCTCAGCCCTAAGGAGTTACAGCTGTGCTAATTATCAAGCATTAGGGACAGGCCTGCCCTTAACAGGCCACAGCTGGATCCAGTTAGGATGGGTGTTGTTAAAGAGTGGGTTGGCTGGTTGAGAAGGTTGGATGGAGCTTGTTGGCTGTGCTGAGAAGAACAAGGAGTCGGTGCTGTGAGGAGCTGCCCATGAGAAATCACCAAGAAGGTATGAAACCTTTGGATAAGATGGCAACAGACCCCCCCTCCCTCCCCCTTGTTAATCAGGATATTCAGCTGGAAGTAATACCCACGTGCATTGAGCATATGAAAAGCTTTCCTTGAATTTCTCAGAACCATAAGGCACCTGTTTAAAAAGCCACTGGTGTCTGAAGGTCCATCTCTTAATTTCCAAGTGCTCAAGAGTTCACTTGCCTGTGGCTGGTGCTGTCTCTGGCTTCTTTTACCTGTGGTTTTTTGCACTTTGGGCAATGGAACACTCCAGCAGCAGGACAGAGTAGAGTGAAGATACAGTGAAAGCTCCATATGTATTTGAAACAAATCAGAAATCAAACATCTTTAGAAAATGTGCTTGGAGTGGAAATAATATGCTCCTAAAATACCAGCACACGCTTCAAGCTTTCTAATTGCTACCAAAATGCAATCTGTCACAATACAAGTATTACAATATCTACCACAAATATATCGAGAGAAAGATGAGAAGCTAAAACAGAATTAGAGAATTATTCTTGTACTCTTTAGTGTGTTGGATATGAAAAATTCACCTTGGTATCACTTCCCCACCTAGAAGGAAAATATAACCACCAGCACATGGACTGCTGGGGGGAGTAAGAGGGAATTGTCTTCATGAGCAGAATGGGTTGGAGAGAGTGGAATTGCAGGTATGGTCATACATTAGAAATTTCTCCTGGGTTTATGCACCAATCAAAGATAACCTGAAATTATGAAATATAGTAATATACACTAAAGGAGATGTCAGAAAGGGATGCAGGAATGTTTATAGACTGGAGACCCTCTTGCATTTATGATCCACTAGAAATTACCACTGGAGGAGAGGAGTAGTTGTGGAGAAGGTGTGGGTTTGTAGAAACAGCTCAGCTCCAGCAGGAAGAGCTGCTGCTGTGACCCAGGCCTGTGCACACAACATTGCCAGAGCAGAAGGTGGCAGGTGACCTCACCTGGCTGCCCTTGCCATGCAGGTGTGCTGAGCCAGAGCAGCTGGGAAAGTGTCTTTAGAGAAGAAGACTGCACTCAGTTTCTGATGCTTCATTTGGGGTGCTGTGTTCTGCTGGTGTAGCCCTGGAAAGCAGACTGGAGGCAGGTCCCACAAGGTCTGCTTTGCCATGGGGAGGCTCCCTGGCCCATTCCTGATGCCCAGGGGAGAGCATTTACCTCTGTCAGTTTAGTTGTGTGACAGCTCTAAGAAGCTATGCATGCAGTGAAGCAGTTGGTGTGGCTTTGGTTAAGAGTCTCAGTGAGATGAGTGAGGTGCTAAGGGTATTTTAATGAGCAATTCCCCTTTCCACAGTGCTCCTCTTTGCACATGCAGTGCAGCCCCACTGGTGTAAAGTGAATTATTCCTGTGTGACTCTGCAGGTGAGAGAGGCAGCAGCTCCTCAGAGCTGTGCAAAGGCTGGCTTGTGCTGTGTGCAGTGCAGCCCCAGTGGTGTAAAGTGAATTATTCCTTTGTGACCCTGCAGGTGAGAGAGGCAGCAGCTCCTCAGAGGGGACCCTGTGCAAAGGCTGGCTTGTGCTGCTTGAATGGGGAGCAAAGCCCACGGGTGATTTATCACAGCTGGGGGGAAATCACAAACACCCCTCGGGTCACCAGGCACCGGCTCCTGCTCACAGCATGGATCCCGAGAGCTCAGTGCTGCCACAGAGCAAACAGTGGAGCTCCTGTGTGCCAGCCCTGGGGACACACCTGAGCCACCCCAAACCCACCCAGCTCCTGTATCCCCACTCCAGGGACACACCTGAGCCACCCCAAACCCACCCAGGGCATGGAGCTCCTCACCCCACTGTTCCTCCCCATAGGTGCTGGTTATCCCATGCCAAAAAGAAAAGCTGCCTCATTTTCTATTTCTATCTTTATGTACATTTTTTTCCTGTGAAATGGTTCTCTCAGAGGTCGCCCAAGGGCTCTCCAGTGGCACTGGTACTTCAGCTGGTGTCTGGAGTGAGCAGCTTTTGTCTGCATGAACAATTCCCTAAATTACCAGAGGTTTTTGTCATGTTTTCCAACAAATATAAATAAATTAAACACAGCAACATGAGAAAGGAATAGATCCTCTGGTATAAAGCTGTCCTAATTGAGGGGTCTGTGTTGGGGATTATTGGAGCAGCAGCATTTACTTTTGGGTTTAAATAAGGGAATTAAGAAGGATGTGTGTGATAATGTGGCTGGCAGTCACAGAAGGGAGCTGGAAACAGAGGATTGTTTATTTCTTGTCTACAGAATTTTGTAATCAGCTTTGACTACTTTTACTAGTGAACCCTAAGGTAGAAAGCTTTCCCCTTACATTTTCTGTAACCATTAAATTTCTCTGCTGGGGTGCCTTTGAGACCTCCACATAAATGCAGCAGCAGTTGGGTGCATAAGCAGCTTGTTCTGGTGTTCCTTGGAAATGTTTCCCATGGCTTTTGGACACTGCTGTGGGATGTTTCCAGAAAAGGAAAGGATGCTTGAAGGAGTGTGCCAGGGTCGGCTGTTACTCGTCTCTGCCCCAGCACGGGAAAAGGTGGTTAGTGACTCCAAGCGTGGACACAGCTCAGAGGTTGCCTGAAGATGCACAAATGCCCCTCACCAGCAGTTTCCAGTTCTCCATCTCACACTTTAAGCTAGAGAGTTGTTCCAAAGCCTGCTGCCATTAGTGAAAGTACATTAAACACAGCAGCCAGGGAGCTACACCTGCAGGGCAAGTATAAAAATGCAAAGTTTCCGCAAAACACAGAGCAGGTTGATAGGCTGAGAGAAATGCAATGATTCCTGAGCAGTCTGGCCATTATTTTTCACCTTTTCAGACTATTTTATATATTAGGGAATTTGCAAAACACAGAGCAGGTTGATAGGATGCAATGATTCCTGAGCAGTCTGGCCATTATTTTTCACCTTTTCAGACTATTTTATATATTAGGGAATTTCCAGTTGATATTGTGAGGTTTTGTCAGTATCCAAGTGTAAACTTGTATGTATTTTATAGCTCAATATTACATAAATGTGTAGTTGGTACAGTTAAAAATCATTCTAATAAATACAGCTCTTAGAGTTATTCAATGAAATGAACTCACAATATTGCTAATTTTCCTAGCTGGTATAAACCTGCAATTCAGATTAAGTATTTTCCCAAAGATGAACACTCTATTTTAGTATGTATTATTTTCTTGCTTATGTGTTTGGTAAATAATACCCCTTTATGACTAAGTGATGACTATTTACGACTAAAAAAAGACTATTATCTATTTTTATAAACAGATTAAGCATGGAAAACTGTGGTTCTGATATGCAACAAATATTTCCCATTAGACACCTATGAATATAATTTTGTGATTGGTTCAGAACAATTATTTGGCCGCTGTTAGGATTTCTGTTTGGGGCTGAAGTTTGGGATCCATAACCACTAGAAGGCACTCTGGTATAAAAGTTCCCCTCAGCTGCCTACAAATCCTGCTGTAAGGATGGACAAAACATCACCAAGCTCGACTGGCTTTAAGTGATTTCTCTCTTTTCCCTCTTTTCTCCTTCTTTCTTTCTCCTTCTCTTCTCCTTCTCCCTTCCCCACCCCTGTTGCATATTAGGCTAAAACACCCCAGACTTCTGGAATTCAATATTGGGACAATTTCAGTCTCAATACTTTTGCAAGGTGTTCTGTGAAGTTATACACAGCACCTTTGCTTGCCAATAGTTACTGAATAGTGATGCAGGACTCTATATCCTGCTCAGGAAAGGCAGCTATGTGGGGAGAAAGCACCTAACTAGTGAAATTCAGTATATGTCAGCATGAAAATTGATGGTCGCTATAGCTAAATGTTGGATGTCAATGTTTTTAATCTCCTTTAAATATTATATTATTTTGAATAATACCTTCCCCCTTATTAAAATTTGCATTTTGACAAAAAAACCATAACTACCAAAATGTAAAGAATTTACTAGATTATAGCAGAAAATCAAGAGATCTTGAACTTGAGTTTGTGCCTTTCATCAGTCCTGATTTTCTTCTTTTTCCTCATATGTGATTTTTTCTGAAGATTTTTTTTCCTTCCCCTACACCCTCACTTTCCCCTTCCTGAGTCTCATTAAAGCTCTGTCAGGGAGGACAGAGGGAAAAATCTCTTCTAAAAGATTTACTTCTCGTATTCCTTTTTCTTACTACTTCTGCTAAGTATCTGAATCAAGATGAGTTGTTGAGGCTGGACCATTGGTCCCTCTGAGGCTCTCCTTTCCTAGACCTATGTGAAGAGACAAGCCTCACTGCTGTCAATTTCAATAACATAATTTTGCAGATTAGGAGTCTTCAAAAATGTTAATTCTATGCTAATTTTTTTTTTTTATTTCATGTAGACTAGTTTCAGAAAAAGTTAATGTCTCTGCTCTGGGGGAATATGTCACATTTCACTGATTTTGACATAAATTTTTCTGTTGTAGGAAAAGAGATTTGCAAAGATATACCATAAGGTGCTCTTTATAGAAATGAATCTAGAAAGGCAGATCTCTCTGTGTGGTCATCAATTAATTATACATAATACTAGTTTATGTAGTCTGGTTCCAAATACATTATTCTGAACCAATTCTGTTGCTGTCATTTCCATTTAATTCCTAGGAACGTTTACTGAGATGGAATAAAGTTGAAATCAACGCTTTTGTGGAAATGTAGGACTGTTTAGAACATACTAAAATTTCAAATTAAAACCGCACAGGATATGCTTTTTTCCCCAAAAATCCAAAATGCAGACTATGGTTGCCATTAAATGCAAAGAATAAAATAATTTAGTCTTTGACAAGAAATAAAAAAAATGCTTTTATGCCAGCGTGAAGAATCCAAGTGGTGGAATTCTTGGGAAGCTCTTTACTAGTTTTTATTTTTATTGAGTGATTGCAGGCAGGCTGCTGAGCAGCTGCAGCCTGGCACGGGGGCATTTGGTGGATTTCCAGCACTAGAGCAGCCAGAGAGCCGAGGTGACTTTGTCAGGTCAGCTCCTGGGCTGGGGCCCTTGTCCCTGGAAGTCTGCACTCTATTAAAGCTCTTTTCTTGCCCTAAGAATGGGTGAATTCTGCCTGGGAGGGGTGCTAGTTCTGCCATTTAGTGCAGGGGGGTAAATCTTTAAACCATGGTCATTTGTGACTGAATCATATCTGCAGGAATGCTACATATGGTGGTTTTTTTTTTTTTAAAACCACAAAAACCTACTGATTCTCAGGAATTTGTATGTCAGCTGAGACCATCACCTGAAGGCTGTTCACATTTTTCTAAAATGATCAGGATTCTAGCAGCACTCCAAGACTTTTCAGCCAAGCAGGTGTGAAGGTGTTTTGCTTGCCCTGAAACTGGAACTCTGCCCCACTTCCCCAAAGAGAAAGGCAGGAATAGTTGCCTTCTGTTACTGACACCAAATTATGAGGATATCTTCAGATTAAAATGAAACGATTTAGGCCCATACATTGCATTTTCTTTTTTCCCTTTTCATATCTTCCACCTCTTCACTTCATGTACTCTGCAGAAGCAGCAAGTTCTAAGTTGCTTTAGGAATATGGTACATTTTTTTTTTGTTTTGTTTAGATTTTTACCTCCAAATTGAAGCAAAAAAAATTTTTCTTCCAATTCCCAAATTACTATTTTCCATAGAGAATTTTTTTCAGCCATTCAAAATAATACATAATTTTGAGACTTAATCCTTTTAAGTAACTTGAAACAGCAAAGACTATTTCTACTGCCTCCTAAACCTGTAGTGATTGTGTGCTCTGCCAGCAGAGGAGCAGATATTTATTAGGAATTTCTGCAGGAAGAGCTGCAGTCCTGTTCAGCCTCAAAGGCAGACCACGCAATCTCCACGATTTGTTCAAGCATAACCATCCTGCTGCTCTGGCAGTTTACATTCCTCCTCTTGAGAGGTGCATAATAGCTGATAGCTAGAAATAAATGTAACAGGTCTGTACTTACATTGCAGCTGGCACTGGTGAAAAATACCTGGGCTTTCAACTTCCAGAAAATTGGATCTTTATACAAGAGCACTGATATTATTAAAATTGGTGCCTGAATGTCTTCATCTCTCTAGCCCATAGTTACAAGGACGCTGAAGTGTGATGCTTTATAAGGAATGCTCATAATCTGGAAATTTGGACTTTTTTTCCTTTGAGGAACAGATCAGCCTAGTGTAACTAGATAAAATAATTTCTGTAAATACCATCACTCTTATGTAGTATTTGCATAAATATCCTTTGAATCTTGATGTATCTGATTTTGTGTGGAAAGCTTCAACCAAAGGTTCTGTTAAAAATCCTTGGCCTTACCCTGGATAAAAAATTAGCCCAAATCCTGGTTCTTACTCTGGTTTTACACAACTCCCTGATGTCTTTAGGAAAACCTAATCTTTCCCATCTCCTCTAAGTATCATCAAACACTAGAAGTGTTTCTGCTGTTGTGTTTTGAGTGTTTTTTCTGACAGAAGAAAAAAAAAACAAAAACAAACCCACCACCCTTAGGAAGTCAAACTCTTGTTGCAAATAAAATCTTGGGGAGGAATATAACAATCCTTCAACTCTGAAGACAAAGCTTTGAGTTTCTGTGATTAAGGTAAAGACACAATCTTTTTATAAATCAGCATGTTCTTCAATTTTGTAATGGATGCTGATATATAATGAGTAACTGGAAGTAAGAATACACACTTGCTTCTATTCATTTTTTCTGAAAGTGAAGTAATGATCATACACATTTTTCTACTTTTTACGAGGTTAGGCCAGAGGTTTTTTCCTCAAACTCTTTTATCTTTAGAGGGATGTTCCATGATCTTCAGTATAATATGATGACAGAGACTTATTTATTATATATCTAGTAATTCTTACTCAGACCCGCTGGCTGCCATGGACAAACTGAAATGTGAATGCATGGTAAAAAAGTGATATTTTTTCTAAGCACAAGCTACTGATGGTGGCAGACTTTGTGGTAACCACGTGCAAGCCCTGTTTCCATTCTCTTCTATCAGGGCTCTTATTTTTAAAAGTAAAATATTATTTTATTTTAAAAAGCTGTCTACACAGCAGGATAACCACATTCTCTTCCTCTTTGTCCACACTTTTTTCCCTTGCTAAGAGGTCAAGCCTTGCAGAAGAAAAATTGGCACATGAAGCATCCCATTGACCTTTACACCAAACCAAACTCCCTCATGCACTTAATCTGTTATATTGATGGACAGTCATGGTTGCAAGCAGAAGATGCCCATCATTTCTTCTTTCTTTCTGGCAGAGAGAATGAATCATGTTGCTGGGATAATGAACCATTTAATGACTTGTGTGTTGATTTATCAGATGGTGCTGGAGAGGCCAGTTTAAGAGTATAAAGCCATAAGTCACAGTGTGGCTGCACATGGCCCATGAGGCTGCTTGGCTCCCTCACGGAGTTGCTGGGTTAATCAAGCCATCATTAGGGTGTGAAAGCAGTGAAGTGCCTCCTTTTCATTCTGGTGTGGCATTTCTTCTAAATAAGAATCCATTTTTTTCAGGTTTTGAAATAATTTAATGTGGTAAAATTGGCATTTTTGACTTTCAGAGTGAGGCAGTTTCATCCTGGGCTAATGAAATATATTAGTAGTGAGCACAGGGAAACCTTCCTGGTGTGTTCGGGACAGGCAATAATTAATAACTGTTCTCTGAGTGAGGTAGTTCAACCATTTTGTCTCTTATCATGCAATAGTTTCACCTTCATCTCATTTCCAAGCTTGCTTTGGACTGTCACATGAAATACTGTCAAAAAACCTCTTAGAGACAAGTTACAGAAAACCTGATATCCAGGTGCTCTTGTACACTGTTACAGAGGAAAATTAAGTTTAACTTGGTTTGTTTTGGAAAAAAAAATCAATGTTGCCTGCTATATAATTGTATTTTATCTTCAGGAGCTTATTGATTGCAGTGGGGAGTTTTGTTTGTCTCACTGTTGGTGCTGATGCTTTTTTTTTTGTTCTGTTTTGGGTTTTGAGTTTTTGTAGAGCTCAAATTAAGCTGCTTAATGATTTTCTCAAGTCCCCTTTTGGAAGATCAGTTCTTTATTTCCCTTTTTTTTCCAGTGTTCTGGCGCTACCTTTGTCTTCCTTGGATTCTCAGAGCTTACAACTAGATTTCTTGGCAAATGAAATATTTTAGGATGAAATCCATTTGGCCTAGCAAATTCAAAAACATGGCACTAGTCCATGTGCTGTAACCTTGTCCGTTCTTACTATCTGACTTTTTTCTCTGAAGGCTTCCATGAAAGAAATGCTTCAGCTGAGTTTCTGAAAACATTGATCAGATTCTGTTCCAGCTTAGAATTTCTACATCACAGCTGTTTCACTCTGCAGAACACTTTGCAAAAATAGGTTAACTCTTGGCCTTTCCTCAAAACTGTTTAGCACTTCTGAATAAACTCCTGTGCTTGCCAAGGGAAGTAATTCCATGTGTTTCCTGTTGTCCTTGCACTGTTTGCCTATTGGTAAGGAGAAATGTGCTATGGGGCTCAAAGCCCCTCCAGGACCTCCAATCCTCAGGTGTTTTCCTGAGTTTTGTCAGCTGACAGGCCATGTCTTTCCCAGAATTTGGTCAAATGATCTCACTCATGTGAGCAAATTATGCTTAGGAAGTGATAGAGTCATGATCAGACCCCTTTATCTGAAAAGCAGGGAGAGGTACTGGATCCAAAATGAGCTAAAGGATTTAAATTTTGGCTAAAGTAAGAAGAACTCCTTTTAAATGATTGGTTCTTTTTCAGTTTAAAATAACTTCTGTAGTCATGGCTGTGGTCCAGTTAATTTACTGTCACACTTCTGGTACTATTCAGAAGGTGTTTCTCTTCTATCAGATCACAGTGAACTTGGGGAGAAACAGAGTAAACTCAGAGGATGTAAACACAGAATATGTTCATGCTTTGATATTCACTACGCTTTGCCAAATAATAGCTAGCTTTGATGATTGAAAAAAAATCTCTTTTTGTGCAGAGATATTACATACATCTCCATTTCAGCTGTTCTGTGCACTTGAACTGACTTCACAATACTCCAGGAAATGACACCTGTTCCATGGTGCAAAGGCTGCAGGATCTGTGCTCTGAAGTGTGCACACAGATGGAGGAAAAGATCATGAGTCAGGCCTGAAAATCCATCCCTGTTCTGTCATGCAGTGTGCAATTATTGACATGCATATTAGGTTTTTCTTTTCTCCTCTTTCCCAGGATGTACTGTCCTTTCTAGTGCCAGTTTTTTCTGCCTTCCCCCCACCTTGTAACATGCTAAAAATGGCTGTCAATGAGATAAACCAGCAAGGAGAGCCACATAAAGGCCTGTTGTTAAATAAATAGAAATGACAGAGTAAGAGAGAGATTATTTTCCTGTCCTGTTCTGGGAGCCTCTAGAGATCAGTATAAGCAAACATTTTGAATGCACTGAACACACACACCTGTGCCTAAGCTGTAGAACAAAATCAATAGGCAGCAGATGAAAATTATTGTGTTTGTTTCCATAAAAATAACTCCTGGCTGTTTCAGAGTGTCAGTGATGGCTGTTATTACCTGGCATGTAAAACTCCTTCAAAAAAGGGATTTTCAAAGAAATTTTTTGAGAGTGAGACGTGTTTACTTGCATTTATCTCTGTGTGTGACTATGTTGGTTATCAATAATTTGTTTCTGCACCCTTCCAGTGTGTCTGACCCATTCCAGCTTCTTCTGCAAATGCTTAAATCTACTTATTTATTCACCAAATGCAGCCAGGGTAACATATAGTGCTGCCAGATCTGTGCAGGGAAATTCTTCAGGTAAATCTTGTTCTTTGGTATTCACACAAGTCCTGCATTATGTAATCTCATGCTTTTTTTAATAACTAATGGTTTATGTTTTCTTTGTGCTGATTGTTTTGAACTGAGAGTTGGAGGATGGCCATAGCTAATTTCCTAACTCAGCAACATCTCCCCAGGTACTGTGCAGCACTGAGTCAGGTGCAATGGTCTCTAGTAAGAGTTCCTTCAGGTAGAAGCTGAAAAGTGATAAGAATTCAGAGTAAGCCAAAAGTGGTAAAGTTTGGTTGTGTGCAGTTGCTGATTTTATTAAGCTGACTCCCAGTTTTCACTTATCACCAATGTTTCCTGGATTTTGAGGGAGCATTCTAAGGAAAGTCTGTTTGTGCAAAGTGATTTCTTGTTATCTTTGGGCGATTTGTTATATTTGGGCGATTTCTTGTTATCTTTGTCAACATTTCAGTTCATTGTGCTGTCATTTCAGCAGATTGGCATTGTTTGAAAACTCCATGCTATGAATTTTCATTTAGCTCCTACTGACAAAGACTACAATCAAAGAGTTTGATTATTCTTTGCTCTGTGTGTGCTAAATTTGTGCTGTTTACCAGAACCTCAGAGAACCTTTGTGCTTTGTGCACTAAGCAAAGGAATTTTGTAGAAACCAGGGGCCCAGGAGTCTAGACTAGAGTACATCCAAAAATATTGCCATTGGCTATACATTAAAAATAAACAAAGAAAAACAAACCAATAAACAAAAAAAACCCAACAACAACAAAAAAAGGAGGAACAACTGCCAGAATTAATTTTGTGAAAGCAAAAATCTCTTAAATGAGTAGCACAGGACTGTCTTCTAGTTACATGGATCTCAGAACTAGGACTGTAATTGTAGTTGAAATTGAAGGGATTTTAAGTTGAAGTGATAAGTAGCAGTAATGAGGGATTTTTTCCAGAAGGAGAACAGAAATTGGTATTCATTTTTCCTAAATGGCAGTAAACTCCTGGATTTCCCACTCAATATGCAGAAGCAAACAACACATAGCAGAGCTCACAATTGCTATTTACTGCACAGTATATTCAAGTTGCAGCACCTTCTCTGTTACCTGATAAAAGCTATTTATGATATTTATAATGAAATATCTAATGGATATTTCATTCCATTAGAGGGGCAGTATGGCACTTTCCCCCAAAACTCTATTTCTTTTCAGCTGCTTTGGCTGCAGAGAACACTGGTGGGAATACAGACGGACCCAGCACCAGGGCCTGCATGCACAGTAGCAGAAGCATGAGCATATGTGTGTTTTTCTGTTCCTTGTTCACTGTAAATAGTGTACAAAGAACATAATCCATCAGATATGGTTGCTGATTACTGTTCAGCCTGCTTGGCACAACCCCACTGCACTAGATTTCTTGTCTGAGGGCAGATTAAAGGTATTAATAACAACCTGATTGCAGAGGATTTGTAGCAAGCAGCTTTGAAATCAAATGATATAAAGGGTAGTGCCTATGACAAACTGTAGATGTGCTGTGAATCCCAACATGCAGCTCATAAAAAAGCTGTTGAAATTCCAAAGTGGGCAGACTCTCACACAGACAAGAGCTTGCAGCATCCAATCAGTTTAAGAGCTATGCACAAATATATTATTCTTCAGGTTGAAGGGCTGGGTCTATTACAAGCAGTAAGGGTTTTCAGATGCAGTGTTTTACAGGGTTTCAGTAATGAAATAGCTCACTTTAATCTTAACCGAGGAACTGCCAGCCTTTATAACAACACAATATTCCTAAAAAGTGCTCAGCAGTCTAATGAGAACAGCCCCTATTTGAGCAGTGCTGATGTTATGTTCCAAGGAATATTCACAGTGTCTTGATCTATAAAGCTCAAAATTTTGAAGTTGCAAGTGATAAATGAGACTCACTTGCCTCTCTTCATTCTAGAAATGCATCTGAAAGTTTAACCTGCATCTCTATCAGGTTAAACATTTTGAGGATTAAGTGGTTAGGGACAATCTCTGGCATGAGCTAAAATGTATTTGGGAACGTGTCTGCTGTTTGAAAAATAAATGTGGTACAGCAGGAATGACAACAGGTTCTGATTTGAGAATCTAATGTAAGATGTGCTACTTTGAGACATGTTATTTCAATGGGGTACCCATTGTAATTAAATAGGAAATTAAGAAATTAGGAAAATTAACTAGGAAATTAAAATACTTTGGTGGGGGTTAGATCATAATAGTACTTCAGTCTTAGGTCAAAATCTTAGCCCTTTTAGCCTTATTTTGTGCACTTTAATAAATGAGAATGCAGAAGCACCCATGAAGATACAAGGAGAGCAGCCTATTATTTAACTGAACCTTGTTTTTGTGCAGCTAGTACTTCTTTTTTTCAGGTCCTGAAAATATATTGCTTCTGTCAGTATTGGGATACATGCTGCACATAGATCCTGTGGGGTTTCTGCATTTTTCTTTTTTTTTCTGCCCTGCTGTCTGAGTTCATCTCAGAATGACAGAGCACACAGTTCACTAACCCATGATTGTTTGAGAAGAAAATGTTTAAAAAGGCACTGGCAGCCCTGTGAAACTATTCAATGGGATAACGTTAAAGAATAATTTTTGTGTCAAATTTTAGAAAAAGATTCCATTTTTCTACTAAAGATTTATTTCTTCTGATGTTTAGTTTTTTGTGACACTTCCAAGATGTTGAATTTTCACTAGAGCCAGTTGGACTTGTGCATATGGAGTAGATATTCACTATTTAAGTGACATATCAATGTCAGATAGTTTTTGCTCATTAATGTTATATATTAGGAATGTAGCCCCACAAAACCCCAAAACAATGCATCAGAAAATCCCTACAGAGTTATTTGTTCATGCATAGCATAATTAGGTTGTTGAAAGCTGGAACATTAGTGGCAGATTTCTGGTCAGGAATCCTCCTCTGGCCTCCTGTAGCGTGTGGGTGGTGAAAGAATTTCTGCTCACATATAAGGGCAGCCTTGGCCCCTTGGGAATAAAATGGAAACCAATTGTCAGTGATTGCAGAAAGTACCCAGCTTGTGGGTCACTGTCCCTAATTGAAGAGACTGGCAGGCTCTGGGTTGTAGAGCTGCCTCTCAGCTGGCAGCAGAAAGTAAATGCAGTTTGGAAGCTGATGTCTGGAAGTTTAGAACAGCTTCAGGTGTTTAAGCAACGCCTGTTGTGATTTTTTTGTCTACTTTGTCTTGGTTTCAAATTGTTTTCAATTTCAAGCTATTTCTGGCTGTAAATGCTGGGGAAGTGCAGCTAGGAAGATGCATGATGGGTTACTCTACCCTGAGTTCCATGCAGAAATGCCAATATTAAATTTAATACTTTGCTATAGGTGAAATGTCAGGAAAGCTCCAAAATGTACTTTGCTGTTTATATATTAGTGCATAAAATGGCTGTGGAGTGGATCTGTCTGTGTGGTCAGGGGAGCTGTGGGATGCCTGAGCTCTCAGCAGCTGCTCTCAAGGACTTTTGCTGTGTTTCTGGTCATTTCCATGAGTAATATTGTTTAGCTGACATCAGAAGACTACAAATTCCATCAGGAGTTATGGGAGTCTATGACGCTTGGTGTTTGATTTTAACAGCAGAGATGTTAATGTTGGCTTTTCATTCCTGTCCTGGGATATCCATAATCACTGGGATGCTGATGGCTTCTCCTTGTGGCTCCTCCTGGTCGCCTACGATGGTGCATGGAAATGGTTTCAGCTGGAATAAATGAGTTGGATGAGAGGCAAGGGGCTCAGTTCACATCCTGCTTCTCTCCTCTGCCCCACTTTTCTTTAAAATAATTATTTTTGTTCCAGGTCTCACTAAGCTGACCCTACTCAGTAGTTGGTGATGATCATCAGTAGCTTAAACATGTGCCAGGGGTCTGAGGATTTTGTGACTTCTTTGGGTAGGTTGCCTGTTAGATATTTAACCACTTGTAGTTGCACAAGTGTAGACTGCAGTAGATAGCACATTTGGTGTAAAATCCTGATCCAGCAGAACCCCAAGGAATCTGGGAAGTTGAAAAAAGCATTGCAAAGCTTTAGCATCTGCTGCCTGTGGCACTTTTGAGGGAGAAATCTTACTTGCTGTGAAGTTTCAGAAGCAATTCCATTGATTTGCATCCTACCTGCCAGAGGCAGTGCAGGCCTGGGCTGGGAAGGAGTGACTGCACTCTATCAGATGTTAGTTAGATGTGTCAGGCCTGAAAACAAATAAAAAAGTGAAGTGGTGGTGAATAAAATCATAATCTTTACTGTATTTGGCCTTGTGAACAAATAAGATCCTAAGTACTCTTTGAGAAGCATTGTGAAATATTGGCTACGTGAATCCATTCCAAGTGAAATAAATATTTCAAATCCAATAAAGTTAGAGATCTTTAAAAAAGCAAAAATTGTTTATGTACCATTTAAATAGAGTGGATTGGTGAATAGGGAATATAACTTTCATGTAATTCAACTCCACCTAACCTAACCCTAACCATAACACCTAACCTAACTCTTAACCCTAATCCCTAACCCCAAAAGCCTAAACCTAACCTTAACCCTAGGCAGTAAAAGCAGCCTAGGGCTAGGGCTGGTTCCAAGGAAAAAGCTGTGAAGGAAAGCATGTAGTGGCAGTTTTGTGGTCCCCTTGGGATGCTCTTTGCAGCTGCGGTGTGTCTGGAGCTCTGGACATTGTGGTTTCAAAACCCTAACTCTAAACCAAACCATAACCCCAACCTTAACCCCTAACCCTGACCCTAACCCCAACCTTAACTCCTAACCCTGTTCCTTGAAAATACCCAACATAATGTAGATTAAGGCGAAGCCAATAAATGTTTTTAACTTTTCCGTGTATCTAAGGATTTTTATCTCTTCTGAAACATTAGCATCACCACTGGATAGATGGGTTAGGTGTTCCTTTATATTAAGGAAAAACTACATCATTAAACGGGACAGACAGTGGTGGAAAATGTGCTCAATCCCCATTTTCAGTATGCTAAAGTGCTGTTGCCTCAACACAAATACTGGTACTGAATTAAGTGCATGTGGAAATATTGTGTTATTCAGCAGGGTGGTGTGATGGGGTAATTGAGCTGCTCTTGGTGAATGTGAATTAGCAGAGGCTGGATGTGCCATTGTACAGCAGTGAGGAAATAACTTCCTTTTTCATAATTGGTTTCTTCTGCCCTTGAAAACATGTGAGCCTTAAGGACTGGAAGCTAACGACAGGAAGAGGTATGAATGCCCAGGGAGCTAAGGGTAACATGGCAGCCTGATGTAAAAATTTAATGAGCTTTCTTTTGACACTGTGATTTGTTTTAGCAAATTTTTCTAGGGAGCTAGGCCAGGAGCCATATGTAAATGAGCTTTTCTTGAGATTGTGCTTGCCAGACAGCTGCAGGGAGTGTTAGGGTGATGAAATGATGCTGCACATAATGGGGTTAATGAAGATTACAAGTTACTTCCTTCGGGGAAGTGTACTGTGTTCATTTTTTTCTTTTGTTTTAAGCAAGCTTATCCTGAAAGTCAGAAGTTTAAGTGTTTCAAATGTTGTGAAGTCTAAGTGGAGTTTGAGGCAATGCACCACAAATTGCAGGTGGCTAATTAGCTATTGTGATCTCAGGTGAGTGCTTGTACTTCTCTCTGTGTGCAGTTTTCACTTCAGAATCTTGTAATTCAGAAGAGCTACAGAGCTTCTCCCTAGGCCTGTGCACATCTTTGCAACAGTTAAATACAACACTTAGAAAAAACAATACAAAAAATTAAGTTGTTATTTAGACATGGAAAGAATTCTGCAAATGAAATGATTTGACTATTAAGATTAATAAACAGCTGTGGAAAAATAAATTAAAAAAACTTCTGATATGTTTATTAACTCGGGAAAGGAAGTAGATAGATGTGAGAAAAGCCTGTCTTAGTCTAAAGGTAGGTACTTCATGTACTTCCTATCAGACAAGACTTAAAAAGCTGTTGCCTCATGAAAATGAAATTTTTGAGATATTCTCTGTCATACAGTAAAGTTAGATTTTGAGAAGAGCCAAAGGCAGAAATCTTCAGTGCTTTATAGAGATTTTGAAGGAAAACCAGGAGGCAGTGGCAAAAGTTTTTTTGCCACATTGGGAGAAGTGTGGCCTGGATTTTCAGTTATGCAAATCTTTGAGTCTAGATAATTTTAAATTTTATTTAATGTATCAGGGAAGAGAAAGAACTGCCTGGTTATTTTGCAGAAAAATGTATCCTGTATAAAACTGTTATTGTCAAGTCCAGTGCTCCACTGGCTTCAGAAATACACAATAATAAAAAACTGTTCCTGTTTTCCTTTTCAGTTGTATTAAATCACTCTGGTGTAAAATTACCTTTATTCATACTTTTTCCTGTCTGATTCTCCTCCCGAAAAATAAACATATTTGAAGTCAGTTATCAAGTGCTAATATTGGCAACTTTGTCTGTTTCTAGTCAAAGGAGGAAGGTTAGAACAACATTTGGAATAATTACTTTTCCTTTAAGTTAACAAACTCATTACATGTTTGGTTTTATCTTTATTAAGCAAAAATTCCAGTCGATGCTCCAAGGAGGATGCTTCTCCTATTAACACCTTTGAGCTTTTGTTTGCTTGGGGGTTTTATACCTCCTATATTGCAGTATTTAAAAAGATGGTGCCCAAGGTGCAAGGTTATTTTTTAATGTTTTTAGAGATATATTGTTATGTGGAAAACATTATACTGAAATGTCCACTTAAAGCAAATCAAATAGGATTACATATGTTTGCCTACTGCAGCTTGTTTTAATGTTCTTAAATTATTTTCCAAGGCATTTCTTAAAAATCCTTTAGTGCTGTGCTCATGGTTTGGGAAGCAGATGACATAGGCTGCAGTGCTTGACAAGCTGAAGCAGAGCCAGGATGGAGAGAGGAAATGTTTGTTTAGTTTTAAATGAGGCACAGTCCTTAAAATGCATTAGCACAGTGACAGGATGGACAAACAGACATCCTTTGTAGTCATGGCCTCAGAACAAGAGCAGCTAGCAATGCCCAAAGGAAACAGGAGGATGACCTTGACTCAGCCTTTGTTGTTCAAAATGGGGAACACTTCTAATCATTCCTGACAAAGAATAGCAAAATGCTTTACTTCTAAAACAAAGACATGTTCTGAGGCACTCAGTGCATAACCTCACAAGCTGTATCACAAAAGAGAGGGGGAAAACTTCAAGTTCATAAACTCTGACTCCCAACTGTGTTTGCTGGAAGGACACATTCCCCTCTGGATAAAACCATGAGCTTGAGCCTTGGATACAATTAGAAGAAGTTAGAGGTGAATAACCAATTAATTCCAAGAACAAAGTCACTTCAGGAGTGCCAAGGTATCTCTTTTCCTAAAGTTGCCAGCAAACATTCATTCTCCTGCTCTGCCCCTCTGCTGAGGCCTTGCTGGTAAAAGGAACTTGTCCAGTCTGATAGGCACTGGGCTTGTGCTGGGCTTCGGTGTGGCCACTCCAGGCATTCAGTGACACCACAGGTTAAACTGGAAACTGGGGGGCAGAGGACTGACAGGAACATCACCAAGTCCTGCAGAGTCCTGCCTATGGGAAGGGCTAACTGCAGTTATTGCACAGCCTGGGAGCAGCTCTGCCAAAAACCACCTGGAACCCCGGTGGGTGACAAATGGAGCACAGTCAGGAATACACCCTGGCAGCAAAAGAGGGCCAGCAGTGTCCTGGGGGGCATTTGGAAGAGCTGTCAGCAGGTTGAAGGACATGATAATTTGGATTTCCAAGCAAGGTTCTGTTCTTAAGTCTCCTTAGTTTCAATCTGTTTTCTATTACAGCATGTTTCATTTGCAAATCTGCTTTTCTGCTGCCCTGAGCCACATTTTCTCTGTTCTGCCCTCCCAGCCTATGTTTTTAATTTCATTTTTCTTATCTGCTTTTCTGCTCCATTTCATAATTTACCTTGTTCATCCTTATTATAACTCAAATTTAGCTATTGGCAGCAGAAGCATTCTGACCCTTTCTTTCAACTGGCTTATCCTATGCCTGTTATTGTCTCTGTTAGAGAGGTTGAGTATTTCTAAGACAGTTCAGTTGATTTTTTTAATAAAGAATCACACAAGCAGGTTCTTTAGAGTGCAGCAGGAATCAAACTGGTTATAATGCCAAGCTTTTACTCAGAAAAAAAAAGTGCTTCTTTATTGGGTGCTAAAAGTTCTTGTTCAAGTTGCCTCTTTTTCTTTGTTGCCTCTTCAGCAGAAAGACACACTTCCACAAATATTATCTGCTGAAACCCCACTATTAGCTGTGGATGTATCCCCGTGTGGTAATCCATGTCTGTGTTGCTAGTTTAGTGTTAGTCTTCCTTTAAAAAAAAGTATATATCATAATGTCTAGATGTTGGAATAATTTTAGGGATTAGTTTCTGATGCATAAATATTTAGTCATTCTCCAATCCAGGCTGGATATTTTTCTGTGAATGTGAGGGAAAGAAATTTCTAACTGGCACATGCAACTATTTCAGAATGTCACTTGACTGTTAATATGCCAGACTAGGCAGAAAAGATAAGAAATGTAGTTTACTGGGACTGTTACCTCTTAGTATATTTGTACAAAAGTGATATATTTTGCATTATGAAATGTAAAATTTAGTCCCAAGAACACGTCTGCTTTATCAAAATAAAGTTTATTGCTGTCTTCCAGTTTGACAGAACACAATAATATGTTTTATTATATGTACTTGTAATCCTTTGATTGAAAGAAACCTTTATTCCAAACTCATCCTTTTTGATGTCATGTGAAGATGATTTTGGTTAGAGTACATTATTATTTTGTGCTGTTGGCTTTTGTCTCTATTGTTTTCCTATTGCAATGAAGACTGCTTTGTGATAAGGATTCTTGATGAATGCCAAGATCTGAGAGGGGTGCTCACATGGGGACCTAAGACTTTTTTGTAGGCAGGCAGAATAATAAATAAAAGCCCATATTTTTATCTAATCTAACTGCATTATTGATATGAGTGAACTTGGAAAGGATTCTCTGCTAGTTTTGTTTCTGTGGTGCAATGAACATGCATGAAATTTCATCAGCACATTTTCTTACCTTTTTAATACCTTTATAAAAATCACAGAATATGATCTACTCAGGGCAGGAGAGAATATTACCTTACAGCCTCATCTTCCACAAGTGCATTTAACATTGCATTTGCCAAACAATATCACAAATATCACACACAAACCTTTAATTACTGTGAGGACCAGCCCTGCATTTTTGATACATTTGTTGTGCTTAGGAAGCACTTCCACCTTTGTGTGGAAAAGATGAATAGTTTATTATACATGACAAACTGAGGAACGTGGGTGTGCTGCTGTGCACTGTTTATATCAGGTAGAAAGTCTGGTGCAGACAGAATTTGAAACTTTAATCACAGCTTTGTGCCTTGGTGACTGTGTTATCATTTCTCTGACTTTACTGTGGGGGAAATTTACTTAACTGCCTCTACTATTCCTGTCTTGCACTCTTTTTCTTGGCATAACTCTTGCCAGTGGTACATAGTTTAATGTAGTTTCCTTCACCAGTTTGTACTGTCATAGAATTGATGCCATCAGTAAATACTAAGATTTTGTGTAGATAATCAATCTCTGCACTTTGCAAAAGGTGGGAGGTAATTTGTAGATGAGTCAAGAGAATCTGATTAGTGTTGGAGATCCTGTGTGCCTCGTGGGGCTGCTTTCTGCTCCTGTACCTTGGGGCTGCCAAGAGCTGAACATCAATAAACTTTGCACTGTAAGACAGTTCCTCTCCTTTCCTGTAGAATCAAAGCTACACTCTGTTTCTACCAGTTGATTCTAGAAAGATTTAGTGTTCATTATTGTGTCTTGTATACAAATTTTCATTTTAGACTGTACCCTCTGTAAAGGTAGGGAAAAATATATAGATTCTTCTTTGATAATAATAAGAAAAGAGAAATGTTATTATACATAGTTTAATTTAAAGTGACATTATAAGTATAATGCATGTATTTAATTTTGCTGCTAATTCTCTTAACCATTCACCTCACATTTACAAAAATCCACTTTTCATTTAGGTTACCATTTAAAATTTACAATATTCTCTAGAACACATCTAGGAAATGACCTTTCTTCACTGGAAATGCTCTAAAATGAACTTTTGGTAGACTGTAAGTAGCACTCTAGAGAGAGGTGCTTTAATGTACTGGTTATTGCTTTCAAATGACTCTTAATTGCCTAAATTAATAATGAATTTTTTTCCTTTGGTTCGTATAAGGGACAAATGAATTTGAATCACTCTCTAAAGAATTGGATCACTGGACAACTTCTGATTACCTTTTATATTCATAATGAAATTTAAAGAAAGAAAAGAACAGCAAGGTCACCTTCAGAGTGTTTTCTGTTTGTGAGAAAACCAAAGGAAAGTGACACAAACCCCACTGAACTATTCTTAGGAAAGAATAGAGACTGCAAGAACAGAGGAACTTATGTCAGCTCTGAATGGCACAAGGTTCTGCAAAGGCAGTGTGGTACCTTCTGTCTTGTTTAATGAAAAAAAAATTATTCACTTTAAGATGTGGGTGTAATAACACTGTTGTAAAACAGAGGCCAGTTCAAAAAGATTTCTGACCTGGACTGAAAACAGAGGAAAGGGTGAACTTGTTTTGTGAGACCTATTTATAGCTCTTAGGGATGTTCAAGTAAAGCAAATATAAAATTTTCCCTAATTTTTCTTTTTCCTAGCTGTAGACTTTATCTGCTAGTATGAAAATCTGCATTATGGGATGTACGTGGGTTTTCTGTACTCCATCTGGCAGCTCAGAAGAGAGACAGAAAATTAGTCAGGAACTTTATTAATCACTTGGGAATCAGCTGAGTATGTAATTAGCCCAGAACAGCTTTTTAAAATGTTGCCTATAAGGTATGGCAAATCCATTCCAGCTCAATAAATCAGCCTTGTTTGCAAACTTGAACTTCCAAAAATAGCACATTCAGAATGCTGATAAACCAGCAACTTGATAAAAAGTGTTTTTCTGCTGGGTATCAGTGACTTGGGTCCTTAGTCCAGCACTCAGATTGAAAGGGAAATGAAAAGATGGAACAGTTGCATTTTGGGCGGCTCGGGTGCTGCTGAGGGAAGGGACATTCAGGGTCATGGCTGTGACTTGGCTCTCAGGGACACGGATGAGCCTTTTCAGACAGTGCCTGCCAGTGACAAAAAACCTGAAATGATCTCCTGTCCTGATTTAATTATGGCTGCAGGAGTAATTGCAGGGAAACAAATGGAGCAGGTGGGAGCCAAGTAAATACCTGCAGTCATTTCATGGGATGGTTTCTTTAAGGGTTTTCCTATCTATTGCATTATGGCTGCTACTTTAATGTTAAATACTATTCTTAAAGAAACCAGATGTACCTTTAATTATTAATTCAAGGAAAATTAACTAAGGTAGGAAGATGAGTAAAATCTGGTGGCCTGTTTGTTAAAATATCCTGGGTAAAGAAGCTTAAAATGGGTCTAAGTTGCTTTTTTTGTTTCTTCAGTTTGGTTTGGTTTTTTTAATATAAATGTACAGTGTACTGGGAAAGTGATGGCTTCATTCTGATTTTATTGTTTTGAGGAGAATTCAGCTTCATTTTGTATAGGATTTTCCCCGGAAGAATGCATGAGTTGATATTTTAATGCTAATGTTCTTCTCACAATATCTTCTCTCTTTTGTTTTTTTTAAAGCCTGGCTGGCAGTTTCAGCAATCCCAATGCAGTGTATTTTCATGAGACAGGGATGCAGGGGTTTGGTCTGTAGACTTATAATTTCCTATTAGGAGCCATTTACTAGCCCTACTTTACACTGATCCATGGCAGGAATACTACATGGAATTATGGCAAACAGCTGCTGTGGAAGTGCTCAGGGTACTCCAGCTTTGCAGCCAAGAGAAGCCTGCATTTTGCAAAGACTTAGAGAATTTATTAATGAAAAAAGTAATATGATTGTTATGTATAAAGTAGAGAGTTGCCTTTTAATTGCTTGAATTTTAACATGATGGATTTCAGGCTATCTTGAAATGCCTGCATAGCTGGAGGTGAAAATTCTCTGCTAGCATGGCAGAGTATTTATCACACCCCTCCCAAACTTCCACGCTTAATGTTTGGGATTTCTACAAGTAGAAGAGAAATCCTATTCTTAAAGATGATACAAATATTTGGATATGGCTGGGTCTTCACTGGGCTTTAGTGCTGTGCATGAATTTTCATGCTTTTAATCCACATGTATGTACTGGGCTCTTTCTATGCAAACTATGGGATGATGAAAAAGCTTATTATACATAGAAGGAAACTTCTAGGAAACAGCTGAAATTTTTCAGTCACTGTCATATAAAACTGAGGAGATTGACAAGTATATTGCATGTTGCAGTAATTGGCATAGCACTGTAGGTCAGAGATAATTTCTGTTCTTTTCTTCCTATTATTTGGACTCATTGAGCCACAGTTTAAATGGCTGTCTGTGATTGGGGAGTGGAGAGCCCAAAGTGGCACTTTTTCTCTGATCATTACCAAATCTGAATTCATTTTAGTATGAGGAGAGACGTTTCCCAGGGCAAGATTTTTGATATGCTGTAGAAGATTAATCTCACTTTCAAGAGAAATATGTGTCTGTTATCTTAAAGAAACATGCTGCCACATCTGGGACTTTGTAATACCTCAGTCTGCTTAATTGTTTGGTGTTGCTTTCATAATTAAGACCTGTTAATTTGTTGCATATTGATAGTAGGGATGGACCCTGAAAAAGCCTTGCAGTTCCCTGAAGTTCTGAATGGTTTGGGTTGGAAGGGATCTTAAAGCTCATCCAGTCCCAAGGACACCTTCCACTGTCCCAGGCTGTTCCAAGCCCTGTCCAGCCTGGCCTTGGGCACGGGTCACCCTGTGCCAGGGCCTCTCCACCCTCACAGGGAAGAATTTCTTACTAAAATCTGTGTCTAGCATCACCCCCTGTCCCAGCAGTGAGTCCTCACAGGAAGGTGTTAATCTTCTCCTGTTGCAAAAGCTGCAGGGAGCAGTGGGAAGCTGCTTGCTGTGGATTGCTGGAGCTGAACTCTCAGAACACGTGTGTAGTTTTATACTGCTCAGGAGGCAGCAGACACTTCAGAGAGCTTCATTGCTCTTCATGGCAATCTTTTATAAAAAGAGATCAGATCACCAGCAATTACGGCATGATGTGTTAGAAATCCCTTCATATGAAAGTTAGGTTGTGCAGCAATTTAACTGGGAACTTTTGGGTCCAAAAGGTATTCAGAATCTTAAGAACACATTAAAGAGACCTTCAGATATTGTGGTCATGTCTTTCTGGGTTAAGTTTTTAGTTCCCTGAATGTCTGTCAGAAAAATAACACCTGCTGAAATGATCAAGGGGATCTCAGGCAGAAAAAGAAATGTCTGAAGATCTCTAAAGGCTGTTCTCTGGACTCCTGTAGACTGTACAATCATATATAGTTGACAGTAATTGTTTCTGCATCTTTCCATGCATCTCACTTGCATAAATGACAATTTACCACGAGCTCTGGGACTGATTTGACTCAGTAGCAGTTTGGGATCAAGACCTGAACCTGGAACCTAGTGAATCTTTCCCTTTTTTTTTTTAAAAAAAAAGAGCTATGGTAGAAGGGATTATTTGAAAAATTACATTTAAAAACTAACAGCATACAGACAGCATCAACAACACCTCTACTTGGGGATCTTTTGTTTTTAACAAGTTTTCTTAAAAATTACAATAATTGGCACATCCATTGATTTTAACAGTCTTTTCAGCATTCTACAATATTGCAGAGATCCTGAAATGATACTGCAAAGATTCATCTAGAAGATGATTTTCAGCAGCTCTGTTGGAGAGCTGATTTTCCCCACACACATTTTGCCCTGTTTTGCTGCAGTTGCTCTGGACTTTATGGACTTGTGGCATGGCTGGAAAAGACATTACAGGTGAATGTGAGGAAACCCTTCTGGCATCTGTGACAAACCATCCTCTACTCATCTCTGCAACTCTGAGGAATTTAGCAAGCAGCTGATCTGCCCCAGGGTTTCAAATAGAAGTTAGTGGGTCAAAACTGGAAAGATTTGAAGTAATTTTCGGATAAATGTGTGGGGTGTTTCTACATATCACCATATTTTCTTTCTTTTCTTAAGACATTGTCTGTTCTATGATGTGTGTTTGGTGTTGAGTGTACTGTTATAAACTTAGGAAAATTAACTGCTTTTCGTATCTTGTAAGATGAAAAGTAAAACACCAGGCATTAGAAGGAAACCCTGGACTTGCTGCAGCAGGTCTGTGGAGCACCCTGCAGGGTTTAGCAAACGGGAGCTGCAGAGCAGCTCCTGGGAACCACACAAGAATCACAAGCCATTTTGTGGTTCATTACCAGTTAGAGACCATTTCTGAAGGGATGTGTGCAGGATACAATATTCTCTCAGAAGCCTATCAAACAAAAGTAGGAAATGTGATTAAAACAGTATCAGAGGAAGCCCTGGGATGTTCTGTTCTAACTTGAAATCTCGTTAGACTATAGCAAGTTGAAGGCAGGGCAAATTTTATGCTTCAGCAACTTGTAAGGGTCTCTTTGACATTTTCAACCATAAATAATTAGTTCATGGTGATGATACTTCAGCTTCTCTTGCAGCACCGTATTTTGAAGCAGAACAATCTGTTGGATGCAGATAAGCATTTACTGAAAGTCATTATAAGGTAATAGGAAATTGTTCAGAGACCTCCACTAAAGCTGAAGTTGAATAACCCCAGGAGCAAAACCTACATACTAACGGCCCGATTACACTCACAACTTACAATTAATTACTATTTAATAATTTATAACTAAGAGATTATATGACAGTGTGTTTCACTGCTGGCTTACAGATCTGAAGTAAATTGTGTATAAATTGGGGAGTATGTTGTTTTCCCAAACAGGCATGGCAAGTGGAATTATCTTCTGCACAGTTTGGAAGCATGTTTTCTTGGGTTATTTAGGTTTATTTAAGTAGTGACAAATGCAATAAATGTTACTGATATTTTTATTTCTGCTGGCACAAGACAAGAAATCGCCTTGCTTCCTTGAACTGTTGATAAGGTTATTTGTGTAGGCTGTTTGCTGGTTAAACAGCAGTGTTGTTGTTTTTCCTGTTTTCAAATGGAAGTGACTGTGGTCATAGAGCAAAGGGACTTATCCACTGGAGTGATGCAAAAGGAATCAGAAAACTTTTCTGGCCAAAAGTAGGTGATATAAAGATGAAAAGCTTCATCAGTTGCTTAGGAGAAAATGATGCCTTTCAAAAGAAGGGGAGACATAAAATGAATTAAATACTGGTAATAAAAATATATTGAAAAGGGATCTAAGTGAGATCTGGGAAAATATTCAGATATACAAATTTGAAGAAAAAAAACCCCATTATTATATCTGTGTGCATAATGTAAAATCGTAGAAATATTTGACTGAGCTTAAGGTTCAAATTTTAAAAAATCCTATATTAAAAAATACAGAAGAAAAGCATTAGAGAAATGTCTGTATTTCCCCTCATGTCAGATTATAGGGGACTTAATAGAAATACTTTTAAAAGAGAAAAATTACCAAGTTGAAGGGAAATATTTCTAGTACTCAATTTAGAAGTCATGTTTATTTGTTATTATTATATGGTCTTCTCCAGCCTGTCTAAAGCCAGTAGAAAATGGTGAATATTTACAGGATATTTTGGATTATCCAAACAACATTGAGGAATTAGGTTGATGTTGAAACAGGTCAAGTGGTGCTTTAAAAATGTTAACAACTAATGGTCTCTTTATGAGCATTTAGTTAACATAGGTTGAATTCTAAGGTTTTCTTTATTGCTGTATTAGACAATTATCAGCTAAAATTTTACTATAAGATTAATGGTATTTTTAAGATGATATATTTACAGGCATTATTACAAATCATGAAGGCAGCTGAGATAATAATTTGTGGAATTCATTTGAATTGATTGATCATAATTTCTTTTCCTCCCCATAATTTTTCTTTTTAAAAACCCAAGGTTGCCTTTTAATGACCAGTTTCGTTTGACCCACCAATGTATAAACACAAAAGTCAACATAATAGTACTCAATATTACTTCATTAACCTTCTAGAGCTGCTGTTCACTAGGTCCAAGATTATATTAGCAAAGTTCCTTACAGACTAATGCTGTTTTGTGTAATACTCTCTCCAACATATCCTTAATTTATGGCATTAATCATCAATGACAATAATTTTAACCTTTTATGGCCTCCCTAAAATGAATGAAAATTAAGCTTCCCAGCATGTCAAATTTTGTAGATTACTGCCACTGATGGCCACTCTGCCAAACAAATGACCAAGACTTTATGTTCCTTTGGTGAGGTAAGTGCTGTAAAAATTAGGAAAGTAATGTATTTCCTACCTTAATCTATGGTAAATTCTTCAAATGGATTTCTCCATGGGAAGGAACTAAATGCTGGAATTTTCAATTCCATCTCTGAAGTTTGTTGTTTTTTGCTCTCCAAAGAGTTGCTCTTAAATAGTGTGTCTCAAAACTGAGTTACTTAATTTGCTTTAAAAGACAAAATGAAATTGGTATGGTAAAATAAAATTCCTTTTCATTTTCATGTCCTACTAGATTTATTAGCAGGCTCTCTGGATGTGATTATAATTATCTCAATGTCATAAATGTTTTGTTGTGGTTTCTGCAATGCTGTTATTAAGTACCTTACAAAAAAAGGTTCACTCTTTTTACATAAAAGTGGCCTATCCTTCACTGGGGGAAAATTTTGGACACTCTTTGACTATTTACAATAATAAAAATTGAGAAAAGTGTGTGTGGAGAGTGGTGAAGATGATCCTCTATATACTAGAAATAAAGTCCTAAAGATATGAGTTTTCCTGGAGGGGCAGAGTTATTGAAAAGATAGATGGGATGGAAAAACTATTTGTGACACTTTTGAGCAGCAATAGATGATGTCTTTGAAACTGCTTAGATTTCAATTTTGCTTTGTTCTGCAATTAAAATACTTTATTTCTGTGTTCTCTGGAGAGGAGAATGAACAATGAATTTGTGACTTTCTGACTGAAGAGTCAATTATTTTTCCATGTCTCTATTTTTATTTATATTTATTTATATTTATTTATTTACTAACTGATCCTCAGGTTCTTTTTCAGTGTTGTTGGCAGGCCCTGCACACTGCATGTCTGACTGAAGAGGGGTGGCCCCCCAATCCCTGATGCCTCATTATTTGTGAAGCAGCCACTCTTGCTTATTCATTTTTCTTAAAATCCAAACGTGGGCCAGGATAAAGCATGAGCCTGGGGACACAGAACTGAGTGCTGTGTTAGGGAATAGCCTAACTAAAAATAATTACCTTGCAGGGGGAAGTCCTGTTTTCCTGCTGCTCTGTGAGACTTCCCACGCATGTCACTGTCCTCTCACTCAAAATGAGATATTTCAGTGGGATTCACAATCCAATCTGTGTGCACAGGGCAGGATTGGCACTGCCTGGCTTGTATTCCAGTGACTTGGTGCTAGAAATTTCACAAACCATGGATGTGCCTAACTTGGCAGTTATTTATCAGCTGCTCCCTGAGTCGCTGTTTGTGGGTGTGTGCAGTGCTGAGCAGCACATGGACACAGGCTGTGTCCTGGAAGGTGAATAAATGGTGAGCACCTCTGCTTTTCTGCAAATAAAAATGAAATAAAGGAACGTGGAACTGGTATTGCCTCACTTTGAAATCTCTGTGTAAATTTAGCTTAGGCTGGCAACAGGTGTGGAGCACTAATGAGAGGACGAACTTATTAGAATGCCATTTTCTGAAAAAAACACACCATATAATGTATACTCCTGTAGCTGGATATTTAGCCCTTGCAGTAATTGTAATTTCAGTGTGTTCCCCTTTTTGGAATTGCTATCTGCTTCTGGGAGATCCTGAGAAAGAAAAGTGTCTTGGTAGCTAACCCTGAGCATATTTCTTGGTGCATGTCTCTGTAGGAAAACCTTGAAATGGCTGAACAATTTTCATTAGCTTTGAGGCTAAAATTTAGTCTCTTTTTGAAGTTAATTTTTGTGCTTCCACCTCTATTAAGCCTTTATACACTAACATTGTGTGTAGGTTCAGTGGGAAAGGCTTGAAGGAAACTTTTAATGCTCAATGTGTCTGCTGTGAGTGGACACATGGAAAGCAATTTAGCCTCTTGAAACAACCAGAACTATTTATGAAGGAAAAGGCTATGGAATCCAGCACTTGAAAATGGGATGCTGTGCTCAGTTAATTCTTCCACCCCCACCCTGCTCCCATCTAATGATGATTTACCTATCTTTGCCCAATTCAGCTTTGCCACTGAATTTTCCCTGTTCCTCTTGCTTGCAAATGTGCTTTGTAATTTGCTTCAGGATTAATGCCTTGGGGCCCGTGGCATGGAATCCTCTGTAATAAAACAGTGCCAGGAAAACAAAGTATGGGAACTTCTTTTCCATAATAAATTTATGATCACTAAAAATGTTCTATTTCTCACTGCAGTTGAGTTGGTCAATTAACTGCATGTAAAGGTCATTCCCACCAAATGCTGAATGTATGAAGTGCATTATTCTTTGACAGAAGCAAGGTCACCTGCTCCATATGTTTGCTTTCATTGTTAATAATGTGCACATTTTTTCCTGAACTTTAAGCTCAATTAATGTAATCATGTGTGACAGGTGGTTTTCTGAGTGATAGGGAAGTGTTTAGGGAGTAGATTTTTAATAAAAGGAAGGCTTATATATATGAGTTGAAAATTGCAGCCTGGTAAATAGGTTTATGCTGGTGAGGAGCGCTCACAAAACAAGTCAGCTGAGGGAACAAATTAATAATTAAGGTATTGAGATGTGAGAATATATTAAAAATAGTTTAGGGCCCTGGAGGAAATGGGAACAGCTATTTTGAGTTTGACTTGTTTTTCTAAAGGGAGAATAATTCACAAGTGGAGGTCAGCTATTATTAGAGGAAATGCACAGCAAACCTGGTTGGCTTTTTAACTTTTCAGTATCAGTCCTTAAGGACACAGTATGGGGTTTTCTGGTGTCCATAATACATCTGTTACCTAAATTATTTGGGGTCTGTCACTGAAATATCTGAAAAACCATCTCATTCCAGAAAGTGTCAGTAAGCAGTGGTGTTAGATCTGGCTAAAAAAATATTCAGGCATCCAAAATAACATTAAAATTAAAAACAAAAAGAAATACAGTTTTTTTTCCAAAGTCTGGTGATCCATACAGTTAAACACAAGATGGAAGTGATCCCACCATGCTTTACCTTGCATAGCTTCAGTGATGGTGTCATAAGTTGTCAATGTATTCTGCCAGCTTTTATCCTCCTGGGAAGAACAAAATGTTTCCTGATTTTCACATTTCCTTCAGCTCCCAATAACAGGCTAGAGATTCTCATGTTTATTTTTGTTCATCCCATACAATCTTCTCTAAGGAAAAGAAGAATTGCTCTATGTATATTAATCAGAAATTAATTCATATTTTCAGTATTAATCAAGAATTTCCCATTTATAGGATGAGAAAAAATATTTGTCAGCTGTTCTGTGTGCTGATGGATGTGCTTTGTCAATGGCTGGCTGAAAGTAGGACTGTGTTACATGGGCATGGAGATGTTTGCTGCACACTGTGTAAATGAGCATGACAACTTTCATAAATACAGCAAAGAATACAGCAGCATATGTGACAGAATGTCCTAGTTAGATATAGCAGTTGCACAGAGGCTGGTGCTCTTCGTTTGACAATCTGGAGGGCACTTGATGATAATTAATGAAGAAGAAAAAATTCACACATGGGTTACAGTAGCTCAGATATGAAGAGGAAATTGCTGGTTCATTTGAAGTATCCCAATACTTTAGATGTTGGCCACTTTTCCAAGAGAAGGTTTACAGTGACAATTTAGTTTTATTTTTGTTTCACAGTTCTGTAGTACATCCTAGAGTTGGAGGGAAAAGAGAATGTCAGTTATCTGCTGGCTCTGGTTTAGCTGTGGAGATGAGATACAGATTTCATCATCAGATACAAGTTTGGCTGTATAAATGTCTATTTGTGTATATTTACATATGATTATATATTTCAGTGGTAGTTCTAAGGCTTGGAATATCAATGGTATGACTTGTCATGCAGTGATGACAGCACATTTTGTTTTTATAGCATAGGCTGATATTTTATTTATGTTTCGTGCACAATAATGTAGCCAACATAATTAGACAGTAATTTGTGACTTCCAATGTAAACATTTTAGGAGCTATGTAGTCAGAAGCGATTGCTAATTAGAGAGCTGTTAGCTAAACATATATAATTGGGAACAGACTGACAGGCTATTGCAAACAGCAGGCTATTTATAACTCCATGCTGTTCTTAAATTATATTTTGTTTAATGGACTTTGGACAGTGCATAAAAGGAAGGTTTTGTGACTTGATCTGCACTTTAATTTCTTTAAATAAAATGAAACCTTGCAAATGTGAATGCCACACAGGCTAGCTGTGATAATTAAAAGCTATTATTAACTAGATGACTTTCTGGCTGAGCCATTTTCTAATTTCTTTAGGAGTGTGGACTCCCTGAAGAGAGTTATAAATTCAAGTATTACTTAATTATGCTTTTAACAATAAAGGGCACTTTAATCAGCAACCTCTCAAAAACCCTTCTCCTGTAGTCATTTATTCAAACAATGAAAAAGTCAAGAGACACTTATAATATAAAGTCTTCTAAAAGTACAATGTACCTATTCACAGGCCCTAGTTTATGTTATATCAGTTCCTATCAATGCTTACCCTCCCATATCAAAAGAGAAGTATTATTTTAACTGCTTTTGGCTAGCAGGAATCATTTTGCAACAAAGATTTTTGTCCTTTTTAAAGAAAAACTCAGAAGATATCTGGGCATTGAGGTCTGCTCATGGATCCACTAAAGGATGTGTTGTGTTTCAGAAGCAGGGAAAACTAAATATACCCTGGAGACAATTGTAACACTGAATGGGAGGTTTTTACCTTGAATTTTGGGCACAAATCTGATCGTTCCTCTTTAGGACAGTTGTCTTTGGACGCTGGGAGAAGGACTTGGGGTGCTGGGGGTCTGTGAGCCTGGTGCTGGTGTTTGGGGTTTCAGCCCTGGGCAGGCTGAGCCCAGGCAGCAGCAGCAGGGGCACGGGGTGAGGTGGCCTCTACTGCTCCTTAAACACTGGAAGGAACTGTCCTTGTACAGAGGAAAAAATCCATTTGTGCAGTACCTTGCAAGTGATGACAAGTGATGAAAAGATGCGCACTTTGCAGGACCCAAGGGAAGAGGGAATTCCTGTTCCACAGCCACCAAGGCAGTGCTGCTGCAGGAGTGAACTGAAACTAATATGGACACAATACTTCAGACCAAACAAGGTCAAGAGAAAAGAATATTAACGTTAGTTTTCACATCTTTCTCTTCTATGAATGAATGTGCTCTGCTGACATGGAAAATGAAATTATTATAAAATTAAGACTTAATGATGAAACAGAGTAGGTTTCATTCAATTAAAATTGCTTTTTACTTGGGTTAGTTTCTTTAAAAAGTCAAAGAAATAATGGTAAAGTCTTTTATTCTCATATTTATCATAATTGTTGGTCCCATGGCATGTGAAGTACAGCTGTGTTGGTGTCCACAGTGAGAAATGAACCATCCTGCTGTAGCACCAAGAGCAGAATGAAGGCACAGTGCTTCAGGTGTGTCACAGCCTTGGTGTGATGTGATCACAGCGTTGAGAGAGTTGTGTGCACAATGTGAGGAGCATGACACAGCTCTTGTGGCAGTGTCACCTGTGCCAGCAGCTGCCAAGACTATTTATGTGTAAGGTGGAACTGCAGTCAAAGAGCAGCACTCCTCTAACTTTGGCTTTTCTGATGGAAGAGAGCTAGTTCCAGTAAAATGTAAATCCCAGAGAGATTTGTTTGCATTTATGTGTGGTTTGGCTAAAACTGAAGGCTGAGTCTATCAAACAAATGTTATATTTTAATGATTCTGAAACTAGAGATGAGCTTCTACCACACACTCAGAGAACATGCATAAAACAGGTGTAGAGCCTTGTTCAGCCCTGCTGAACCAGGGGGAAGCTGGTAACACTTGAAGCTCCCTGTTTGCTGTGTGGCTGAAACTGCAGGGAGCATAAAAATACTGAACTGGGGTCAGTCAAGTGGTGCCTTGAGAGGTGTCATGAGACTGGTTTGGGATCCCTGGGTCCTACATCGCTGTGAGGTCAGCACAGTAACTGTGCAGGATCAAAAAGTCCAGATGATCTACAAAGAGATCCCCTTAATCAGAAAGATTCTTTGAATTCGTGATTTGTGAAAAAAATGAGTGGTAAATTTATGAGTCTGTTTTTATCAAGCTGCATACTGATGTTAATTTTCAATCTGCAGTGCATAAATTGGAAATGGGGAAAGGCTGAGGTTTTGTCACACTTTATTGGAAATATTGTCTGGCATTTGTTAAGTTGCTTTCTGCCTTTTGGATACCTCAAGTCATTTTGACCGTAACTGCAGCTTTCCTCATTGAAGTTACAGAGACTTTTGAAAGTAACCTTTGAGTACAAAATGTTCTAATACTGAATAAGTGGCTTCCAATTAAAAATCTAGGTAAAGAAAATAAGGGGGAAAGTTAACTCTCCTTCTTGTCTGTTTTGAAAATTTATTTTCTCTTTGAAGGTCTCAGTTTTCATTGAAGACCTGTGGATTATTTGAGGTTTGCTTATTTCTGTGGCTTATCCAAAGGTTTGGTGATGCATTTGAATGTACCTTTAATTAAAAAAAACAAAAACAAGATATCTTTGTTTCTTGATTAAAACCCATCTTGGACATGATAGTTTCTAATTTGCCATTTCTAATTAAGTAAGTTTTAATGTGCTAACAACAAACACTGTGGATAAATTATGAACAGAATTGTTTTTAAAGGCAATTTCCATTTCTTAGACTGTGTTAGTGTTCTGACACTTCTGTGCTACATTGCATTATATTTCTGTAAACCTTATTAACTTTTTCACAAGCAATTAATTATGAAAGCAGTGGGAGTAATAAGACTTGGTTTTCAATTCATGGCTGGACTCTTATGTAAAAAGACAAATCAGCAAATGCTGATTAAAGTTTTTCCTGTGGTTGGGGTGTTCATAAGGCTCTCTCTGGTGTATAATGAGAGCTGGGCTCATGTTGCAGCTTTAATAAAACTTATGAGGGTGCAACTCCACGGACTCAGCTGTCAGCAGCACAGGTGAGCAGATGGGCAGATGGAGAAATGCTCTCAGAATTTCTGATTTTCCTTGGTCTCAGGGTAAAGCCACATCGAGGGACAGGGAACAGGCAGCAGGCAGGAATTGCACTGAGCAGTTTTCTGCTATGTGAAATACTGAAATTCCTATTCTAAATGAGGATGCACAGAGTTTTCAAATGAGACTTGTCTCAAGTTCCTGACAGGGGACTGTTCTGGGGTCTCTGGGTATGGCTTCTAAATGGAGACATTTCCAAAGAGCCTCCTGCAAAACCTCAGCTTCAATAACTTGAATTTGTAATGGGAAAATGATCTCCAATCTGTAAAAGTGGATCCAAATGGGCCCATTTGAACTAGGAAGGCACTTCTGGCCATCTGAGAGATGATTGGATTATTAAAAAAAATACAAAAATCCCAAATCCAATTCTGCATCCACATGAGGATATGCTCAGGGGAAGGGCTGTGATTGCTAATGAAGGGGCAGCTTTGCCACGTGGCTCTGGAGTCAGCTGGCAACATCTGTTCTCTCTTCAGATACTTATTTCTTTTTTTGGATCACCTGTCTTCATTCTTGATTTTTGATATATGATTTATCTTCATCTCTCCATTAACATTTCCCTCTTCACTCATTAAACATAATTTTGTATTCTTGGAATTCTACCTGAGATGGCCTGTTAAGCATTGTAATTAGTCATGAGTTCATTAATAAGTCTGAACAAGCCAGTTATGATGCATCTCTGAAACAGTGATTAGTTCCAGAAATGCAGCTATAAGAAACAAATGATATGAATTGTACAGATATTTTTTGTTGTTGTTGTTGTTCTATGTGCTTATTTCTTTTACTGGAAAAGTGTTTAGTTTATTTTTAGTTGCAGCTTGCTCATTATTTTGAGCCTACTCCAGGTGGACTCAGGAGAATTTCTGTCAGATATCTTTGCTGCTTGCTTATTATTGCATTTGTACATGTTAGAAGAGCATGTTGAAGTGACCAGTTGGTACCAAAATCTTAGCTGATGACAGCTATTAAAAAAATTCAGATCACTTTTCTTATCCTAAAAGTTTTTTTAAAAATAGAACTTATGTATTTCAGCTAACAGAAATGGCTCAATTATTGTCAGTCCTGTTTCATATAACTATTTTCAGCTGTTGGGAATAGTTAAGTGTTTGCAGGTGCTTTAAAATAGATTTTGGCAAATATTGCAAACAATATGTGAAATTATGAATTCTGGTAAGCAGGAATTTGTCTCAAGACAGTTCTAATACTTGTGTGCTATTTTAGCAATTTTATCCAGGAATCATTTTTAGTCAAGAAGGTTCCCTCTCTGCTTGCAGTGGGTGAATGTACAGTACAAGTTTGCAGATTTGGCTTAAGAACCATCAGAAATAGGCAAAAATTTCTAGGATAAATACAATTTTATTTTCCTCAAACACCAAGCAATCAAAGGCTCAACCAGGGAGTTTCTTGAATTATTAAGGGACTCATGTTTATAACTAAGGAATCTCTGTGTGTAGTTTGATGCCTGAAAAAGTGCCTGATATTGGGAGACCTTAAATCAGTTCTATACTTTATAATTCATGAAAGTTGGAGAAGATCATAGTCTGAGAGAGAGACTTGTATTTTATTTGGGAGGGTAATGAGATGGATTTCTGTAGAGGGCAGAAGTCAGAGACTCAGAGCAGCTCTTAGAGCACAACCTGTCAGCAGGTGCCCCTAAAACTCTGCCCAGTAAACTCTCACACCCTGGAAATCCCCAGAGGTTTGGATACACAGTGCCCAAGAGCTGGAGTTTTGTACTCTTACTGCTATGATTACTTTGCAGCTGCTGCCGAGATCTGACAGTTTATGCTAAATAGTGATTTCAGGGTGTTGCATGTGAGAATTCCAACAGAATATTGGAGCTGGGAATAGGAAAGGGAGGGAGGTGGGGTAATGGCTTCCAAAATGAAATCAAAAGACAGCTGAATGAAACAGCAATTATGCAAAAGGAGGTAATATTCAATATAATTTTTATGTGGAGGACTTAAGTATGTTCATTTGGCGTTTTTAAAACAGCATAAGAAGTTGTTGAGTAGTTTTTGACAAATGTGCATAGATGAGGTACTGTTCAGAGATGCAAGGAAATTTTGGAACAATAATGGTGTTAGAATTTACCATTATTTTATTCTGTCTATAAACAGGCTATAAGGACATTGCAAAATGACTGTATTTCGTAAAAAAATTAGTAATTAAGGTTAGAAGGGAAGTATTTTGTGGTTTTTGGAAGGAACTGACTTTTTAATTAATTAAAAACAAAAAGATAAAAGGATCAGAGGTGAAAATGGGCAATGAATGGCACTTAAAATGACCTTTTTGTTTGCCTTCTCTGGTCCTCATAGACTTTTGGTATTTGGGAGATAAGAAATTAAATTAAAAAATAAATTAATTGTAATAGTGTTAATTTAATTTAACAGAATAGAAATACTTCTATTGGCCAGAATGGGAATTCCATAGAGAAGGTCAAGAGTTTGTTTCAAAAACAATTCTTAATCCTCAAATTGTTATGAAACATGAAAGAACAATTTTGAAGTGTTGTGTCTATCTTTTTCTCTAATCTCAAAAGATTTTCATATATATATATATAGCTAGGTGTCTTTATTAGCAACTAAAGATATTGTTGTATTTTGTTCAGCTTTTAATGAAAGTGAGGGGATATAACTGTAATGTAAACCACAGTTTGATTCAAGCAGATATATCTGATTTCAAAATTACCTGGGATTTCAGTTCAAATAATACAGCTGGGATTTGCTGTTACTACCAGCCCCTCTCTTCCAGCTGGAGACAAATTTGTTCTTGGATTTTGTTTTGTTAAAGGTTTGCAAGTTTAACATGGAGCAGCGTCACCAACTTTTTGGAGCAATCTGCTGTGCCTTTGGTTTAACAGGCTTAGCTAATTGGCACTGTTAGCCCCTACTTAAAATTTCTTGACATTAAGCTGTGCTTCCTTGGAAATGAAGTATGATTTGGATTCCCTTGCCACCTGCTGGTGTGAGGATTTATTTTAATAAGCTGTCCAGAATTTTAGTGGCATTTCTGAGTCCTAAATTTTGCAATCTTCATTAAGAACAATTTTCTAAATCCACAAAAATCTTTTTGGATGCCTTCACATAACTCAAGTTTTATTTAGAGTTTCTAGTTGCTCTCTTGAATCTCAATATTCTTTCCGTCTGGTGTGCAGTGTTGAATATTCTGTGGAACTGAATATGATGAACTTGCCAATGCTCTCATGAATGAGTTGCATTGGTTGTGTGACTCCCTACTGTGGTGGTCTCCAAACCTTTTGATTATCAGCAAAAAAGTTTTTGAGTGTTCACCCCCAGTATATGTATTTTTATTTCAACTCTTTGTTGCATCTAATTGCTCAGGATGTTTTTTTAACTGATCTTTGAATATTTTTAGGAATAGAGATCCAAACCTCTCTGCAGTTCTGTTCCAGGGCTTGATTGTTCTCATGGTGAAGAATTTTTTCATTATATCTAGTCAGAATTTCGTTTGCAGATTGTGACTCTTGTGCTCCCTTGTTGCATCCTTCTAGCCTGGCTGTGCCTGCTCTATGAGCCCTGCCTGCCTCAGGTAGTTGGAAACTGCAGTGGGATGTCCTGAGCCTTCCCTTTGTCAGCCTGTGCAATTCCAGTCCCTCCAGGCCTGTTCCAGACCCCAGGAGCTTTGCTGACCCTGTACTGGAGGGTGCCTTCTCCAACAGGAGCTCCAAACCAGAGCCAGTGCTCCAGGCATGGTTTGGGAGTGCTGGATGTGGGGGAATAGCCTGGGGCAACCTGCTGGGTGGGCAGGGTGGGCTGGCTGGGCTCCTGTCAGTGTGAAACCACCGCTGCTCTCTGCTGAGTTTGAAGGAGCTCCAAGCAGAGAAGGACAAAGTGCTGGAGCACTTCCCATTTGTATAAAACCTGTGCTTGACTGAGCTGCTAAATATGCTGCTAACTGTAAACCTCTGAGCTCTTCAATATTTGAGATTAATCCCCAGCATGTTAATGTGAAGCCTGTCAATGCCTTATTCATACAAACTGCAGCTCTTCCTTTTTTAGTGACAGCAATTTAATGGAGCAACACTTTTGGTATTTTAAAATCCTAAGATCTCTATTGATTTGTATTATACATTTTAAACTAAGAGTATACTGTTTGATTAAAACCATGAACTAGATAAAACACTCAGCACTTTGTCTCTTAAGAGATTTCATTTGGCCTCTTAGTAGGAAAGGAAAACTAACAGTGATCTGGCATATATAATATCAATATCATGATAAAAAAAAATCCCTCATCAGACCAAAAGGATAAAGGGTTTTTTATATTTCAGTGACCATTTGGTGATAAGATAATGGGTGGATAAAATAGCAGTGGGTGGAAGATAGCAAGTTCTGAAGAACAAATGGGTGGAGAGAGAAAATGTGGTTCTAGGGAAGCAGCTGCCTTCTCTTTCAGTGTGATCATGCAGAAGTAACGTGTTGGTCTCTTTATCTTCCACAGGAGTAAGGTTGAAACCTGTAAAAATACACACAGATGATTATCATCCTTGAATTTAATATTGGCAATTAATTTTGATACAGGCAATCTACATACACATATGATTATCTGTACTCTTAGTTTTTTGCTGTGTTTATGGGAAATAACATGATTCCAGTTGGAAAACTGCTTGTGGCCAAGTAAAACTGAAGTTTTGTGTGGATGGGTGGAATGTAGGAAAATAGAGATAGTGATGAAGGTAATCTCACCCCTAAGGAGTTACATCTGTGCTAATTATCAAGAATTAGGAACAGGCCTGCCCTTAACAGGCCACAGGTGGATCCAGTCAGGAGGGGTGTTGTAAAAGAGTGGGTTGGATGGTCCAGAAATTAGATGGAGTTTGTTGGCTGTGCTGAAAAGGAATCAGTGCTGGGAGGAGCTGCCCATGAGAAATCACCAAGAAGGTATGAAACCTTTGCAATAAGATGGTAATGGTTTTGAGCAATCCTTGTCAATATGTGTTATGGGAAATAAATAGAAGGAGATTAATAATATGCATGTGAAATAAATACTTAATTTTCTGTTCTTCTGCCAGCAGTTCATGATGCATAACTTTTTCAAAAAATGCTATGATTCTTGATCCTGTGCTATAGTTGGTGGGAATTGCAGCTGAAGGAGTTAGTGAGGTCCTGGCAGAATTCACTGAGAACCTGACTTCAGGAAATTATAGTGTTTTGACTGAAATTAAGACACCACATGTGAGGAGAAGGAGGGAATAAGCATGCTTGCCCATATTTCTGTTTAGAGCAGTCCTGCCTAAGTGATTGACATGTGCATTCTGCAGTGGGAATATTTCCCCACTTTCAGGTAACACAGAGCTCTTGGTGAACTTTACCACTTGCCCTTCCACTGCTGCCCTTTTTTGTTATGAATTGTGTTTACTTTTCTTGTGCTTAATGCTGGCACTCACATGACGTTATTCTGAGTGTGCTCTGAAATTCTGTTTATTTTCATGGCCAGTTCTCAGGAGGATCGACACTCCCTGTATCCACGTGCTCAGTTCTTACCTCCTCTCTCTCAGTGCTGCTCCCTGGCACTGCACAGCCCACTGTCCTCACCTGCTGCTCTCAGGTCAGACAGGCCCAATCTGCAGGTCAGAGTCTTTATAAAGCTGTTATGTTTTGCTGAAAAATGAGGGAATAGGAAGAAAGGCTCAGGCATTTCAAACTAGGATTTAATAAGTGCCAGGTTTGTACTCTAAGGCATTAAAACTGAGAAATTAAAAATAGAGAAAAGTAACTGATAAAATCAAACTTAACATGGGAACAGAAATTGTAGATAGGAAGAATATTTTAATTATACTTTTTAACTGCTGTAACTTTATTTTTAAATATTGCGTTTTAACTTCTATTTCTTGCATGATTAATCCCATTCCTGATTAATTTGAAACACTATGTCTGTGCTACTCCCACGTAATACTCCTGGAGGGATAATGTGCTTCAGGGACAAATGTGAACTGAATGTGCTGCATTATCTGTTCTTGGCATAGCAAACAAAGGAGAAAAAAAAATAATTTATTTCCAACTTCAGAAAGCAGCTTTAGGGGATCACAGTGGCAGTGCTTTGAATTCAGCTGAATGATTGTGGCAGCTTTTCCTCAGTTTTATCAGTAGACAGGAGTGATGACACTTCTTCAGTGGACTTGGAAACATAAGACTTCTATGGAACCCATTCAAGTTGAAACAGCAGTCCTGTTTATCTATGCAGCATTCAGTCATCTTCTCTCCCCTCTCCACTACTCATTCTAGAAAATGAAAATTTTGCTGGACTAACTAAACAATTGCAGATACTTCTAGACTTTGGCCTGAACTAATCTGACATTAGAGATGCAATGATATATTTGAGTGAGATTTTTAGGGAGCTTAGCACTGCTACAGGAATGACATATAGATCCAAGGCATTAAATTATTCTGCTGCTTTATGTTCCTGGGAATGTGTCTGGTGACTGACAGCAGAGAATAGTATAAAGGTTCTCTGCAAGAAAAAAAGAGGGAAAATGTAGAAGGCTCTTGAAATAGATCAGGAGACAAGTGAAATGGTATTTGAATCCAATGATTACTGCATTAATACATGCTTTGCTTAGTGTGAGGTGCACATATGTCTGTCTCTCTGTTGTGACTCTGAATATCTGGGGGTGGATTTTCCAGTAACATTTTACAGAGGAGTACCTTAAAAAGACCTGTATGCAGAAGAGAAGATACAACCATGGTCTCCTTTGTTGAAAAATAATTTCATTGTTTTCTAACTGCTAAATGAAACTGTGGATTTTTTTTTTTTCTGTCTGATTGTGCTGTATTTCCATACAAACCTGCAGATATTTTTCTAACTGCTAAATGAATGACTGTGGATTTGGGTTTTGGGGTTTTTTTTCTGTCTGATTGTGCTGTATTTCCATACAAACCTGCAGATCAAGTGTTTGAGTATGTAAAGACAAAAATGCAGCTGTTGTAAACCTGCAGATCAAGTGTTTGTTTGAGTATGTAAAGACAAAAATGCAGCTGTTGTACCACATCCACAGTAAAGGATCTGCTGTCTATAGTCAAGTTGGCCTTAGGCTCAAGTACAATTCTGATAAATGCTCTATAACTGCTTAGAGCTGTATCTAGCTGGGCTGTCTAATTCAGCTGCTATCTCATTTAGCTGATAGTTATCTTACTGGGAAAGGCTCTTAATGGAAAAACAGAATTATCTTTCCCCCCTGTAGACTTTAAATTTACCATTTCATTCAAAGAAATAGTGTTTCATTCTAGTTTAGGGAAAAAGTCTTCATCTGAGAATATTTCTTCCTGTAAACATATACAAGCACATCCCTGATTTTTGCCTTTGTCCTTAGTTGACTTTGTGTTGCATGAGCACTGTCACAGATGAATTGTTAAGTCCTTTTCAGGAAAAGTGTATTTTGAATGAAGGAAACAATCTGGAAACAGAGTTTGGAAACTTCAGGCAAATAAAGATTTCAGTTGTGCAAAAAATTGCTTTCTTATGTACACAAATGGAATGAACACACATGAAATGAACTGGCCAAGGTGCACATGGAGTTTGGTTATAGTAATTGTAAATCAGACACTCAACTTGAACACAATAATATAATAAATATTATATTACACCACCACCAGTGGTGTCACTGGGGAATTTGTTTTGTTAGGAGCAGGCTGGAGTTTTGAAGTGTCTAAGAATACCTGCCTTAGAATTTTCTTCTTGATCTGCCAACACAGGCTTCCCTTCATTTGCTACTGAGCTGTGCATAATGCACAGCAGAACTCATTTGAAATGGGGCATGACAGGATCCTGTGTATGAAAATCATGTCTGCATTAGAACAGACTCAGGACAGATAATAATCTCTAGTGTGAATAAATCCAGATCTGTGAGCTCTTGTGCCCCACACCTGTGACTAAAGCAGAATCTTTTTCAGGAGACATTATAAATTATGCCCATGTGAACTAAAAAAAGCAGATAAGGCCACGCTGTTTGATGGCAAACATTTCCAAATCAACCCAGCACTGACAATTTGTAGTCTTCCAGCTCCTGTTCTGATACAACCATACAAATTAAGATGGTTTCTGAAAGCTGCTTATTACCAATTTAACTAAATACAAGGTAGGTTATGATTTCCACAAGCCCATTAGAGAACCCCCAAAAATTTTTTGGAAGATTTTACAAATGGAAGAGGTGGAGTAGAGTATATTTTTCCAGGGTGACGTGTTTGGCAAGTTAACACATCTTGAGTCTCACTGCACCGACCATTGGTCCTTAAACATTACGGTGAAAGTCTCCTGTGATTTTTCACTGTAGTTGAAGATTTTAAACAGTGTCATCTTGTCACAAAGTGAGGTTTTTAGGGGCACAATGAATGTACCATAAACCAAGTGATTTTTTGCCTGGTTCTACCCTGTTGGTGCCATGCTGCCTTTGGCAGTGTTTCACATCAGTACCAGCTCTGTTGTCCCCTGTCCATATTCCTTTTCACGCTAGACGACTCTCCACTCTGGGAATGCACTCAGTTTGTTTCATTCAGTGCATTTTGGGTCTTTTAACAGTGCAAATTAAAACCAAGATGTTTGCCCTGCATCAGTAGTGAACTCTAGCTACACAGCCATACATTCTGTCCATGAGTTAATTCAAGTCCATTACCTCACTGCTGTGAGGTTGCTTCAGTGTTATCTTGGTTAACTAAGCAAAAAATGTAACCCTATCAGCTGTCTTAAATATTAAGGAATATTTATGTGCAAATAAGATATTGCCTGTCACTAAGAGTTCGGTCTTACTGATTTATCACAAAATACAGGAGCAATTTATAAGGGATGTGACTTATGAATTCATGTATTTACAAAAATTTATTATTGGCCATGGTTAGTGGTTGGTGCTTCCGTCATTTTCTTTACTATTTTTCCACGCATTTGTTAATTTTTTCTCCTCAAATGCTGTATTTAATCTTCAAATATAAATGCCAGATGAATTGGAGAGATGCTTCTGATAGTTGCATCCTTTTTTGTTCCGTTAAATTTACAACTTTACACCCTTGCGTTATTGACTGCTGCTGTGAGAGAGGATTCACACAGGGTAGGGGTGGACTTTTCCTTTGCACCTCAATTTAGAAAGAGATATCTTATTTATCTTCCTAGCAGAGAGAGCTACAGCTTCTTCGGGTATATGGGCAAATTGATCACATCCAGTAATCAAAGAGAACTATTGACTTAAGCTGCAGTTCTTGTTCCATTCTAAGTTACAGGCGGCACATTTTGTAGCTGAACCCTCATCTTATTAAAAAAAAGAAAAAAGATTAAGAACATTTGTGCTCAGGAGCCCTTTTAGTTTGCTTTGACAAATGGCTCAATTGGTCATTTTTAACAATGACAGTATGCATGAAAAAGTAAAGGATTTTAAGATCACTTATGGTGAATTATATAAGTAATGGCTATTGAGCTATCAATCAGTCAAGGTGGAATTGTTGGAAGTCACTGAAGCAGGATCTCAAGGATGGTCTTCTCTCTCTTATTTTTACGTGTGGTGTGAAAAATATAAGTTTTGGAACAAGTGGTTGATTGAACTGGCTCAGTTTTGGTTAGAACCATGTTTTTCCCTGGCCCCATCATGTTCAGGTAAGGAATGTCAGGCAGTTTCCCCAGCAGAGGACACTGTGTTTCTGCTGTTGGCTTTGTAGGGTTTTGTTTCGCCAAAGACCCATGGAAATAAATCAAGATATGATTTTGTACTTGGTATTCTGTATGGACACCATGACTGACATTGCAATTATAGGTTTTTGCATTGTTTATGCTTCTCCAAAGGCGCATCTCAGTGCTCTGAAGCACTGGCTGAAAAGATCTGGGCAAGGTTTTATTACAGTATATAATTGTATTTACCCGTTCAGGCTTCCAAGCTTATTTGTGCTTTTCATGGCTCAAACACTGTTTGTTTTATTCGTAATTAAATAACTGATTAAATGAGTCTCCACATCAGTTTTGTAAAGAATGTGATTTAACACAGTTCTTGAGCATCCATGTGAGAGAAATAGACCACGCTCTGCTTTTTATTTCTTTCCTTGATGTTCAAGGGCATGGCTTGTTATCCTCCTTCCTTCATTATTTACATAACACACATTTCCTGCAAAGCAACAACTGAGCCAGCCCAGGTGTATTCAGCCTCCCTGATCTGTGAATTCACAGACATGCAGGTATCCCACCAGAGTGCTTTGTGAGAGCACACTTGGTTTGCAGCGTACTGAGACAAGGAGCCTCTTTTGAAACTGTGTAGGCTCAATTCCTTTTCAGTGATGTGAATTAATCTCGCTGAGTTGATTTAATGGGAGATCAGATATTTTCCATCAGCTGAGTATCTATGAATTAACTTAGAGCTTTCATAAAGGAAGTGATAATGGTATTATTTTAAGAACTTCCTAAAAAGGCATAGGAGGATCTGTTGAGTACAATTGTTCGTTGAAACATAACAGGATGAGGAGAAATAATTAATTGAAGAATGCTGCTTGTCAATTTTGTCTTTCCTTGCAATGTTTCTAACATTCGCTGAGGGACAATTAAGATTTCATAATAACAAATATTTGGAACTGCTTGTTCCAGTCACAATGCATTTTAAGATGGCCAATTAGACACATAAAAAAGGAATATATGATGAGCTGTCAATTTCTGAGACAAATATAGAACTGCAAATTGTTTCCATGAAGTACCTTGAAATGTTTTTACAAGTTAGATCCATCTAACTGTAGGTTTCTAATTAAAAAATTATCATGACAAAATCCCGAGATATTTATTTATGCAGTTTATGTATTGCTGTTTTTTGTAAATCCTGTTTGATCATTCAGTGTATACTTGCGGACTTGAAAATGCTTTAGTAGTGAATACAGATGTCATTTATGGCCCCAGTAAATACACAGAGAATTAGAGTTCTGAAATTAATTATCCAAGGAGGTTTTCTACAGCAGGTCAATAACAGAATGAGAGAACTTCAAATCTTCCTTTGTTTCCAAAGTGGACTCTGAAGAATTCTTCCTTTAAGTTTTCAAAGTTTTATTTACTTTTATTTTATTTTATCCCCTCCTCAAATAAATTAAAAATATCAACCTCTGCATACAAGCTTTATGTTGCTGGAACTTTTGAGTGATGATGATTTATGCACATTTTAGTGCACATCCTAGGTAGCTGAATTATATTGGATCTAAGGAAGAAACTATTCACACAGGTACCAAGGAGTAGAGCAAGCAGAAAACTCCAAGTAATGATTGTCTGGTCAAATTTGGTGTGTAAGATAATGCACGTGTTTTGTGTTCAACCAGTTTCTAAGGCTTACTACACCACTTTTAAGCAGGTATGTATTATGTTAGGGATTAGATAAAATTTGGCTTCTGACAATATCCACCTAAGTAGAAATAATTTTAATTATTCAGTCTTGACATTTGCTTTTAATAAACTCTATTTATTCGACTATTTATTAGAGATGTGTTAACTGCATATAGATTATTGCCTACATAATGTTGTTGAAGTTTTCAAGTGTACTAATCATTCACATGAGTAAATGATTGCTGATGCTACTAAGGAAAAGATTTGTTTTTTTCCAGCTACTGCTTTTGGCAGTAAATTATTTTTGAGAGGTGGTCACTCAGATCTGAGATATGACTGCGATTTACCCTAATTTGAATTCCATCTTGGGAGTAAAATATTTGTATTTGGTGCAGTTCTTCTCTAGGTTTTGGTTGATTGGTTTTAGATTAGCCATTTAATGAGAATGGAGTGTGTTTGGAGAGCAATAATGCTGCTGTCAGTTTATAAAGTCTGCACAGGGGTGGAATGAAACCAGTTTGAGCATTCTTTTAACAGGAATAGTGTTACTGCAAGCACATTTTCCTCAGATTAAAGCAATGGGTTGAACATCAAATAAAAACATGCTATTATGGTCAGCAAGCAAATGATGCTTTGCTCTTCATTGAAACTTCTAAAAAAATCCAAAAAAAGCCCCCAGAGAAAACCCAAACCAAGTCCAGTCAGACAACAAAACCTTCAAAGGGCCCTAGGTTGACTTGAAAAAACTTGACTGGTTCTTGTGAGGAAGTCATAGGGCTGATATAACAAACCTGAGGTGAGGTGAAAGGGCTTTTTTCTTTTTTTCCTCCCATGTCCAGAGCTCCCTTCTGATGCAAGACCACAAAAGGGTGTCTGTGCGGAGATGTTTCCTGTGCTTTTATTTTATTTTTTGTTAAATATAAGGTATAGTTAATCATGGCAGAAGGAGATGCTGTGACTGCCTAAACAATCACACACAGATATTTAAATAATTTTGAAAAGCTATTTTCTGACTATTTCTTTAAGAGTTTGACACTCTTAGAAATCTGACCCATAAATTTCCTTTTTTCCTCCCATGTCCAGCGCTCCCTTCTGATGTAAGACCTCAAAAGGGTGTCTGTGCGGAGATGCTTCCTGTGCTTTTATTTTATTTTTTGTTAAATATAAGGTATAGTTAATCATGGCAGAAGGAGATGCTGTGACTGCCTAAACAATCACACACAGATATTTAAATAATTTTGAAAAGCTATTTTCTGACTATTTCTTTAAGAGTTTGACACTCTTAGAAATCTGACCCATAAATTTAACTCTTCCTACCTTGAAGCTAAGGAGTATGTGAGAGATGGACCTTTTGGGTGTGTCAGCTGTTGTTCCTTGCTCCTGTTGCTTTTGCACCAGTAGGATTCCTGCAAATGGACTTTAAATCCTCACTAACAGAGGAAGTCAGATGTAAGTGTCCAGGCTTGCACATTTGCACGTGCTTTGCAATGCAGACAACACAAATAATTTCCCTGTGCTGGGCTGAACTGGAGGCAGCAACCAGAGATCCCTTCAGCTGCAGGCACTGGGCAGTGCCCTGGGGATGCTGCAGAGATAGGATGCTGCAGTGCCATTTAACACGCGAGTTCTGTGCAGCTGAGCTACTTCTGGTAGAGCATTTGTTTTCACTTTTTCTTAAAATTGCTTACAAATTCTGATCAGCTAGATAAAATAGAAAGTTAAATAAATAAATAGACAAAACTTTCCTGATGACAAAAACTAAGTTTAAAAGTATTTTGTGAATTAAGTGAATTGGTTAGAATTTTACATCAAGTAAATAAAATGTATTCTACCCATTTAGTATAGATGTTCTGTCACCAAGATAAATGGAGTAGCTATTACAAGTATCTGTGTGGCTGAAATGCATAACAACATAATTACTTTGCCAGCAAAATGCTAACCTGCTTTAATCATTCTGTTCACAGAATAATGTAAAGTGATTTAGTGGGTAGAATGAATCCACTTACAAATTGTTTTATGGTCATAATGCAGTCCCTTTGTAGAATGTAAATTGATGATGATAATTTTATGGGCAAATGATTTTTCAATTAAAATGTCTTTTCACTGATAGAATGGGAATGTAACAAACTGTTCCAAATAAGAGTATGTCAGGGTGAAGGCATAGAGGGTTATCCAATGTATCAACCAGAGCTTCAGCTGAAAGAACTGCTATGGTAAAAATGTGATTTATTTTAGTCAAGTTTTTAATTTCTTTTCATTACATGTGCAAAGTATCCCTATTTGGTCCCATTTGCATAATAACTAGGATAAAAATTTACCACATAAACAATAACAACTAACATTTCTTCTGGTCTCTTATATGCTAATAACTTAGACTTAAATAATTATTTTCAACTAACCGTACCATTTTCTGTATTACAGTAATTGCAATGTCTATAAGGATCAGAATAAATCACTGCAGTACAGTCATCTTTAATTTTAAAATTGTGCATAGGAAATGAACTATATTGCCCAGCCTAACTAGATGAACTCCTGTTCAGCATATCAGGGGATTATTTGATTATTGCTATATTGCTATTGTGTTCTAAAGTGTTTATACAGAACCTGTGTAATTTTATTCAGTAAAAATCACTGCAGCCTTTGATAGCTTCTGCCATTGCATATAAATGCTTTTTTTCTTTAGTGGTAGAGCAGCCTAAGGAATGGTTGAATGGTGGCTCTTTTAAAGAGTTATTAATTCAGAATCTTTGCAGCAGCACCAAAGGCTCTGCGTGTTCTCCACACAATCCAGGTGAGACCCCAGCTGCAGAGCTGCTCCAGCCCCGGGCCCAGCACAGCCAGGAGCTGGAGCTGCTGAGCCAGGCCAGGGCAGGCTCCAGGATGAGCAGGGGATGGAGCAGCTCTGCTGGCAGGAAAGGCTGGCACAGCTGGGATTGTTCACCTGCACAGGAGAAGCTTTGGGCTGAGCTCAGGGCGGCCCTGCAGGGCCTGAAAGGAGCCACAAAGGAATGTGGAGAGAGACAATGAACAAGGGATGGAGGGACAGGATGGGGGAATGGCTTCACACTGGCAGGGAGGAGGTTTAGGGTAGGTGCTAGGAAGAAATTCTTCTGTGTGAGGCTCTTGAGGCCTTGGCACAGGTTCCCAGAGAAGCTGTGGCTGCCCCCGGATCCCTGGAAGTGTCCAAGGCCAGGTTGGATGGGGCTCTGAGCAGCCTGGGATAGTGGAAGGTGTCCCTGTCCCTGAGAGAGGCCCGTGACAAGATGATCATTAAGGTTCCTTCCAACCCAAACCGTTTTGTGACTCTCAAAATTGAAACAGAATTTCTATGGTGTTGTGATTGTTAGCTGAGTTCTTTGTGCAGAACATTTTGTTTTCTTTTAAGAGTCATATAAATTTTTTACTAAGCTGCTCTGCAGCATTCAAGACACCAAGTTAATGACTGTAAAGTTTCTAGTTTCCAGAGTAAACTGATGCAGTAGCTTGCCCTTGATAGTAAAGCAAGTGGGGAAGCTCAAATATCACTGTAAGAGGCAATGCACAGTTGTGTTAAAAATATAATTAGCCCCAAGCAGTTCTGTTGATTGGAGTTTAGAAATTTTTGATGAGCGGCATCAATATTTAGTGGTTGCAGAGATAAATATGTGCTGTGAGTTAGCCCCAGCCACGAACCCATCCCCAACAAAAATGAGCACATATGAACAGAATTGTACCTTGGGAGTGCGGTTTAATGAAGGATAAAACCACAGATAGATGTGTGATGTGTTGTTCAGTCTAAAATGGCATCCTGAATGAAAATTTTAAATTTTGAATCCTGTAGTAAAGGAGGTACCAAAAAAAGGGGACAGGTGAAGTCACGTGTGTGTAATGGATGTGATTTATATATTAAAATCAGTCCAAGATTTAATAGCCTCTTAATTCTTATTTTCTATGGCCTTTTTTATTTTTCTTGCAGGCTTTTCTCACTCCATTTCTCCTCTGCATGAGCTTTGAGAGTTATAACCACCCTTTGAGCATCTCAGTTCAGCCTTCTGTTTCAAACTCCACATGTAATGTTTAAGCTTTCCAAACTCTCACATATAATCTGATTACTGTTGAGAAGTGTAGAAACAATCTCCTCTCAGGCTGTTTTTTGCTGTCCGTTTCTACACTTCTCAACAGTAATCTCCTCTCAGGCTGTTTTTTGCTGTCCTTTTCCTGTCATCACTTCCTTACAGAATGCTGCTGTTAACAGCATCTTCCTGACTCCACTGCTCTGATCATACATTCCTTATTAAAAACAAACTTGTGCTTGATTTTCACGATTGCTGCTGCTCCTTTTCTAATCTGATCTTTAATGCAAGATACTGTTTTACAGTTTCATTTTAAAGGTATTAAGATAGATTGGTTAATTCCTTGGTTTTTTCTCTAGTCATTTCACACTGTATAATGCTCCTTCTAAGAGGAGGAGTCTTCACCTTCAGAGACAGTGTGTGCTTTTCTTGCCTTCTGCTTACAGAGAGGGATGGCACAAACTGCATTTTCATTACTGTAGGCTAAAACCTCTGTTATTTTATTATCTTGTTTCTGCCACTCATTATTTTTGTGAACTTTTAATTCATATGTCTATTCTATCCTCAGATTTAAATATTACAATATTCCTAGGGCTAAAACCTCTGCTACTTTATCTGTTTCTGCCACTCATTATTTTTGTGAACTTTTAATTCATATGTCTATTCTATCCTCAGATTTAAACATTACAATATTCCTAGTGAATGCCTCTGGAGATTTCGTCCATTTTTTAATTCTGTTTGGTTTTCATCATTATCAGCCAGTGACTCGCAGGTAACTGGACTGAGTCTCACCAGACAGATCTTTTGGCACTTTGCACGAAAGGACAAACCCCAAACCTCCCTCTGTTACTCAGACCAAATATCAATCTCATGCCAACAATTTGAAAATTCTGAGAATATACATGTCAGAGTAGATTTTCAAGCTTGTCACACTTTACTGATCTTTGGTTTTAGTGAAGAGCAGCTCTGCTGTTAAAACCATACATAATTTTAAAGCTATTTGTAAGAGTGTAAAAAGGATTTTTTTGTTCCATTCAGTAAGAACTATTTTAAAAAAAATTGACAAAGTGAAGGCAATCCTCTCTTTTTCTGTTGTCTTTTGTTGGAGCATCTAAATGTTGAATCCATGGCTGTGCCCTCGTCGTGTATCTCTGATGTCTGGACGTCCATTGATGCTTCTTCTTAAATTGAATGCAATAATCAATTATTAAAGAAGAGAGCAGTCTTGGGATACTAAACAATTTCATTTCATAAGTTTTATCTTATGTGTGGTCTGATTTCTGGAGAAAAAAGCAAAATATTTTGTCCAAGATGATCTCACATTTAGATTTTTAATAAGTAGGGATTCTTAACTGCAATATCAAACTAATAATTTACAGACCCTTGAAACTTTTAAACACTATTTTGGCTTTTAATTAATTTTCTTTCTTTCTGATAAAAGACTGCAACTTAGTAGCAGAGTGAGGGTATTTACTATTTCTGCCCTTTTTGATTTTAACTAAAAATGATTTGTCTTCATTTCTGCATCAGCAACCAGGGTTCACTTTGATGGCATCTCTCTCATAACATTTTTCCAATAGAGATTGTAGCTGGAACCCTAACAAGAATAGCAATTTGAGAAATGTCTATAAATCCTCAAGGCTTTGTCATATTGGAAGGAATTTAGGTGTATGATATGGGCAGGAAAGATGCAGAATCAATAATAAAAAATAAGTAAGAAGCAGTGGGTGGTCTGAATTGATATCGACAAGCCAACAATGCAAGCTGCCTGTGCTGATTACCTTGACTATAACTCTGGGAGGACTTCGATGCCAGCTAATGGTTTTGTCATCTTCTGATGGTTTTGAAGTGCATCACCTTGGGGTATCTTGTGTATTAGTTCCTTTTGTGATTGAAGGATGGAACTGTTCTCTCCCTGAAGCTCTAATTTTACCTGCAGATCTTTGCAAGAGACAGAGATTCTTTTGTCCAAAAACCAGAAGGAAAGAATGTAGATAAAATCATGCTATAATTTTAATGTACTTGATGTCATTCATAAAAAGCCAACAACCTAAACAAAAAAAGATTGTGTAATTCAAAAAAAAAGAGGTAGATTTATTTGTTTGTTTTTTTGCTAAGAGAAATGGACAAAAAGAGAGACTCCAAAGGAGGAACACAAAAGGAAAAATACTGTAATAACCTTTAAATACAATGGGAATATGTGCATAAAGCTATTAAAATAAATGGTTAGTCACCTTCATGATTTCATTAAGCCTGGTTAATACCAGTGTAACTTTCTGAGCTCTGGCTTGTTATTTTCATATTGGCAGGCACAGAACTAGTACAGGGGGAATTGGATTTTGGTATTGAGCAAGTTTTTTATACCTTATAAGCATATTTAATTGGGAATAAATCTGCCACAGAAGCAGTGGCATGTACATTATTCACTGAGTTTTTGGACAGTAGGTTTTTATCTGTGCTCTCTGCTGATGCTGTTTGGCCCTAATGGACAAAATCTGCACCTGTAACTTTGCAGGGCCTTAGACAATTCTGAGTCCTAGCTGCACTTGTTTAAATTTTCTCAGAAGAATGGAGGAGGTGGGTTTTGCAGTATCCTTAAACCACTAGAAAAATGTGCTCTGAATTTAAATTAGAATTAAATTTTCATGGAAAATGCTATCAGGCTTGAATAAATTGAATTTTTTTTGCAAAGCAATGAAGTCAGTTCCAGTGGGATTTTGGGAATGGGCAGAGAATATGCACCTGCAGCCTTTATGACATCATGGTGGAAGGATGATTTCATATTTCTGATATTTTGCTCATGCCAGCATTTCTCTCAGGCCTGTTTCTACTGAATCTCCTATCCTACAGTTCTTAGTAAAGATAAGCAGAAAAGTGAAACATAACTCATCTCTGTGGCAATTGTGCAATAACCATAATAAATCATGGCTTCATACGAATGGGTGACAGCCCTTTTTGACATTTACTTGTAGTAGAAGATTCTCTGTGGTTCATTGTATGAAAATAAACCAGAAAAGTAATTTTTTGAGCAGAGAACCATATGAATTACAGCATATTTCAAGTGTCACACTAGACCCTCTGTTAACATCTTGCATTGGGGGTAGCAGTGACGGTGTGAAGTTTTTCCTGTGTTGGGTGCTGCTTAACTTCATCTGAAGAATATTCAATGAACTAGCAATGTGTGAGGGGAGCAACACGAGTGCATGAGGGGGTAGAATGTCTTCCATATGAGAAATGGTTACATTGGCTAGAACAGTTAATGTTGGAAAAGTAATGGCAGAGAGGGATAAGAAAAAGGCCAGTGATAGAATGAGTAATAGAGGGAAGGGAATGATTTTTCCCTGTCTTTCACAATACAACAACCGGTGCCATCAAAATGAAATTATCAGGAGTGTGTTCCAAACAAATAAAAGGAGCACTTCTTCACACAGGATGTAACCAAGTTTCAGAACTCACTGGATGAGATGTTGTGGCTCCTTGCAGCAGAGTTCAACACAAAGATATAGCTTCTGGCTCAGCCTGGAAGCTTTTGAGCTCTGAATTGCCAGAGAATGACAAGACCAGGGCTAAGACAGATGGTGCAGAGCAGAAGGGATGAAGGAAGGTCAGGGGGTCATCACATATTAGGATGTGGAAGAATAACTGCAAACACAGCTGTGGATGTTCTTGGATATCAAGGCAGACTGGCTGACCAGAAGCTCTGGCTGACTCTCTCTACTGTACACATTTTTATTTCTTAATGATGTGAAGTGCTGAAAAACAGGGGAAAAAAGTATGGTCTGATTGATAACCCTTTATGTGCTATTTAGGGCTTGGTTAGTCAGGTCTGGGAAAGGGAGAGCTCCAGCTGGATTCCATTTCCCACCCAAAGGCAGTGGTGCATAATTTGGGATTTTGTATATGCTGCAGTGACTAGAATGTCAGGATAATTCCATCCAGGTTTCCTTTAGCAGGTGCCAGTGCACAAAGGCTGGCTGGGAATGGAACTTGATACTACTGTTATCCTTTCCTGTTCATTTATGTGTTGAAATATTTGCTTATAATTTAAAACATGAATATTTTCCCCTGCGACTTCATAATTACTCATTTCAGTGCATTCTCTGTCTTGACATTAGCTTTTTATTTTCTTTTGGATGGGTGTTTTTTATTTTTTACTAAAAAGAAAGTATCACTGCAGTGAAATCTTCTATTAGATATTTTCTAGAGTTATTTTGGTGCATTTGTTGCACTGTTCCTTCAGGAAGTTTGATGTAAAAATAATAATGATAGTAATTATAATTTTTCCTGTAATAATAAAACAGAAGCAGAAAAGAAAAAGGGAAGAAAATTAGCACAACCTGAATAAATAGGGAGTTTGTGGCTCTCAGAAAAAGTTGAAAACATTTTGGGGGAAATGCTGACCTGAGAGGATCTTGGAATTTCTGGGGAAATGCAAAGACTCTTTGTTTTATTGCACACCTACCTCCTGGGGAAATGTTAGTTCTTTCAGTAAGACCCAGGATATTTATTGAACAAAAATCTGATAGAACATCATGGTAAAACGATGGGGATCTTGGCAACAAGAAAAGTAAAATTTTCTGCTATAACACATTGACACAAACAATAATGAAAATTCATCTTGAAAGATGTATTGAATAATTTATTCTGTAATTTGATAGATCTTAAAATTCACTTTGGCAAATATCTAATTATTTTTTTAATTTCAAGTATAGATTAAGATAGCAGGACTGATCTTTTGATATTTCCATTTATAAAGCTACTGCTCAGCTGAGATAATTAAGTTTTGCATCTTGTATGAATGATTATGGAGTGTATGAAATGATTTTTTAATTCTCAAATGGCATTAAAAACTTCTTAGGGGAAGCTTTTACTAAGATCTCTGCTTTAGTTTAGAGTTCAGAACAGCCAGTATCATTGTTCTCCAAAGTTATCAAAAATAACAAGGGATTGAACTGACAAGGTAAAGATTGTTTCACTATCTTAGCAAAAACCAATATGCATTGGGATTTTAATTTTTGCTTTTTCATATTCAGGGAGAATATTTGCAAGGGATTAGCTTATATATGTTAATCTAAATATCAGATGATATATTTTCAGAAGAAAAGTGTGTTTTAACTGAATATTTCTGATGAAATCTAAGAATTACTTATATAATCTTACTCATGGATAATCTTTCAGGTATCTGTTCTCTTGATGGATGAAGTCAAAGAGCTGTCAGTAATAAGTAAGAAAAGATGGGCAATTACTGTTGCTTTAATATATGTGAGGATGTCTTGAAGTTTATAAATGTGCTAGACTTTAGGAAGAATTTTTGCCAGGACAACAGTCAGTAATGTATCTTATAGGAAGGTTATTTAAGCCCTGTAAATTAATTAGTTTGCCTTTCAGTGCATTATCTGCTACCTTATTCAGTTTTGTATTCTGATTACTCTGTTGCATTGTGGTTGTCCTTGATACTGAATTAAAAAAAATAATTTCCTAATTATTATTTTATAGCATAAAATTAAAAAAAGTCCATGAATTGCCAGAATTCCTTTTTGGAATAGCAAAATACTATGAATTTGAGTTAGGATACTAAATAGAATTCTGGCTTTCAGCTCAACAGGAGGAAGATAAGTGTTAGTAATCAAACAGCTTTTAATGGTGAGCATTTTTCAGAGTTCCAGTTCCAAAAGGAGAATTTCCAAGACCTTGCTGGTTTTTGTGTGCCTTTTTTTTTTCTTGAGTAAATTGTTCATCCATTTCTAGGTTAGAAATATAGTAATAGAGCATTTTTAATTGCAGTAGAAAATGAATTGTAAATGCCATGAGATGGAGAGCATTTGATGAGTTTAATAATCTAAAGAAAAAAAAGTTATCTTGTCCAATAAATTGTGTTCTTCCATAAAAACTGTCTTTGGCTTTGCAAGGGGAAGAAGAAGCTGGTGCTGTGCACTCATTAATTACACAGCTAAACCTGGCAATCAGTGGTGGGGGTCTGGGTGACCTTCCCAACTCACGACCCCTTCCAGGGCACATAAAACATCTCTGGATTGCTCTTAATGGTCTGGGGACCTTTGAAAATGTGAGTTCTTAGGGCAGTTTCTGTCCTTGCACTGCTCCCAGGAGGACACATGGTGTGCAGATCACTTGGGAAAGCACCAGTGCCACCCCAAAGTGTCTGACTTATCCCACTGAAACCAGAGCAGGATGGTGCTGCTGTGACATTAGAGACTCACACGTGTCACTGCTGGAACTTCTGGTCCCTGTCTGCACAGAGTTTGCTGGTGCTGAACACCACCACACATCTTGGAAGTGTCAGGTTTTCTAATCCTGTATTTTTGCTACTGAAAGTTACAGATAAAACTGAGCAGTAGCAAGCGGGACAGAAACAGCAGCAACACAAGCAGAAAGAACGAGGGATTAGCCAGTACCAGACTAGTGCATGCTTGTAGAGGGAGAGTAATCAACCCAAATGTCAACATTTATTAATGCTGTGCACATCAAAAGCTGTCAGATGAGCACTACATGAGAGTCCCTGGCTTCAAAAAAGAAATATCGATTGAAATAAACTGCGATTGGAGCTCCAGCACCCTCACTCAATACATACCCAGCTTTGTATTCTGTAACAAAGTCTCTAAAGGCTGGCAAAGTCAGGAAAGCACTTACAGAAATGTCAAATCATGATCTTCACCTGGTGAATACTTGTCTGTCTGATTCCTTCCATTTACTGTTAGAGTAATAATAACTGCAAATGGAAAAGTTGCTGCAATCCCAGGCTCAGACTCGTGCATGTATACAAAGTACTCGACAGGCTGCTGGGTCAAGTGCCTACAACACAGGTATTATCATACAGGTTTTAGTGGCACTATATGATGTGGAACAATATTAAATTGCTGTAAAATAATGTGGTATAAAAAGCAAAAAGACACTGGAAAAATCTTAAATGTGTAATTTTTAACATAAAGAGAAGAAGGATTTTTAAAAATAAAATGATGGACTTCAATATGATTGCCTCTTTGGAAGGGCTTTAGTGATCCAGTTACGTGGTCAGCTAAGAGAGACCAGTGCCTTAGGAAACATGTTTGAGAGGATGGGAATTCCACAAAAGCAGAGGGGTTTTAGAGCCATTGCCAGAACACTAGCACTGCTTACCTTGCTCAGCCAGTACCTCCTCAGTACTCAGCCTTTCCTCCCTTCTCATTTCTGGTTGATGTCTTAGTCTTTACAAAAGCCTCAAATGTAAGTGAAGATAAATTTAAGTATTACCTTTGCAAAGAGTGGTAACTGCCTGAAGAGCAATACTGCCAGCATTAAAGTTCCTGAACTGTTGTACCCTCTTATTTTGTACTCAGTACCCCATAGAACTCTCTTACAATACATGATGAAATTTAGTTGCTGAAATTGAAAGTCTCATGTTGTTATTTCAGGTTATTTTCCATTTAGCTTTTCATGTTTTTGCCATAACATACACAACTTTGTGATGAGGTTTGGAGCCTTGTGGTTTTAATATCTCCAGGTGCTTGGCTATTTGCGTATTTCCATAGCAGGCAAAATATATTGAAGTTTTATTATGACTAGAAAAATCTGAAGCACCAGTTTTATACATTGAAGTTGAAAAGATGGAAGGCAAAGCTCAGAGGAGTTGCCATGGAACCATTGCTGATCTTTACTGCCAGAATTCCTCAGGAGGTATTGACTAGTACTAACTGACTTGGTTGTCTTGGTTTGATTTTTGTAGTTTCTTTGTTTCTTCTTTCAATGCTGCTGATCCTGTCCAATGTTGTAGAAACTGGATAACACCCACACGGGAATATAAGGCAAATGGTAAAAATAATTTTTTCCCTTTTTTTTGGATGAGAATTTCAGAAGCTGTCAGGCTTAGCTTTAGCCCTCTCCTGCTTAGGGATGAGGGTTCTTAGCAGTTATGGAAAGCTCTTCTAAATGAAAAACTTCTCAAGTTTGGGTCAGTTGCCATCTAGAAGCTGCTGTCTTTTTGAAATTATGCTACAAATTATGTCTGAATTGAGAAAACGGTGGTGGCTGCCTGACAATTCTACCATTCATGCTTCAGTTTGTGCAGAAATGTTGTCTGGCTCTGTGGCAAATACAGCTCAGTTTTAAATTGGACCTGGTCCTGAGTAAGTTGGACTAGTGGGTTGCAACCATACTATGATTCAGGTGTCCTTTTCAATTCTGATAGTTTCTTATATTTTATTCTAGTAAAGTGGTTCCTTTATCTTCTATTTACTAGATCCTGAATTTGTTTCATGGATCTTCTCAATGTTTCATGCACTGCATGTGTCTGAGAATGTGTTACTGCAGTAATTTCTGGTTCCAAGTCTGCATTTTACCTTTCTCTGCTGTATTTCTGCAAGCAAAGCAGAAGTTACTGAGTTATGTTTTTAAAATTTGTTGTTAGCTGTGCATTTTGAGGATTTAATGAGGTAGGGGAACATCCTTTTATAGAAATAGGTCAAAAGTTGTATAATCTGTGTTTAAAATGTTTTATTTCTTTGTTACTGGGAATAGTCAAGGAAGTTAAAGATTGTGCCATGTTGCCTCAGACAGAGGAACAGTTTCTGCTGGGGTCTCACCAGTGTATTTATGCAAAATTTCTACAGCAAAGAATTAAACTGATTTGATTTAGTGATACAAGATTCTATGAGGTTCTGTGTATGTGTATATATATTTCTATTTGAAAGAAGCTATGGCTGGTACATGCTTTTAGAAGGATTACCTTGGGGTGAGTTTACAGGTTTTGTTTTGCCCAGAGAAGCAGAAATGCAGTGGAGTAGGTGTTTAATTCCACTCCATCTTACTGGCTTTCTCCCAGAAGGTTTTGCATAAAGAAAGTTTATAAAAGCAAATATGTTTTGTATCCATATATGCATAAAATAATCAGGGGGAAAAAAACTTATTAAAATGGATGTTCTTAACCACAAAAGACACTGAATGTTCTGCTACAAATGTCTCCTGTTTTGAATGATTAGGCAGAAAAGAACTTGTTAGTGTTTTTCTTATTTCAATCTTTATATGTCAGAAAGATTCTTAAAGCAAAAAAGCAAATTATTCAGATTAGTTCCAAATTTCTCTTTGTTAATATGTATGATATGCAGCTTGGAAGATGAATTTCAAGTTGTTTTTCTCTGAAAATGTCCAAATAATTGATATCACTGCTGTATCTTTTAATATTTATTCATAACAATCACGTCTTTCAGATCTGGTGGTGTTTTATTTTTTTTTTTAATATCACTAGTAGCTAATACTTACTGTGGTATCTTATCACTCCTTCCTTCTCTCTCTGTTGCTATACCCAAGCAGAGGAGAAGTGGGGACAGTGAGTGTTGGGGAACAGTTAGGTCCCTCTCCAAGGTCAGCTAGTTGTTTTATTTAGGCTAAAAATATTTCGTTTAGCTTGTAACTGTATATGTGATTTGGAACAAAAATTTATAAATTATATTCAGTCTAATTATGCCATCCTTAAGAGAACATAGTAAAAGGATTTAAGCAGTGTTTGCTAGAGCAGTTCCAGGGAGAGAGGCTGGCACCTGGAGTGCCAGGGAGAGAGGTCCTGCCTGGGTGAGGAATCCTCTGGTGTGCAGCCAAGCAACAAATCTGAAACCCCTGGAATCACTGTTAGTAAAATCTTCACTGTGCAGTCCTGAATATGCACCCCTGTAGCACTTAGCCTGGCATTTTCTAACCCAGCCCCAGAGTACAGATGTACCCCAGAGCTCCCACACTGCTGGCACCAAGCTGGGGCTGCCCTCCTTGTCCTGGGGTGCAGGAATGTCCCCTATGCACCCCAGGACATCTGAGGGGCACAGGGGGCATTCACACCCTGCAGATTTACTGTGTGCACTGCATGTGCTAGGGCACTGACTCTGGGAGATGCGATACCACGTTTTAGACATCAGCTGAACCGTCAGAAAGTGATTTGTATGTAGTGGCAAAATAAGTACTCATTTAATTGTGAATGATGAGATAAAGTGTGTATTGTGTGGATAGGCAGGCAGTTTATTTCAGTGGGTGAGTGTGAGCTGGCTGGAAATATAGGGACATTCCTGCATTCATTGTCACCTTTTCCCCTTGTCTGAAATTCTCTGCCAAGGGTGTAGCTCTGCCCCTTCTCCCCCACTGGAATTCTGGTGTGAGCAAGAAAAGCAGAATCATCTATTTTTAAAAAGATCCTCTCCTTTCCATTTGCTTTTGTTGATTTGTTCAATGAAGCCATGCAGTTCATGCCTGCTAAGGGTGGCAGAATGAAATTCTTTATTGCATGACCACAATGCCTCACTGGAAAGTCATGCTCAAATAAAATAGAGTCTCCCAAAACAGGGTGAGAGGAGAATGTGAACCAGTCATGAAATCCACTACAGTGACCACCAGTAAGGTGGTCTATCAAGCTTAAGAACTATCTAGACCCATGTTTTTGGATCTGGCTTACAATATCAATTGCCCAACAGAGATTGAAGGTATTATTTGCATTTATGATTCTTGCTTTGTGTAAATTTAGGAAATTCAGTGGGTGAAACAAAGGCACCCATTGCAGTGGTTTTCTGGGCATCTGGAATTGTTTAACACCAGGACTATACTATTACTGAACTGTTGGGTTTTTTTTCCTTTTTGCATCAATAGATAAGAATTACAGTGAGGACTAAGGTCTATTTTAAATGCTTCTGTTCAACTTTCACAATTGGAGCTATCAGTCAAACTGATTATATTCTTGGATGTGGCATCACATCTAATAATAAACAACATTTTTTGAGTGACAGGAAAGGTTAGGTTATCTTACATGTGGATTTAACATCACATCCACTTGTTACAAACTTTGCTTCTGACAAGCTGTAAATGAGAGTTTTATCGTTGATTTATGGTAGGAAATAAAATGACGTGTGTATTTTTCACAATTAATCTTTTATCATTTTATTGACTCATGAAAGGAGGGACATTTTGGTTAGTAAAGGTAAGGTATGAGTCACTGAGTTTTTGGTTTAGCCCTGTGCCAAGCTGGATCTCAATTTTAATTTGTTGTATGCTTACCAAAGCAATTAATAACAATATCTGTGCTAACCACAGTCCTCTGTAGTGTCAGGGACAGCAGCAAGTGCTGCTTCAACACCAAACTGTGGTGAAATAGCAATGACTTCAGAGTCTGAGCAGGGTAATCTTAGCCCTCAGAACAGTTTGGGGTTTGTGTGTCATTCAAAAATTATAAAATTCAGTGGCAAAACTCAAGGGACATGGTGGCCTTGATTATCTTAACACATAAGGACATCAATTCCAGTATCTCAGTGATTCTGGAAAAGAGCAGGGCATGCACACTGCACCCCACAGTCTGGGGTACCCCAGCACGATTTCCTTTAGCAGGGATGAGGCATTTAAAGAAGGCACAGCCATTTTGATCCGTGCTGGTTTAATGCTGTGGCACTGAATCTGGCAGAAGCCAAGCATCTCTTTACTGTCCCCTGAGTTATCTGAACACAGGACTTGCTTGTCTTGGAGCAGGGGAACAGTTTGAAATGTGGCAGACATTGGCTAATGCACTGTTGTTTTCTGCACAGGATCACAAGCATTTAAATTCAGAGAAGCAGAATTATTTTTGAAACCTCACTCTTGAAACTCAACCTGTTACTAAGTAATAATGCATCCTAGGACTTGTTCTTTGATCAAGACTCAGATTGTTTTAGCAAAGCTGTGTTGTTGTGCACAATCTGAAATTAAATAGATCTGCCTGAGCAGCTGGAAAGTGTTGAAGCATGAAAGAGAGGCTTTTGACTGAACAGGCAGCAGAGAAGAGAAAATCTGAACCAGGCTGTTGGATTCTGAAATGGAGCTTGATCATAGGCATTTCAGAGGTGATTTCCTGTCCTTCACTATCTGGACATAAAATATCTATTTATATGTAAATAGTAAAACCTGACAACTTATCTTTTTTCCACTGAATGGTTGAAAGGTGTGCAATGCAGCAGTTAGCTGTGTGGAAAGGCAAGCTGTGAATGCTTTCCATAATCTCTTGGAAAGGGGTAAGGAGTTTTTATCATTCTGAACCTCATACCTGGAGCCTGAAAAGCAATAACACATATTCCTCTCTCACCACTGTTTTCAGCTGATAGTAAATGTTGCATTGCCAGATTCTGCCAGATGTATTTACTTGCTCTTTTTTATCTGGCAAAACTCCATTGGGAGTACCAGGGGTATTTTTTCCTGGAATAAAACTGTGGGACCAAGAAGCATCTCTGTGATTCAGATTTTAGAACTGCAGCTGTAGGCAGGAGCTGGGTACATTCTATTAGAGGTGGGATGCAGTTCACTGCCATCAATTTACCATGAATAAACTGTATGTGCTCAATGAGATATTTGTGGTTGTGGCCCAGAGACATTGCTGGGTGGCAGCAACATCATCTGGTTTTATTGTTTCAGCATGGGCATCATCCCAGTGGTCTCAAAACCTGATGGAAGATGTGTTTGATGTTTACCATTTGGAGGAAGAGGTGTTGGTAGAATTGGAGGTGTTAAACTTATTCATTAAACTTCTAATTCCTGTGGCTGTGAGGGGCCAGTGTACAACTGCAGGCACTGGTTCTGAAGCTGATCACACCAGGCTGGGGAGGGAGCAGAGTTTGCACAGAGCTTTTCAGAACTTTATATTGAGTGTTGGAAGGTTAGTGAAGTATAATTCAGCTTCCAGGAGTTATTTTTAATGAATGACTTGGCAAACTAAGGTAAAGCAAATGTTAATACAAACACCAGTTTTAGTAAGGCATGGATACAATTTAAAGACTGTGGCAAGATTGATCTACTTTCACACTGTGATGGAATATGAGTATCAGAATATTATCTGCTTCTTCTGGGTAGATTTAGTTCATTTATCATCTGCTCAAAAAGTAGAATGCCCACATGTAACAGTGGCTTAATACTTGACAAACAGTGGTGCTGTCAGCAAGAAAACAGGAACAAAGGGGAAGGAAAATTTCATGTTCTTTGAGAGAACAACTTTCAAGAATGTTACTATTCAAAGCAGAAGAAAGTTCTTAAGTCACCAAATTAAATCTGAAGAGAAAGTAAGCCTATATATAGTCTGTTATAACTTAACAAGCTCTGAAAGGAAGAGCATCTCCAAAGGTGAACTAAGGTGTCCGTGGTTAGAAAAAACCCCAACCTTGAACTCCATTTAGCCTTGTCCATGACAGATCAGGGAGATCAAAAGCATAGAGAAGGGTGACAGTGATCCAAATGTAACAGAATGTCCTCAGTCACAGAAGAAACTGCCCCAAAATAAAGATATGCTGTGTTGTTAACATATTGTATTTCTAGTGAAATTCTTTCAGAAAAGTCTCATTAACTGACCCTGTAAGCAATTTCCTGTCACATTGTTTGTGAGCACTGAAACAGTTGTGCTGTATTTTGTAATCCACTAGACAGGGACTCTTTCCCATATATTGCCCATTTTTACGGTCTGTATTTGGTTCTGTTACTTTTTGGTTTTTTTCTTCCTGAAGTTCTGACTTACATTTTCATATTTAATTTCAATGCACCAGGAACACAGAACCTGATGCAGTTTTAATGCATTGGTTAGTGCTGGCACATCAGACAAGGTAATGTCCATATTGTTGTGTCACCACAAGTCCCAGCTGTGTCTGGAACCATTTACTAATGAGCTTTTCCCTGGCTTGCTCTGGAAGGAGCCCTGGACACGTCCTGGGAGCTGCTCCTCCCTGAAGAACATCCCTGTTGAAAGGCTGCCAGAAGCTCCACTGACCCAGGCAGTGACCTTGGTGAGTGAGTGTCTGCTGTCTGTGTTAGCTGGGCATGTTCTGATCACAAAGCTCTCCAGCTCCTTACCCCTCATTTTCCTGCATCCTGTGACTCAAGCAGCTGTTCAGGATCACACAGAGATTCTGCCTTTACAACCAGCCCTCAGCTGGAGTCAGTCCCAGCTGACAACTGATAAAATCACATCGAGGGCTCCTGAGATTCATCACTGCAGCTCCTCTTGCCTGGGCTGCCCTGATACCTTTGTCAGAGGAAAACTACATGTTATTTTCAGATCTTATGGAATGAAACATCAATTTGAGACTTTCAGCTTTAATCTCCATGAGAGAATTTGGTGCCATATCTGCGTGCCCCAGATGCTTCAGGAAACCAGTTCAGTAAATCAATAGGTCATCAAAGCAAGCTAGGAAAATAGAAAAAGTATTACTCTTACTGTTTTGTAAAAATCAGCCCAGTGTGGTGGAATGTTTTTCAGATCAGATGTGCTCAAAGAATAAATCCTTGGGCATCACCAATGCAGGATTTCACTGACGTTGTTCTGATGGTTATCTAAACAGATAGAGTTCTCAGTGCTGGACACTGATTTATTTTATTTCATTTTATTTTGGAAAAAGATGAAGAGAGCTTTATCTGTGTGTTTCTATACAACTGGATATTAAAGTCATGCTGGGGAGTATTCAGTCTTTAATTATTCCTTCTTCTGAGCCTGGAGATTTCAGCACTATGAGCTGTGAATTGCTGTTCTCAGCTTTGCTTATTTCCTAATGTTGGCATATTGAGATCAGGTTAATAAAATCATGCATGATTTTTGCAATAGGAGAAACAGGAAAAATCACCCAACAGGCAGCAAAGATTGAGCAGAAATAAGGCAGGTGGAGTGAGACTTCCTGAGAACAGACTGCAAGTGCAAGGTTTGGAGCTTGCTGTGGTAACACGGGGCAGAGGAGCAGCCAGGGGACACAGGGAAAATGCAGTGTGTGACCAGGGCTGCTGAGGGGTGTCACTGGTTTGTCCCAAAAGAAAAAAAAACAACTATATTGACCAAAAAAAGTTTGAAGGATGGCCAAATATAAGTACTTTGGGCTCAGCAGGAAAAAGGTTTGCTGGCTTCCAGATTGGAACTGCAAAGGAAGATATGGAGAGGAAATGGTCCTGAAATATGGGAGACTCTGGGATAGGGTTAAAAATATCACATTGAAAGAGGTGTATTTAGCATTATCCTGAGTGAGCTGAATTGCAATCTTCATTTCTTCAAAATAATTATTTTTGGTCAAATTATTTTATAAATTTGATAGAAAAATTAATTTAAAATTTATTTCAAAAATCTAATTGCCATGTTTTTTCTTTGTGAGAGAATCACAATCCCTGTAATTGTTAGCTATTTTTATACTTCACTTCAGCCATCATAAAAAATTAACACCAGTTTTTGAAAAACTTCAGCTGGTAATTCCACTAGTGAGACAGAAGGAGACAGGCAGGTTTGAAAAATGCCAGCAAGGGAAATAGATTGTGCTACTTTTTCCTTAGGGAAATAGGATCTTTTCATCTTTTTTTCCTGGAATGAGTAAAACTGGAGAGAAGAAATGTCAGACTCATTGACAAATCCTCCTCTGTCCCCAGGGAAATTAGGCAGCGTGGCTTTGGGCATCAGGTAACTTCTCAGGCCAGGAGACAGGGCAATGATCCAGTAATGAGCACCATTAGCTTTTTTCTGCTCTGCTCTGCTCTGCGGTGTGTAGCTTAAACTTCACCAGAACACTTTTGTTGCTGGCAACTTATTTGCAGTCCAAAAAGCAGATCAAGAAACCTAAAGAGCTGAGACTAAGTCTTGAAGTCTTGATTATTGTCTGTTATCTCAAGGACAGGCTCTGGGAGCATGGACTTGTTTTCAGCTTCAGTACAGCAGCTGAGATTGAAGTGACCACAAATGAAGTTGTTTTCTGTTTTTGCAGATTTAATGGATGCCTGAGAGTTTATGTAGCCCAACAGAAAATATTCTGAATTTTGTAGTACATTAACAGTATTTCTCTGCATCTCATTGAGTCTTTAATAAATGACATAACAGATTGAATTTATAATCAGAGTTCTTTATTTTCTTGATGCTATGCAGAAATCATAACAAATGAAATTTAGTTGCATATTGGAAATAGGAAAACATTGTTAGGTAATTTGTGTGAATGAGACTGAGTCTTTTTTATATGTATCACCCAAATCTGTGCTAGTTCTGACCTTGTCATTGTTTAAAAGTAGTGCCAAGGGGTGATTTTAATCTCTTTGTTCATCTCTGCTGTTGTCAGTAATAATTAGTCGAAGTTAAAAAAGGATCTTTCATGTGAAATAAAATATGTTGATGTATAAGCTTGTTAAGGATATGTTGCTCCTCCTCTCAAAATCTCATCTTTCTGTTTGTGCAGTCTGACCTGCAAATTAATCAGAGAGGTTCAGGGCTATTTTTCCAAGTAAAATAGAACCATGTCACCAAGCTATTCACATTTCATTTTTATCTTGTGAACTGCTGAAGGCATGAAGAGCAACATTCAAATTATGATCTGTTCCTTGTTTCCTATCTCATTTTCCTACTTGTTGTCTTTGCTTTTGAAATACTCCCATCTGGATTTACATCCAAGGGTGACAGATGAGAGAGAGTTTCAGCACACTGCAGTGTTCTGAGTGCCTGGCAGAGGCATCCCACTTCCAGTGATAGTGTCTTATTTACATAGCCTTGTCCTCAATGTTTTCTACAATTACTTGACTCAAAATCAAGATCCTGCCTCAGACAGAACAGCTTCTATTAATAAATTCAGGTGAAAGTTTTTAGGAATTTTAAAATTATGACAATTTTTTTTTTAATCTGTCAAAATGCAGAAGGGTTTTAAGAATAAATAGAAATTGCTTTTCTGTAACAGTTCTGTATAGTCTGAAGGCTTCCTTATCTTCCTCTGAGTGTCAAATTGAAAGTGGATCTGTTCTAAAAAACTAAATGATATTTACAGCTTTGAAGAAATTGAAAATATTCAGGTTTTAGGATCCAGTTTTCATTATTTGTCACTGTAATGTGGAATGCACTAAATTAAAGACCTGAGCACCTTAAGATGCACTGGAATTTCAGTGTACTCCCTCTGTTTGAGTATGAGTTCATACCTACTGAAGGATGAGTTATCTCACACATCTTGGCAGTGCAGATAAATGTGTATCAGAGATCAGACACTGTGCATTAAACAAATAATGCAAAACCTACAGAATGGGGTCAGGGGGGCCCACAGGGTAGAAACTTATGAAAAGAAACCAACATTTATGAAAAATAGTGTGAGAATTTAATTATTTTGACTTGTGGGATGCTCTGGTTTTGGATATTGAAGTAAATACCCAGACAACTCTAACGGACAAAACAAATGGAATCTTAAAAAGTAATTAGGTAATTAAAAATAAATGGGCTACTTTTTCAAGATACTTCAGTCTGCAATGATAAATTCCTGCATGCCCATATTATTTTAAATTTTTTTTTCACAAAGTGGGCATTGTATGGCTTTATTTTCTAAATAGAAATATGTGCATTTCAGAGTCACATATCTTAATCCCATATTAAAACCTAGAATATATGCAAAATGCAAAGAAAATGGAAAATGCAAATAATTGATTAGTCTGTCATAAGGAATAATTGCACTTATGATTATTACTTTTTAACCATATATTGATATCTTATTACACGACATTCTCCTGCCCTTAGGAATTCTCAGGGGGAAAGTTGTGTATCTTTGCATTACCTATTCAATAGTGGTTTTTAGAGCAATTAAAAAAAAATGAAATTATATTATAAATGAGCACTGCCAGCTACCAGCTTAGTGTCCCAACTGGTTGAACTGAGGCTCTGTAATGACAATTCTCTGTGTTTGGGCTGATGTCTTTGTTGCCTTGTGGAGTTAAGGAAACTGGTAGGTGGATTTTCATGTCTCTGCATCATTTGGATTCCTTCAACTTTCTGTTCTGAGGGAAATGCTTCTTTATCCTTATTGTAACTCTTTCACAAACTCATTCTGGGCTGCATGAAAGAAAAATTGTGGACTTGAAATCAGCTGAATAATATAATGGGGAAAAAAACAGTCAATAAAGTGTTTTCTTTGAAAACAAGTCAAGGCAGCCTTTGTGCCCTGAGCTGCAGGTCTCTTGTCTGAAGTAGGTAATGCTGGGTAAAATTCACTTTCTGGCTGTGTAACATCATTGTGTTCTGATCTCACTAATTTTTAAAAATACAATTATTTTTCTCATTACAGACTGCAATTTATTTAAATAAATTATATTTATTTATCTTAATTTCACCACATTACAAAAAAGGGCCATTTGAGGTCATTTGTCTCTGATAGTATTAACTTCAAGAATTGATCTTACACATATTACAAATTGCAAAATAAACAAACTACAAAGTTATCTAAAACTGAGTAATTTTATATTTTACACGTTGATAGTCAATAAATCTTGTTTGTCCAATGTCAAATGGCTTTTGGAAGCAGGTAAATAATTTTTAAAACTAATGATCAGAGAATAAACAGGTTTTTATAATTTTGTAATTTCTCAATATTCTTCAGTAGTGAGTTCTTCATAATATCTGTTAAAACAACCTTTTTACTGGAGCATCGCATGTAATAAAGCAATAAACTAAAAACTACTTTATGCAAACATAGTATTAACATTTGCAGCATTGCCAGAAGGAGTAGAGCCTGACAATAGGAACAAGCAGTGCTTGTGATGTAGTTAAAATTTCACCAAAACTGAAAAATTGCTAAAAGGTGAAAACTTTTTTGACTTATAGAACAGTATTGTTTCCATTTTTTTGGTTTTGTTTTGTTTCAAGGTTTTTGTGTACTTAAAAATATATTGCATTCTGTGTAAAGTCTGAAAACAAACCCAAAATGTTAAGTTATTTCACTGCTCAGGTAATGAATACTCTTTTTTACAGAACTGCAATAAATTCAATAAACTCGTGACAAGGATGATTTTGACCTGTTCATGCTCTTATGGATGCATTAGTGACCATGCTAATAGCAAGTCTGGAAAGGATTTCCATTCTCATAAATGAATTGCAGATATTAAATAATTCATGTATTTTATACCTGCTTCAACAAAGAGACTTTTTTTCTGAAAGCCATTAAAAGTTAAAATTTATTCTTGGCTTATAAAGCATAGCTTCAGTCTTTTTCCACCGCAAGAAAGCATCTGCTTGTTTTAAAAGCTTGTAGTTTACCACCTTAACTTCAGGGCACTAACAGTAGTAAAAACCCAAAAATTAAAGTAATGAAGCATAAACATCAATGCATACAAAAGGCAGTAAAAAAGCTGTAACAAGGCTTTTAAATTTTTATTACAAAAATATGTCCCATTTTCCTCTGTCCTGTGAATGCAAAGCAGGAAGCATTTATTGGAGAGAGGCAGTGTGAGGAGCTGGCAGAGCAGCAGGTGTGCTTAGTTCCAAACACTTGGGCTCCAAGGTCTATTCTTCTTGGCTGGTTTTATTTCCCACTGGAGGATTCTACTTTTCAAAACAAGCATGACTGCAATGGCTTCAGTCTTTGTGTCCTGTTCTCTCTTTTCTTCCTCTCCATTATTTTTACTTATGTTTGTATTTTGCTTCAGAATGCACTCTCATGTATGTTATTTATTTCCATGCTACACAATTCTCTGAAGCCAGCAGTGTGTAATCAGTTATCTTGTTTCTTAACATTTTGTGTCTTTGGTTTCAGAAAGGTACAACTGTGAAGAAATTTGCTTGTTTGTTTTGTTGTCTGTCCTGAGATTCAGAGAAATAATTCTAACAAAAACCTGCTGGTAATTTTTTTCCCTTACAGCATATCTTAGGAGACTTCTACTTTATTGAAAAATGAAATGCCTTTGGAAAGCATTTCTAAAAAAAGATTTATCTGAAAACAAAATCAGCTCTGGCTGAAATGAACCACTTGAGGTCTTCTAATCCAAAGCACTTTTCAAAGAGAGGTTAATTAGATCGAATTGCTCAGGGCCCTGTCCAGGCAGGTTTGAGTTTCTCCAGGGTCAGATATTCTGCAGCATCTCCAGGGCCCTGTTTCAAATTTAACTACATTCAGATCCCCAGGCAGACTTTGCAGATATCAGGTGGAGCAGAGAACCTGCCCCTGCTGCCTCCTCGGTCCGAGGTCTTGGGGAGTTATCATCCACACCCCTGGTGCTGGGCACCTCCGGGCTTGCTGGTGCCCTTCTGCCTTTCCAGCAGCTACAAGAGGATAAAGAGTCCAGGGGGAGCCAAGATCTGCACATGTGGGGCACTTCCAGCTGTCTGAAGAAGGTTTTGCCTCCTGCTGATGGGGCTGTGGGCAGCAGACAACCCGCACTATTTGTGCCATGGCGCTCTGCCCCTGCCCCAGGAGCTCTGCCCCTTCCCCAGGCACAGCTCCCCACTTTCCAGCTGCTATCCCACACTCGGGATACTTTCCTTCCCTGCCTTCCTGGCCTGTCCTTCCTCAATAACCTGTATTCATCCAGTCCTGTGAGCTGCCCACAATCTTTGTGGACACTTCTTGTGTGTGTTTGAATTGAAGCAGATCAATAACAATATCAATTTCCTTGCATGATGTACATTTCTTATCTTCAGGGTGTATGCCAGGCACTAAAGGTGTTCCTAAGCACAGAAGTCAACACATCAAAATGCTTCCTGATCATATTAGTCTGACTACAGGGGCAGCTAAAATCAAACCTGTTTCTGCAATAGAACCCTTGTATGGTGATGCACATGGCTTTATCTGGCTTTGTAGGGACAGTTAATTAACTTCCTTTCTTCTAGGTTCCTCTACGTTTTCCACTGTCTGCTCTGTCTAAAGCACCTGTTGGTGTATTTTTGGTTCTCCCCTTTTGTTGTTATTTAGTGCTGCTCTGATGATTAACAGCATTATGGTAATGAGGTCCTGCAGCAGATCTTGTGTTCTCAGAGTTGGTAGTGGAGCAGATGGACTGGACTCACAGTTTTACTCTTGGGGTTGCGCTACAGTAAAGGGGAAAAGTGCATTGAAGTTGTGCATCTTCAAAGTTGAAGTAACTTTTTAGATTCTTGACCTTTTAGAGAATGGGAAGGGAAAAAATTGAGTTAAAATAAAAAGGGATCATATCTGGTAGAAGCAAGGGATTGAGGGAGACTTCTCAGGCATGGCAGAAAGAAGAAAAACTGAAGGACTGGGCCAAGTTCTCCATATGTATGGAGAAATTTAAGGATTAACTGACTGATCCTGCAATAGAGAGAATGTCCAAACTGCAGGCACTTAGGGTTGCCAAAGGGAAGGTCTGTTCTTTGTGAATTTCCTTTACCTGGATGAGCTGGGATGAGGAGCCTTTGAGTTGGAGGGCCATCTGATACAGCAAAGCAGAGTAAATTCTCTTTATCTGGAACTGTAATCCCAACCAAATTAAATGTGTAACTGCTTATATTAATGTAATTTAGTTGTTGTTTAACATCCTCCTGATTAGATATTTGCTATGTCTTGCATGCAGCTCTCTGATCCTCAGGTTTCTCCTCCAGCTGCCCTTGTGATGCCCGTGTTCTTCTCTTACACCATTCTGGTATTTAGTGAATCACATATTTAAAAATATTGCTCTACTTGGTGCCCTTTAAGGGAGCACATATGTTTATTCTTCACTTATATTTTATCCTGTGTGGGCAACCTGTGTGCTTAAGGGCAATGAAGACTTGACTTGGATACCAGATGTGTTTAAATTTATTATCCAGACTTACAAAAGAAGTGTCCGGAAAGAAATTGCTTTTCTTCTGTTCAGCTTAACCTTAGACTGGCTTTGCTTCCTACTAAATCAAAACTTTTATTGACTTAAAATGCCGTAATCTGCTTTAGGTTCACTTAGCAGATAACCACAATTCTGTATACTTGTTTATATTTTAATACACAAAGTAGGGAAATATAACATTTTCAAATTAATGTCCAGCACACTTTGAGTCTCTGCTGCAGTGTTGTGGTGATCCTCCATCAGATGGTGCTATTAGGATTTAAGATAAGTACTTAGCCTGGTTTGGTCTCATGAAAACTGTCAGCTCTTCATCCTGTTTGTCATTTTTTATTTTAATTCACTTAGTGAAGTTTTATGGGAAGTTTTTATACTGTTCAAACAGAGAAGAAAGCCATGTGTGAACATATGGTAAATGTCAAATTCACTACTGGTTTGAAAACACACCTCTCAGCCACTTTTATTAAATGTTGTGGGTTATTCAATGAGTTTTTACCTTATGTGTCATGAGTTCTGTGAAATCACACACTGTTCTTCTCCATATCTAGGATTCACACAAGTATTCCTGAAAGCTCCTTCTGCTGTTCAGAGCCACATGATGTTTGGGGAGTGGTTCTAATTTGGATAATTATCACTTGCAAACCTCTTTTGTATTGGCTTGTCAGCTGCCTGTTTGATTTTTCTCCACAGAGAATCAAATTTTTAAGGCACTGTAGCACTTCTAGAAATATGGTCCGAAGTTATTTATTAAGCCATCAAATTAGTTCTGTTATTTTCTTCAAGGTTATTGATGATAAAGTTTTGCTGGGATGTTCATGTAAGCCCTGGAAATGCAGTGAGAAATAACTCTGCCTCAAAAAGATTTCCCAAATGTCTGTAAATACTTGGTGGGAGCAGAGATACAGTTGTCAAATTTGGCTATTTACTCTGGGTAAATTATAAATATTTTAACAATCCATTGCTCAAATTTTCCCAGTGTAAACAGATAAATCTCAAGCATACATAATTGAGACTGTGTCTTATTTGTGCAGTTCCTTCCTGCTGCTGACCATTGCTGTCGTAGTGTGACTGGGAATCCTGGAGAGCTTCTGCTCTTTCTTTTTCCTATTATATGGACTTTAAGTCCAGCAAATGCTTTTATGTTAATCACGATCAGGGCTCTTGATGCAAATACTTGTTCAAAAAAGGCCATGAAATGCTTCCATTTCTGCCATCTCTCTGATATAAAAACCCCCAGGGAATAGTTTCTGTAATATTCCTGAAAATCATGACAGCCATCCTTTCAACCAGTTCTGGTTCACATTTCATTGAAGTGGCTCCCACCCAACGTGGTAGGTTGCTAAACAAAAACCCTTTTGACCTTGCAATTAGTAACTAGACCTTGCTCAAAGAAGTTAATCTAGAAATGCTAAAACACATTTCAAAGTTTCTCATTTGTACAGCTTTGCAGTAATTTGCTTTTCCTCTGGTACTTTTTGGCACAGAAATATTTTTCTTCTTTCCTATTAGAACATAAGGATACAAAAGAAATTACTTTGCATGATGTGAATGCTTAGAAGCACATTTTAATTGCATTTGGTGTTGCTTGAAATACTAATTACTGTTACAGCCAGATACTAAATAGTGTTAGAGCTTTTGACTGATTTTTTCAGTGATTAAAGGGAAAAATTCAAAATGCTTCTCATTATTTAGTCTTCATTTGGGAAAAAGCGAAGAATAGTTACAACACATTTTGATAGCTCTTAAAATGTTGAAAATTTCACACATGGTGAACAGAAGGTCGCTCTGCTATGGGTCTTTGATTTTATTTCTTTATTGGCTCTTAACTTGAGAAATATTGATGGAATAATCATCTAAATCTAAAAGCAGTAAGGCCAGGAATATCGTAATATATTTTCTTTGTGTGTTGTCTTTACTTTGTGTTTTGATTTTTTTCTTTGTTTGTTGGGGTTTTGTTTGATTTTTTTACTATTTAAGGATCATGCTTCCATACAACTCCATGTAGTTTTGCTGTTCCTGAAGCATGCTTTTTTGAGAGCATGTGAAATATTGCAGCTGGTAGGAAATGTGCTAACTTGGGTGGTTAATATACACTGAAATCTTGTCTTAGTCTTGTCAAGGATCTATCAAATCTTCAATCCCTCTTTCACAAATTTTGAGTGCTGATGCATGTGTAAAATACCTTGGGTTAAAATATTTCACTTTGCAGCTAATATACAGGAAACAAATAGTAGTTTTAATGTATGGTTCAATTTACATTCCTAAGGGTATAGGAGTAACCTGAGCTCATTTTCAGAAACCATTGTGGAAATCTAGGAAGCTTGTGTACTGTTAAATAATGAATTTCTGTGTGCAGAGGAGCTGTGGGAGAAGTGAAAATCTTTCCCAATGTCATGCCCACAGACAGGCCAGTGCTGTATTTCCCCACCCTTCTGGGGGTCTTACCCTCATCTCCTTGCAGATGGTACTAAAATGGGTTGTTTCAAGAACAGCAATAGAGGATAAAGGGGAAAACAAGCTGAAATCCAGCAATTTATTAATCATAACAATTTGTCCAGTGATGCGAGTCATGAAAAGCATAGTGATGGTTTTTCATAGTCAGGAGAAGCATAAGGAGCAGCTTTCAGGTCTCTGCCAGACATAGCTCTGGAGGTGATTCTTGGTGGCCTCCACACTGGGATGGGGTAGTGAGTGTCTCTGGACCTGGCTGCACTAATCTGCTGGAAACGGTAGGATAGAAATGGGGCATTAAAAGGCATTTCTGGGATGGTGCTCCACTGTCAAAAGAAAATATTTTGATTGTGTTCAGTGTTATCCTTGCTGGGCAAATTAAAATTCTTGTCTAGAGATTGAGGTGTAGCTTAGATTAATATCTTAGAGCAGGAAGAACATATTATCTTCTTCCACAGTCTAATGCCTTTATCTGAGCCAGCAGTTCATGATGCTGTGAACTGCTAAATCCAAGTGACCTTTCCTGGTGATCTTCACAGCAAGTGGCAAGAATAACAAGTACACACACCAAGGCTGCTCTGAAACTCTCCCTTCCTCCCTGTTTATATTATTGCTTCTTTAAATTTAAAGGTTCCTTGCAAAAAATGGCTGCCACTAATATTCCCACAGTAATGATCTGATGGCTGGATCTCACCACTGGATGCAATTTCATTGGAGCTAAAAAGGCAGAAAAAAGGCTGACTTGCCCTCTTATGGGAAGGTGCCCCTTTTCATATTCCTCTGGGATAAGTACCTATTGTATTGCCACAGTGGGCACACTCTATTAATACTTTATAAAGACATTCCCTGGGAGGATATTTTGACAGAATTTCATTTGGCAACTGCTGGTTCAGTTTCACTCATATTAATTCATTTCTCTGAGTTCTGCTCCATGTGTTTTTTTGCTGGATCCATAATAAGCAGAGATAATCCTGAGAACAATTGCCTCTGAATCAGCAGGTCTGCTCTTAGATAAAATCATATAGACTCTTAAAAACCCCTTATCCTTGGCTGAAATTGATTGATAGGAATTAGTGGTATAAAGTGCATTTTTTATGTACAGTGAACCTTGTTTGTATTTAACTTCTCTGCTTATTTAGATGGAAAAGTGAATTAGCAGTGTGATTCTTTTAAAATGGGATTAGGTATTCCAGTTTGGTGAATGCTGGTATCTATTTCATCCATGCTCCACTTATGCTCTTTGCAGGATGAAGCAATTCAGAAACACTCTATTAATATGACACTGCTTCTGTGCCAGTGTTTGGCAATATCATCAGTGATTACTTGGTCTGTCTGGCTTTTATAGGAATTTACATAAAGCAGAAAATTTTATTATTACACTAACCTGAGTAAATTCAGTTATTTTGATATTTGTAATCTTGTTTCTGTGCAGACTTTCTGAACAAAAGCCTGATAGTCTCATGGTTTTACAGCTAACATGTTTAGTGAAAATTAAAACCTTGCTAGCTGACTTCTGTAATAAATTTATAGAGAGTGTTATTAAAACAATTCCAGCAGGTGATAAACCAGCAGTAACACAGAACACTTGCCAGTTGTTAAACTCAAGCCTTATAAATTGCATGGCTGCTCCAGTGACATCTGAAGGAGGCGTGATGACCACAAAGATGTATTTTCCTCCAAGCATTCTGTCAAATTGTCTGTGGGTTTGATTGTTGTATTGCTTTTCCATGAGAAGTGCTGGCAGTTGGAGATGCAATCTGGATGCAGTCAAAGCTGGGATCTTCTGATAAAGCACCAACACCTGTTTGAAATAAACCCCAAGGCACTGCCCTTGGTGCCTGCCTGTGCCTGTTTGAGAGCCCAAAGCAGCTAATCCAGTATTTCCCTTCTGGGTATAAGAGACTGCCTCTTCAAAACTTGGATTCTAAAACTATCTGGCATTCATGCTCAGAGGGAAAAGTCACCTTCTTTGGCTCCTTCCTGGTTTGCCAACATGCCTGTATGGAGTTAAAGTGCTCACAGTGCAGCCTGTTGGTGATGCAGTGATCTCTTACTATGGGATGTGAGAATGCACTGACCTTTATTCACAGACACCAACAATGTTGTGGTAAAGACCCAAAATCCTATTTTTCATTCCAGTCTCTCTGACCTTTTGACCACTGGTAAGCTCTAAGAATCAAAAATGTGGGATAACTTCCAGTTCTTACTCTTTTTCATCCTATAACTATACTGAAAAAAATTGCCAGCATTTAAAGGTCCAAGCTTGAGGGGAAAAGTGACAAGTTTTTTGGGTTTTTTTGAATAAAAAACCCAACCCATTTAAATTCAGTAGAATTTGACTTCTTTCAATGTGTCTTTGATTATGGTATTTTCTTATATCCTCTCTCCATTTCTGAACTAAAATCAGTAGGAGTAAGCTACTAAAAGTAGGGATCAATGCTAATTCTGAATTGAAACTTTTAAAATTCCTTAATGTGTTGAATTTAATAGAATTTTTGAGTATTACAATATTTATGGGGGAAAAGGTACAGAAAATATGTAAGATTCACTAAGCTGTGTTTTCAGGCCTTTAAAAAAGATTTTACCTGCAACTAAAATTTGAGTGTTGACCATCTGGGCATTGTTGTGAGCTGCACACTTCTGAAAATGTGACAAACCCTTATGAGATACATTTTCTCAAATTTGCCCAAGGAGTTAGAATAATGGCTGCAGCTGAAGGAAACACTTCTGTGTTTAATTGATATGATATTTTGATATAATTCTGAGAGTATGTGCCAGATTCTACAATCACATAAAATGTAATACTCTTATTTTCTTTCCTTCTGCAATTCCCAGTAAAATTTTCTGTATTGTTAATGAAGAAGATAACTTATACATCAGTAACATTCAGGCAAAAAGTATTCTCTGGGGTGTGCTCAGTTTGAAAGAAATCCTCTCTGCTGTGTGCTGACAAAGTTTTCAATTTATCAAGACAGCCTGACAGGGGTGACCCACCAGTGCAAGAACTGGTCACATTCACTTTTTGCTGAATATCTCAGTGTCATTTCAGTCAAGCTGGGACAAGTCCCTTAAGAGATAGAGACAGCTATCATAAAAATCTGCATGGAAATAAATTTTTATTTTGATACTGAGATGGCTCTGAGATCATCTGACCTTCTTGTTTCAGAATTTGTCACTTGTCTGAGAAGTGTCATAGTGCTGAAGTGGTGGCAAAATGGGAAAGGCAGGAACCAGCTCAGCCAGTCCCTGGGCACAGCTGCAGGTGCTGGTGGCTGCAGGGTGTGTTGGGCTGGTCAATACAAGCAGTGTCTGAGCTTAGCCTGAATTCAGACCCCACTAAGGGGAAGTGAACCCTGAATTTTAAAACAGGTGTGATTTTTGAGCAAAGTGTTTGATAATACTGAGGTTTCAAACAGTAAAATTTCTAAGACTCTCAAGTGTACATTGCTTTTTGGTTTGCTTTCTCCCCCGCTCTGGTACCACCTGTTTCTTTTCATTTTCATTTTTCCTTTGATCTGTTGACCTCGTTAAAACTAAATAAAGCCTTTCTAACTTTTTTTGAATTTATTGAAAAATTGTTCAAAGGAAATGAGACTGGAGCCTAAAAACCTTTGGTTTTTCCCTTAAAAAGGCAAACACCTTTATGTGTTATCATTGATCTAGTAAGAAGTCATTAAGCTTTCAAGTATTCCTTATCTGCATAACATATTTTAGAAATAAAAGCCTTGTTGGTAAATTGCAATTAGACTTTGTTGGTTTTGTTGGCTGGCAGAAACTTGCTCTGTATTAAAGGTGAAGATAAATGAAGGCAAATAGACTGTATTAGTGGCAGTTCAGGGTTCTGTGCAAGGTATTTTTTCTGTGAAAACATTCTTTGGACCATGAGCAATATCTGTAGATCTTGTCAGTGGCACTTGCCTGTGGTGGGGTTTGGTGATGAATCCAGGTGAGCTGTGGCTGTGGCTGTGCAGGACACTGGCTGGAAGCCAAGTGCCCAGGGCTGCTGCTGCTGCCTGCTGAGCTCTAAACTGGAGAGAAGAGGAGGGATGAAGGCAGAAAAGTTCTGGCACGATGACAAAACTGAGGCTGAAAGTGTCCATCTACCTCAATGAAGACAAAACCAGTAAGTGTGTCTTTTATGGATGAATCAGGTGTTATAGAGAATTTCATAAAAGTTGATAGCATAAGCAGAAGTATGAGCTGAGTGCAATGTAAGATCAATGATCAGTTAAAATTGCTTCCATGTCGAATGCCAGTGAAATGGGAAGTGTCTGATTTAGCTTTATGTTCACACTGGGGACACAGCTGTACCCTGGGGAGGAACAAACCCAGCAGGAGTTCCAAGGTGAGAGACCACAGAAAGCCTGCAGGATGTGAGTTGGACTGAAGGGTGTGGTGGCTTTTTAATAACTGCAGGAATGTTTAGTTGGAATGCTTTCTTCATTTGGACTCACAGGACACGAGTTAGAAATGTGGTGTCATGTGGAGGATACTCAGGTGCAATGGAAAAGGAGAGTTCTGTTAGCACAGCTGCTCCAAGCTGTGTCTGTCCTTACAGGACTCCAGTTTGGGTTGGGAGTTTGAATATGAGCTGAGAGTAAGGTGTCATAAGCAGGAAGCCCTTCTGAGAATTTATTAAATAGCAGATTAAGAAAAGGTTGAAGGATGAATTTTGCCTTTGTGGAATTGGCCTTTTTGGTTGCTGTCTTTTTGCTTAGCTGAGTAGTTTAAGCACTAAGGGGATCCTGCACCATGGAATCGGGGGAAAGAAATCATGCCAAAGTACACGAGTCTATTCTCAGAGAACTCACAGAGGTGAATGGAAACCAGCTGTGATGGGGGCAGAGGGAATGGGAAACACTTGAGTAATAGAAATTTAATTACTATGAATTTTCATCATAAACAGATCAGAAGTAGACCACACCTCAGTGTACTTACTGGTCTTCAGTTATCTTTAATTAGAAAATATTCTAATTATTTTTATTCCCTGGAAATTGTATCTTTTTTTAATATTGTCTAACTCTTTTTTTTCTTTACGTAAACATCAAGAGGTATGCTCTAGAACAGAGGTACTTATTAATTACAAGTTCTGTTTCATCACGCATATCCTGAATTATCTAGATGACACATTTAGGCATTTTTAGTTTTAGATATTCTGTACTCAGGTATTAATTTGTTAGGAACTTTCTCTTTTATTATATTGCTTGTAAATTGTGCAATACATATACAAGTGTAAATATATATATTCAAATGAGTCAAAGCTATCTTCATGTAGTAATAAAATCCATTCAATTGCCTTCTATATTTTGATCTGTAACATGAGATTGATATATATGTAGAATTTTCTATGCTCTGTATTATCCCTGTTACTAAATAAGTTATCAGATTTTTAATTATCTGCAATATTATGTGTTATGAAGAATGCTTCTCAGCATATAGAACCATTGCAGTGCTCAATCAGTGTCATTTTACATATGATGAGTTGAATATTTTTTTTTCTTCTGTGAGGTGTTTAAATTCTGCTTCTCCTGTTCAATTTATCGTACATTTGCCTAAGTTTTGTTCATTAAAATCTGAGTTTCTAATTTAAGTTTCTTCTTAAGTGCCCCACTCCAGTTTTCCTTCAGAGTATGTTTGAAATATGATCAATCTCCTCTGTATATGCCGGTAAAAATTCTGTGCAGATAAATCAGAGTCTGGGTTTGCAAAGGAGAACAGGATTCCATTATCAAATAAATCACACAGTTTATGACTCCTTTTAACTGCATTGCCAGAAGTTATTTACTGAATGGTCATGAAATACAGATGGTATTTCACTCAGAGTCACAGACACCTGAGCAGGTCAAATACTTTAGTGCAAAACTACAGCACAAAACAAGAAAAGGTGAGGGCCAAATCTAATGGCTCTTTGGTATTTCACACATAAGTAGGGCTTTTTGTATTTGCTTTAAGATTAGTATTTCTTGGTTTCTGTATAGTTTATAAATGAATATGTAACTGTATTTTCATTCAGAGGGTCCCACAATAATTCTGGCATGACCCCAGTCAGGGTTGGTGTTGGCAGTGCAGGTTTGGTGCTGACTGCCATGGGTTGATGCCTCTGTTCCCTCCTCAGCTTTGTACAGGAGGAAAGCACAGAACAGCTGCATGGAACTCCAGCCCATCCATTAAAAACCACCCCAGTCCTGGCATCAGGGATTTGTTGAGCTGAAGTCTCAAGATTCAGCAGTCCCTCCATGTACAGAAAAATGAAGTAAAAAAAGAAACACTCTAGGTGGGTACATAAAGTCCCAATATTTCTGTTGGGGTACTATGGAATCTAGTTCCATTGGAGTTTCAGATCCATGACTTCCATTCCCACAGCTGTGATGGATTTCAGTAATTTAGTGGCTGTTTCATCCTTTGCCATACTGTGCAGAGTTTTGTCACTCTGCTTGGTTTATTTTCTGTCCAGTAAGATATCGTAAATTCCTTTTGATATAAGAGAGTTTCCTTTGGTTCACTTGTGGATCATGTAGTACAGGATTGTTCTATATTTTTGGTATCTGAGCTTTAACAGTATCGTAGAAGAGCAGGGTGGCCACTGATATTTGTGAGTCCTCTGCATAAAGTCTGGAGCTTGAAGCAGGTGCCTGAAGAAAGATCCGTGTGTTTTCCTTTGGTGATGGAGCAGGAGGGCTCCTTACTTCAGACTGACACAGGCAGAAATTAAAATTGTCTAGAGCAGCAAGGATAGTATTCATGGCCTGGGAGATTTCCAGCTGCATGCTGGAGGTCAGATCCACAAAGGACTAAAATCATCCCATCAATTTAAGGAAGTGTGAGAGGCCAAAGGAGTATTGCATAGCACTCTGCTTTGACTTTGTACTTACTGCTCTTTCAGACACAAACCTGTATGTTTGCAAATCATGGTTTGGTGCTCACTTAAAACAATCTGCAGAACTCTGCAAAACTATACCAGGGCTTGCTAGCAGCAATGTGTCTTTATTCATATTTTTATAAAGAAGTATTTCAGTTTGCACCAGTTTGCCATAAATGGATGAAACAAAAGAATAATGCTTAGCAATAAAGCAGAATGAAATGGATTTATAAACCTTTGCTAGTAATTTTAGGATGAGTCCTCTGAGTTCCTCATGAATTGCACTCAGTGAAGTATATGCAAATAGTTAATATTTCTGGTAAAGCAGGCAGGTTTACTGATCTAGATCTTTGTAGATTTTGACAAACTGTCCCTAAAAAAATAAAAATAAAAATGTAAGAATCCTCCAATAAAAACCATCAGTTTTTAAAGCATGAATTGCTTAGTTTTCACATTTCAAAGCAACTCTTAATTTGAAACTGTTGTTTTACTATGCAACATACAGAAATACTAAAAATTGATCACATTAAGGAGGGAACATTTGTTTGGTACTGGCAATTTTGATACGTTTGAAAAGCTAATGAACTGAGAAATTATGACTTTATGTTCAAAATGATTTTTGAGTACCCTGTCATGTAAAAACAACTTTAATTATGTATTACATCCATTGCTTCCCAAATAAGCAAAAAAAAATTAACTAGCCATTTCTCAGGATATTTAGCATACCAGGAAACAGATCATCTTATTACAGAGAATAAAAGCAGTAGATTTTTTTCTAGTATTTATAGAGTATTTATTATAATGCAAGGAGTGATCATTTCTTTCAAAGAGCCAATTTATCAGGCATGTAATATATAATACACTTGTATTAGGAAAATGTGTTTAACGTAAAAATGTTTATAATATATTAGTATAGCTATATTTTAACTGACATTAAATAATGAAAAAGAGAAAGAAATACTCAGAGCTGTGACTATGTGTGCAGAAATGCAAGGGCTGCTATGTCAGCCTGAAAACTGAGACTGGGGTATGTCCTGATGCTTGGTCCCATCAATTGCCAGAGGGTGTGAATGTAGATTTGCAATCTATTTGAACAGATATCACAGAGGAGTATGTCCTAAGCAGTGGCAGCACTTTGGCTTTGAAACAGATGCTTATAGACTAATGCTATTCCACTTCATGTGTTCCTGAGAATATTCTTCTTGCAATTTTAAACCAACACCAAATAACAACAAAAATATTTTTTTTTACCTTTTCCAGCATTATTTTGATAAAAATTCAGTATAGACTAGACACCCACTGCAGGTGCACACTTGACTTTCCATGGATTCCTTATCATCTGATCAACTAAAATCTCTTCTCTCTGGGCATCTGGACCCCAGAGTGATAAAACCTTTGGTTTTTCTGACTCAAAATACAACCAATTCATTTCTAGGCTGCCTGATCTGTTAATACACCACCAGGATAGACATGATTTCATTCTTCATGGATGAAGGGGCAGACTGTAACTGCGAGGCAAGAGATGAATGAGGAATGGAGAACAGAACTAGAACAGACAATCCTGGCAGTATGCAACAGAAAAGAGTGATATGTTGGAAAGGATGCTGCTAGTGTAGTGGAAAAGTTGTTAAAAATGTTCTTCCTTTCACAGAAATCAAATTGTATTCAAAAATGTTGGTTAAATCTATGGCAAGTGGATTTTGCAAGCCAGTTCTGTCTCTGACCTGCAGGACTCTCACAAAAGGAGCATTCAGTTTCATTTCCATGAAGTCCACTGTCATCAGAAAACTTGCTTTTTCTTTCCATCTTCCCCATATCATTTACTCTGTCTGATTTTCCTTATGTATTTTTGCCTTTTTACTTGTACTGATTACCAGCATTTTCTTTTGTTCATGTAGCAGCAATTTAATCTGTCCACTTTTAAGAAAAAACACAAATTTCAAAGAAGCAACCCAAGCAGGCTACATAAGGCACGTATCAGATGGATTGGAATATTTCAGTCCAGCACATCAGGAAATCATGGTGGGTAAGAGCACCTTAAATGAAGTAGCAGAGAATAATGAATGAACTATGACTCATAATGAAATCTAGAAGAAAAGAATGTTGAAGCTGGAGAGATAACAAAGTGATGCTGAAATGTCACACATGTCATAAAACTTTACTGAAAAATGAGATTTGAGCTGAAGCTCTAAAAATAAAGTCTGTAAGACAATAGTTTAGGTTAGTTTTCTGACTCTGAATTAATTGGAAAAGGAGGAGACTTAAATAAGACATTACATTTGTCATAAGAAATATAAACAGAAGCCTGCTGTTTTCTTAAAATACCCCAAACACAAATGGTGTGTGGGTGTGAATTACTGAGACAAGCTCTATATTTCATCTACACAGTAATTACAGCTGACAGGTCCCTTTTCTCATTTACTTCCTGGATGGTTCTCCTGTGTGTCTCCCTACCTGTCTCTCTTTATGCAGTAAATTTCAAAATTTAAGGAAAATGGAGACAATAAGCAAGAATTCTGTTGCAGAATTAAGCATTGTTAGGTGTGATGGTTATGGCAGTTTCATGCAGAAGATTCCAGTTAGCATTGTATAAATATCAAATGATAATCAAGGTTAGGTATAGACTGTCAGAACTACAGCTGTAATAAATGCAGAGGATTAGAAAATTGCTTCATAATGAAAAGAGATATGGCCCTGTTCCAAACCCAAATTCACACCACCAGCAAATTAGAAGAGGGTATTTCAAGAGCATTTGCAATAGGCCACAGTTATTGAATGCAAAGTGACATGTTTGCAATGATCTCATTATTATTCTGTTTATTCTAATTCCATAATATACACACTTTTCTATAAACACCTAAACATGTAAACTTTTCTGGGGTATTTTGATTTCTTTTTCTAAAAGTTTGCACGTTTCTCTTTCTGTGTTGGACAATTTTTATTCTTATAGAGTGAGAAGTGTTTTTTGGAAACAGGAGATGCTGAGCCACAAGGGCCACCGAAGATTGATTTCTGGTCAAGACAAGCCAGTTCTGACCTGATGAAGGTAATTTTTTAGGAAGGTGTGGGCCTTTCTATGTCTGGCACATTGTGTGGGTATGAAGATGAACCCTGTGTTCATCTGAAGAAATTAATTTCCCAGGTGCATTGAATTTATGGCATTACTTGAAGTGAGGGAAGGCATTGCAAATAGTTCTAAGTCCAGGCAGCAGCAATGCAATGACTGGAAAATATCTGAAGTGGAAATATAAAAAGGACATTGGGAAAAGAAGTTGCTTTTCCAAACTGAAGCAGAATTGAATTCTCAGCCATTGGTGTGAGTGTAATGTTACAACTTCTGATGTGGTCTAAGTCTCAAGGACAACAACCCAGTTTCTGTCTGGGGCTATGCCACTGACAGAACATGCAAGTACCAAGGTAAATAAATCCTACCTGATTACAAATTTACTGTGGCAAAAGAGGAAGGTGTAGCTCAACAAAGCAAAATGCAGTTATATTTGAAGGTTCTTTGCAAGTTTTCCTCTTTATTTTCTCTACAAAATCAATTTTAATGTGCATTTCTGATGCTCACACGTATCTAGAATAGTCATCCACAGACTGCAAGCAGAAAGTAGAAGGTATCCTCAGCTGGCTGGCAGGAACATTGCTGTGCAAAAACCCTTACCTTCCTCTGCTGACTGGTGCATTAGAGGGAAAATGACTGTAAATTTACTCCACTGGCATGGCTGAATGAACTGAGACTTCGTGTAAAGAATCATGAGCCAGCACTCAAGTTATGTTCAAGGTCAATTCATTTACATTTGGTAATTAAAAAAAGGCATATTGAAATGGTGTGAATCTTGAGGAGGATGTATGAAAGCTCATTTATCAGGCTATTATGACGAATATTTTATGCTATTAATGACTTTCCTTCAGACATGCTTATGCACTTGCCCTTCAAATCCTCTTACATTTCTCTACCTTGTAAGTTTGACTCACTCATTAAAAACACTGCTTAAAATTCTATGGTCAACAACATGTGGATATTCAGTTCTCTGGTGTTCCTATAGGAATCTTTACATAAAATGCAGCATTATTTAATCTCTTACATAAGCTTGGGTCAGAGGATCCAAGTGTTTATTTTTAGTATTTTATTCAGTTAACCATGTCCTTCAAAAGCTTAGGCAGATAAAGAATAACATCTTCTTTTTCTCTTTTCTTTTTACAAGGATGCACAACAGAATATGGGTCTGAAGTACTTACAATTTTCTGCACATTTCTTTTTAAAAAATCCTCCAGTACTGAGACATAGAAGCTATGTGGGGAAAGGAACCACAATTTGCACTTGCAGCAAGCTCAAAGCCCTCTGCCAGTGAGTGGATATTAGCCCTTTGCCTCAACTTTGAAGTCTCAGTGGTTATACTGCTCATCATTACCATGTTCTTTTAAAAGAAGTAGGTTATTAGAATATGTTAATATTTTCACAGACAGCAAAGGAATGTCTCAGCTGGAATCCTGTGTCCATTTTTCCTGAGCAATCTGTGTGGCTTGACTTCAGGGCAAGTGCCTCTTCACTAGAGGCATCAAAGAGTTTCCTGTGGCAAGAACTTCCCTGTATCATGGTGAGAAAAATGTAATTCTGATCCTCAAATTTTTTTTTTCTGAAAACTCTTTGCTGAAGTGTCGGGAAGAAACTGAGTTTAGAGCATTGGAGCTCTAATGGGGACAAGGTGGTGTTTAAATCTTGATGAGGGCAAGTCCACTCCTGCTGGTGGTTATCTTCCTCACAGGAACAAAAGTCACCAAGGTCTGGAGACCAGCCCTGCCAAAGGCAGCTCCTCCCTGAGCTGACCCTGAACCAAGCACTGGCAGCTCCCAGCTGGGCAGGGAGCAGAGGCCAGGGCTCAGCAGCTCGCCTCACTTGTGTCTGCTGTCCCCATGATCTCCCAAATCCAGCTGTGGTTCTCTCTCCACGTGCATGGGAAGAGCACTGGAGCAGGTTTGGGGCTCTCTTTCCCCTTAGCTCAGGCTGCCTCTGGGCATGCACAGTTTTAGTTGTACTGATGACTTTAAGGGGATATTTAGAGTGGTCTTTTTAAACTCCTGCTCAAATTACTCAGCTGTTCAAGTGAAGCCTGTCCCAGGCACAACTTGCTTTCTTTGCAGCAAATTCCACAGACATTAAAATGTTACACTTTTCAGTCAGGAATCCATTTACTGCTGAGCTTGCATTATGCAAACACACTGACAGCACTGTGGGCAGCCAAGGCAAGATCAGAAGGGCTATTTTCAGAAAAAGCAATGAATCTCAGCACCTTCCATCCAGCATTTGGCTTTGGAATGAAAGATGACTTACCTTGAAGAGACGAGACAGGCGTGAATTCTAGGAAAGCTGAAGCAAATTAGTAAAAAGCCAATTTGTCTGTAATACATTTTTAATGAAATGGCCAATCAGTGTCTCAACAATTGTAGTGGTGTTTAGAATTTTTTCCTCTCTAGATGATGTGTGGGTGATTTCTCTCTCTTCATGATCTAAAAGGGACTTGCTCTGAGTGACTATGACTGTTGTCTGTGGAATTCTGGCATGGTCCAGTTTCAATTTCCACTCAAAAGGGTGATGCGTCCTAAGTTATTCTGCACCATTTTAGTACTGCTAAGGAGATGGTTAATAATGAGTTTTAGAAAACTTGGAAAGATTTTCAATGTCACAGGTGGATTTTGAGCTAGCAATACCCCACTGAAAGTGTTAATATATACATTTCAATTAGTTTTAAAAACATGTACATGATCAGGTGGCTGCATCTTTGCTCACTCTGTGCATATATATGCTAAATTGTTTAACATTGTGCAGCTCAAGATTTCTGAGGATGTGTAGTCCTTACAATTTTTACAGTATATCTCGAAATATTTTGCCTGAACACTATTAAACAATGCTGTCTGTGCCATTCTTTGTTTTCCTCCATGGCCAGCTCTGCTTGCAAACCAGTTTCAGCTGCATTTGACAGAATATGAAAGTCTCAAAATTAATAAGTAGCACAATTATACCCCAGCAGCACCATGGGGTGCTAGAAAGTGTTTACTTGATATGGTAGCAACCAAAAGACAGCAGGTGATGGATGTGAATTTTGCCAAGCCTGGCAGCTTACAGGTGTGATTAGCAGCAGTAATTCCTGCACAACTTGAGAAAATGCACGCTGGTGAAAGATAAGGTGAATTTCCCATCCATGGAGATAAGCTTCAGCTGGTGCTCCTGCATAATCAGAGAAGCTCTGTCTCACTCCTGGTTTGGATTCTGTGGGGACTCAGCAAACAGGAATTTGTGACTTCCTCACAACCCAGAAAAATATGCTGTGAGCCCCAGGACAGCCCATGGCTTGTTTGGGAACAGCATTTTCATTTTATTTTTCTGAGCTTTATCTCTCTTCTGTTCTCCTTGAGATTCCTTTTCCTAGCTGTGCTCCCATTTGCAGATATCACCTTTCACAGCTTCCCTCATCCCGTTAAGTTATGCTATTTGATGTTTTAAAAATACTCAGAGTCCAAAAAAAGGAAAAGTGGAAAGTAAAATGGAATAAACACATCAGTTCAACTTCTTTTCATCTCAGCTGTTTGTCCTGGGAACTGCAGGACATCCACCCTAAATCACAGCAAGTTATGCAAGCCCAGATTAGGGTAATTTTCAACATATCTGTATTTCAGACTCAGGTGGTGATCATAGCTGCTGAATATGTATACAGCAAAACAGATGAGGCATGAAGCTCGTGCAGAGAGATCCCATTCAATCATTAATGGTGGTGGCTTAATCATGCCTGACCACTGCTGGTGCTTGCAGCAAACTGAGGGCATTAAAGGGGTTCCTAGCTAGATCAGCTTGCATATCTTCCCTGGATCTTTGGCAGGGATGGAAACACTCAGGGAATGTTTGTGTAATACAAATATATATTTTAAAAAAATCTATTTTTTTACCACCACAATTATTTGTCTAACATAATTCTAAAAGCTTTGTCACTACAGTATGGATAAATGGTTTAGTGCCTGGGAATATAGTTTTATTTTAATGTTTAAGTGAAATGTTTACCTCAGAGGATCAGGAAAAAGCTTCTGGTCTGGAAAAGTATAGAAACATCTAGTAGGTTGTATTTGCTTAGAAGGTTACTGCTCTCTTAGGAGGTTGGCTTTTGATGGTACCAGTACTGGCCTTAATCACTCTTGTGATATTAAACTGTTTTAAACAAATTTCAATTTATCCTTACAAGGAATTCATATATTCCTTCCTCTACACATCATTCAAAATAAAATGGAATCCAGTTATTTTGCAGTATAACAAATGCTCTAAATATATGACCTAGTGGGCAAGTGTTACACCATCCTTAAGCACCTCAATCATTTCAGCTCTTCTCAGCTCCTAGGAAATGCAGCTCAGAAAGAAGACAGAAAAGGAGTCTCTTACTGAAGGTATTTTTTGCTTGATCAAAGCCCAGATGTTGTACCTGAACTGAAATACCTTCTTTTGTGATTTGATTTTACAAAACTGAACTCTGGCCATATTTCTGCTTTCATGTAAACGTTGCATGTAGACGCTGAAGTAAAGCAGCTTTCACAGGAATTCTGTACCCTGCTTCATCATTCTTCTTATCAAGTTTCACCAGAGAACATAACAGATATTCTGATTTCAGATGACATTGTACTTCCAAAAAAACCATTCACTTGATGAAAATCCATAGGTGTCCAGGTTTCACTTTTTCTATTGCTTGCCTTTTTTTTTATGAGTGAAAATTCAATGTCTTACTCCAAAAGTGAGAAGTAACTTTGTGCAATATCTGCACTTGGAAATGTAATTCAAGTGAGAAAGTTTGGCAGTACAGCAGCTCTTAGGAAAGAAAAGAAACAAGATTGAATCACCAGAGAAAGAAATGGAAACATTTCACTGAACTGGATCCAAACAATATGTTGGTGTTGCTCTACCCAGGCTTTGTTGTGTTTGTATTATGGGATAGCTTTTGCAGGCATCAAGGAATAAAAGTACCACCAAACACTAACTCAGGGCTTCAGCAGGGCTAAATTTTACTTATTCTTTCTTTGTAGCTAGGAGAACACCTTCCAGGCCAGGCTGGGTGGGCTCTGAGCAGCCTGCTCCAGTGGAAGGTGTCCCTGCCAGGGCAGGAGGACTGCAATGAGATGATCTTCAAGGTCCCTTCCAGCCCAAGCCACTCTGGGGTTCTAGGATAGTTTGCCTCATTTTGAAAGCTGTAATTATAAAATGCTACACAAATGCTTTCAAAAGCAATCTGTAGGAACTGAATCCTCATCAATTTCTTGTGTAAATCACAATACATACTGATTTTGCAATCGATGGTTTAATAGGACTTTCAAGACACTTCTGTTCTCAGTCTAAAATATTTTATATTTTTTTGTGATTCTCTGTCAGATCACCATTGTTTTCTAAGTGTATTTCCATGAAATTCTATAGAATTACTTAGACAAAACTAAAGGTTTCCTTATTGCAGTGGTTATCCTGTGCTTTATGCAAAGCTTTTGAAGGCATGATGGGGTAGGCTGGCGCTCCCTCTAACATAATGCCATTAATGATTCTGAAATCTCATTGTTAATGTTTTATCTCCACAGAAACCCTCTTGGACTATTTTATTATATGGAGCTTGTGATTATTTGAGAAATTTTTCTTTCACAAGATTATTTTTTTCTGTTTTGTGTGTGCAAGGAGTATGCATTTATCTTCATGATATTAATGAAAGACTGGAAGATAACTTGCAATTGTTTTCAGTCATTTGCAGTGAACAACAGTTTGTGGAATGAATGTGAAATAATATTTTTGGCAGTGTTTTAGAATTTTTTACCCACTCTAGAAATGTATATGGCCGTTAAATAGGGTAAGTGTTAGAGCTTTAGAGCTTCTCCTAGTGTGTGTTACAGAATTCCACTGATTGCACTGCATTTCTGTTGGAAAAGCATCCTTTCTTTGGGGAAGGTACAAAGGTTAATTTCTAAGAGTAATGTATTTTTCATGCTTGTAGCGTATCAACAAACATGTTAATTACAATGTGTTATAATTAACACACTCAGAATGAATCAGATATTTTACTTGGACATATTTCTGTCTGAGGGCTTTTTCTGGACTGCTGCTTTGCTGTTTTGTATGAGAGCTTGTAATTGCTGTCTGAGCTGCCTGCCTTGGTTTATGACCTTACTGTGCATCATGGCTGTTCATGTGAGAGATACAAATAGATGTCCAAATTACCAGTGCTCAATGTCCATTCCCATGATTTTGCTATAAGTGTAGATGGAAAAGATCTTTTAATGCTGCATAATCATCATTATAATTGTTCCGTGGTATTCACTCACCCTTTTAATGTGCTTCATGTTTTCATTCAGGAATAAGGAAATGAAAAATCCCAATCTAAAATGTGCATTTATGTCTCCATAATGTGATGTTACCTGGTATTTTCTCATGTGGAATATTGTAGTCCATTCTTATTTGGTTCCCAGTGTGGGATGCTTGGGTATATCCAAGTGACTGACCTCATTTTAAACTCTGTTGGAGTAGCATTTCCTATATAATCTTTTTGACCAGCTTTGATCCTAGAGAGCTTTGATGAAGCTACTAATTAGTTTTTTGATTCATCTGTGTTTAGGAAAGAGAGATTTATTATAGTAGCACCCGCTTGTGCCACTGATAATTAAAAGGCTGTCAGCATTTTCATTATATAACTCGTCTCACAGCAGAGAATCCCTCCCCATCTGACACTTTGGATTATTTGTGAATGACTGTGGCACTCTGAAGGACTTGCCACTTAGGCTAAAATGGACTGAAAACAGCATTCCCATGAACCATTCCAGCCATCACTGCTGTGGGGTAAGCATGGCCTGACACTTGTCTCTCCTGGAAAAAACAGAAGACATCGAAAAGACCAGGACCAGACTGGAATTTGTGTGTGTAGTTTTGGGTTTTTTTAATTAGGAAAGTAAGCTGTGTTGCAGATAAATGTAAAAAACCAACAAGCTAAGAAATAAAGTCCCCATTTTTAGAATTTCAGCCTTCATCTTCTTCATAAACCTACAGAAATAATCTGTTGCCATGAAAAGAATTTTTAAACCCTTATGGTTTTGTCAGCAGCTGGACCCCATGATCCTCATTTTTGGCACATGATCTGTTGGCAATGTGTTATGTATCTGCTTTTTAAAATCTGGTTTTCCAAAATACACATATGGCCTTTGCTCATCCTGAGATGTAAGTTCACTTATTCTGGATTCAGTTCAGGGCTGCCCCTGGCTATTCCCATCCGTGGAAAAACTCAGTTCACACAGGGTAGATCATTCTCCATGGGGTTCAAAAACATTTACCACACTGTATTAGAAAGGAATTTACAGGTTATCTAAAATTATCAGCAATTCTGATTTTGCAGCAATTTACAAAACTGAGCTATGACCTATGAGGAGGAAAATCTTTCTTTCTATAATGAGATGTTTGGGTGTCTTTCTGTGCCTCCCTAAAAGCCCAAGGTGAACCACGTCCCCTTATGTGACTCTAGAAGCAGCTCTCAGTGTTTCAGGCAAGGCTCTAATACACTCCTTTCAAAATTTATGTGTGTTTTATAACAAGGAGGTAGAGCACACTCACAGACAATATAAATTTTACTGCATAACAATAATTCAGTTTCTTTTCTTTTAAAGACTCTTGAAGCAATACATTATTTTTACTTGGCTGTCAGTGCGTTTTACATTTATAAAAGTGAGATGGCAGGGGAGGAAATGGGATTGTATTAGACCTCTACTTGCATTTATGCATTTGTGAAATACCATATGCATGGTTTATAAATTCTGTTAGATCAAATTCCTACCACTTATCACAACATAAATTTATTTTTTATATCTAGTCTCATTGACTTTTCTAAATGGACTTCTTCTCCCTCTTCATTTATTTTATCATTTTCTCTATCAATAGATCTGCTGTCAGAAAGAGGAACTCCTCATCAACTTTCTCCATCCTGCAAATTATATTTTTTAAATAAGCAGCTTTTAATGATCATCTTTAATGGAAACCAAATAGCAGTGTTTTATAATTGGGAAAGAAAAAAAAAAGTGAAGCAGGCCTGGTGTGTTCAGTCACATTGCTGCAGCTCTGGAGATCTTGGCCTTTGGAGGGCAATGGCAGCTCTGCTGTTGTGAGCTCTAGAAAAGCCATAACACATAAAACACTTCATTCCAGTGCCTGCCAGAAGGGAGAGAAGGAGGGGCCCTTGCCCTTGGACAAGCAGATTGAAATTGTGGGCCACTCCCTTTTCTCAGTTGTCTTGTTCTGGAAGTTGTGACATTTCTTGAGCCACATCAGCTCTTTGGTAAGCTCCTGGATTTTCTGCATAAGATAGAAAATAGTCTTTAAAAGACCTTCTTTGTTCTCCCATTCCCCAAAAAGAAAGCTGCTGGTGGTGGATTGTCATGAGTGTGTTTAGCCAAAACAGACTTTTAAATCAAAGTATGATGTTAATGTGCTCTGGAATAATTGTTTTCTTACATTGTAAATACAATCTACTAACAAAAGACAATTAGTATTTTCATATTTTTTGAACAAGTAAAGTGCAATTAAAACCACACATATATTTGCTGTTTCCCAGTTCAAGAAAAACGACCATTTTAATGCAATGTGGCCATTAAATTCAGAGGAGACAGGAGATGACATGCACAGGAGTCACTTGAGGGAAGTAATGTGTTACAGGCTTGGTGGATTTTAGTGTTGTTACTTTTCTTGTTAAAATCCCCTGCTACCACTTGGCTGGGCTTAATTAATGGTTTTGAATTTTGCAGAACTTCAAAGACTGGGAGGTGCTTTCAGATCTGATATGTAAAAATGAGAAATGATGTTGGAAGCTATTCTCAATCAGATAGAACACACACTTACTGTCTTATTATTGTAGTGTAATATATCATCAAAGAACAGATAAACAAACCTCTTCTGATTAGTTTCCACCTCATTTATCTACTTTGTACAAATTAACTATTGTCCTTGACATCTTGAGGTGAAACAGTCAAATTTGAGTACTTACAGCCAATAATAATGATATTCTGTGTATATAAACCCTTTCCTGGTTTTGCACATCACAAATACTTTTTCACATAAGTGGTTTTATTATGTGTGAAATAGTTCATAATCCCACTCCTTTCTTCTCACCTCTTGTACTTTATTGTCTTAGGACAGGAATATACACATGACTTCAGCTACAAAATTGCTTTTGTACAGTAATGAGCTACTTCTGGCCAGAATAAAGCACTGGCCAGCCAGGCAAGGCCACATTACCTACTAATGGGGTGGAATGAGGGACACATTTTAAGCTACTGGTAGGGATTTTCAGCAGATAAGATGTAATTACTCCAAAAGATACAGCAAGCCATGGCTGAGGGATAGATAATTATGTGCTGGTGGCTCTAACCTGGTGTTTGTCTTGTCCACTGAGGTGGTGACCCTGGCTCTGTGTCAGAACTGATGCCCAGCACCCCCTCACACACTCACCTGCCTCCTCCCAGCACTGCTCTATCTCCAGGACCATTCCAAAAGGCTTTCATTTTTGGAGTAAGTTTCTATCTCTTATGGCGATTAAAGATTGAATTTCCAACTGGTGTTAAAAATTTTTTAAACAAATATTTATATTAAAATTCAGTAAGTTTATCCAACCTTCTGCTTAATGAATTTAAATGTATGTTGCTATGCCAAAATAGTTTAGAATGCACATAATTCCATAATTTACATGGTGCATCTCTGGAAATATGGCCATCTCTGATTCGTAAGACAGTATTGTGAAAACAGCAGAACAGGCATTGCTTTGTGCTAACCAGCAATTCCAAGGAAAAGATCATGTACTGGAATGCAGTCCAGAAGCATAAAGCTGCTTCTTTCACCCTGGGTGGGAAGTGGCAAATGTAGATTTCCAAGAAATGCTGCCAGCAATATACAGAATGGTCACAATGGATCCTTGAAATACAGTGGCTGCACTACGAGTTGGAGATTTCAGCATTATTTTGGCTTGTACATGTTGAACAAGGGCAGTCACTTTAATTAGCATGTGAGTCAGAGGATTTAGAAAAGTCTGGGATTAGTGTCTTGTGTTAAAACTTGAAGGCTATTTCAAAAAACTTATTTTTGCCAAAATTCTGTTTTGGCAGTAAAAGGCAATGAACAGATAGAGGTAGGATGTATCTTTTGCATATTCTGTAGAACTTTAGAGTATAATTTATGCTTCATTTTATTGAGGCCTGGATTATGTGTACCTTCACATGCCTGTGTTGTGCAGGAAAACCAATACTTTATTTTAGTGGTGAAGAAACTGCTTGGAAGAAGTGTCTTTTAGAGATGTAATCCTCCTTCAAAGTTATTAGGCTTTTTAAAATGAATGAAATGTAAGTCAGGTTGAAGATGATACCTATCACAATTTCCTTCACTGTATTGCCTGCAGAGGGAGATTTGGCTTCACAAGAACTGGTGATTTGTATTACTGTCATCTAGACTTGTTTGTGGGCAGGATTTTTCCTGGGGGATTGTCCAGTTCTTTCTCTGAGAGCAGTGGGAATGCCAGCTGGGTGCGGGGGCCATGCCTGGGGTGATGCTGTGCCCCAGGCAGGCAGGGGCTGTGCTCTGTCTGCAGTTCCTCACTGTCCCCTCTCCTGACACTTCTTCAGTGTGAGTCCTGTCCACACAGCCCAGCTCCTCTGGGAGCTCTCCCCCTCCCCTGGCTGGTCCAAGGGCTGCCCTGGGCATCTGCTCCATCCTGCTCTGCCTGCAGGCTGCAGGGGAACCCCTGCTCTGCCCCAGAGCTCCCTGTCCACCCCTTGTCCAACCTCGGGGCTCAAAGTCACCCAGTTCCTCACACAGCTCCTCCTGCTGTTCCCAGTGCTGCTCCTCACACTTCCCCTCCTGCTTTGCCCTCACTGCTGGGCAGTTTTGCCCTTTCTCACACACTCCCACTGTCCCTCTTGCTCATATCATATTTAAATGTACCTGAGGGAAGATGGAGCACAGACTGACTGTGGGCATTCAACCACATGATTGATGCTAGCTGTAAATTGCTTTGAACTTTATTTCCTCTCATAGATCCTTGACAGCAGTCTAGGACTCACTTGCATTTCTCTTGAGCAGTAAAAAAGCAGAAAAACAACAACAAAAATAATTAAAAAAACCCCAAAACCCAAAAAAGAGACAAGGAGAAGGAAAAAGAAAATTTTTACATGAAAAGTCCAGCTGCTGTCACATTTCTTATCTGTACATTTAGTTCCTAAGAATGGGATGTAGAGGGCTGGGCCTGCACAGATGGGACTTTTGGGGAGTTATTCTGGGAAAAGTTATTCTGGAACTCCACAATGCCATGTATATGCCTGACTTCCCCAAATGCAGCATGGAAAACTTTTCACTAGAAGGAGCTGCTGGTGGTGATTTGCTAACAAAACCAGTGCTCTGCAAAGGTGAAGTCACCTCTTCCTGGGGATCCGTTGCTCCTGCAGCCTCCCAGGGGTGCATAGAGAGGGGACTGTGAGATGGTGTTTCTTATTATCATATTTTCCCTCTGCTGTTAAATTAGGTTTTGGTTTATTGATGTGAAAGAGAGCCAGCAGTGACTTTTCTGTCCTCAAGTCATTCTCAGGAAGAAAAGGTGACAGTAAAGCCAGCAGTCAACTGCAGTGACATCTGAAAGGACAGCAGTGAATGTCAGTGCTGAGGCTGGTACAAACTCATCATAGCTTTTTATACTGCTCCATCTGGGTGTGTTGAAATTCTGGCCACTCACCTTTAAAGCAGTTAATGTGCTAATAAACATTTGTCAGTAGCTTTTTCTACTGCTCCATTTGGGTGTTGAAATTCTGGCCACTCACCTTTAAAGCAGTTAATGTGCTAATAAACATTTGTCATAGCAGTCTGAAAAGTTCTGTAATTGCAACAGATGATAAAGGATCTAGGGTTTGTTTAATTGTTTTTTTAGTATATTTCTGGTAAGTGGTAGTAGGAAAAGCCTCGTTAGGAAAGTCAAATGAGCACTGACATACCTGACACAGCAAACTGGCAGAATTCCTACGGCCATTAACTGAAAGAGTAAAAGGAAACAGCTCCTACATATTTATGAGGGAAACCAAACGCCTGCTTGGCTGGCCATAGCCTTTCACGGCCTGTTGCTTTATTTGTAATTACAGCCTGTCCTTATTGTCTGGTTACCCACAGGACAGCCAGCCCTTGATGGTCCCTGCACTCACTGTCCCAGCAATGGACTCCTGGGACAAGGACTACCTGGTGTCCCTTTGGCAAAGGAAGTTACCAGCCAGTGCCAGGAGCTGGACCAACACATTCTGGAATAAACCTTGTTCAAACCCCAGGCAGGACAAGCCTGATCCCAGTTCTCAGCAACTTAACAGAGGAGGGTTCAAATGAAGAAAACAGAGCACTAACACAGATTTTTAATAAGCTAAGGATGCCTTTGTTTCTTTTTCTTCTGGAGAAGCTGTCTCTGATAAAAAGGTACAGAACCCCAGTCATGCTGATACATTTTTCTCAAAAAAAGTTTTTTACAGGCTATCAAATATTATCAAATAAACACGCGACCTTGACATTGATTCAGTGATTTAGGAATGCAGTAGCCTTTTTCTTCCACTACATGGAAGAGCTCTCAAGAGAAATGAAAAATTGAACTGTATCTTCAACCCACTTGAGCTAAGGTACAAAAATAGTAAACCTTGTAAGAGAGGCTTTTGAACACAGGTTTTTAATACTTCAGAATGTGTCAAGGTCAAGTTTGAAGTCTTGATTTCGCTCTGAGGTTTGACTTATCAATCTACAAGTTTTCTAAGTGGAAGCAGCAGTTCTGCAGGCTTCCAAAGGAAAAGGATGCCATGGGCCATGATGATCCCTTCCCTTACCATTTCCACAGAGTTTAAAATACGTTGATCTTGACAGCTGAAGGCTTGGAGACTGAGTCTGACACTGGGCTCTTAGACAGAGGCTGTGCATGGGTTTCTCTCTAATACCAACTCTATTGACTGGCTCTCCCTTCTGCATCAAGAACTTACACTGATCATGTGCACCCTGAAGCTATTAAGGAGGGTTTAAAGGTAAATTTTTGATCTTAGACTGCAGTTTAGCTAAAATATTTTGCTTTGCTGGGTTTGAGTTTTGTGCTTCTGAATGGTCAGATCTCTGTGCACATACTTTTAATTTATTGTGCTGTGAAAACCACACCTGAGTTACACTAATTTGTATGTAAATCTAAAAAAAATAATGTGAAACAAGAGGAAGTGATTAAATACAGCCACTCTGTTTTTTGCTGGAAAATATGTGCTATCACTAATTGGGTAGAACTGTGGCATCACCTGCTGTAAACACATTAATTGTGGTAAACAAGATACAATTTTTATCTGCTCTCATCACTTCTGACAAGAGGTGTGAGGAGCTGTGGGAGTGACTTTGTTAAGGATGACTCAAAGTCAAGGGCTGTGATTCCACAGGGAATGAATGAGCTGGGGAGGTGGCAGCCTGGGCAGGTGCAACGCAAGTCCTCTGGCACCTAATTCTTAGCCCTGGAGCTATAGGATTCCTGAAAATCTAGCAGAAATTTTGGGATTTTATGGGTTATTTCATTTGTTTCGTAGATTTACATGGATGACAAAGCAGATTCTAAACTGTCTTTCAAAACTGTTTTGATTTTGATTCCCTAAAAACCTTATTGGGTATGGAGATCAAGAGTTTTCAGTTCTTGGCCTTATGAACAGCTTTTACAGAAACAGTAACAAGTAAAGGAGGGCTATTCAGGTTTCTTTCTTCCCTACTTCAAATTTTGAAATTAACCTCATAGTTCTATTTCTGTATTCACTTTCTTTCTTTCTTCCACTTTATATGTAATAGTAAAAATGGAATATTGGTTCAATTTCAGCAACTTAATTGTTAATTATCTATTATTTGTACTTTTTATTACGAAGATAGTATCAAATTTTCTGAAATAGTAAGAGGTTTATATCCACAATTGTTTTTCCTTCGGAAAAGCTGTTCTAAATTCAACTAGCAATGATTTTTGTATTGTGTTGTTTCCTATTTGGCTGCATTATGTGTAGAAGGGTCAAAATACATGCCTTTGATTTATGTGGCAATGTAAAGAACAGCTACAAATACCATGAGGTAGAGAGTTTGAGTCTGTCCTATTGCTAAGTGTTTCTCGGTGAAAAATGACTCCTTGTTCTTTGGATCACAGAGATTGTACAATTACAATTTTAATCAATCCAACACAAGATTCATTGGTTCTTACTGTGCAGAGCACATAGTCACAGTCCAATAAATCTGCTTCTGATGTGCAGATCCAGACTCCTGGAGCCTCTAGAGACTGTGTACAAATGACAGGGATGTCTGCTTGCCTGTGGATTTGCATGGTGTCAGGTGGAAGGAAGGTGTGCTGAGACTCTGCTGACTTCTAATGGGCCATTTTATGGATGCATTTGAATGATTAGAAATGAGGTGCTTGACCTGGTGGATGCAGGAGGTGTTACTTATTCCTTTCTCTAGTTTTTTTTTTTCCTTTCTCAAAGTGGGATTTTGATGCTCTTGGATTCTTTTGTAGCGGTTTAGCTCTAGGTGAATAAGATCTTCATTTTCCAATGCTGAAAAAGCATTGCAGTAACAATGAAATAGGTTCTATATCAGGGATATGTTCTTCACCCAGAGGGTGGCTGTGCACTGGACAGGCTCCCCAGGGCAGTGGGCACAGCCCCAAGCCTGGCTGAGCTCAAGGAGCATTTAGACAATGCTCTCAGGCACGTGGGGGGTGGCTGGGGTGTCCTGTGCAGGACCAGGAGCTGGGCTCCATGAGCTGATGGGTCTCTCCCAACTCAGCTTATTCTGTGATTCTATGATTCTAAAAGCCTGTCTGACTGGGTTCTTTTGGAAAAAGCACTGAACTGTCATGTCCTGGGAAGTGAAGCAGGTGGTGGATGGGCTAAGCCACATTCAGCCAAAAGCAACAGGAGTGGGGAGAGTGAAGCTTTCCCAGCATTCCCCATGACACACAGAAATGTTTGTAAGTAATGCATCACCAAAAAAGAACTCCCAAAGACAATGAACCATTTTTCCTGAAAAGCAATTTTAAATCTGAGGAACATGAAGTCAGCAAGGAGAGTTACATCCTGGGAAACCTCTCTGGAGAATTTAGACAAACTTCTGATCTTTCCAAACATGATCCATCCTAGTTTGCTAACAACTCCTACCTAGACTCTTGGGACATTTTGTCTTTACTGGATGTGGGTAGCACCAGTCCTGCTGATGGATTTGCACGAGAGCATCCAAGGACTGAGAGACAATAAACAAGCTCCAACATGCAGGAGACAGCTCTCAGGAAGGCAACTCTGTGCTGCTGTATATAAAATTATTGGCACAGCACCTGAGGGTAGGCAGTGCTGGGCTGGGCTGAGGCAGCAGGAGACAACTGCCTGGGCTGAACATGGAGGGATGGCAAAGAGGATAAACACACAGTAACCTGCTGGTGAAGGAAAGGGCAGATAAGAGCAGAAACTAAAAGGCTGGGCTGAGGCAGCAGGAGACACCTGCCTGGGCTGAACGTGGAGGGATGGCAAGAGAGGATAAACACACAGTAACCTGCTGGTGAAGGAAAGGGCAGATAAGAGCAGAAACTAAAATATATGATGGGTGGCAAGAGAGATAACAGTGCTGAATAGGAAAGCCAAGGATCCTGTGGAAGGAAATATGAGCAGGATGTGAAGGAAGCAAGAACAGAAAGAGTGCTGCAAAGGAGAGGGGTGGGCTGGAGTGCCACTGCTGGGGGCAGGGCAGGGCATGGACAGGAGCCAGGCCATGGGAACAAGCAGGAGAAAGGGACAAAAGGGACACAGGTTGTGGCATTCCTAGCATTTCCTTAGGTGCAGCTACGGGGTTTTAAACCACAAATTCTTCTGATTGCAGCCTGGGTTCTTTAGGATTCAATGCACAAATATCTTCTGACTGTCCTTTTAATATTTAATTTTTTACTGATTGAGGAAGTAAGAAATAACTTAGAAGTTACTGCAAAAAATATAGACTGAAAAAGGCATCTAGAAAATCCAGAAAGTATTAAACATTTATCTGTCTTTTAAAATGTTCGTTAAATTAAAATAAACTAGCAAATAAGAAGCCATAATTTATGATTGACAACACAGGAAGTTTTGTTAACATCTTTTTTGATAACTTTAGCTATGCTACAGTAAAAGAAAATGAAAAAGAAGTAATTTGGAAGATATTTTTGGTAGGTATTTTCTGTTAATTTATAGGTCTTTCTCATGGCAATATTGCAAATGTTATTTGCAAAGGCTTTGCTCTGTATCACACATAACATGAAGAGGATAAGGAATATAAAAATTTGAGTTTTCTGTAAGTAAATGTTTTTGTATACACAGGGATCATGTACACACAATTTGGGATCAAGGATCTCTGTTTTGTCTCTGTGGCAATTTACAGAACTTCAGTTTGGGAAATGATGTTGTGCTTACATCCAAACATTGCCTTTCACAGTTTGTGCAGAGATTTATTACTTCTGTTTAGGAACAGCAGCTTTCTTTGGTGCTGGTCTATTGGAGCCATGTTTCCAAAATAGTTTTTTGTTGTTCATAGTAAATACAAAATATTTTCACAGCTCTGCTCTTGCCATGTTCATGAATTTTTCTTCAAATCTGGGAGTGGTGGTAGACAGTACATATTGGCTGTGGTGCTTGAGAGAACATAAAGAAATATTTAGGCCCTGAGGGAACAGACCCAATATTAATCTGAAGCCACATTTCACTTTGCAGTTTGCTTTCCAGCCTACATTCCCTGCTCCTGTGCACTGCTGATATTCTGCCTGCTGGCGTAGACTGCTGGACATAGTCCAGGGAAGCAAAGCCTCCAAACAAGAAAGAAAGGCTTTAGCATCAGGATGATTTATTTTGAGGAACCTTTCATATGCTCTATCAAAAAGGAGGTAGGATTAGTTACTAAATAAAATGTTTATGACTCTGCTGCATAATAAATGTCTTTCTCCTCTTGTCCTACTTACGCCTCAGTGTAACCTGGTCGTGTTGTCACTGAGCAACATTTCCCAAAGATCTCAGCCTTGTCAAGCAGCCAGGCTCAAGCACGAGAGAAGCAAACCCTTGCCAGAAGGAGAGGAGAAGGAGACACTGAGAGCCAGGATTCCAGTCTCACAATTGAGTCATACCTCTGAGTGAGGCAGCTCCTTTCACCAGGACATGGAGATAACAGAACGGGACTGTGATGCTGTGGGGATTAGCTGGTTTTGGACATGGGAAGTACCACAAGGGCTGAGAAGTCAGACTTTAGATCATACCCCAGGAGCCCAGTGCAGCAGGGTTTCAGGGGCTCTTAAACATTTCTGGAGTGCAGCTCTTCCCTGGAGCCCAGTACCCATCCAGTTGCTTTCTTCTGGACAAATGTTATCACTAACGTAATCTGCCTATCTTTTTTAGAAGATTCAGAACACAAATAGCTTTTTCAGGCCTGAAAAACCAGTTCATGATTTATTTCATATTCCAAATGCAAAATGGCATGAGAGACTAGCACTGTTTTGTGACAGATTGTCAAGCCTGAGGCTAGTGTGCATGTCTGGCTGTAGTGAATTCAAAATTGGTATTTTTTAGAGGAGGATGGCTGACTGAATTCCTGCTAGACTGGTTTCTTTTTAGAAATGTTCTGTTCTCCTGTGTTGTGATTCAGATTGTCTTTTCCTTCATAACAGGTGGTGACAAGTCCTTGGGGTGCCCTTAGCTTAGAATTCCAGGAAAGTCATGTAGATAACATGGCACATAAAAATTCACTGAAGCATGTTCGACTTTTCTCTACAGTCATGTTTCTATGTGTGCTGCTCTCAAATTTCAAATACCCATTTCTCCTTGCAAACTGTCAAGAAGAACAAGGCAGAGTAACCTGCTCTGAGCAAATTCAGTGCACAAGCTTCATTCCTGGGAAGGCTGAGGCCATGCAGATGACTTGAGCAGAGTGCTTTAGGATTGTGAGGGCTCTGAAAAAACGGAGCCCTTGCTGGATGCACCAAGCTCCCAAATACTGGGAGGACATTGTGGCTGTCAAAGAGAATTCCATTATGCCAAAGTTGGTGCAGATTTCTGTCAACAAAGACAGAACAAAATTTTCTACCAAATAATACGTGTGTTTTGCTATTGTATCGCATTTTGGTGTCTTCATTAAACTTTGGGTTATGTGATTGAAGTAACTTAATTTCTCTCCTTTCCTAATTATGATGGCATAGTGTTTTGTTTTTCCAGTCTTTTTTAAGAGGAGTAGAACACCATTCATGACAATTCTTTACCTTTTCTCTTAATGCAATTAATCATACTCCAAATGATGTACTGGGCTGTGGTTCAATAGGCAGGGGCAGGAAGAGTGCTACAAATGAGAAAGGCACTAATTTAGCTGGGTTGTCATATCACTTTTCATAAGGGTGCAGATGGTACCAGTGAAAAGAATTTCCTCTGCAGACTTTAGCATCTGAAGGCACCCAGGTGCATCTTGGCAGCCAGTCCATTAGTCTGTAGCTACTTTGGCCATGCCTGATTTACAGTGCCAGTCCAGCAAATAACAGAGGAGAGGAGCTGAAGCAGTGAGGGTGAATTTACTATATTGAACACAGTCATCTGTGATGGCTTCTGCTGTCTGAAAAGGCTGAAGAGGTAGACCAGGCTAAAACAAAACTTCAAGAGGCAAAATACCACATGAAACATTTGGGGCATGGATCCATGTTCCTTGATTTCAGTTATTAGCTGAATCATTAATTTTCCTTTGTTTTTCTTTTTTCCCCCATCCTTCTCTTATGTAACTGTCCCTATCTGCTCAATAGCTGACATAATACCTTTATTCCTCTTATGTTGTTTGCATTAAAAATGCAGTGCCAGGGACATGACAACACGTGCTTTTGACCTTGCAGTGCTGACCTTATCAGTAGAGTGTTTCATAACCTCTCCCACTGAAGAAGATAAGGTTGACTAAACTGGATCTGTCTCGAGCCATCGGGCATTCATCCACAATGCTAAAGCCAATTTCAATGAGGTCACTTTTTCACACAGTGAAACTATAATAGTTTTTGTCTCCTACTGTCTGATTTATTCTGCTGGCAAGGACTGCTGGTTTCCCTGAAACTGGGGAGTCTGTTTTTTATTTTTTTTCTGTAGACAGGAAAGCAATATTTATTTTTAAGAGCATAAGCTTTTATATATAATACTTCGCCACATCTCAGTTGTGAAATTACTTCACAATTTTCCTTTTGATCTGCCTGCATTTTACTCTCCTGCAGGATTTGCATTGTGAACTGTACCCTGTTGCTATACATACAATGCAAGGTATTTAAATACTTTCCTACTTTATGGAGATAATTATAAGCTCTATTTCTTGAACAATGAAAGCAAGACAAATGCCTAAGTCTTCCCATTTCAATTGTAATAAAGCAGATGTAAAATGAGTTCCAAGGGATTAAACACCCTGGATGTACTTTGAATTGTCCCATTAAACACCTTGTCCCAGAGAGCATTGTAATTACCATGTCTATTTGATAGTTTTTCATTAATTACACTGCCACTAATTCTTAGTATCCTATGCAATCTCTTCCTTTCTTGAAGATCTCAGAATGAAATAAAAGTGTTAAAGGAGTTATTTGGGTCATATTCACACTAAAATGGGAGTTTAGTCCCACACTGGTGTGGGTGGGTTTGCCTGGGTGACAGTGGGTAAGGGAATTGTGTGTTTGGGAAGTGTTTCTGCAGCTCAGACAATGACCTGGCACTGTGACTGTGCTGCATGAATCAGCCATGGGTGCTTAGCAGTGGGCTGGGGGATGAGGAATCAAGCAGTGATCAGGCTCATGTGGGTGCTGTTCAAAGAGCTGCAAATGGAGGCACCCAGAGGTGAAATTATTGTCCTTGAAGGTACAATTGCAAATACCCAGCTGAGCAAGAGTGATCCCTATTGCATGTCAGATTAACAAAATTACAGTTTTTCCTTATCAAATGGTAAATGCTCTTCTTAGAATGTTAGAATGTGGATACCTGCTTAGGCTTGGCGCAATCAGACTCTTTTCAGAATGACCTCTTGCATGTTTTCATTATGGTCATCCAGAGTCAGGCACACACACTCACCCCAAGCAATCACCCATGTCAAGAGAACTACATTTCACCAGCCTGTGAACCTTGGGTCAAGTATGCCCATAGGGTTAATATGAAATTAAAATGTAATTCCAGTTTATTCATTGAATTGATGTAATGGAATAAGGTTGGGAAAAGAGAGAATATTAATATTTCTTTGACCAACAGAGAGCAATAGAACAGACAAGATTTCAGACATGCCAAAAAAGGTACACAAGGATGCTATCAAATTTATTTATTTTACATAATTACTATACTTTTCTAATTAAGATAGGTTTTTAACATTGAATGGACTTAACTTTTGTTCCACAATAATCTTTGCACTTCCATGAACCCATTGTTGGTTGAAAAAGGAGGGAGATGGTGTTGGTGTGGTGTGGTAAAATGATGAATTTCTTGCTTATGGTCAAACCTTTCTGCAGATACCATCTCAGTCTAGAAAAGGAATGATGCCATTAGTTCTGATGTCAAGGTAGCTTCCTTGGCTGGCTTCTAGTGCAAATCACCATGACCTGGGGATTCATCACTCCTCCTGAGCCTTCTCCTAGCTGAGGAATCTCAACTGCAGCCAGCAGCAAGTCAGTCAGCCTTTCACCTGTCATGCAGGAGGAATGGGTTTCCAAAGAAACACAAAGGGATAACACATCTGACTAAACCACAGAATGATGTGGAAAGGGTTGAAATGCCTCACTAAAAAGCAAAGAACACAACAACTTTCAAACATTGATGGTGAGGCTTGCAGTGATAATTGGGAAGTGGCACAGATCTTCATTAGCTTTCAGTGGAGGAATTATTTTTCAGGATATTCTATTTTTGCTGCCACGTCTGGATTTCCACAGTTGTGTTGTTAAGTGGTGCTGTAGTAGCATCTGTCTTTAGGGCACAAATGTTCCTAAATTTATAATGGCACTGGTTCAGAGCCATGGTAGAATTTTTCTTGTGTTGCAGAAATGCATCTCATTCTTTCATCACTGTGTTATAACTTTCTCTAGGGTAGAGTTTCTGGCACTGCAATTTTAAAGTACAGCTCTTTCTTACTGAGAGATACCTCTAAGCAGGGGTTCCTGTTTTTTTTTTCCCAAAATAAGAGTTTTTTACTGTGACAGTAACTTACATAATCCAGCTACCAGCACAAGACTCCCAGCTCTCTCTTTAGAGACATGCTGGTATCAAAGAAACTCCCGACTGGTAGGACCAGCAGCAATACATGACAGATGTGTGTAAAAATGAATGCATCTGTTTGCTTTTCCTCCTCTCAGACATTTAATATCCATCTGAATTTCTCCCTCTTGCTTTTCCAAGGGGCTTCATTGCCATATGTTCTTCCTGTATTAATTACTTCTGTCCACCTGATAACTGCATCCCAGGGGGAAATCATGCAAATAAATAGCCAGTCAGGCTAGAGCAGAGTTAGTACATAAACCAGATAAATGAGTGGGGAATGTGTTTTCAGTCACAGCAAGCAAGATTTTGGACTAGCACATTTTGCCATTTTTCCTTGTAATGTTTGGTGTTCCAGCACTTGGGCAGGCCTGACAGATATGACAGCAAAGCAAGATTTGTGAATGGGATAACAAGTAATTACATTGCATAAATCCAACAGCAATAATGCACTCTTTGTTTCCATGGCTGAAATGCTGTCTGGGATCTAGATGTATCTAGGAACACAACCACCAAGACAGATGCTAATACACACAAACACTGGTAACTGCAGAGTACAAATCTGGCATTGGTGTTGAGATTTACTGTGTTTGTTTTTTAATTTTAGAGAACAAAAGGCTTTTATCTCAAAGATAGTCTGTTTCTGAATTTTAGCAAAACTCTCTGTAGACTAGATTTTTCAGAGCATGTGAACATGATAAATTTCCAGGCTTAATGATTTCTGAGCCCCAGAAAGCCCTAATGTTCTACATTTACCAGGGTGAACTGGATGCTGCCCTGCTTTTATTCCTATTTAACTGTTATTGTCAGATATGCTCAACATCTAGGCACTAAAATAAGGTTGGATTAAAAAAAAAAATCATAGTATTTAAAAAACAATGATCAGATATTGTTTTTGTAGTTTTCTGGGATCAGTCTGTTTAGTTCTTTCAGAGGAGATCTATTAGAACAGCTCAGATTGACCTGTACATTAACAAATCTCTTTCTGAAAAGTCAGGCTGTGCTTGAAGAAGGTTCTTTCAGCCCTGCCTGCAGGTTGTGGTGCTGCAGCCAGCTTTGTGGATTTGTTTATAAATCAGTTGTGGTGAATCAGCTACTGCTGGCATCCAGAGCACTGATGCTACAATGCAGAGCTCTGAACAGGCTGCATCACAGCTGCTTTTTGCAATAAAATACATATATATACCCCCAGAAGGTCCTGGGACAGTTGAGGGTGAAGGAGGTGACAAGGTGCAGACGACTCTCAGCTTTACAGATTGCACTGGACCCACATCTATCTGTTCTTTTCCAAAGAAGACTCCTTTTCTAAATAACTATCTTTTTGGATAAGAGCAGTTAAATTATCAGAATGGTGTGCAGGAAATTTGGCATGTGACATCTGTTAAAAAATAACAGTGGACGTTTACCATCTGGTTCAAGAGAGTGCATTTTTTGAATCTGAAAGTTAAATAAAGTGAAGTGTTTCAGCTGATGTGGGGAAGTTAGCATGGATTCTCAAACTGCCCAGAAATTTGCTGTCATCATTATTTGCCTTGCAGTTGCTTCCTTCAAAAAATGACCATGTTTTCCAGAAGCATGTTAGAGCACAGCTAGTCAGTAAACCAGAACTATGCTATTTCTGGTGAGAAAAAAAGGATGCAGCAGGACACAAGGTAAGACACGTGTTGGAAGAACTGCTTTGAAGCATTTTCCATTACAGAAGGAAGAGAAATCAGGGGACCCTGAGACCAAAGATCAGGTCCAGCTTCTCTTTGTCTAATTCATACAACAGCTGGCACTACACCAGGGCTGTAAAATGATAACATCAGTTCCACTGATATCAACTGGAATCCATTACATGATACTGTCTCAAGACACTTCTCCTATGAAAGGTTCTTGCCCCTTCTATAGAACCTGGCCACAAAACGAGTCTGTGAGCCCTGTGGCATGGCCAGCATGGGTGGAGGGGTCCAGGGTTTCAGCCCCATCTCTGTGGAGTTTCACAAGTGAGTAGTGCATGAGTTATCAGGTAACCCCACTGTCAGTAATGCTTCACTCAGGGATGGGTTTAATTTATTATGTACAGAGAATATGTATGCTATAAAAAATGTTGGTATAGAATATACTATAGATGTGAACTTAAACAATTGGAGAAGAATCACCATAAGTTGTTGTTGGTTCTGGATTTTTCATTACCTAAGCAGATGTTTTTTTTTTTTATAAGAGAAGAGGCCACCTGCTAGAAAAAGAATATTCCTGAATTGTAAAAAGTCTCACTGCTCAGAAAAACCTGAACCTTTTCAACTGAGTGTGTCTTATGTGTACCTAAACCCAAAGAGCTAAAAAACCTGGCAAGCTACTCCTAGGGGAAAAAATTATACTCCTCATAAAATAAAAATTATTGTGGTAAATGTGACCAGTATAAGCGAACACTGCAGATACACAGAGGCACAAGGTTAACAAAACATAGATATTATCTGATTTAAATTTCCAGGTTTTATTCATTTAATTCTAGTCTTCAGTTTGATGGTATTGGTTGCTGGAAATGCATAGATTTTTCTATTTGCTTTACACTTCATCAATTTCCCCTGATTTTTTTGGGGTCTAATTATTGACTAGATTACACTTTAAAGCTATATTGATATTGAGTATTTAAAAAGATGAGTTTATCCACTCTGGTCTGTAAATTTGGATTGGTTTTCTGGGCTGTGTACCAGCAGCACTTACTAGTTACAGGATATTCATGTCTTTGCTGGTTACAGTAGGAACAGGATGCCTCTTCCCCACTACACTTTATATCAGATCAAATGCTTGCCTGCAGCAGCAGCAATTTGATAATGGTCTTCATGAAACTACTACAGACTCATTACTCTGGGCAAATTGCTTTGTGTGCTGTAATGTACTGGGCTGGAGTCTAAGGGGACATGAACCCCAAACAGTGCTTAATACAGACCATAAAATATTTAGAGCCTGATACATTAGATTTAAAATGCTTACAAAGGTTACATTTTTATCCAAAAAGAGAGAAAAGAAATGCTGTTCCCATTAAGTCAGTGATTTAATAGAGTTTTCAGTACAATGCATTTACTCTGTGATAATCAATTGCCTCCAGCAAATTAAAATATAAATTAGGTTGTCTGGGAGAAAGGGAAGCTCTAAATCTGTTCGTTCTGGCTGCACATAAATACAAATTTTATAGTTATGGTTTCCTAATGTCAAAAGTAACACATCATGACAGAAAGATATTTTTAGCTGCTTTGATTCTTAATGCATCAACTGTATTGATTGCATTTTTGTCAAAGTTGGGATTATCAAAATATATCTATAACCTTTAAAATGTTCCTGCATTTCTTCATTGTATACATCAGGTATGCATGAATGGTTTGAGCAGCAAGCACTGTATTTCTACTCAGCAAAATACTCAGAAAAGCTCAGGAGACTTTCTTGGTTTCCCTTTCCTAGTGACCAAAGAAATTGGAAATTTCATTCCTATTCAGAACTAGAGATGTTAACTATATTCAAATTAAATACCGCAACTGATAAATGAGCTACTAATACCACTGTATTTTGTCCTAATTAATACTGCATCATACTGAGTGATATCAAATACGTTGGGGAGAAAAAGGGTGATTTATTCTGGGAACTGTAAGGGTACTGCTGGATACACCAACATCTCAGTTGTAATTTTGTACAGTTTCTCTGCCAGTGACAGTTAAGAGGAAACATGCTGAAAATACTTTGAGAGGGCATAATTACACATATATATATTTCATATATCATGTCAGAGTTGTGGTTGGTGTGTAATCCCCCCTCTCTCTCTGGTTTGTCTGTAGGGTCAGAAGCAGACCTGTGGATGGAGGAGTGGTGCTTGGGGTAAGATGGCTTAACCTCTTAGCTCTAGGTCAAATTATGAACCCTATAAAATTTTGCTGCACTTGTAGCTTTTTAGCCATCTTTTATCTGCAAAATGCTAGAAATCCATGTGAGGTATGATACAGGGCTAAGAACAGAGAGGTCATTAAATCCTGATGATTGTCTCAGAGGTGGGCAAGCCAGCTTGTGGAGGAAAGGTCACTTGGTAGGCTCAGGGGGAAGGGCAAGGCTCAGGTGCAGTTGCTGCACCAGTTCTCCTTCCTCAGTAAAGGACACGTGGGAACTCCAGGGGTTCACTGCACAGCACCATGACCACACGTGCCTGGAAAGGTTAACTGAAGTTCCAGCCTGCTGATGGCTGGAGCTGCTGGAAATGTGGAACTCAAGCTCCCTGACAGCCTGGGGACGGTGTGGTCCTGGCAGTGGAAGCCTGGGGCTGTGCACCTCCCGTTCCGGGGTGCACAGTGCCCAAACCCCAAACCTGGGAGCAGCAGCACGTGCCCTGCCTGGGCTCCAGGGACAGCCTGGCTGCTCCTGTGGCACAGGCAGCAGGACAGTAAATGTTCTCACCTGGCCTTACTTTGCTGTCCCTGTGAGCCTCAGATTCTGGGCTTTGTGTGCAATTTTAGCCTTACATCTGCAGCACAATCTAATTGCTTCTGCAATTGATTTTGTAGGATGGCTCTACTCCCATCTTGTGCTTGGCTACAATAGGAAGAAGATATGTTTTAAAATACTTTTTTCAAATATATGGCCATTTTAAAAATGATTTTTTTGGTTTTTTTACTGGGCTGTGAGCTTCATGTTTTTAAAGATAATAAGTTATGGCTGGGAGTGAGAAAAATCAATTTTCCAGATTTGTTAATGTAACAAAGATTCCTTGTATTCTACAGGAAGAATTGATTCCTGAAATCAGAGGTAGATATTTTAAGCTTGCACTCCTGAGGCTTGTAAACTCTCCTGTTGTTTAATTTTTATGTATGAATGTTTTGTTGGGAGTTTCTTAGATCATAAATAAAATCAAAGTCATGAGGCAGGAGGCAAAGGTTTTTCTTATGAAAAATACTTTCTTTCTGACATCCAATACAGCACAATTGAGTGAATCTTGAAAAGAAATTCAAACATAAAAGTCCCACCATGAACCAGAGCTGCTTTGTGAGTAATTGTGTGATAACTTGATTCCACATCAGATGAACTAGAGATTGTGTCAGTGTAGTTCCAAAAGAATTGTGAGTTTGGTTTTGAGTTGTACTTCTGTGGTCTCCATTCTAGTTTTCCTGTGGTATTTACCATTTGATACAGAACACATTTTTAGGTCTTTATTCTACTTGACATTAAAATATTATTTTTAGATTTGAATTAAAGGTCTCAACAACATTACATCAAGGCCATATTTTTAATATGGTAATAATTAACACTGGCATCAATATAGGCACTGAATTTTTATGAATATTTATTTAGAGTTTACAAAATTATGACAATCTTTCAAAAGCTTTCCACTAAAAAGTTTAAAAATATTGTTTCCCAGTACAAAAAAAAAATAAAAAAATTTCTAGTAAATTCTTGGAATTTGAATGCTGTAAACAGAGCTTCTCAGAGGAAACTAGGCTAAGTTGGTCTCCAAATCCAGACAAGTTCCTCTTGAGCATTCCTGAAGCAGTGAATGAAGGAGATGTACTTCTGGACTTCAGCCCTGGATTTGGTTTGTTTTCTGTGTGGGGGCTTTAGCAGATCGGGATCTGAGAGAGGACACTTGGGAATGAAGGCAATAGTAACAAATAAATACAAGGCATTGAGAGATATATTTCCATAGAACAGGCAGAGTTATTTGATCTTCATATATCATAGCATGGGTCCCTGCCAGGTAATAATTAGCACTGACTCCATGATTCCAGAAGGCTGATCAATTACGATGCTATACTATTACTATACTATTCTGAAACTCATCACCCTTACCAACAGTCCAATACAGTCAGACCAGATTGGTCAATTGAATCCAAACACCATCACCAGTGGCCAGTCAAGAAATCACCCTTTGGTAAACAAATCTCCATAACACATTCCACATGTGCACAACAGCAGGTGCAGCAATGAAGATAAGAATTGTTTCTCATTCTTTTCTCTGATCTTCTCACAGCCTTCCCGAGCACAATGCCTGGGAAAGTTGTGCCTGCTGCTATCTGTGGAGACAGCTGTGGCCACATTCTTAAGTAAAAGCATCTTATTTATGTATATTAAATGGAGTATTTAACTATAACCTGGAGGCTCATAGCACCTGCTAGTCCCCACAGGAGGAGACATCCATACCAGCAGTGGGAATTTGGGAGTGACAAATGCTGATGTGAGACCAAGTTTGTGCTCTGTCTGTGCATAAATGCACTGTGCAAGAGCTGCTTGGCTGTGGTCAGGGCCTTTGCAAGGTCTGGTGGAGCTGGGAGGGTGCTGCCACACCCTGCTGTGCCCCAGCCTGGGGCAGGGGAGCAGCAGCTGCAGCCAATTCCCCAGTCACCAGACTGGGATTGGCAGCACCTGTGGGACCAGAGGGTGTAAAGAGAAGGGGCTGCAGAGTGCTGGCTGAGCAGGCAGTGCTGGGAGGAGTTCTGGAGAAACTGTAAGTGATTTTAGAGTTGTTTTTTGATGTCTTGCTGAAGTAGAGCACTGTTCTGAGATCAGTGTTTGGGGTGGGGTGGTGCTCCTCTCTCCTAAAGAGGAGCTGTGGCTGAGCCTGCTGGGGTCACTAATTTGCCTGCTCCTGGCAGGATGCTCACTGGGTTCCTTCTGGTGTCACTTCATGGCACACACCTCCTGAATCTCCCCAAGTGGAGTGTGAGCCATCAGAGGAGTGGAGCTTCCACTGTTGGTCTGGTGCTGGGTACTCATATGAGAAAGTAAGTGGTGATTTCTGTTCTAAAAAACTCTGCTGTCCTCTTGGGACAACAACTGAAAGGTCAACTTCATAGTGGCAGAACTATTTCTGCTGTAAAAGATCTTTTTATGTCTTGTGTGCTGGTGAGCCACAAGGTGAGCAGTGCTGTGGGAAAGCAGCACAGGCAGAGACAGGCAAAAAGCATTCCCAGTTTCCTTTTTGTTGGAAGAACTATGGAGGGAGAAGCATTTGTCATGGTGGTATAGCATGGCTGTCCTGAGGAGAGATGCTTTGGGATGCAACCTCCTGTTTGCAACTCCACAACATCTGCCCCTATTTTCCTGGAACTGATAAGGCACCCCCAGTAACAGAATTCCCAGTATTCCCAGTGTGGCTGGGCACTCTGGCTGCTGAAATCTGAGTGCTAAGAGCCGTGTGGGGTTGCAGGGGGGGTGGCAGTGGAAAACTGGGCTGGGGGAGGTAAAGCTGTGTTATTCACCCAAACCTGAGAGGTGGCATTGGCCAGGGTTGCCTCATGCCATGGTAACAATGATGTAGGCTCATGCTGAGAGAAGGTGGGTGATGGTGGTGATGTTAATCAGTAAATGTTAATCACTAAATTAGGTAAGTTTTAGTGAGCAGTGGTGTTTCTTATGACTATCCTTAGCTTGGATTTGCAGCTCTAAATGCCAAATTCAATAGATACTAGTGTCAGTGAGCAGTGGTGTTTCTTATACTTAGCTTGGATTTGCAGCTCTAAATGCCAAATTCAATAGATACCTTTTCTATAAGCTGAATACTAGTGCTCTTGGCCATGCTAACAAATTCCTGTCCCTGCCTGTAAGTTTAGCTTGTGTTGAATGCATCTGCTAATGGTGTATCTTTGGCCTTGCTGCCTTGGGTTTCAGGTATAACTGATTGGTCCTCTCTTCTTCTAATATCATTTGGGGCTACACTTTCCCTCCTGTCAGGAGGAGCAGCTGGACTCAATTCCCCAATCACCAATTAGCAGCAAGACCTCAGCAGATGTGTGTAGTTAGGTCTTTTTTTTTTCCCTGGCCCTTCTGAGGATGCTGAGTGAATGCTGCTGATGCGGGGTGGGGCAAAGGGGAAATCTGGGTAATATGAACAGAGATGAATGATGGAAGATGAGACTCATCCTTCAATTCTGTGTTACTGTGGTAACATCCCACAAGTATTTTATATTCTGATTCTAAAAGATACTTTATGAATAAGAAAAAAACCTATTAGATGCTGATCTTGCATGGCTATGCCCTTCACTATACAGAAGTGAATGTTGTAGTGATTGATTCCTCCAGAGCAGTTCAGTGGTGTAAAATGTGCTCCTTCCTGTACCCACAAAAACAACTGTACCAGTGGAAAATGTTTATCCTCAAGGGACTGCAACCTGGAGATTTGTCTGCTAACATCTCTTAGAGGGATTATTTTGAAGCAGTAACCCTCAGCTTCAGGTGGCAGACAAGAGAGTGCTGGGTTTTGATGGAATAGGTGAATAAACAAGCGTGTCCTCACTGCAGAGTTGACTGGAATGCTTTCCCTAGCTTGGCTCTTAACTCTATAGAGATTTTTTTCCTTTAATAATGACATTTTTAGTTCTTTGCTGACTAAAGCAGGAGTTAACAGAGCTTTTCAACTGTGGGCATGAGAGCTCTGCAGAGGCTTTTTCCCAAGTGTGCTTTTCTCATTTGAGCAAGTGTCCAGAGGAATTACTTTTACTGAAGGAAATGTTAACAACAAAAGGTACACAGCTGTGAAGCCCCAGGCCTTTGAGATGTGCACTTGAAAATGAGCCATATGCTGAGAAATGTGAATCTGGGAGCACTTCATATGGATTTTTGCTATTGGACACTTGTTATACATCATTTGGAAATGCATGCATGTATTTTTAAGAGGTTTCTTTGCTGTGGTATGGGCTTGTTTGGTTGTTTTTTAAGAGCTTGTTCAGGGCTTATTTTTGTCCTTCAAAAGTTTATTCTGTGTGACTTGCAGGAATCAATTGCAAGCATATGAAACAAATTGTTCTTTGTATAGGTGTGTGGAGATTTGCAAAATAATTTCTCAGCATGGATTTGGTTTGTTGCCTGTGCAATGATATATTGCCTTTTCGGCTGCACTGCTCTTTTGCTTAACATCTTTCAAGCACATTTCATTTGCACCAGTGAGTGTGAGAATATCTATCTATGGGACAGGGAAACTAATTGACTTTGTTAGAAATACTAAACTCAGTGGTGGCCTCTCTAATAGTTTTAGTTATTTTGTAATAATTTTAATTGTTTTAGTTAGCCCTTTTTTTTGCTCCAGTCACTTCATGCTCCTGTGATTTTATTATTTCTTTTAAGTACTTTAAAAAAAAATAAATTGAAGCATAGACTATACTTTATGGACTAATTTAGTGACTCCTAGTTGTGTGCTCCATTTGACAGGAGATCAAACATTGCAGCTGATAGCTGAGGTAACTCCAAGATTCTCCAGTGGGAAGGATGCAGAGGCACTGTGTGTTGGGTGCCTGCACTTGGGAATGGGGGTGCCTTGTGGGAGCTCTTTAAGAGGGGGAAAGCTGCCTGACAGCACCACTGTCCTGGACAGAAGTAAAAATGCTTACAGAATATCAAAAGTATCTGTTTTCTGCAGATGAAATCCTGTCAAGGTTTTCTTACAACAAATCCAGTAGTTTGTTCTGGGCTGTGATCTCTGTGGTCCTTTGGAGCTGCTCAGGCAGTTCAGCGAGGGGAATCACAACAGAGCATCTTGCTCTGATATCTGGCACCTGAAGATAATCTCCACAACTGGAGAGTGAGCTGAAAACAGGCATTCTCATGCACCTCATTTCCAAGCTCATGGCCCTTCTCTGCCATGGTCTGAGCAGAACTGCAACTTCTGTGCCTTTTGTGTGATCTTGTTGTTACTGCAGGGCCAGTTTGTCTATTGTTTTTCTGTTTAAATTTCATACCTGTTTGGGCTCTTGTTTTGCTAATATGGAGGTAGAAATAAAATCAATCTTCATGAGATGGGAAGCAGAAAAGTGGGAAAATGTGTCACACAATGACAGCATCAAACTAAACACCAGCCCTGATTTTTAAACTCAGCAGAATGTCTTTCAGTCTGGCTTTGTCTCACTCTTTACCTTAACAGGTAAATAAACAAATAAAACTCTGCGAGGTAGGACAGTTGCCCTAAGGAAAGTCAGTATTTCTGCATTTCAGTCAAGACTTATGTGGGTGTATAAAACTAAAACTGTATAGTCACCTTTAGCAGATCATGGTGATGCTGCTGGTTTCTGCAGTGTGCAGTTTCCCTTTTGTACAAATTGCCAAATGTCTTTGTTCTCTGAAGAAATATATATACTACTCAAGAGAAGATATTAGTGACTTAGGCAAGTATCTTCTTCTATATATTACTCCCACCTAAACAACTATAAGAAGCAAACAGTAGAATAAATTGCCTGTCTGGTTCTATAAATCAAAAATACAACCTTAGTCCAGTGCAACGCAAGGCAAATACAATAATGGCAATATCTATAGCTGTAGAGATGATAAAGTATCAAAGGGATCTGCCCTCTACTGAGGCCTGAGCATAGGATACATTATTTAAATGTACAGTAGGCAGTGAGAGTGATCAATACTTCACAAGCATCAACTTCTAAAAAGTGGTGAATTGATTTGATCTTAACAGTAGATAGCTGTGGGGGCAGTAACAGGGATTGCTAAAGCACATGCCATGGTCTTTATTCTCTTGTTGCAGTCTTTGCAGAGCTGTTAAAGTCTGGGGAGCTGAACATGGGAGTGTTTGAATTGGTAGTAAATAACCAACTGAACACCAAGCATTGCAAAATCTGGCTAGCCTTTGCATTCTCATGAGACATGGACATTAGGCTCCCCTGTAATGGTAATGCCATTAATTCCTCTTTTGCCAGTGAAAACAGGGAACCCCTATTGCTCAAGCCTTTGGAACACACAGACCCTGCTGGGATCGCCCAATTTGGGCAGAACTTGCCCTTGCTAAGCAGTCAGGAATGCCTTTTGGGGAATCTTTTTCTTTTCCCTGCTCTTCATTTTGCCTACTCAGGTGGTTTTGTTAGCATTAAACTGTTGTCTCTGTGTTACTCACGTGCTGTAATATTTCCTCTGCTCTGTAGGCTTCAGGAAAACTGGCTTGAAACTTCTTGGTATTTTAGGTGACTGATTTTCAGTGGAACAGATCTCAGCTTCCCTAGGTGCTTGAAATGCGGAAGACTTTTCTAAAAACAAAGAAAAATATTTTGTAATTGCTGAACTGCTTCAGCAATTTTGCCTTGTGACAGTTTAATTAGTAAATTTTCTCAAGGACTTAGGGAATAGAGGGATGCAATTACAAGTCCACTCACAGTTGATAGGAGTTCTGATATCCAAGACCACAAGCTTTCATTTTATTTGCATTCTAATTTTTAGGATAATTTTTACTTCTTCATTATAAAGTGATGACACTAACGATCTCTTTGCATGCCAAAAGGTTAATAACATTGTGTCTGTTATGGCTGTTGTAGGTTTTTTCCCCCAACCAACTTCATTGGTGATCAGTAGGTTTTTACTACAATTATGTAAGTGATTTTACATAGAAATGACTGTGTGGATCTAAATAGAAACTAGCAGAGCACAAGAAAAGGGGTAAAATACTTGGAAAACATGAAATTGGCACTTGTTTTTCAGCAAGCTGTAATTGAAAGCTACATTTTTCTACCTGTTACTCTTTGGGGTACATCCATATTCTTTACTGTTAATTCTCTGCTAAGCTTCCCCATGTGACCATCTGCAGTTTTAGCATCTTGTGACAAAATCAGGATTTGGGGTTGGATGCTGAGAAGCCAGGGCAGTACTCAGCCTCCAGACACTTAGAGCAGCTTCTGTTCTCTGGAACTGCCACTATGAGAAGTAGTGAGGGGAGGGGGACAAAGCCAAATAAAAAGCCAGACAAAACCCCAACAGGATAAGTTTGGGTTTCTGCTCCCAAACCCTTAATATTGGTGAATCATATGGAAGACTGATCACAGCAGGCTGGACTTTGTAGCTGTGCTGTTCTTCAGTTTTCAAAAGACTGGAAACTCAGTGGGTGTTATGCTTAAGGATCCTGTAATGAGAGATAAATGAAGTGAGTAGATGAACTTGAAAAGTATTGGTGATCTTCTAGAAAATTATATGCTAATATGAAAAAGATGCTAATTCACAGATGTGGTGAAACTTGTAATGAAGATGAAATAAGGCTGTTGGAAGGGGAAGAAGATGTAAGGAAATGGAAAGGATGTTGGATGGGTGACAGGGAAAAAAAAATGAGGCCCGAGTATTGCAGGGCTGGAAAAGAACCTCTAGGCCCCTCTGACAGAGCACTCTGGTTTCTGAAGCAGGACCAAGTAGCACTCCCTGTGCTATTCCTGTACTCCCTGTGCACCTTCTGTGTTGTCTTTGTATACTCTTCATTACTTATTCTGGGGATTTTTGCCAGAATTTAGGAATGCTGCTATTGTCCTCATTCCACATGGACACAAAGGCGAACTGTTCTCTGCAGCAGATTTTATTGCCTCAGCTTTTACTTCTTTATGCTAAATTGTCCATTTTATTGCAGTAGCAGATTGTTTGTGCTGAAGTCTTGGGCCTTTTGGTCATAAGTTGCTTTCCAAAGCACATCTCCAGTTAAAAATTATTATGAGTCTATCCAGGCTCCCACTGTACTTCCTGACCCTTCCAGCTTTGGTACTTTGAAAACTGAATAATCAAAATCCTCAGTTCATCAGCCAGGCCATTCTGGTACTTGACAGGACTGACACAAAGGATTCATTGCTGCTGACTCCCCTTCATTGCAGCCTTTCTCTTGGCAGGAAATTGCAGTCTCTTCACTCCAGCCTGGTCCTGTGCACAGACTGTTGTACACTGCATAGCTGTTCTGATGCCTTAATTCTAATATTTTTGTGCTTTTATTTGTCAAGATGTAGATCAAGAATTATTGCTATTTTATTTCATAAAGTGTGTTACCTGTCTGCAGGAAGAGATTAGATTAACTTGATGTGTCTTTGTGATAAATCTTGCTATCTGTTCTTGGCCTTCATTGTTGTCTGTAATGCAGTGAAACCCAGTCATTATTTGCTCTCTGACTATCTAGTTCTTCCTCTTCCATAGCCACGGTCCATTCTTTAAGTTTAACCTTTTGCACTGTAGCCATCTCTCCTGAGCTTTCACAAACAAGCTGTTGAGGCTCTAAGGATTTCACCAGCTAGTTCTTTAAATATCCTAGGAGGAAATTCATCTTACCACATGGATTTGGGTGTTTGAGAAAACAAACCAACCCATCTTCCTTCCTAGTGGTTTCATTAACCTCTCTTGCACAAAAAGTTAGTAATTAGTGCACACAGAAGTAGAAAATTATGATTCCAAGTATAAACAATAGGTGCAACTATAGGTAATGTCAATTTTTCTTCACACAAGACTACATTTTTGTGGAGGTTGCTGTTGGTGCAAACAATGTACAAAATGAGGTAAAAACAATAATGTATAAAGGCAGCAAAAAAGTCTTAATTCTTTTATTTTGGGAACTTTCTCTATTCAGATCCTTAAAAACATGAAGATAAGGCCAGTCAGGTGATTGTATGCATAATGCTGTCAGTGCTTATTTCTAGACATTAAACCTTTTTCTATGCAAGCTGTCTTGCTGGAGATCAAGATAAGTGTGAAATAACCTGGCATAAATTTAAAGTGCATGGTGACACCAGCTGGTGGTGAAATGTATGTGTATAGAAGTACTTATTTCTAAACATTAAACCTTTTTCTATGCAAGCTATGTCTTGCTGTAGATTAAGATAAGTGTGAAATAACCTGGCAAAATTTAGAGTGCATGGTGACACCAGCTGGTGGTGAAATGTATGTGTATAGAAGTGTGAGTTCAGGTCTTTCCACTGAGGTGGACGGAGAAGGTCCTGGAATGGTGTTCACACCATGTCACTGCAGCAGGGAGATGCAGGAGTTGGATTCCTTTCCAGAAGCTGCTGTGTGCTGAACTTCATCAGTGCATTCGTGCCACTGACATGACGGGGAGTTTGAGATCTCCAGGCTCACAAGCCTGACAGAAAAGGAGAATATTCACTATTGTTATTTAAAGCTTTGTGCACATTGAATCTCTTGACTTGCACCTTTCTTTCAGCACAAATGAACAACAGTATCTTCAATAAAATAGTGTAAGATTGAACACACTTGGGGCTTCACTTTTGTGGACTCCTTAAAAAGGATTTAATTAATATATTTCCTCATGTGAAGACCTTCTTAGTCTTCTTAGTTGTTGTTTGTGGGAAGGAGTGAGCACTGGCCCATTTTTGTTTTGGAGTGGAGTACTCTTGGATTTCACCTTTCTTCCAGCACGAAGGAAGAACAGTATCTTCAATAAAACAGTGTAAGATTGAACATTCTTGGGCTTCACTTCTGTGGACTGAGTAATCTCTTGAGGTAGCCAGATAAACTCTGGTTTAGTGGTTTATGAGGAATATAAAAAAGGACTGAATTAATATATTTCCTCATGTGAAGACCACCTTAGTCTTTGTAGTTGTTGTTTGTGGGAAGGAGTGAACACTGGCCCATTTTTGTTTTGGAGTGGAGTTTATTTAGGAACCAGTGGAACTGGAGCTGCGATTGTTTGATCTGGAATAACTTTCACCCATGTACAGACCAGACAGTGCAAAGCAGGCACAAGCACTCATAGGAGAGCAAGGTATTTTAAACAAAAGGAAACAACTCCCCAACTGTGTCTCCATAAAATACCAAGGTTCTGTTAAAAATGTGCTGGTTTTAATGATATATTGTCACTTAATCTGCACTATTCTCTTGAATTTATGAGAGCTTTGGCTTTGCTTGTTTCTTTTATTTAAGAAAGAAAACATGGCTTTGAAATATCTTTGTGACTGTCAAGACTTTTCGTCTCTGTATGTTTCTAATGGAATAACTCAGAAACATGCATTATCAAACAGTGTATTAACACCTAAAAGCAGTCCCTGATGTGCCCTATATGCTTCTGTTTTCAGTACTGCAGGCTTGAAATACACCAAGCAATTTAATTCTCCCAAGCTGCATTGTTTTGATAGGATTTCAGTATCTGATATTTCCCTGCCTTTAATGGCCGTGGGGATTGTCTCTGCTGAAGGGAGCAGCTGAGCTGCCTGTTAAGCAGTTTTCTTGGAAAACAGTTTTCTTGTGAAAGGGAAAGCCTTACTTGGGTGTATAACATGTGGGAAGGGCATGATCTTTCAACATAATTGCCTCAAAGGCTCAGTATACAAAAATTAAATGTCTAATGAAAATGCTTTTTTCTCCCTTCAGCAAGTAGTTGTGTTTAACCTTTCATCCTGCTTTCCACTCTCTCCTTTTTCCTTTTGCATTACTGAAAATGTGGGGGATTTGGAATATGCAGCCCAGAAAGTCAAATGATTTTTCTGCTTATAACAGGGAATTCATGAATCAAATTGACTGCAGTAGTATGCACTTTTGAGGTGCAAACATAACTGAGGTGATGTGGGAGTCCAGCATGCAAACACAGACAAAAATATTCTGCTTTGAATTCTGGTAACTTTTACAAAAGTTAAATTAATCTTGGAGTATTATGATGGTTGGCTTCTGGTTTGTTTTCTAAGGACAAACTACTCTAACTTATGTTTGCTCCCAGAAGTTGTTGGCATGACCCCAGTCCAGTCTGTGATGTCTCTCTTGTTGTTTCATCAATGTCAGTTTTTGAAACATCAGCTGTGACCCTGAAGTGGCTCAGCTGACACCACCAAGAAGGGAAGTTGTTTCTTGCTAATCACCAGGTGCCAGAGTAGTTTGTGCTTTTTAAAAACAGGTTTCAAGGCCAACAATAAAATAACTAAAACCTCCCAACAGCCAAAAACTAAGAACCACAGCTCCTAAAAAAACCCCCAAGCAACCCTCTGCGAAACAAACCTCCTTTCTTGTGCCTCCACCTGAGCTCAAGCACCCTGCAGTTGCTGTCTGAAGAATGGAAAATGACTGGGGTTATGGTGGTTGTCATGTTGTTATGACAAAGCTCTTTTAGCTGCAGCCTCTAGCCTCTGGAAATTGTTCAAAACCTTGGGCTTTGCTGTAATCAGCAGAGCTCCCCTGAAGTATGACTTCAGTGTGGATAAATTCTTTGATGCTTATCTGCAGATGATTTGGTTTTCTGTGCTTGGAGCTGTTCTTCCTCCTCTCTTGCTGAGTATCCAAGAGGAAGTTTGTAAGTGCCAGGGAATTCCTATCAATCCCCTTCATCCACTGTCCCCTTTGGAGGTGTTTTGTGTGCCAGCTCTGCTCACTGGAGCTCTGCTCAGTGTGTTAGGGCTGTAAAAAACTTTCCAATAACTCCAACTGCAGCACACCAGAAAGGTCAAAGTAATGCACTTGCCGTCTCTCAGAGAATGCACAGGGGGCTAGAATACTGACATGTCATTCTCATAAAATGAGGACTTTGACAGCAACATTGGTTCAAACCTGTGGAATGGTGTTTTTCCATAAAGACCGTTCATTCTCCCAGGTGGTTGGCTGATCTAGGACAGTGGTGTATTCCTCAGTTTGAAATGAAACCCTGAATTTGAAATGCAAGAGCAGCAGTGGCTTTACTATCACTAGTATTCTTGCAAATAGCTGATGGCAAGACAAGATAAATGAAGTCATTTATAGCATGAGATTATCAGTATGCTTATGCTTAATACAATGAAATGAAAAAGCACTATCAAGGAAAAAATACTTGATATGCAAATTATACAAGATAAAGTAGCCATTCATGTAAATCTGTTAAAATTACTAAGGGTATAATATCATCTAGGGAGTGTTCAAGGCGTTGGTAGCTGCTGCAGTTGTTATTCTGTCCTGTTCAGGGTGAGACTGAACCAGCCATGGCCCTAAGCTGGTTTTGACCATTTGTTCTGAAGCAGGTAGGAGTTTACCCAGTTCTTGTACCAAGTTATACAGAAGCTTGCTCCCACAGTGATCCATAGGTTATCTGCTGCTTCCCTGATAAACTGATTCATTATGGTGGCTTGCATTTCCTGTAGTCATTTGCAACGATATGGAAATATCTGTCTCATTATTAAAAAAAAAATAAAATCTAGAGATGGTGGGAATCCCAAAGGAACTTGTACAATGAATTAATTTTTTGTAGTGGATTAAAGTGCACGGATTCTAATTAATTCTGGCATTACCTTTTTCATAAAAAGAACCATCACATAATAAATTCATAATTAAGAAGGATTGTGCATGGTGAGAATGACCTTTGTACCTCTACTTCTTTTTATTTAATGCAACTGTCTTTAAAAAGGGATTTGGGCCTTGAGTAATCTTAGTAAGAAAATAAGTGGAATGGAAAATGTCATGAATATTTACAAGTATGTTGCCTTTTTGTTGCCATAGTTTGTTTATGGTTTGCTTATAAGCCCTCTTATAGGAGACTATAAATGTGCTTTCTGGTGCTAATATTTTATTCATTAAAGATGCTGTTCAGACCTCAGCTGAACAGTTGGGTGTTGTCATCTCCCCATTAAATTCATTATTCAACAAATTTTTCCCTAGAGAAAACAAACTTTTATGACTTTTCTTCAATCTTTTCACCCTCTTCAATGTTCTCCAGGCTTAAAGCATCCTCTACATAGTCACTCCAGGGAGCCTGATGAAGAAAAATAACTCAAATGAGGTGTTATGTGTCCCTTTTGAGCCACTGCCTGCCCGTGGCTGAGCTCTGGAGTGGCACTGTCCTTGTGGCTGGCTCTGGGGTGAGAGGACAGGCAGGGGAGAGGGTTTGGGCTCCTCTGTGCCTGTGTTGGCTCAGGTCTGGCTGCCAGCCTGGAGCAGCACCTGGGGCTGGAATGCTCTGGAAGTGTGGGGGGAGAAAGGGTCAGAAAAGCTCAAGGTGTCTCAAGAGGTCAGTACTGCTATCTGGAAAAATTTCTCCTATGAAATATGCTACAAGGCAGCTGCTCTCAGCCCAGTTTTCAGCTTCCAGCAGACCCAGAGAATGTTCATCTGGGTGCTTGGTTTGCAGAAGGGCTCAGTGGGAGGTGGAAATTTGGCTTTGAGCCAGCAAGAAACGGAAGAATTTGCTTTTCTGCTCCTGGGAGTGATTTTTGTCCCTTTATGTTCTCTCCAAGTGGTTCTGCAGTTTGGTTTTATGAAGATATTATTTTAACTTGGTGCTGGAACTTGTCTACAAATGAGTGTTGAAATGCAGATCTGTTATTCTGATGAATAAATTGGATGACAGCTGCTAGGGAAGAGTGAATGGATGCTTTATTGGGAGAATGAAACCAGCACTAAATAAATACTACTAGAAATAGAAAAAAATGTCCTCAGGTACATTTGTTTTGTGTCCAAAGATGAAACCTACACATTATAAAACAATATTAATAAAAATAAGTGAAAACCTCCTTTTCCAGTCATTTCTACAGCCTGTGTTCTAAAACAGTCCAGATTTCTCAAAATTCAGGAGACTTATTTTCTAGTGTTCATCACATTTTTGCCATAGCATTGCCAATGATCTGTACTTTTGGGTATTTTAGACCATTACAGTCATGTATTCACATTTCTTGTGTCCCTCAAGATGGTGATGTTCCTTGCAGTTGAGTTTTGAACAGAAAGGGCTGTCAGACTTGTTTTGGTGCTCATGGGGGTGAAAGTCATTGATCCCACTGATGGACACTGAGGGCTTGGGGTCCACATGGGATCAGGCTCTTCCCCTGGACTGGCTGAGCTTACCAGAGAAAGCTCAGGGGAGTGAAGGTATCCTTCCCCAGGTTTTGGGTTTCTGGGGTTTTTTTTGCATATAGCTAAACGTTTTGGTTAAAATGCTTCTCAAGGGATTGGAGTGAGCTGCCTGCAATGAGTTGATAGACACAAATTGTGTAATTAATGATACAATTAGCTTTGCAGCGCTGTTTTATGGTGGAGCATCACTAGATGGTGCTGCAGAGTATGTTTGGTTGGGGCTTGGACATTTAAATTCATGGAGCCCAATCGGCTGTTTAAAACCAGGGACCCAACGGGACCATAGTGCCTGTGCTTGTAGGGTTTTCAACTACTCCATATTTGACTTTACTCATTTATTTTCTTCTATTGAAGACAACAGCATGCCTTCCATTGAATGCAGTGACCAGTAAATTAAGCGCTGCCAAGAATTTTTGACAGTACTGTAGTTTTGAATGTGATTCAACACCAGAATTGTGGACAAGCATTTGCTGAAATTTCTTATTCAGGGCCAGACCTTTATTATATATATTTGACAAAAGTTTTGTACCATATTGTCATAGAAAACGGTGATTTTTAAAAAAGCATGGAATTGAAAGTCTAAACCACTTATGTGTCATTGCTTTATGAGAAGAGCTGTGGCATCCAGTGTTGTCCATGCCACAGTGCCCTGATGTCACCTCCCTTCAGTCCCACCGACAGCAGATGCCCCAAAACTCCCAAAAGAGGTGAATCACTGGCACAGATTGCACTGGCACAGGTAATGGCTTTACTTGTCTCTTGATAAAAATCCTCACAGGTCATTGTCCAGCATTGGCTCTGATCATAGCTCATTTCAAAAACTTTTATCTGCCCAGATGGTTTGAATATTTATTAAACAAATAAAAAAGTTCAACTACTGGTAATTCTGGCCCACTGCCTTCAGCTGTCCTTCAGTTATTCTTTCCAGGTAATTTTATACATCTTTAAGCTACATATTGCACATAATTTCCCCCTCTGCATTAGGCATTAATAACAACTTCTAGCAGTTAAAATAAGTCTTTAAGCTCTAGTCTATATCCTGGGCAAATTTAGTAGATCCAAAACCCGTTCAAAAGTTTTGTGTGTTTTTATCTAAGTTGAAGCATTATAATTAGAGATAGGTGTTGAAAGTTCTGGTTGAGAATTCAATCTTTTGTTTTGTGAGCTGTGTTCAGAATAATGACTTTGGAAAACAAGAAAAGCAGTTATTAAATACATATTGATGTGGGCTTCTTTTTCTCTGTAAAATGGTGTTTAAACTTTTTGTTGTATTGGATTTTATTTTATAGTTTTAGGATTTGTTTACCTTTTGTGACATTGTGAAAACTCATCATCTTTGTCTGACTCAATCTCCCCAGCAAATCTGAGATAAGGCAACCTATAAATCAAGTATTTATTTTGCTCTGTAAGAACAATATCTAAAGTATTTTTAACAAATACAGCCCTTTAACTCTCAGTAATAGTCACTATTTTAACACTGATAAAAGCATTTATATTCAATATACCAGAGGATACTGAGATGTGCTCAGAAGTAATTATTCCCTGCCTGGATCTCCCAGGAATGCCTCTGAGGGCAGCTTAGAGAAGCTCTGGGAGCCAGCTGCCTTCATCAATGACAGTTTATTAGATTCACTCCCCCTCAATAACAGCATTCATCTTACCACTAAGACACTGTGGCAGAGTTATCTGATAGTGGAAGTAGATTAACATCAGTGCCTTACTAATTGCAGCATTTTATTTTAGACCTGGTTTCACAAATGATGAATTTCACACCTGAAGATTTCCTGGAACCCTCTCTTCTCCAGGCAGGCAGGAAGTGCTTTGTGTCGGTGGATGATTTTGTTTTTTCTAGGCTCTATCTTCCATCGTGTCAGTCCTTTTACAAGGCTCACACAAGGCAGGAAGGCAGTGGTTAAAGGGGGAGCTGCAGGATTTGGTGCATGGGTTGCACCTCCAGGAGGTGACACCGGAGTGGTGGCTGTCACTAGGTGGTACTGCAGAATCGGGAAACACCGGATTGCAGAACACCAAACACCAGAAATGCCAGTGCTGTGCGAGGGAGAAGTTATAAGGGCCGGGAGAAGTTACAGCAGCCATGAATGCGCTCCTTGAGCCAAGCCAGCTCTCGGGTGGCCGCTCAGAATGTCCTTTGCGCTGCTCAGCTCCTTCTCCTTCCCAGCACACGGCAGCAGCTTGCTGTGCTTTGGAGTTACACCAAACAGGCCGGTCGCTGGTGACACGGACATGCTTGGTGAGGTTTTCCTGCTGGTTCAGGTGTTCTCCCAGCCATGCCAGGAGGGCTCTGTCCCTCCTGTCCCCTCCTGTGCCAGGACAAGGCCGGGGCTGCTGCCAGCCCTCGCTGGGCGCTACTGGGCCACTGGAGGCTCCTACGAGCATGACTGGGAATTTGAAACATGTTTTTACTCCATAGGTAACCGAGAAAAGGTTGGGATCTTTTAATTATCTACAATATTTTGGCTGGGCCACTGGAGGCTCCTACGAGCCTGACTGGGAATTTGAAACAAACATGTTTTTACTCCATAGGTAACCGAGAAAAGGTTGGGATCTTTTCATTATCTACAATATTTTGGCCAAAGTCGATATTATTTTTTTTTAAGCAGAATTTCTGCCTTTACTTCCAGCTGTTTCTGTCACTGTAATCCAAAAGCTTTAATAGCTTCCTTACTGGTGCTGTGGCTCGCTGTGATGAGGACTTTTAGGGGTTTTTCTGCAATAACTCCTGAATCCTTTCCTTGGTCACTACAGTGCAGTTGCGTTTGATGTTGCAGACTTTCTCTCTTTGGGCTTTATTGTTCCAAGACCTCTGGTGATCACATAACAGAAAACTTCCCTTTTCCTCTCCCTTTTCTTTAAAAGTTTGCACATCAGCTTTGGAGGTTGAGTGGCTGTTGGAAGAAATGGGGGAGAAAAGGAATGGAAAATTGGAAACAAGAGCTTTCCAGCATATGTCAAGACACAATTATAAGCATTGCCATGCCCTTTAACAGTTAGATGTGAGAGAATAATTTAAAGTTGATCACCTAGTCAACAAAGCCAGCTACCTTTTCGGTATGTAGAAGTGTGGGAGTTGTATTTATTCAATTATCATCAGAATGACCTTATTTTGTAAGATACTTTTGATAGAGTAAACTGTGTTATAAACCTGACCACAGAAATATCAGTTCAAAACATGGAGAATTCTTGCATTTTCTCTAAGGAAGTGATTTACTGAACATAATTCTGCTTAGAAGAACACAGAATTGGAGCATGGAGAAGTCTACGCTCTTTCTTTTCTGGCTTTATATAGTCCTGGCCAGCACCTCATCTGCTCTGCCATCTACATTCTGCTATGTGCAAGAGAAATTTAAGTGACTAACCTGGTTAGGATTTTTGCCTGTCTTGTTATGACTAATGAGCACATAAATTTGTTTGAGGTTTTTTTTTTTTTTTTTTTACTTTTTACGCACTCTTTTTCATGCCTTTCAAAGCTATTGTGTAGGTAATATAGAAAAGAGAATTAACACAGATGCCATTATTTTATTATGGAGCAAAATGGATCTAAATTCCACAACAAAAGGTGGTCATTTCTACCTTGCTTTACTAGAACATGGGGATTTGATTTGTGACTGGAGTGATTAGAGAAAAAAATTGAGAACTTTTAATAACAGAGATTTTCAAGCTAATGAAAAAAATAAAGTTTTAGTCCTTTCAGTAGTATGTTGGACACTACTGAAAGGACTACCACTATTTTTAAATATTGGATTTAAAAAGTAATTTCTTTCCTTGAATTAGGTCTGCAGCAAAGAAGTATGTGGCTCCAGAACCAGTAACACAGACCATGAGTTCAGAAGTATTTATATCACTTAGTAACTGAAGCCACAGGGCATCTCCTTAAGAAATGGGTATTTTAACACTTTGATGAAAGAGATTTAAATTCTGCATCCACTGAGGTAATTTCATTGATTTTAAAACAAACAAACCCAAACAAACCAAACCCATCTCTTCTTTTTCCCAAGTCCCTTGTGTGAAGTTTTGTGTCCTTTCGGTTGCTAAGCCTAAACCCAGAAGATTTTAACATCCACCAATGCAGATATCTTAATTTGTGCTCTAATCTATTGATCTTAGGTTTGTCTCATTAGGAATTTTATCTTTTAACCTTCATTTGAAGGCAGACCACTTTATTACATGAACTTTGCTCTGGATCCTATTCTGTTTAACTGGCAACTTTTCTCATTGATTTGTGCCTTTATTTCCCCAGCTCTGGTAGGAGTTAGCCAGTTTTCCTCTCAGGTCTATTAAAAGACCATTATTGCAGCATTTCCTCTTGAGGTCTTTTTACCCTTATCACATTTGCTATAAATTCATGAACTCCTATTTCACTTCAAGATATTTATGCCATATGGGCCATTTTCTTTTATAATCAAAATGTAAAGGTAAGTTCTAATATTAAATGCCTGTTACAAACTTTTACTGTAGATGAATGATCTCTGCATTTTTTTACAATTACTGCCCTAAAAGAAATGACATCATGATAAAGACATTGCTTAGTAAGACAGAAAATGGCAGTAAAAGCAAAAAGCTTGAAGGGGAGTTTTGCTTTTCTTGATACTTCAATTACTTTCTAAGCATAAAGTTAAATTTAATACATGTTTTAATATATAACAGCACACTGAATGGTAGGGCAAGTTTTACAGCCAGTACCGCCAGCAGAGATTCTCTTTCATTTGAAACCTGCCCTTTTACTCCAAAGAGTTGTATTCTTCTGATATCCCAAAGTGAATTGGGATACAAGACCTTCAAAAAAAAAAGAACTCCAAACCACAAAAATGGAAGAATCCAGGCAATGCTGCTGTGTCTTGGTGTCCTGTCAGATGGCTTTTTACAGCCATGAGGGGCATTTTCTAGGTGAGCCATAGAACAAAGTGACCTACCAGCAGTGCCAGCAAACCTTGCAGGAGTGAAATCTTCAACCTCCAGCAAGAATGTTTCAAACACATTTACAGAAGGCAGCCAAAACTGTTGGAATCATCTGAACGAACAGGAGCCAGGCTGTGTTATCTGACTCCAGATCTGCTGGAAGGATGCTACAGTGGCTGTGTCCCTGGAGCTCACATTGCTACCTTGGTCGTGGGCTAAGAACTGTCTTGGAAAAGCCTGGAAAGTAAATGTGACAAAAAGAGTTAAATTGCTGTTTTCTTGTCTTTTTTTTAAAATTTTATTTGAAGACCATAAAGCAGGAATCCTTTGGCTATTGCTGAAAAAGGACAGCTGCTTTGGACTAGTCAGAAATCTTCAGATAATTGTGTGCAATATGTAAAATTCAGTGCAGTACCCATTCAGTTCTGTGAAATGAAAAGGATTGCTAGAAAACCATGACTTTTAAGATGCAGCAAATGCTTTTGTTGCTGAAGCAGGAAACATTGTCTTTGGATTTAGAAGCTGGTGGCATGCTCTCAAGTGCAGAAAATTTGGTCTGTGATACTGTAGTATTATACTTGCTGGGAAGAAAGAAAAGCCAATAAAGGAAAGAATAATAGTACATTGATCAACCCTTTATCACAGCAGGGTAACTAAATCTGCTGTCACCAAATCTATCACACAGCCACTTGATTAAACTCATGTAATTTGCTGGGATGGATGCAGGAGTTTAGCTGTCATCAGCAGCTGTGGACTGAGGCAGATAAGGAACATTGAAACTATAAGAGCTTCCAGCTGAAAATTTCACTTTGCTTTTCAAAGGAGGAGGGTGTTCCACTGTTGTTCTCCATATTAGTAGCATGAATTGTTGTCTCCTTGTGGTTTGTAAATCACTAATACAACACAGTGGAGACACTACTGGCTTCAATTCACCCTATTCAGTTGTTGAATTAGCTGGGAGAAAGGGGTGGTGGTTTATATTTAAAAATAAAGGAGAGGGTGGAGAGTTGAAGAAGAACTCCTGGAGGGTGATGGGGCTAGGCAATGAAACAGGAAGGGAGGAAGGTGAGGTTCCCTTTCAGCAGCAGAGGAGGCTTTCATGCAGTAAAGCCCACAGAGAGTGAGCAGTTCATTTCCTGCTCAGTGTTGAAGAATGAAAGTGAGCATGGATGGGGGAGCCTTAGGATGTGACAGTGAGCCCCTCCTACCTCAGCAAAATGTGACTCTTCTCATGAGTGGGCAAACAGTTGCTTGGAGTAGGAGGAAGTGAGTCACTGGGAGCTGGAGGGCAAAGGGGCACGGCTGGCCTGAGCTCACCCCTGGAGCAGAGCTGGGGCTGTCACCCACCACAGCTCCTCTGCCTGCACAGACCTGACCTTGCTGCAGCTTTCCATTCTCCTCTCATGCAACACATCTGACTCCTGGCTTATAGCTCTGCTGTGATTCTAAATCCCTACTGATGTTTATTATAAGAGTCTGAATTGCTTTACTTGTCAACAAATCACTGAATATCTGAGGATGAAGCATTAAACGTGATTCTGCTGTACATGTTTTGAGAAAATGTAAGGCAGATTTTTAATATTTCACTGTTTTCCACTGAAATACCATTTCTAATTGGTCAGCGTTTTGAGAAAATGCAAGGCAGATTTTTCATATTTCACTATTCTTCCACTGAAATACCATTTCTAATTGGTCAGTGTTGCCTGGCTGTGGAACACCTTTCACACACTAAGCTGAACTCTCAGAGGAAATCCCAAACTAGGTTATTTATAAGCTTCAGTTTGCCCACAAGGAAAAAGCAGTGTATGAACATGGCCATTAATGTACTGTAATAAGCATAAATACTGAGTCAAGGTGCTTTGAGTCTGGCGTAGAATTTAAGGAGCAAATGCAAATATCTTGGTATAGGATTGTACATCAATTCCAAAGATAATGCGAGTGAGTTAAGCAGCTTTTAGTTAAAAATTTGTGCAGCTGAAGTTTTATAGGATAATACAATGGATCATACTTGTGAGTAATTTATAGGGTGGGAGTCACCATAGCAATTGCTAGAAATCAGCTCAGACATAGTGAAAGACTTTCTCATTGGATTGTTGGGAAAAAATATGTCCAAAGCATTGTGCCTGGTACCAGGAAAGGGAAGAAAAGTTCAGAGGTTATGAAAATACCAGGATTCAATTTGCATCTTTGTGCCTATGAGAACTATAAGCTAAAGCATTTAACTCTTCTCTAATTCAGGGAAGTGGGCTCTCCTCCTTTATTAATAAGGAGGTATTTCTGCAGTACCTCTCATGTGTGGTTTTGCTCAACATTCCCCATGTTAAGCTTCAGTTGCAGTTGGATTTGTGTTTTCTAATCACATTACACTCCCAAGATTATTGCACGGCCAAAGTGCTGAAGGATGTATCTGGACTCAGGGACTATTTTGGGTAATAGCAATTAGACATAAGTAGCTGTTAGGTTCTTGAAATATTTTCTAAAGAACTCAGAAAATACATATAGGTCCACATTTCTTCACTGTTTAAATGAGATAATGGATCTGGGGCAGTATGGTCAGCTCACACCATATTTCTTTACTGATGGACAATGCCAAGTTACTGAATAAAATCCCATTTCTCATGTGTTCCTCCAAGTAGGATAAAGATATCACAGAAAATGACCTAATGATATGATTTCATGCAATAGCTAGGTAAATGAAAGCAATGAAATACTTCTGATGGTTTCTTTAGTTCTCTTTGTATGTCAGAAGTTCATAGTAGCTCAAGGGTACTTTTCTAATTGGTTTTCACAAAGTTAAAATATGATAAGGCTTTGCAGCTTTGCTACAGAAAATAGATATTTCATTTCTTTCCTTTATTAAATCTTGTTGTTACATACATATTGTATGGCAGTGTTCTCCATTGTTAGGGAACATTGTGGTATTGAAACAAATTTTTTTTAATTAATAATTTTTTTGTTAATTTGTTCAACGTTATCTCATATTTTTGAGAGTAAACACAAAGTATTTGTGACTTTAAGTAATAAGCTTATGATTCTCGCCAGCCTAAAAAGGGAAATTAAACATGAACAGGTGATAAAAGCTGGGTGTTGGCAACCTTGTTTTTTGTGCTGGAACGTCACCAAAATGTTTGCCAGTGCTTTTCCAAGGTTTTGTTGTCCCTCTGAGTGGTTTATGGCACTGCAGGGCATAACTGGACATCAATTTTCAGCCTGGGGCACTCAGAGAGACAGTGAGGGGGCACTGCTCAGAGAGGCACTGCAGCTGTGCTCTGCAGCCCCTTGGCTCAGTGCTGTCACAGCTCTCTGGGTATGGATGTCTTGGTGAGCACCAGAGGACAGGATGCCAGGTACAGCACCTCTTACTGCTGCTTTCTGTCTGGAAAATCAATTGTTTTTTTTTTTTTTTTTTTTTTTTGTTTTTTTTTTTTTTTTTTTTTTTTAACATATATATATTGAAGGACAAAATGGGTCGTGAAATCATTCCTGCAGGCTTTGGTGTGCTTTCAGCTATTTTTGGGTCAGTGCCCCTCTCCCCTGCCAGGAGCAGAGGAAATGTCAGTCCAAAACTTCCATCCATGAGCTGGTAGAAATGAAGAGATTCCTAGGAGAGAGTAAGGTAGTGACTTTCAAGGAAGGAGGAGCCTCTAAAAAATCTGGGAAAGACGACAGTGTCAGAATATGTATTTGTAGGCCAGGGGGGAGGTAGGAATAGGAGTACTCTTCACAGATGTAATGTGTTGGGTGTTTATCCCTCAGCACTTTGAATGCTTAGAACACCATAAGATCTCCAGCTTTAGCACAAGAGAGCTATGGCTCCATTTGGAGAACCTAACGGTACTTAGGGGAAACATATTTTATAGGCAGTTTCTAGAATTACAATTAATTAGTGGGAAAGACATAGCTGTGGTATGTGGACCATTCATTGCCATATTAGTGAAAAACTGCCAGCTCCAACATGCACTCTACAAAACCCTGGTGTAATTAGGACTTAATGATTTTTTTCATTTGAATTATTTGTTTCTAACTTTCTTGATCTCCTTATTTAGTCCAACCATTTATTATAGGCAAGGTCTAAGGCAGAAGTGAGGTGGTGGGTTTGCTGCATAAATGTGTGCCTATGTACAAGAAGATGAATATGTTGTGAATGCAGATAGTTTCTTTTGTGTGTCTGCAGTTTTATCATCACATCACTTGCCAAACTAGAGACTACAGAAACTCAGAAATTCTGAGCCAAAGAGTAAAAGGTGTAAGAAGGGGTAGGAAAGGTGCTTATCTCAAGCATCATCAGGTTTTGATTCAAGAACTATCAAATTTCTCATTGTTGTGATTGTGTACTGTGGCATTTAGGTTTAGAATTTTCTTCTGCAGCACTATCTTGATGGACTGTAATAGCTTTTGTAGAGTTTGAATACTTAGTGTAGCTCTATAAAATGAACTAAACTGCCTGGGAAACAAGCAGCTGCAAGAAGCTATTCTGAACAGGAGTCACTTTTTACCTAGGCGTTTATGAGTTTTTTTAATGCCTTTTTCGTACCTGGGGGATGGGACCTTACTGGGTTTGTTTGTTGGTTGGCTGGTTGGTTTTTGTGCTAAACCTGACAGCGAGGTGCAGTCCTGAAGGACACTTGTCAGTGTATTTAGGGAAGATGATGTGCTGTGCAGAGCAATGCCCTGCTTTGCTGGGAAGGAGTCTCTGCCTGCCTGTCACTCTGCAGTTGAGTCATCTGTTCTGCTGTGCACTTTTCCACTCCTGAAAGATGTTTGTGTGCTTACCCTGCCTTACTGCAGTGACAAAGCAGGACCCTCCATCCCGAGGAGAGCCAGATGGTGCCTGCCCTGCAGAGCTGGCAGTCTGTCTGAGCCTGCAGGAGCATTCCCAGAGCACTTTCCAGCAACCCTTGGTGCTCTGCTGCCAGCAGCTCCGTATTGCTGGCTGGGGGGCAGGCAGCTGTGGGGCCGGCCCGGCTGGAGCTGTGGGGCCGGCCCGGCTGGAGCTGTGGGGCCGGCCCGGCTGGAGCTGTGGGGCCGGCCCAGCTGCCCTGGCCCGGCTGGAGCTGTGGGGCTGGCTGGAGCTGTGGGGCTGGCTGGAACTGTGGGTCCGGCCCGGCTGCCTGGCCTAGCTGGAGCTGTGCCACCAGCAGCACCTGGGGACAGCTCCTGCCCTCCCTCAGCAGCACCTGGGGACAGCTACTGGCTGGAGCTGTGGGGCCGGCCAGGCTGCCTGGCCTAGCTGGAGCTGCGCCACCAGCAGCACCTGGGATAGCTCCTGTCCTCCCTCAGCAGCACCTGGGGACAGCTCCTGCCCTCCCTCAGCAGCACCTGGGGGCAGCTCCTGTCCCTCGGGTCTCTCAGGCCACAGCGGGAGGAGGGCAGGGTTTGGCCTCAGTGCTGCTTCCAGCAGGAATCAGTTTCTCTGGACCTTACAGTCACTGAATGTGGGAATAAATCACACAGGACCCCGTTTTCCTCATGGTGGAAAAAGCCCATTTGTTATTCAAACAACTCATTTTTATACAGTTTCACAGGGCTCACGTGGGACTCCCATTGGTCAGTGGCTGTCTTGCAAATTACTTTATTGGTTAGTAACAAGTTATTAACCTGTATTGATGAGTCACTCAAACCCCTGGTGTGTACGTGCAGGAAAAGTTCTCTGTGGGAGATAGTTTTCATTTCTCTATCTAATGGTGTAAAACCAGTTTGTACAGGTGCTGGTTGTTTTTTATCCAGGAATAGATTGTTATGTTAACAAACTGCTCACACCAAGCTTGCTTTCACACGGGAACTTGCAAAGGTCTAGCTTGACAAGGGCAGCCACTGATTCCAGGAGAGCAGGCTTGATTTTATGAAGCCTTTATGATTTTTTCTACCTCACTGTGACAATTCAGCTTGAAGGTGTTTAAGCTTTTGTATTCTAACTAATCCATAATATTAAATCAGAAAGGGTCCTTTCTCCTGTATGTAATACTATATGTCTATTTGAAGTAGGGAACGAGACATCTCTTGGGGCTATGAACCAAGGTATTCACATGCCACAAGAACAACAGGAGAGGACAGCAGGGATTGCATTTTACCTTCTCTGTACCAAATGTTTTGCTGTCCTTCCTGTCTCTTAGAAGAACATAGTGACCATGTCAAAGCAACTATTTATGTTTTGTCATCATATCATGATTAATTTGTTTTGCTGTTTGTGGAAAAGAAAAATACTGCTTTGGCTTGGGCTAGATGTTCACATCCTGTACTGAGTTTTCACCGATGACAGATGCTTCAGATGGTGCCAGATTTTAGTTCCCCTGCTTTGCTTTTAATTGCTAACAGTCTCCTACAGAAACAGTTAACAAAAATTTAAAACTCCAGAAGCAATGCAATGCTAATGGATGGAACAGTCTGTTACTTGCTTAATTAGTTATGTTAAACAACTTGAGCTTTGGTGTTAACAAATTCACTTAATCGTAGTAAATAATGAGGATTATAATTGAAATTGTGACCTTTTGCCCCTTGCAGAGTTACTAGATTGTGCTGAGTTTGCTTCACACCTGCTAAATCAGGGCTGATCAATGATAGGCAGTGGCTGGACATAATAATGTATTTGCACCTCCTAGAAACTCTAGAGGAAAGAAATCCAGTTCAAACAAGATTTGAGGATCTGAGGAGTAATGTGAACATGGAAGGTGACTGCAAAAGCAGAGAAGTGCTGGTACATGTTGCTCATGCAAATACAGAGAGGCCAAGAAAGCCAATTCTGAGCCCAAAGTGGTTATAGCATGAAATCAGGAGCTCTTTCTGAGCCAGGGGGAATGGGGAACTTAGGTTTGTTACCACTGTTTTCTGAAACTTGATTGAAACAACTAAACTGAAAAAGTTGTAAAGACTACGGAAGGCCTTGGAAGAAGTCAGAATCTTCATTATGCAGTGGTACAAATGCATGTTCATAGCAGATCAGGAATAAAAAACTGATGGGTTTAAAAAGATACTGCCCAGTGGCTATTCGAAGCTATTCCAGGGCTGTACAGTACTGGCTTCACATTTGGCACCTTTTCTGTAGTCTGAGATCAAGGAGTGCCTTTCCTATTTACAGATCCAGTGACATTAAGTACCTATATTCATCCACAGCATAAAAATATCAAGGTAAATATGACAATACTAGCTTACAGGGATCCAAAATGTATTTATAAGTGATTTGCATGAAAAGATTTCATTTGGATATGTATGTTCTGATCTGATAAATGAGGAGAAAATTTTACCCTTAGTTTCCCTTCCTACCTCCCTCTTTTTATCCTCACAGCTGTAGTGCATGCTACCTCTCATTCAGCATATTTTTGCTGTTGCCCACCTTCACTGTGACCTTGCTTTGGTTTCTGTCTAAATAAAAGCCAAGTGTGCCCATCTGTGGAGGACAAAAATGGAAGAAAAACCAACCCAAACTTATTTTCCTAAGGTAGCTGCCAATTTCAAGTTTCCCAAGAATTGCTTTGTGGGATGGAGCAGGGTAAAGTCAGAGCTCTGGGCCAATGGCTGGGCTCTTTCCAGCCCTGTGGGGACTGCAGAAAGGGAGCATGCAAAAATGTCACTGCTCAGGAATATTGGGCTGCTTGGAGCAGAGATCTCCACGTGAAGAACCTGAGCTGGGGGCCAGGCCCTGCCATGGGAGCATCAACACTGCCCCTGTGAAGAATATCAGCTCTTCTGCAGCCATTGCTATAGTAACAAGCTGCAGGAATCCTCTCTGCTGTAATTAATTTAGGAAAATGATCTCCCTGTGATAAAAGCAGGACCACCAAGCACACACCTAAATAGGTTTAGATTGTTTCCCTCACACTAAAATCCCTGAGATTGCTGCAGTAGACAGCAGTGGGTGTAGGGCTGTGTTATTGGGAGCCTCAAGCCATAGGAACAGCTACAGTCACAATCACTTGGTTTAATTCAGAGCCTCGAGTTTCTCATCTTCCCCAATTTTTAATAAAACCTAAATCATTAAAAAAACCCTAGCAAAACATCACTACCACAAAAAAATCCCAAACAATAACACAAACAAACAAACAAACAAACAAAGCCCCCTAAAAACAAAAAAGCCCAAACCAACCAACAACCAAAATCTCTGCTCACCTTGGATGTCTTTGACAGAATCTGCATAACATATCCTGGATCTGGGGCTTTTTTTTCTTTGGGAAGCAGTGGATAAAACCAAGGAAGAATTGATAAATCTCACTACAAAAAAGACTTTAAGATATTATGAAGCATTTCATGGCAGTTGCAGACTGGGGGCATGCTGCAGCTCCTTCTAGTTTACTTAAGTGCCTCAGGCAGAAATTTGTTTGCCTGCAGAACTGAACATTAGAGAAAAGAGCTATAAGCTATCTGCTAGCAATATATGGAGCACTAGGAATGAATATGTCAAATCTGACTTGAAATGAATCTACTGTGGAGCCTACGATATCTCTTTAGATATGCTTGGTCTTGTCTGAGATAGGAAGAAACTTTGAGGAGTATAATGAATGTCTGTGACTAAGGGAAGGCCTCAAGTTGCACAGAAATGCAGCGACAAGAAATAAATAGCTGTTGCAGTCTGGTGAGATCTCACAGCTGAAGATGCAATCAACAGCTGTGTGTCACTGGAGCTGGTGCCTGTGCACATTAAAGCAGGAGCTGTCCCAGAACACTGACAGAAACCAGTGGAATTGATTGTCTATTTTTAAGCCTGAGCATAGGAGCCCCATTTTTATCCCGGGACCCCACTGTGGTAGGTTCTATTGAAATGCAAAGTCTAAAGAGATTTTCTTCTGTAAAGATCATTATGTTTGTGTTGTGAATGAGACACATCCAGTTTATGCTGCAGTATGAACACATTTATGATTTATTTAACATTTACACTGATTGCAAACAGCTTGAGCCCCACTTTCACATGCAGCTGAAAACCACGGAATCCTCATTCATTAGCCAGCTAATGCTGGTTAAAAGGAGTGGTGAGAATGCAAGAAAAGCAAACAAGATGGATAAACAGCAGAAAGAAACAGTGCAGACAGCTGGGGAGGTTGTCATGTTGGTGTGTTTTAGAAAGGTTTGAGCTGGGCTTTGCACCCTGAGCTCATGGGAGCAGCTTGTGCAGACCAGCTGGTGAAAGCTGCTGTAAAACTGTAATTTCTTCATTTTCACAAATTTTTGTGACCTTCATATTGCACCTAATGAAGGTTGTTGGTATTGACAAGTGCAAAATCAGGCATAAAACTTGGACTGCTTCTTGTCAGAAGCTGGAAGTGAATTATTAGAAAATTGCTTAAAAGGAAAGCAAGAAGTCTAAACCCCATATTACTATTTTCCTATAAAATATTGTCATTTCCCCCAGACAAGATAGCAAGTTATAGAACCACAGTATTAAAACATCTATAAACATTTAGAATAAATCAAATATTCTCTCTTTGGTTTGCTTTAGATTGCTTTATAATTAACTAATGTGCTTTCCTGAAACCAGTTTTATATTGTCCTAATGGCTTTGGCTACAAAATGAGATCACCAGCTTAAATGACTGCCTAACCACAAGGACCTTTAATGATCTTTTAGAAAGCTCTGCATTACCTTGGACTGAAACATTTTGTTGCTGCACAGTAACACTCACACATGCACTACAGAACATTCATATTGCATAAGAATCATGGTAATGAAATTCCACATACAAGTATTCATTTCTGGATTGTCAATACTCCATGAGAGTTTTAGGAACAGGGTTTTTTTTTTTTTGTAATTTCTTTTTAATAACCTGATTTAGCAATGTACTGAGAAAGGATTTAATTCCCACTGAGGTGGATGCTGAAGCTCCATAAATGTGATATATATCAGCTGAGCATTTGTCCCTGTGGCACTTAAGATATAGTTACCTGCTTTCCTGAATTGAGACCACAGAGAACATCTTACCTCACATTAAGGTGGTTAAAAGTGCATAAAATATTTCAAGGGGGTTAAAGTGAGGGTAGGGTTGGTGATAGCTGTTTGTAATAATTTAGGGAAAAAATAGAAGCAACATAAACACAGAAACAGACTCTGCCTTCAGAGATAAAACCTTTTAATAATTAACCTTTTATCTCAGGAGATGTTTGGTATCATTAGTAAATCTTTTTTCTCCACTGAAGGAATTCAGTGGTCTATAAAGCAATTACAATTCAGAATCATCATTTCATTTAATAGCCTGTAGCATTGTTCTGGAGTTTTGTTCACTCTGGACAGTGTACTTTTAATTAACTCATGTAGTACCTTATTGGGTTTTGTTATAGAGAAGCTAGAGGTCACCAAATGCAGTCCATTCCACTATAATGTGTTTTTTTTTGTTTAATTATACCTCTCCTGCCTTGCTTTCTCCACTAATACTGGATCCTGACAGCAGTTAATTTATTATACTTTGATCACTGAGTGTTTTTATATGGTAAATTATAATGCAGGAATCTTTTGAGGGGAAAAAACTACCAAGACTTATAACTGACAACAGTAAAAATGTTTCTTTCATTAAGCTTTTGCAGAGTAAACTTGATTAGATCTTAATATTTCAATGAAATGCGAGAAGTGAATGCTTTTTATTGTATTGCCAGCAAAGGGGTGATCCTGATGCCTGTTTGGATTTCAGGTGTGCACTGCCTTCCTTCTCTGTCCTCAGAAGAATGATGTACAATGGCAGGGACCACCAGGCTTTCCTGTGCACCCTTCTCATACCCATAAATTTTATTTCAGCACATATTATTTGGAATTCCTGGATGCTTTTGGTTAGAAAGTTTCCAGGAACTACCCAGAAAAAGTGGTATTTTAAAGTTTGACCTGTTGTCTTTAGGAAGCAAACAGTATCCCATATGGAAGAGCTTTGTGTGGTGTAAATTTTCAAGAGGAGGCTACTTCAGAAGTGCCTTACAAATAATATTCAGCAGTGAATAGAATGAGGAGCTTCCTTTTCAGCACCTCTCTGTGTTCTGAGGGTGTTTGTTTGCTGAAGGTGGCAGGAATATTCAGGAGATGTGTCTGTATAGGATCCTGCCAACAAACCTTTTCATCTTCTGAATATTTTGATGAGAACTGAGATTAATTATTTCATTTTAAAATAATTTAACTTGTATTTTAAAATAATCATGAAGCAGAATCTGGCAGGAAAAGTAATGCCTTTACTCTTAACAATTCTGCAAGACTCTGCTAACTATTCTTTAAGCAATGAATTCCTTTTCATGTCTGTTGAACAGCTGCAGCCAGTTGTCTGCATGATTTATAGGCTACTTGCCTGACAATTCCGGGGGAGTTAGTTGGTCTCATACACTGTTGTACCATTCTGAGAATATATTATCAGTTGCTGAAGTCTCTGTTCTCTTTGGATTTTAGTGTTGTGAAGTTTCTGAAAGGACAAGGAGGAATGAGATGCTGGAGGAAGTCAGAGAGTAGCATTGTCAAAACTGTCAGGCTGCCACAGTTCTATTTCCAAAAGCAGCTTAGCTTGCTTAGGTGTCAGGAGACAAATAGGTTTCTGAAATCAGGTTCCTGAGCACCTAAATCATTCTTGACAGCGTTTAAAACTTCTGCATGTTGAATGCACTTGTTTAAGTTCCTCCCCCTTCTTGAATTTGGAGTAAGTTTAGCTCTTTGAAGTAATCCACATAAAGTCTTTTACTTCAGTAGAATTTACTTTTTGTTTAATTAGATATGTGAGCAAATATTATGAAGACCAAAGTCTAACAGGCCATGTGCAGCACAGAAATGATTTATTTGGCTGTGAGGGTACCTCATGAGTTTTCATAAATGTAACATTTAATTCCAGTTAATATAAATACAGCAGTGTTGGAAGCACACCCTGTTTGCTGAGCTGGCTTCCATTGAGTATAGCAGGAGGATTCATAATCTCTCCTTTTTAGGATGACCATTGTTTGATATGGTGCTCAGTGGCCTCTGAATATTTGTGAGTTGCAGGTTCCCCATTACCCAGACACCTCCCCAAGCGGTCAGAAGTTTTTTGGTCCTGGTACAGCCCCTTCCAAGCACAGCACGAGTGTCACCCTTAGGGCAGCCCAGAGAATCCTGCAGCTGCTTTTGCTCTGCAGTCAGTCCTGGCTGTGTTGGCTCTGTGGCAGTTCTGTGCACAGTCCCCTGGCTGGCTGTGCTGCACCATCCTTGCCTGGTGCAGTGCAGGAGGGGCTAATATACAGGCACAGGGACCAGAACTGGTAGGAGCTGAGATATAAGATAACTACTCTTGAATGTAGAAGTGGGAATTAGAATGGAGATTATTTCTTGTTGATAGAGTCAATAAAATTCTTTATGGAAGTGGCTGAAGGAGGAGTTGGAAATTATGGCAAGCACAGAGCTGTGGTGTTATGGCTCAACATTTAAAAGCAGAGTCAACAAATGCATAAATTACCATGGCAGTGCAGTGCATTCTGCACCATAAAAATATTTGAAAGACTTATTTACACTCAGATTGACTGAGCTAATGTTTTTGCCTAATATGAGTAGCATGAGTTTTCAACTGCTTGTATTCAATATTCCACAATAAGAGTTGCATTTATCTGGAAAAACACAAAGAAGTGAACAGGCTTATTCCTGGTGTCACTGGGCACTCACTGCTGAAGGTGTTTGGAGCCCTTGTGCTGGTTCTGGTGTCCCAGGGGTGCCTGAAGGATCTGAATGCAGCTCTGTGCTGCCAGGACAGGAGTTCTGCTCCCTGGGGCAGGAGTGGAGGGCTTGGCAGCCACGGGCCATCAGCAGCATCCTCCAGCTCACCTCACCCCATGAGTGCCCATGTGGGTGCCACTGGCATCTCCAAATTTCTGCTGAGTGTCCTTGTGGAAGAGTAAAGCTTGGAGTGCAGGCTGGGGAGAGGAAAGAGGCAAAGCAGAGACAGGAAGAACCCATTTGGTTATTTTCTTTTGTGTGTAATTCATATTGAATGTCTTCCTCTCTCTCTGCTGTTAATGTGCCCATACTGGGTGGCAATAAGGAAACCAGTTTGATGATTCTGCAGCACAGTAGTTAAAATTTTATTGCTGAATAGATAAAACTGGGCTACACACCTCCTGTTAAACTTCAATCTTGCCTTTAAACCTTTCAGCTGATGTCAGACCTCAGGATGGTTCTATGTAATCAAAAGATTTTCCAAGAAAAACAAATCTCTTCCCTGTTGAGGATGAAATTGAGAATCTTTCTATTCTGCAGCCTGGTGCAACCATGCAGATTGCTAAAACAAGCATTTCAGTGTCAGTGTAAAGGGCCACACCTGCACAAGTAGGAGTTCAGGGCTGCATTCAGGACAGAGCCACACAGCTCACTAACCACCAGAGCAGGTCCTACAGATTGACTTAAGGGTGGCCTTGTTTAAGGAAATAACTTGGGCAGTTTCTTAAATTCTATCCTGGTTTACAGCTAATTGAAAAATGTGCACCCTACTCTTTTCTGAGGGTTTTCCTGCTCTCTTGGTAAGGAACTGGGGTCTGGAAGTAGCCTGATTTCATATACATATGCCCATGTTATCACAGATCATTCAATTTTAGATGCAAGCCTATGGTTTTTGGATTTTCCCCCAAAAAATCACTTTTCATCTTCAGTGTCTTGCAAATAGCAGATCAAAATGCTGACAGAGGCAGGAAAAAGTAGAATGTATTTAATTTACATATTGTTTTGTTCCAGAAACAATGTTATTATCACTATTCTCATTTAATTGTCATTCATCAAAGCATCATAACTCATTGCTTAGCACAAGTCATGTGACATCAGTAGTGTCTTCCTTGTGTTTTTTATGCAGTAATTTACCCCTTGAGTTGCTCCTAATTTACCCTAATGGATTACAGTCAATGCAAGTGGTAAAGCTGACATTTAAGTGTATAGTTTAAGGTTCTGTTTATTCAGAGTATTTTTCTCAAGGTCTCAAATGGCCACAGGGTAGGAAGAAGTAAAAGTCACACACCTGAAAAAACCCAGCTTACTTTTGAATCCTTGTCAGTGCTTGTGGTGGAGTGTTCCCTGTGTGTGAGGTCCTGCCTGTGGGGACAGCAGCAGCAGCTGTGCCCTGGGTGTCCCTCCCAGGCAGGGCTGGCAGCCCAGGAGTGCCATAGGGCTGGATCTGGCTCTGCCAGGCCAAAGGAAGGGATTTGAATGTCAGGGCACATTTTCCTGCTGAGGGAGCAGCACCAAGCTTGAGCCTCTTGAATTGTCTAAGGGAAAACTCTATTGTGGGGGCTGTGATTTTTGGGGAAAAATGCATTTAAGGAAGAAAGAAGGAGGCAAAGACCTATTTCACCCTTGATGAACCTAGCTGAATGAGTATGGAATTCTTTTACATCTCTGATGTATAACCATACCTTCATGCTGAGGTGTGAAAGGATGATAAAACCCCTCTCTCTCCCTGTGGGAAGGCAAAGGGGTTCCCAATGAAACCCCAGCTCCAGGACTGGAGACTGATGGAACAAAGCACATGGGCATAGGCTGGGTGTTATTTTACTGCAACATGAGTGGCATTTCCCTCCAGCCCTGCTTGGGCTGGTCTGCTGGTTACAGCAGATCTCCAGCCAGGACAGGACACTGCTCTGGTATTTTCTGTCCTTGATCTTTGGCTAAACTGAAAGTTAACTACTCAGATCTGACTGAAACATAAAAGATTATGGTCAATTTTTATATTGTTTCAGGTGTTTCTTTCATGAATTCCCCGGTTAGGTGTCTAGAAAGGATCAGTTGAGGAGCTCAGGGACTCTTCAGACCTAATAGGACCAAGATTAATCACCTATAACTAGCTCTTAGAAGACAGTGAGCTGTTAAATTGCTCTATCATATCATGTTAAGTAAAAGTTATTATTTTGAGCAAAATGAAAGTAGTCTGAGACCATGGGAAAGTTCTTCAAAGCTATCAAAGTGAAGGACAGACTTAAAATGAAAATCTATTTAGGAAAAGAAAAAAAGGACCAAAGACAAGTTGAATGTGAAATAGAGTGGCTGTTTGATCTGAAGTTCAATATTTCCAAACAATGCTCTAGACACAACGATTGTTGTGGTCAAGTAGAGTTGTAGCTATGTAAGACTTGGAGTCTTCTATTTAAATAGATACAGAAAATTGGTAGACAAAAATGGTTGGAAAGCATGACAGGAGTTTTAAAAGTAAATATTTTTGAACATGCTATTGGTAGAATGAAATGTTTTTGTGAATACTCACCACTAGATCTTCTCTGTCACAATATTACAGCTATGACAATTTTTTCCTTTGAGCTTTTGTCACTCTGGTTTTAGACACTGCTCACCTAAAATATCCTCCACAATAAAAGGAAAGTGGTTTACATTCTCTCCTTGTCCATCATCACCCACAGCTGCTGCAGTTTGGCAAGGCACTGTAAGCTTACTGGCAATATTCCTTCTTATTGTGCTTGATGTGTCTAATGAGAAATGCTGCCTCACTCTCAAGTGATTTCATTCATGGTCTTTGTCACCTCTTGTATACCCTAAAAGAAGAAATAAGTGTGCAGTAAACAATAAAGGCCACTGAATGGGCAGTATCAAATGGTTTGGCAGACTAAGTTGTAACCTTTATGGGACAGAGAATTTTAGTAAAGAATATTAGAAAAAGGATGTCCTGTTTCTCCTGTTTAGAAATCTTTCCAGACCTAGGATTGAAGGTTATTTTCAAGACTGAATATGATTTGTGCTGTGTTATTCCAGGGGTCAGAGTTCAACATTCTTTAATAGCCAAATTTTCTATTGACCTCAAAGAGAGCTTTGTAGGGAAAAGGACTGCGGGATTCAGCTCACAGTGATTTCTGTTCTTTTTTAATAAGGAAAAGTCTTGGCTGGCTAAAAACTGTGCATTCCAATGAAATACTGGTCCATCATTTGCAGAGTAAATGTACTGTTTAATATTAAAGAAATGATTCAGTCTTTTACTGGCAAAGTTCTTTCAGGTTATTAAAGTAGCATTATAATTTCTGTTCTACTGGTGTCACAAATGAAGTTCTGCAGGATGGTCGTGACCAATTAGTAGTAGGTTGAGCCTTGAAAAGGATCATTTTAATCATTTCTTTCTATCCAGTGTTCAGTTTTTCAGTGTTGAATGAAGGTTTGACATTCAGTAGATTATCAAATCACTGAGTATTTCCCAGAACTTTTTTTAAACACTGCTAAGCAGGGCTCTTATCAGTAGTAAGGTCTTGTCCTGATGTTGAATTTTGATGTTGAATATTGATGATGAATATAGTGTGCCTTCCTTACATGTGCTTTTTCTTCACTGTGTGATGCAGAGTGATACAAATAGGTGCCTTCAGCTGAGCAGGGACCCAGTGACATTTGGGGAAGATGCTCTTTTAGAACAGGTTTGTAGTCTAGGCAGGCCAGAATACATCTCTGCACACTGGAAGGTTAATCAGCTAGAAAGGAATGGGGATTCATGGAGTTAAACCGGTAGTTGACAAACATTTATTATTAGGAAATGGTAATTATTTGATATTCTAACAATGGGCTTCTCTCTTCTAGTATTTTTTTAACACATACTTCTATATTTCACCATCCTTGTTTAAAAAAGTTGCTTTTCGACAAGCTTACAGCATAATTAGTAACAGATGTAGTGTCACAGATCATTCTAAGTATCAGAATATGAAGAGAAGAATGAAGTTGAATGTACTTGTAAGATTTGAAAATACAGAAGAGAGGGTTTGACTGATGTTCAGAGCTGTTTGCAGGGGAAGAAAGGCTATTCATCTTGGTTTCTGGATCCAGAAATTAGCCAGGCTCCCTCCTCTTACAGCTGTGACAAATGTTTCTTACAGCAATGCTAGTGGGAATAACCTATTTACAGATAATGTGAAAAATGAAAGATGATAAATCACTTCTTGATAATGGAGCTAGAGAAATTTTAAGCCAAAAATGAAAATGGGTATTTATGATGGTTCCAAGGACGCTTTTAATAGCTGTCTGTTCCATTTTTCCCCCGCTGTCTAGAGTACACAATGCTATAAAAACACACGGGGCTTTTTGTGATAGAAGTGTCATTCAGAATTAAGAGATTTCTGCATGGTTATGCACACTCATGGTTCTGTGGCTGGCTGGTGGCTGGAGTCTTCATCTCCTGACACCTGGGTCCTCTGAGTGCTGGATTGTTTGACAAGCCATATGCCCATTTCCCTCTATGTATTCAAGTGGTTTCTCTTTTCCCCTGTTGATACTGTATTGCTCTATTTTACAGATTTATGAAGAATACTGTAAATATGATAAATTTGTTGCTATTGTTGTTTAAATTCAATATTAGCATAAACACAATCCCAGAGCAGAGTGTTTTTCAGGAAGGCCAGAAGAACCTTACCTGCTGTGAGTACCCTTGGCTGTGTCCCTCCCTGGGGTGTGACAACAGCGTCCTGCTCCTGCTGTGCCCTGGGAGAGCAGCATCTGCACCGTCTGCAGAAGCATTAAATGGCCTCTGCGTGCAGCTGCTCGGGCTGCCACTTCCACTAAACCCTTCTCCTCTTTTCCTGGGGTGTTTGCTATGGTAGATTGCCTGCAAGGCTTCCTTCTGAGCCTGGGCCTTCAGCCAAAATAAAAGCCAGAGACACATCAAAGCACTTGCTTAGAGGATCACCAAATATTACTTTTACATAGAACAGAAAAAAGTATTTCTTCTGAAACCCTAGGCTGGGCATGGAAAATATTTTGTAAAGGAGAAATTTGGAAATCCTGGGGAGAAGTAATTGTGTTAGACAAATGCATGTGGTTGCCAAGCTTAAAAAAGGACATCTTGGGAGCAGTATGCTTTGGAAAGGCCTTCAGCCACTACAACTTGATTAATAGAAATGATAACTGCAGAAGGATTTTGTGAATAATCCAAAACCCATGGCATTGACAATAAAGCTTGTGGAGTGCAAGCAAGAGATTATTTTGTAGAGCCTGACTGAGAACCAATTTGAACTTGGAGTAGTGAGTTCCCCAAAGAATTTGAAGAGAAATATAAATATAGTAATTAAAGTGAAATGAATTAAAGGGAAATATAAATATATTCCTATAAATATAGGATATCATCAATTATTTGGCTTTGTCATTACAAAATAAATTTCCAGGGTCCTGCTGAGGAAGCCTGGCTGGCTACAGGTGATATTGCCCTGGGTAGGCAAAGGAGGTGCTGAGTTTCAGAGGCTCTGCTGTAAGCCAACACTGAGCTATGGACTGGCTGGTTTTGTTCAGTGTTGCTAAGCTGGTGTCAGACCTCTTAGCTCTGAGGAGTTCCTGAGCAACACAGAAACCTGGAAAAAAATGTCTCAATGCTGAGCAAGAGACAAATCCCACTGATGCACCCCTGCTTTTATAATTGGGGTTTTACCAAGCTCAGGATCTGATTCCTCACGAGGAGGTGTGAATTACATGCTCAGAAATGTCCCAAAATTACTCTGCCCACTGATGAGCTCGTCTCCCCTTGCCTGGTGTCTGCACTGAGCTGTGCTGTCAGTGCTGTGATCCTTCTCCTTCCCTGAGCAGAGCACTTCACCCATCGAACTGTGCGCTGCAAACAAAGCCTCTGGCAAGTGGGCATCAAGAGCAAATACTAAAGGTTGTGGACATCAGTCTTGGATCTTAACTTGCCTAAATATTTATGAAACACTTTTTCTAATTATGTTCCCAGTGCTGGTAAAAATATAAAAGGCTCCTGAAATACTTAGCAGATAGTTTTAGATACCTGCAGACTCTGCTCATTGTTTTCTTTTGTACATCTGTGTGTTCATAAAAATTGCTCTTCTCTGTCAATTTTTTTCAGATGTTTCCGTTTAATTTCTAAATTTTAATATTTATTTGCTTTCTTTTCTGGAGAGTACAGAGCCCCTGATATCTTAAACTGGCACACTTTGATGTGTGAAGGTGAAACCTTTTTCTGCAGTATTAACAGCAGTGAGGGGGATTTAGCACTATGGAGCAGTACAACAGAGAGAAATAATCTTCCCCAAGACACAGAGACTCATTTTGTATAGGATGCTGTCTTTCATATTGAACTATTACTACTGAACCCCAAAATAAGCAGCTTTTACCTGCTAATATATAACTTCAGAGCATCTGAGATTAAATTGAAGGGAAAGTACACTTAATTTATACTGTTCATATTTATTCACCATATTTCTTTGAAGGTAGGTGTTAAACATGATAATACAAAAATATTTGCTTTTCAACATTTGATATGAATTAAAGTCTCTGCTATAACCACAGAGCACACGGGTTTGCTACAATCCTTAAGGTTGCAGATTTGGTTTGATACTTTGATTATTCCTCCACAGAGGATTTACAGTTTCTCAATTTGAAAAGTATTCCTGGGAAAATACTGCTGATCTCACTGTCAGGAATATATCCTGTCACAGTGAGGAATATTTGTGGTATGCAAGGTTAGAAGAAGATTTCTTCTTGTGTGAGTAGGTAGGTTACAAAGCCTCGTTGTAATTCATGTCTAGAAAGTTATTACAGAACATTCTAGATTAAGAAGAAAATGTTAGACCTTAAATTACTTGAGAGCAGCTCCTTCCCAGGAGCACACAGCAGCAGTGCACAGTGCAAAGGGCCTGTTCTGTTCAATTCCTGCTGAACAAGAGCATTTCTCTGCATGGCAGTTTGCTGAGTGCCCTTCTCCTTTGTTTATAAAAATCCCCTTCAAGACGCTGATTTTTCAGATTTAAATGTACAGCTAAGCAGCCTGCTCTGATTAAATAATTATTTTTCCTGAGGGTATTTCTCTTTGGTACTTCAAGAAGGATTTAAACGTCTCTAACCTGCTAGCAATGCACGTGTGGTATCATCATGCTTAAAAACCCATGTTAACAAATCTGTGCTGGCTGGAGGTTAGGCTTTTGCAGTTTGCTGCCAAGTGTTTTGGGATGTCTTTCGTGACTCACTTGTGGGTTTGCAACTCAGATTATGCAGTATCTCAAATGTGTGCTGTGAATTTTAATTCCCTTTTATGCTCTTTCTGTTATGGGTGTGGAATGCGAAGCAGAGTGAGGAAATAGCAGTAAAAGGAACTGTAGTATGAAAGCATGCTTATGAGTAATTTGATGTAAAATTGCTACAGATTGTGCAAAATAAATATTTGTGAGTGTATTTTTAAAAACTGTAGAGATTTATATTTTTATTTTCATGTTTGTATTACACTAATTTGTTGTGTTCTTATACAGATCTGTGCCCATTCCTGCCCACTGATCAGTTGCCACCCTAAGCCCTCAATTTTTGCTACAATTAGGATTTTTGCTACAATTAACTTCAGTACTCTTGTTAAACTTCACGGTCGTTCAGTTATAGCTTTTGATCTTCAATATTTAATTTAGTTTAACCCCTTGAATTTTAACAAGATGGGGTTGCTCAGAGCCCTGTCCAACCCCATCCTGTGGATGGGATGGAGCATCTCCCACCTCTCTGTACAACTGAAAGGTTGCCATAAGGTCTCCTCAGAGCCTTCATAATACTTTATGGTTTCTTCAGTGCTCTGGGTTTCTTTTCTAACTTTTCCTACAATTTCTTCTTCCAACAGTGTTTTATGGTGCTTGTCCTGTTCCTCTCTTTGGCTGTGCTTGATCATGTGTTAAGTAACTTTTATTTCACTGTGTTAGAGGCTATGTTTCTGTCTCTATAGCACAGAAGGATTTAAGAAATGGCAGGAGGTGAAGAATCTATACCAGAGCCAGTGTCTGCCACTGCTGTGCATGCACTGGGCAGGATAACAGGTGGTGGAGAATGTAAGTGATCTTTGCTTTCCTGATCAGACACTGCCCTGAGGAGGTTACACCCACACTTTGGAGGCTCTGTGGGAATGGCCTCAGCAAGCTCAGCATTTATCAGAAAAGCCATCCCCTTCCCAGTGGGGAGCAGTATCTGCAAGGCAGGAAACAAAGGAATTATCAGGTTTATTACTGTGCTTTTCCCAGTGGGGAGAAAGCAGAGGGGAGCAGTATCTGCAAGGCAGGAAACAAAGGAATTATCAGGTTTATTACTGTGCTCTTCTATCCTGCCCTGTGCTGTGGAAGTGTTGCTGGGGGAGTTTACAGGTGCCTTGAGCCTCCCTCCCACTGCTGCTGGGGCAGCCTCTGCCCTGTCCCTCTTGCTCTGAGCACCAGCTCAGGCAGCCCCCAGTGCTCTCAGCCTCTGCCAGGGAGGAAAAGCTGGGCCACAAACCAGATGTCCAAAGGAAAAATTTGAAAAGAGCAATTTTAATGAACACTTACTCTTTCATAGTCTTCCCCCCTTTACTAAAAAAAATGCATGGAAATGAATGATGATGTAGAATTATTGCACCACTAATTGAGCAGATTTGCAAACATTTGCTGTCTTCTGTTGTTTTTAATCTAAATTGGATCTATGAACAATAATGGGGGGGGGGCAAAAATTAACCTTTCTGAGCAAGTGTCAGTATGTGAAGTCTTACTGATTATAGCAATACTTAAGTGAGCTAAATGCTGCCTGTAAGTGTCAGTAAGTATCAGAGGACAATACCAGGGCTATTGTTCCTGAGGCTGGTCACTCTGAGGCTGTCACAGGGACTCCAAAATTGTGAGCAACTAGCTCTGACCAAGGCTGTGCCCAGCTGTATCCTCAGTAGGTGCAGGAGCTGCAGTGTCACTTGTTGTTGCAAAAGCTTTGATCAGTTTTATTTAGTTCCTTTATTTTCAACATCAGTCTTATGTTTAGTTAAAAAAACTGTAGAGAATGTGTAAGGAAAAGGAGACCTTAAGCTGTAGTGTGGAGTCATCATTAAGAATGTGAAACATATTTGAAATGTTAGTTATGTCTTAGCCAGATAATCCAAAGGGTTCTGTAGATCTCTGTCTTGAACAAACCAAGCTCGGGAATGGGACACACGAGATTCCACAAAAATTAATTATTAGTCGTGTTTGACATTTGCCTAGCAGGAAATTACATTGTGTTCCATACATTAGAAATGATGGTATGGTACATACTCTCTCCCCTCATTATGTGTTATATGCATGATCTTTTCTGGCTAGTCCTGAATGAATAACTGTTACAGATATTGTCTCAAAGATCCGACTAATTCTCAGTACCTTTTCATTTTCCTAATCTTAATTAAATCTGTGACTCAAGAGGATGCATGATGAGAATGAAAAAAATCAGCTTGTATAAATCAAAAGCAGTGATATGAAATCACATAGATCAGGATAAAAGTGTCTTTTGTACGTAGGCTATTAAGCACTTCTTCTTTACCCCCTTGCCTTTTTGTTTGTCAGATTGAAGGGACAGAATTGCTGTTCAGCTCCTGGAGCAAACAGAGGGGGGGATTCTGCAGCTGGTACAGAGGCCTCTTGTGCAGAGGAGCTGCACTGCATCTCTGATTGCTGAGAAATGAGCTGTGCTCCCAAAGAGCTCTGGCATTTTCCCTTCCGCCCGCCCAGTGCAGCCACTCCTCTCTCGGCCTCTGCCCTGTCCAAAACCCCCTTTCCTGCTCAGGTTATTGGAGTCCATGTTGGTGTGGGTTCCAGCCTCCCCCAGGGATGGTCAGACCGAAGCTGGGGGGACGGGCAGGGTCAGCTGTGCCTTTGTGCACAGTGAAATGCCAGGAGTGGAAATCCAGCCTTGGCACAGCACAGCAGAGCTCTCCTCGCTGGCTCCAGCACCGTGTCCAACTGACAAAGCTGTGTTTATTTATGGCATTAGCTGTGAATTTGTTGGAGTGCCATAGTGTTTGTAGGAAATCACACAAATTGCTGATTCCAGTGGATCAGACTCTGTAAGCCTGGCTCGAGAAGAGGATGTGTAAGAGTTTGCAGGAACTGCTTTTCTTAATTTGACAATGTCTTTTGATAAACTGATGCATCTGTGTGCATGCTCAGAGCTGTCTGGTGGTATAAATCAGGCACTACTTCATTAGTCTAGCTTGAAACCAGTGCAGGATGGAGGATTTTATGCAGTTCTGAGATTTTGCCAAGTTTTTGGGAAGTAGGATAGGAAGTGGTTTATTGTAAATCAATTTGGCCATATGCTGTTACAGTAAGTAACAAGCAAAGTTTACTTGATTCACATTTAAGTATTGGAACAGCAAACTAATAAAAGGAGATGGTTTATTATTTTACATATATCTATATATAACCTCTCATATTTGGTCAAAATATTGAGTTAACATATTTTTCTGTCCAGACCCTTTGAAACAGAAAGATATTAAGACCTTGGGGCAATTTGACTTATAAGAAGTTGATTTAGTTTCATCTGTTGAAGTCTTAACTCAAAAAAAAATGTTCAGGTCTGCTGATTTTTTGGTTTATTCTTTGTTCAAAGCTTTTTGGGCAGATTTAATGTGGGCAGCTTTTGGCATAATTGAATTGATAACACTGGGATTGGGGACTGGATTGCCCTATGAAATTAGGAAAACAGAACACGCCTTCCAGTGATGGAAAATACTGTTTTCCTTAGGAGTCTGACTGATGGTAAATATTCCCTTGGAGAGCTTCAGAAGGGCTGTGTGGCACTTGGCAAATGTTTTGATCAATATTAAAATTCCAGGTGCAGCTTCCATGCATCTAGGGGAAGACTAATCCTTTTTTATTTAAACTGCCATAGCTGTGTTAACTTTCCCTCCTTGCAGATCCCCTCTGTGCAGCCCTAGAAGATGTGGAAGCAGCAGCTGCAATCTCTGTCGCTCAGGAAATGTATTAAAAATGAAAGGAATGCATGTCTTGAGCATTTTGTCCTTGTGCTATTTTGGTGCAGAACATCATACATTTAGTAAATATGTGAAGATTCAAATGCCACAAAGTCACTGCTTGAGAGCTCTGAATTTTTGTTTATCTGGGTTCAAAGTCAAGTATTGCCTGCGAGCCTGTCTTTTTGAATAAAGCAGGGATTCTCATTTCCCAGCCCAGGAAGCATTAGCAGAGCAGGGCTTGGCTCAGCATCATGAATAAGGAACAAACAGACTCCTTGCCCCCAGCCTCTCCCAGTCCTACGGAGGCAAGAGTGGCTTCTGATAAATGAGTTTAAATATGAATTGCATAATATTTCATAGCAATTCCAGATCCAAAAGTGTAGTCCAAGGAGAAAGTTCTTAGAGTAATTTAGTTTCCAGGAGAAAATTTCATTTTAAACAGACTGTAATAAGAAATAAAATTACCATTAGATATGTATCATTTTATAAGCAGTGTCAGCTTTGCTACTGCAGATTAAGTGCTATTACCTGCCTGGTGAAATGCAAGGTTGAAAAGGCTTATTGTTGCTCAGCTGACTTCCAGAAAGCAATGTTCTAGTCAGAATCTACAGTGTGTCTGTTCTGTACATGCTCTGTTTTCAGTGCTGCTGTGTGTCTCTGTCTGTACCAGTGTCTGAAGGCACAGTGCCCTCAGTGAGCTGCTTTAACCTGGTCTGAGCTGGTCAGGAAGTTGGACACAATGGCCACTGTAGGTCCCTCCCACCCAAACACTTCAGTCTCCTCTACTCGAAATGCCTGTCAGTGCTCATTTCTGAACTGCCCCTCAGTTTGGGAATAGTGACCTAATAAAAGTGTGTAATAGCAGCTTGCTAGGAGAAGTTAAGGTGGGTTTTTTGGGGAGACTAATTTTGGGTTGTCCTCTCTAAGTCAGCTTAGGTACTGGGGAAATTTGATATTACACTGCAGCATCCCCACTCTAGAGCAGCACGTTGTAGTGCCACGGGGGGTTTTCCCAGCCTGCTCAGACTGTCCTGCAAAGGGCTGATTTTGCAATGGCAAGAAGATGATTTATTCTTGAGGATCATGTCCATTCCATCTTTCTGGACTATTTTAGTGACTCTCCTTACTAGTGAGCAAAGTTAAGAGTCTACAAAGGGGCCTAGGAGAATTTTGTTTCTCTTCAAATCATTCCAGTGTGCAAATGTCAAAGAGCCATAGCCAAGCACTAACCAAAGACAGGTTTGATCCCAATGCCTTTATATTTGATATTGTTCCTTTTGAACAGCTTTCTGATGGATTTATTGTGTTTCATCTACTTTGTAAGGGACTGTATAAATAATGAAAGACACACACAAATGTTTTTTAAACTGTGAACAAGATAAGTTCACACACTGCATTCTGTCTCCCCTGTGGCAATATCTACACCTGAGGGATTCCCCCCGTCCTTCTTACAACTTTTGAATAATTCTGTCTTGTAAATTTTTTCTCCAGCACTGTTTACAAAGGAGACGTTTTGTTGAAATCGGGATGGGTTATTTTGGGACTGAGATCTGGTCCCAAGAGAAAGTGTTTTTCAGAAAACAACACACAAAGGCAATGACTCAAGAAACCTTATAATCCTGAAGTAGTCAGAAAAGTACATTTTTTCACTTGAGCTATTTTTATAAAAAAAAACAACTTTCTGCTTTTGTACTTCAAAAGCATCAGCTGATGTGTGTTTCATTCTGTGTTGAAGGGGGGTTTATTGATTTTTATGGACTTGTAGCATTGTAGATTTTATATTCCACGATTTCTCACCTCAGTTACTGATCACATGTACTTTGCTTCAGCAGAACTGTGGTTTTCTTTGTTATGATTCAGTGGCAGCAAAAATGTGAAAATTTGTGGCAGTTTACCTGTATTTCTTATTCTGCTGTAAAATCCAATATATTTGAGAACTTGCAGAACTTTTCAACTTTAAATTAAGACATATTTTAACTGTATGCAAGGTTGTTTGTCAATGTATTGTATGGAAGGGAATGTGGCTGTTGGGGATATTTCATGCTACGATCAGAGCTCTGGAAAGGGCTGTTAATTATGGAATTTATGGCAATACAGTGCTAGTAGAATTTTTTTTTTCTTCTTTTTGTCATTGAAAATCATCTTCAGAGTTAATTGCTACTTATTTTTTTAATTGAAGTCAAGTGTTTTTTCCAGGATTATGTTCATTAAGAGCATGTTTGCTCGTTCATAGATTCTAAATACTGTAAGAAAAATAGAAGTAGCCTAGGAAATACTGAAGGGAAGAGTCCTTTTAACTTCTTTTGTGGAGTGCATTTACATCTATGTAACATTTTCTGTTCTAAACAAAATGCATCAGAAATTCTGCAAGCCCACGCATAGCCAACAGCATGAAAAATGATGCAGAATAACCCTACCTGAATATTTGTCCAGCATTTCCCACACCAATGGCTGTGCGTGCACAACACAGGGTAGTAAATTCAGTGTGATGGTCAGTCCATATCTGGACAGTGTTTTGAGGGAATTTGGGAACAACATTTTTTCTTTAGTAACTTTAGAAACTAGGAACTATTTTGTAGTAAACTTTATGTTAAACTGTGTCCTGAGGCTTGTGGAGCTGCAGTTCCAGAAGTCCTGGATAATGTAGAAAATCTTCCAGGATTTCTAAATCTTTCCCCAGACACTTTTCTACTGAGAAACTGAGACAGGGTCATGGGGGCCACAGGATTTGGTGCTGGAAAGGTCTGAATTGGACACACTCTTTGGCCAAAGAGCTCTGTGTCATATCAACTGCTTTGAAAATTTCAACCTTTGGCCTCCTTATAGCATGCAGCATATAGAATTTCCTTTAAGAAATAAGCTCCAAAAAATATTTTATTTTATTTTAAGTGGGACTGAAGTCAAATTTCAGGCAGAGTTTTGCTATGAATGAAGAATTCTGGCCAGTTTCATCTCCAGAAAAACTCCTTCACAGAAGATTGCACTCCTCTGCCATCTTTCCATTACTGTCTGGAGTGATTAACATGCATAGATGCTTCAGCTGAAGAATAAAAAGCCCAGACCTTTTAATTTTATAAGAACAAGATTACATCCAGTAGAAAAACATTCTTCAGTATTGTATGGTGTTCTGCTTTTGTCTGGGATAAAGCCAGTTTTCTTTGTTGGGGCTGATATGGGGCTGTGCTTTGGCCTTGTGCTGAAAAGTGTTGATAATTCAGGTTGGGGCTGCACAACACCTTGGGAGGGGACACAGCCAGGACAGGTGACCCCAGCTGACCAGAGGGATGCTCCAGACCATCTGGCAGCACGCTCAGCAAACAAAGCTGGGGGAAGAAGAGGAAGGGATGTCTGGAGTGAGGGCATTTGTCTCCCCAGGGAAGCACCAAGCATGATGGAGCCCTGCTCTGCTGGGGATGGCTGAACACCTGCCTTGCTTATGGGAAGTGGTGAAAGAATTCCTTGATTTGCTTTGCTGCTGTGTGCAGCTTTGGCTTTCTCTATTGAGCTTCATCTCAGCCCCTGGGTTTGCTCACTTTCCCCCTCCTGATTCTCCCATCCAAGTCAGTGAACTGCTGCACTGGTGCCGTGTCACCAGGTGGGGTTTAACCCAGCAGAGGTGTGCAAGCACTCGTGAGCACTGTGCAAAACTCTGATCTTATTTCATGGACAGCTGAACTGGTATTGAAGGGAAGAGACTAAAGCTCTGCAGATGACTGACTTAATGAGGAAAGCACAGTTGATTCATCTCTGGGAGCAGATCACTCATGCAGATGAGGCCATCACTCAGCTCAGCCAACTGCTAAACAAAATACATCATTCAAATCTTTGGGAAAACTGTCAGTTTCCAGGGATAAAACAGTAACTGTCTGAAAACTGACCTTAGTCTTAAATACTGCAATTGAGTACAGATAGAAGCAAGATGCCAGCAGTTATAGCCATACACTTTAATGATAAACACTCCTTGTGGCATTTCATCAACAGATACAGATTGTAGCCATTTTCTTTCCTTTTTTAAGATTCTTGGTTTTACAGCACTAGATTTAGTTGTTAGTCATTGGAACAAAAGCACAAGTGTCTGGATAGGTGTCTCAAACAGTAACTGCTGTTGTGCAGAGAATCCCAGTGCAGGTGTGGGCAGCAGCTATGCAGGGCAGTTTCCAGGCAGGCAGGGCTGGATCCAAGAGGCAGTGAACTGCTGAAATTGTGTTTGATGGTTCCAGGGACTATCAAAAGGGGTTTGGACTAATGCCAGAGCCTGATCTGAACAGGCTCTGAAAGACTAAATTTTCAGTAATAAGAAACGGGGGGATGTGAAGGATGTTGAAAAATGAACAGGCATATATTTCTAGTCTTGGAAGTGACATTTTCAAACTTTGTGTGCTACCCTGGTGGGTGGGTGGCAATGGAGGAGTGAGAGAGCCACTTAGGTTCTCCTCCTGCCCTGGAAATCTCTCAGGGGTTCTGTTAGGGCAGGAGAGGAGCTCTGAGATGGCAGGGGATAATCTGTGGTTCTCCCTACTGCAGGAGAACTTAGCAAGTAAGAAAATAGAATTCCCAAATTAAATGTTTTAATTAAAATAACACAGTTTTGCAAAGGATTTAGCAATCTCTCTGATCTTTTCAGGCTTCAGTATGTGAATAAAATGTTTTTTAAAAGCCAAAAAAAGCCTCAAACACCTGGATCTAAGGCATTATCTCCCCTATGCAGAGACTGTCAATGGCTTTCTCTAATTTCTTAGTTCTTATGAGATAGTGAACAAAAGTGCATCAGCATAAATAAATGTTAAGAATCTGAGGCAGGAAGAGTTGTGAATGCATAACACCATATTGGGCTATAAATGAATTTGGGGTGCTATTTCAAGAGGAATATTCAGATAGAGGAATTTATTATAGTTCAATAATTTCTGAATTTTTACTAATTAATATATTACAACCAAATTACTTCAGTGACATTTTGGGGACCAAATTAAATAAAATGTCTATGGTATGTTAATTTAAGCTCATAAAAGTCTAATTTGAATATGTAATTTGGATCAATTAGAAGTCTCTTCTGAACTTTAGTGATAATAGAAATGTAAAAAGACTGGGAAGCTGTTAGGATTAAGAGTGATACATCTGGGAAAAGCAAATTACACTGTCATTTTTAATATGCAAATGAAGATTAAAATTTAAAGATAATATGCCTATATATAAACATGTGCAATATCTGAAATAACTCACAATTCTTTAAAAAAATATTGCTATAGATAGTGATTTTTTTTTCACGATTAATCCTCAGTTTTCCCTACAAAATATCTAGACTGTAGTTACATTTTTACTTCCAAAGAGAATATAAGTTTGGGAACTCTCCCAGAAACCCAAGCAGCATTCGTTTTCTTCAAAAAACTTGCAGATAAAGACTTCAGTCTAATTTTGGTCCTTTTGAATTGTCACAGTAAATTGAAACTGGGTTTAAGTCAGGGTAAATGAGATTCAAACCTTCTCTTGAAGTTTCAAGACTATATCCAAGATATGGAACAGAGTTCCTTAGCAAGGTACTTGAGCAAAAAACGTGGGTGAAGCTAGGGTGAAGCTGGGTTTGTGGATCCGAGGGACAGGCAGGGTTTAGGCCGGGTTTAGGCCAGGTTTAGGCCGGGTTAGGCTCTGGCTGTCCCTGCCATGTCCCCTGGCTGTCCGTGTGTCCCTCTGACCTTCCAGCCGTGTTCTGGGGGAGCCAGTGATCCAGTGAGGAGCAAAGAGCCCAGGGGGGCACAGGCAGCAGTGACCAAAGCCCAAACATCTCCTGCGTCTCTCATTCCGTCTGTTGTGACCTGAGCCCTGTCCCTGCCTGCAGCAGAGCCCAGCACAGCCCTGCTGCCTTCTCCTCCCTGCCCTGGGCTGGGCACCAGCTCCAGCTGCTTCCTGGGCAGCTTTTGGTGGGCACGAGAGCCCTGCCGAGAGGCTTTTCTTAAATGATGTACTCTAAAAAGTCTTGCCAAGGTGCTTGCTGCCTGACCCTCTGCGTGGGGAAATAGCTGAATTTTCCTGGTAGCAATCCAGAATATTGAGGTGCAGGAGTGGTTACTGCTACTTATGTGGTAAAGTCAGAGTTCTGGAATGTGTCTTTTCAAGATTAAAAAAAAAAAAGGGGTAGGGAATAGATTTTATCTTCCATCAAAATGTAAAATCTCAAGTTGTAAAGTTGTAAATGCCGCTAATGAAAATCCAAAGGTCTATTTGGAACTACAGTGGTTTGCATGGTAGCTTTATGCATTGCTGCTATACCACTAGGCTTGTAAAATTAGGATTATCATTTGAAAAATAAATAGGGGAAAAAAACCCCTACAACACTAATTTATTCCTTTGAGAAGAGACAAGAATAATTAAACCCACAGATATCATCAATGGAATAGAGCTCTGGTTGATTTAAATCCACCCTGGGTCATTCTTACATCCTCCTTTCCAGAAGTTACACGGAATAGTTGCTCTTTATGCTGCAGGAGAACATGATTAACATCTCACTACACAAGAAGTTTGTTTTAAAGTAAACTGCTACATGTTTATGGGAACAAACATGTTTGCAGTCTACAGCATTGCATTAAGTGTACCTATGATTTCAGCTGGCTTCTTGCCCTGAATTTAAACTAATTTCTTTCTAAACCCCACATTACATCAATTGTATATTAAGGCAACCCCTGAAATATTGAAATTACTTTTACCCGTGCAGCTTCACAGTGAGTTTGTGTACCTGGATATTTGACTGCCTGAGCTACATGCTTTCAAAAAGAGGACATTGAAAATAGAAAAGATTTTTTTTCTTCCTCATACAGTGGATTTATGGCAAGGAAAAAAATTTGATGTTTTAATAAACTGCAAATTACAAAACTTGGTTTTTGCTGGTATCCAAATGATGATGAATTTTCACCATGCACTTCCTCCATAGCATTGTGTCCAAGGGGATGGTCTGACCTCAGCATTCCCAGGAAGGACTGTTCCTGCTACACCACTCTAATGTAGGTGTTCTGTAAAAATTCATTTTAACTATGGAGAAGCAGGAATGTAGCTAAAGCTCGGGATAAGAAATGGATATCTTTTAAACAAAAGTAATTTGTCTTCTAGAGGAGAAGCAGTCCTCAGCACATATTTTATAAGCTTTTTTTATGGGGAACTTGACTTCAAATATTTGTCTTTCTTATCAACTTGTAGCACACTTAGCTGTGTGTACAGGATTGGGGTTTAACATGGTTTTTCCTTTTTCCTTTCTTTTTCTTGCCACTTTAGTAAGTGCAGTTTTACATTACTTCAAATTTTCTTTGCCAACATCCCTCAAATTTTAGAAATTGTAGTGGTTTTCCCATCTACTGATTTGTGGGGTCTAGTGTTCTGAGGCAATGACCAGCAAATTGTTTGGTGGGTTGTTTTTTCTTGGTGGTTTTTTTTTTTGTTTTTTGCTTAAGCCTGCCAATATCAGTCAAACACTTTATTTCTATTTTTTAAGCAGATAACATGATCTAGTTTTGCTCTAGACTATCTCAGTGATATTTGCTTGCAGTCTGAGAGCATCTGTGAGCAGCCTGGCTGAGAGCCTGTCCCTGACTTGTGTCAGAGAAGCAGTAAATGTGCAGAGATGCCTCTGTGGACCCAGAGGATTTCAGGATTACAGCCCCTGTGGATGGGAGAGAACTGATGATCTCTCTTTTAGGGCTCTCTGAGGGCCCCTGGGTGATGCAGCAATGTCTTGTTTGCATTTTCACCCTGCTTGAGGACCATCTGAGGGATGGGCAATCTACTGGTTCCTCTAATCAACACGGTAGTGCAAAAGGACTGAATTTTGTTTTGCCCATTAAGAGATAGCATTAATATAAAAACATAGTTGTAAAAATCCTATTAGAGGGGTCAAATGACATTTGGTAAATTTTGTAGTCGTGATTTCCTAATCCAAAACGTAGAGTTGGTGGAATTATCTTTTTCTCACTTTCTCAAAACCAATTAAAATTGATAGTTTAAATTAATGGCTTTTCCTTAAGTAAATTAGCAAAAGTCCTAGAACATTTTCATTTTAACGTACAACAACTCATAAATAAGTTCTGGTAAATTCATATGAGGGCATTTTGAAATTTAGATCTCTAGACTTTGGGAGAAAATGTGAACAGAACCCAAACAAATCCTGCCTGGTCCAGTCCCATCAGTATGTGTTATGGTCTGAAGGGTCATTTTTCCTATAGATTGAGCAAACATGGAGAGATGTTGCAATATGTATGTGAAAGGAAGGCTGTAATCTGCAAATTCACACCTCTGAGCCTCACAGTTGTCCAAGCAATAATGTCCAAACTGTTCAGCAGAGATGAGGAAGAGCTTAACAAGCAGCAGACATCTGGTCAGAAAGTTATGATGCTCAAAAAAAAATAAAATTCAGGGGTTAATACTTGGTGGGAAGTTTGGGTCAGAAGGCAGTGAACAAGTTTTTTTAACCCATGCACTAAGTTAGGAACACCCTTCAATGCTGAGCTACTGAATGAACTCTATCTTAAATTACGTATCATTCCAGGATCTTTTCATTCTACCTCCACTGCCCCAGAAACCTGTCACACTGAGTACACCTCTATCTTTAGATAAAAAAGCTTTTTCAACTCAGCAAGTTGTGGTTGGTTGAGATAATGCAAAGTTTTGATGGCTGTAAAATAGCCTTAGCAGAAATGAAAGAGACTTAAGCCAAGAATCTTTGTCAAAAGTTAGTACCTGTCACAGGTTTTTCACCAAGTTCACTACTTTCAAGAAGACCACTTTAGAATTAAGAGGAGTTGGATGTAGGTTAGAACAGAATTATCAGTTCTCAGTGGGGATCAGCCTAGAGATAAAGCTTGGAACCAGAAATCCATACTCTATGAAAAGCTGTCTTAAAGCAGTTTCTCTTTGAGGTGGTGGTAAAATGCTGCCAAGAGCTTTAATCCTGTGATCTGAGTGTCATTAAATTAATGTCAAGAGCTATCTGCAACACAGGGTGGGTTGTTACAGGTTTGAGGGTCAGATGAAACTCCTGTGATAAAGTGTGGCTGTTCTTTTTGTCTGCCTGTGGGTCCAAAGTTTCCCAAAAACTTTGACATCTCCAGAAGCCAGCTCAGGATTTGGAAAATGCTGGCTCAGTTGTTGCTTTCAGAAGTACTTAGTGCTTGAAAAGGGCAAAGGTGTGACAGGGGGGTAAGAGTCCTCACCTGGGGGAGCCAGTTCCTCTGCCAGGGTCACGTTCAGTATCTACTGATGACATTCTGAGTCTCCAATAAAAAGTGCTACATCTTTTGATCAATATTTTCAATCAATTTTAATTGCTGTAGAAGGCAGTTTGTGAGCTCAACTAGGAACCATATCTCAAGTCAATTTTAGAACTTTGGCATGAGAAGAGTAATTTTAACCTGGCCTTCTAAAATGATAAAGGTAGATTTAATTGTTGCACAAATGTATTCAAACATCAAATTACAATCAGTCACTTGTTTGTGGATTTCTGTACTTCAGTATACTTCCTTGGAAACTTTGAAGTATACTGAAGATGGGTGCCATTTAATGGGAAGTGCTTAGATCCATTACTATAGGAAAATATCTTTCAGACCAGTAAAATTTTATTAATTCTTTCCCTATCTATGCCAAATAATGAATTGCCTTTTATGATCTAACCTTGGATATATGGGAATCCCCTGGCAGAGTGAAGTGCAGAGAGGAAAACCCAGCAGCACCTCAGCCTGGTAGATGCTTTGGTAGTTCTTATGCAAGACATCACAAAAGCCTAGCAGTAGAGGTAGAATTGTATCAAGTCAGGTAAATCAAAAGGCAAACCTCTTATTTCTTTTAATGTATAAATATATGCTAATATATATTTAATACTTCTGGGGCAATGGAGTCTTTTTCAGAATATGCAGTTCCCATGTGTGTGTTCCATTGGGCAATCTACTTTCAGAAGACTGAGTCCAGAAAGTTTATGCCACATATGGGATGACAAGATTCTGAACAAACTTATCTCTAAGAGCAGCTTTCTGCAATTTGTTCACCTCCATTTTCTGAAGCCTAAGTCTAAACTGACTGGGCATACAAGTCCTGAGGAGGCAGAATTGCATCTTGCATCTCCCTGGGTTTATAGAGTTCGAAAGGTTGATTATGTGTTTTCAATAGCAATTTTCCAGGCCAGTAGTTTACTGTATCAATTACTGTGTGCTGAATGATGTGTAACAGCTCCTGTTGCACAAATGCACAGCAGATATGATATCATAGGATGGCAGTTTCAGAACTGCCTTGGTTTTTTTTCTTCCTTCACTTCCTATTTTTTAGGTTTCTGTACCAAAGCTGTTGCATCAGATCTGCTGATCATTAGTTTGTTTATCCCATAAAACAGTAGAGCAATGAGCAAACACAGTGTTAAGGTACTTAAGAGTGTCCATTAAAGTGAAATGATGTTCAGTGGGAGCAAATGCTAAATTATTTAAAACAGAGAAGATAATCTAGAATTCTTTGGAAATAAGTTTTCTCTGAGGCAAATATATCAGGCTGTGGGGATAGGAACAAGTCAAGAATGCTGCTTTCTAGAATGGAAGAAATGCAGAATGTAGGAGCATAGGATTTAAACCCTGTGATCTAAATCTCCACAGCAACTGTGCAAAAGGGCCTTAGCTCTAAAGAGCATGTAACACCCACTGCAGCTCTTGCCACCCACTGCAGGCCACAAAGCAATCTCCCAAGACTACAACAAACCTACATTTTATGGGGAAAGACCAAAAGCCAAACCTTGTGTTAAAGGGCAAGAGCAGCCTAAAAGCTTGTGTTATGCTCCTTAATTGGTTGGGGAAAATGCTAAAACACCCCACAGATGATCCCAAGATTATGGCTGGCCACCAAAGCAAAAGCCCCTTTTCTGGAGCCCCAAGTGACTGAATGGATACATAAATAAAGTGCAGATGTGAAATAATGAAAAATTACTATTATTTTTTTTTTACAGAGGACATTCTGTACCCTGTTATTCATCAATCTGGACAGACAGGAAGCCTTAATTCTAAAGAAAACAGGGAAAGAACTTGCAGAATTGTTTGATGTCTTAGTGTCACCCTGAAGTTCTTTCTCCATCAATTATCTACAGGTAGATTGAATCTAAATCTTGCTGCTTGTTCTGCATAACTACCGTAAGATGATAAAGAGAGGTCTGGGGATTGAACTTTTCTTGTTTCAGGTCCTGCAGCTTACTCTTTAACTTGTTTAACAATCCTCTCCCTTCAGCTCTTCAGAATGCTACATGTGTGTAGGGAGTGATAATGAAAAGCAGCAGTGTTTGCTTTTGTAATATATGCCATAATTTACATGAGCTTGTCATTATCTGAGCATAAAGGATGTGTAGAAAAGTTTTGTGCTGTTCTATCTGTCCTTTACTTGGTAATTAAGAGTGCACTGATACAGATGTATTGTAGGCAGATATTATCCAAGTCCTGACAAAGAACCAAAATTATTCATCTAATCTATCATGATGGCCATCTTGAATACTAACTAGGGCACTTCTTGATCAGAATTGTCAAAAGACACTTCCACTGTGCTCCTGCCAGGGAACAGCTTTGCTGGCAGATACTCTCTTTCATATGAACTACAAATCTCTCCTGCTTCACTTTGCATTTCTCTGGCCATGAAAAATCATAGCAGCATAAATGTGTCTGTCTTTTCTTCTTTCCATTCTCTGTTGAATTTATTTTTATAGAAAAGTCTTTCATGACTTTGTTAACATGCTTTTCTTGGCAGGATAATTCTTAAAGCTGCCTGCATTTATTTTTTTAAAATACATACAATTTTATCAGTCCTTCACTTGTGCCTGTGGGGTAGAGAGCCCAGAGTGGAAGATTTAATTCTGTTCTTGGCATTTAGAGTTTTGATTCTACTGACTTCAAAGGAGTTTATTCTTATTTATCCTGTGGATATAATAGCAGGCTCAGGCTTTATAATAGACAGTAATGTGGTGTTTTTACATAGCTTAAAATTTAGTTCCACTGCAGGATGAGTGTGTAAGTTCTCAGTGACATTGCACACACCATGAACATCTTGGGGAGAGAGTTTGACCCTGAACAGGAGAAAAGATTCAAACTACCACAGCTACTTTGTGGGAAATTTTATCACACCCAAGGGTATGAGCTTGTCACTTGGGAGCTATGTGCTTTGTAACCTCAGTGAGACACAAAAATTTATTAACTTGGCAGGCATTTCCAGTATTTTATTATTCAAGGGGCAGGATCTGTTGCATATTTCAAGAGTACTGGCCAAGTGATCTACTTGGGGTTCAATTAGTTGGTCTTAAATTCCTGCAGTCCTGCTCTTGTCCCTGGTGATAACTCAATTTTTAATATAGTGTTTTCTTTCTATATTAAATTTTAATAAATTAGTGCTCAAGTTGTAGTATTGATTTTGAAAATGCTTTAAGTGTGAATCTTCCTGAATCTCATGTATTTTGAATGCTATGAAAGTAAAAGTTGAGGAATCATAGAGGCTCATAATTTTGTCACATTTGGGACAATTTCTGAGCACCAACGCAACTGCTGAGAAATCTGGAATATTAAATGTAACCAAAATTGAAGTCCCTGCTAAAGGTCACATTTATACTGGGCTACATCACCTCAACAGAAAGGCTGTGAGTATTTTACCATAGATAAAGAATGTATTTCTTACTTGAATTCACTTCAGAAGTTTTCCACTTCTGAAATTTTTTAGAAAGCAGGGAGTGCTGTGGATACCCAGGGTGGAAAACTTCAGCCCTCCAAAGTTACAAACTACATAATGTTGGGTGACACACTGGGATGGCTCAAGCTTCTGAAAGTTTAAGTACCACTGCCACCTCCATCTGAACTGAATACAAACAGTATTCCTCTTCTAGAAATGAAAGCTGGCATGCTTCTACTGACACAGCCAAAGGTCTGAATGCCTTCTGCTCTATCAAACATCTTTGTGGGATGATGGTCTGAGATGTGAGATGGCAAACTCTGAGAGATGCTTTCCCATCAAAGGCATCTGGGCTCTTTTGCTGACAATTTTGGGAGTTCCTCTGGCAGCTTGAATTTTCCTCTAGGTCATTAGTGTGGATAGGTTGCTATTAGCTTTCTGGTCTGCTTTATTCTCCTGACACCTTTTTTAACTTAGTTTGTACTCTGAAGAACAAATGTATTTTAGTTCTGCTTGTCTATAAGCCCTTGCATAAATTCATTGACAAGATTTCTTTGCCGCTCTTCTCCTTGCTTCTAAGAGCGTGATTGCTCCTGTTGTGAGTTATGTTTTCAGAATACTAAGTATGTTTGGGGTAAGACACACTTCTTAAAGTATCCCAAGATCTATTTTGCTTTGAATTTGAAGAAACAAGACAGAACTTTTAATTTATAACAGTGTATTCTTAGGTGCAAAGCTTTCACTGTAACCAGACCTGCTAAAATGTGTAAATCCTCAACTCACACTGTTGAATTTACTTTGACTATGAATACACACCATGCTACTTTTTGTTTTATGAATGTCCACAATTTGAGTTTTGTTTCATTTTGCCACTTTCAGTCCTTTTTATTTAATTTCAATTTTCAATCCATGTGTGCTGAGGAGCCAGGTGCTGGCAGTGATGTAAGGACACCTTGTGAGAGCTGTAAGATGTAGAACATAGTGCCAACCAACATCCCCCAGGCTTCAGAGGAATGCTCTCTGCCTGTGGTGCTTTACTGTAACACATTTTTATGGTCTGTGCAGTTCTTGTAAGGGTCTAAAAATACCAATCAAATATTAATGACAAAATTCTGACATTGCTTTAAATAGATGAATCAATAAGACCAATGTTACAGTACTCTGAAAGAGTTTCAGTTCAGCAGAAGTGTGATTTTCCTTTTTTTTTTTTTTTCTGTGAATGACTGTGTGTGAGGGATGTCAGGCACAAGCCTGATGGGGAGAGGAGGGACAGTGGCACAAGGCACTCTGGGGCACTGCAGTGGGCACAGCTGGCACTTCCAGCAGTGCCTCCTCCTGCCCCGTGCGAGGACCTGTGCCTCGTGTCACTTCCCCCTTTCCCCTCCTCAGCAGCATCCTCTCTTTCTCTGCCTCACAGCAACAGTGTGATGAAGGCTTTCAGTGCCCTGGGTGCCCCAGGAGGCAGCAGTGCCCTCTGCCCCTCCTCTGAGCAGTGGGGTCTGAAGCTGCACAGGGACCTGCCCTGGGGGGCTCAGCCTGGCTGGAGAAGAAATCAGCCGTGCCCGATGCGAGCTCTCCCCATCTGACACAATCCTGGTGTGTATCTGTGTGTACCCGTGAAAAATGATGTGGATGGCTGCTTAATAATTTCAAATTAAATTTTTAAGTAATTCTTTAAAGCTCTTGCACAGCAGGGTGAAGCTGATGAGCTCCATGCAAACAAAACCCAGCACCACCATTCCATGTTTGGTCCCTGGGTGAGATATTTGCTGCTGGGCTCTTTCTAGAACATGAAACAAAACTTGATGAAAAATAATTTTTCATTTTCAGAGGGGTGCTTCTTTGTCTAGTTAGGGCATGAATAATTATGTTTTCTGAAAGAAATACCAGTAGACAATGCAGGTGGTTGTGAGAAGGTCTGGTTTGTCCATAGGAGGCTGCAGTGGGAGATGTTTTCTTTCTCTGGGCCTGCTCTTACAGCCTGGCACTATTCTATTCTCTTCTCTTCTATTTCTCAAGGCCAAAGAAAGAACTTGTTAAGAAAAATCCAGATAAAGTGTTTTGTTTGGATTTTTTTTCTTTAGAAAATACTATTTCTCTGGTATCAGAATGGTCTGGAAAAAGAGGTGACTTGGAATTTTTTTCTTTTTAATAACTTCAAGGAACTTTGACAAGCTCTATGCTTGATATGTAATTTTAAAATCTTACTAAATATACTGAGGTAGAATTTACAATATAAAGGTGGAGAGAAGCAACATCAAAATGAAGTATTTGATGAGTTTTTTTATTTATGAAGAAAAGAATGGAGTTTGGGGACCATTTTGGCTGCAGTGACTGTGAATTGGCTGTTCAGGATTCAGACAAAGACAAACAGCAGGATTCTGGCCTGTTTAGGGATTTCTTTGGAAGAATCTCATGGGATACAACCTAGGAGTTTGGGCTGAGCTTTTGACACAACCATGGATGCCTCCTGTGGCTCAGCACCATGCCCAGCTACTCAAGTGTGGAATTAGGAAATCATTGTAGATTGCAGACTTTGCTTAGGAAAACTTCAAGTGCACTGACGACATTTGATTGGAAGATGGAGTAATTAAGAAAATTTACCTATTTGCTAGTTTTTCAGAGACTCAAGTGACAAAGCTTTTAGTGTATTCAGACATTACTTTGAAATGCTGGCATTGCCAATCTCACTTGGCTGCCTTTAAAATGACTTTACTTTTCATTACTGGATTTATGAAAAGGTTCTAACACATGCATCTATCAGGTCTTGAGTTCTGAGCAACTTGCAGGGAAAGAGGATATCTCTGGGCTCAGATAAAGCCACAATCTTATTAGAGTTGTCTAGAAATAGCTTATCTGCTATTCTTAGCTACTAGCTGCAGACAATGTAAAAATAATTGTCCTGTTGTTGAAGGTGTCCGTGATCTAATTATCTGTTGTAATTTTTAGGGATGCCATATCTGTATTAATACAAGATTATTTTCTACAAAAACTACTTTTTCAGAAAGAAAAATGATCTATAGTATGTTTGACAAATTTCCCCTCTGTGTCTTTAGTTGCTGTTGTAATTCATGTGGGAGAAATCCTATCAAACAGAGAGGGAAAAGCTACCCACAAAGTGCTGTACAGAGATTTTGATCACTCTCAGAAGGTACCAGATAACAAAAAGATTGTTTAGGATAAAAATGAGGTGAAACAAAATCCCACAGCTTAAAGAAACAAGGCTGCATCTTCTCATTGTGCTCTTTTCCCTCCTTGTGGGGTCACACAAATTCTTCTTAACACCTGCAGGGGTTCTGCTCAAGCCTTCCACATTTGCAGTGATGTTATCCTGGTCCTGGGGCATCAGGGAGGTCCTGTGGCACCTCCAAGGTCTCACCACATTTGGCCTGAGCTTAGATGGTTTTATTTTTCATTATTGTTGCTTGACTTATTTAAATTGTAGTCCAAAGCCCTGTAAGCCTGAACTTTCTGTGAAAGTGTGAGAAATACATACCTGGTGTGCTGCTATTGACCACGACATGGAGGGAGAATAGCAAAACCTTGTCTTCTGTTCCATGCTTTCATGCTGTGCTTGTCTGCAGAGCCTGTTGCTGCAGGTGTGGCTGTTGTGGGGTCTGTGTTTCTGGACAGGTCATCATTTACACCCACAGGAAGATTTTCTTAGCCACCCTTCCTTTTTCAGTGAAATGAAATGTTTAATTCTGTGATGTGCTTCAGTTTGGACTGCAGATAATTATTGCTTGAGATGGTTTGGTTGATCCTGCTGCTCTCTGATGCTGTGAGGACAGTGCCTGTGCTTGTGAAAATACTGGCATCTCACAAGTTGATACCTCTCTTTTACTGTGAGCTGGCTGAGGAAAACAGCAGTTGTGCCCCTAAGTGTAAATTAAAGTTTCTATCAACAGGTCCAACAGATGCACTAAGAGGACTGCTGCACGTGCGCAGAGAAGGGGATTTAACTGAGCATGTGGTTTAGGCAGGGGGGAGAATAGAGCTGCACATTTCTGGAGCTGCTCTGAAGCATTAGTTGCTAATGTTTGACACGTTATGCATTCTTCATGTCCACGCATACAACCAGCATAGGGTTCATTCTGCATTGTGTTTATCTCATCAAATGTTTTTAGAATTTAGTGATTGATCCTTGACGTTAAGGCAGTTTTTTCTCCCTACATGATTTTCCACATTCTCTAAAACTCCAGATGATATTTTAGGATTTTTTTTTTTAAGTATCCAAGTCCTGTGCATGTGTCTGATTTGAATATTGCTTCCTTTTGTTCACCTGACTTTGTATTTCAGTTTTATAACATCCCTCAGTGAGCACAGCTCTGTTTCCCAGCTGTGATCTCAGAGTTTGCAGTCTGCTTTACACAGCACAGAACAGCTCCCAAGTTTTTATGTCTACAGTGCTTAAAGTAACAACAATAGTAATAATAATTAAAAAATACAAGTGTGGGTTTATATATTGCAATCATACATGTGGGAAACTCCATATCTGCTCAATGCACTTACTGGGAATAATTATATGGGCTCCAGTCCTGACTGCAGAGTGTTTGTACCCATAAAAATAATTATTCCTATGAGTCATGCCACTTTCATCATTGATGCTAAACCATTCCAAGGTAGCTAATTAGGGAAAAAGGAGTTTGTTCTCGTATTCCCTACACACAGGAGTACCTTTCCAGACATATTTATTTTCCTTTGTACTTAGAGGAAAAACAAAATTGCTCAGGAAGCTGGGTACACATTAGATAATCTCAGGCTGATGGTTTCCTTCCAGCAGATTAGCACTGGAAATAATAGATGTTGCAGAAAAGAAGGATGCCCACTCCATGCAGTTTTGAGTTGTATTCAGCTTCATAAAAATTAAGGAATTGGTTCTATGCAGTTGTTTTTTAGCAAGGGACCTTGTAAGTCATTGTCATTCAGCTTACAAACTCCACTGCTCTGGAGTATTGCAACATTTTGTTTTGCAGCATCTCTCCTGTTTTAGGAAACTGCAGATAATTTGGGTTAGTGCTGAATTTTGATTTCTTTTTTGGTCAGTGATGACTTGCTGGTGTCAAATGGTGTTATTGGGTTACATTGCACAGTGGGGGCCACCAAAGTCTGAAGAAAAACTTTGAGTTGTTTTGTCTCTTATCTGCCAACTTGGAATTTTGTCCCCTCTTCTTGTGAATGGCTTCAGATAGTTGTGAAATCAGTCCTCTCCTAATTAGGTCATGTTCATCTTTTCTGTAAAAAAAGTCATCTGGCATATATTGAAACATTTATATTATTAAACTAGGATTAACCTGAATAAACTATTTGTGTCATTGTGATTTACCACTGAGACTTTACCTGTTTTAGCATGTAAATTATGATGGCTGCTTCTGTACAGCCTTGTGTTTAATTATTAACACCATTTGACTGCAACTGCTGTCTATAACCTGGAGTACCTGACCAGCACTGCAGACTCCAGGGATGTGATGGACAGAAATCTTTGAAAATGCCTTGACTGCAAACACAGAGCTTTGGTCTCCTCCTGAGAAACTGGAATAATCCTTTCTTTGGCAATTGTAGCACAGAATCATAGTACTGTGATTTGTTATTATTTATGGAAGCAGGTAATAGATTCCAGCCAGATACATTTTTATTGTCATTTTTTATTGTTGTTCAAAATGTCTCTATCACACAAAGGATTGCCTTTGTAAAGAGAGGAAAAGCCCATTTCAAAGGTCTTTGTATGCTGAGAAAGTTCTGATATGAATTTTCTCCCAAGCAAACCCAAATGAAACTTGGTGTAGGGCATTTTCCACCTATTGCTTCAGCTCAAATTCTGAAAATATTGATTTTTTTTATTATTATTGTATAGATTAAAATGAAACTAGTACTGAATTTAACCCCTTTTCCAGCTGTATCATCTGCAGCTCATGTATTAGAGCAGGAATGATTTCCTAATTTGAACTCCAAGAAAAGTATGTATGCAAATGGTCTCAAATCAGTTTAATACACTGAAGCAGAATCCAGTATTATGGTCCTATTTTCTCCTTGTAGCCATTGAGAATGGATATGTGAATGCTAAAGGAAGGAAACATTGCCTTCATGAGAAAGAAAGGATGGGACTAATCCTTCTGTTTCTTTGTGAATTAGAGGGTGGAAGGGTGAGACCTGGCACTGCATCCAATAAAAAAGGACATTTTCATTGTCCTGCCTCCATGCTTGCCATGCTTAGATGTAAAGACTTTCCCAGTCTTTTCCCAGGTCCCTGAATCCAATCAAAGTATATCAGCAATTGAAACATGCACATTTTAGTTTATTTGGACACTTGGGAGCACTTCTCAGCATTACTCACAACAGTGCCTGGAGTCATACTGTCCATCCGTGGCATAAGTGTAATGTATATTTTTAAACTGAGTTGCTAGGTCAGAAGAATCAGGGAATTGCTCTTTTAAACAACAAAACAAAAAAAAACCCCTAATGATGAAGGAAATACAGCACTTTAAAAATATGAAAATAAGCATCCTGCAGACTCTGGATATGAAATTGTCGTGAGCAGTTTATGAAAGCAGCGTTGTCACGGAAGAAGTAAAGCCTAATAATTTTTAATAGGCTTATAAATCTCTCTTATGAAATGCAGCTACTGTAAACACCTCTTCCATATTTTCCCAAGAGTTTATGCAGTGTTGTTAAGTGTTGGTGAGGAGACAGGATTGTGCCACATCTGACTCCTGCCCTCTGAAGGAGCTGCAAGCTCATTGGGGTGGTGGGAGAGAGTGGAGTGGTGGACAGGGCAGGGGAAGAAAAGTAACCTCCCAAATGGAACTAGAAGATGGATATTTTAATGAAAACTGTAGGGACTCATGCAGTTATGTGTGCTAATTTGTGACTCCATTTGAAGACCTGGGAGAGCTGAGGGCAGGAGGGACATCAGGGCATCAAATCTCTGCTGGTTTCTTGAGGGATTCTGAAACAAGTGTTTCCCTGAGCAAACCCAGCCCCTACCTCCTGAAATGTTGAGACAATATGGATTAGGCAGATTGGTAAACCCAGACTAAGTTTTTTATATATTACTTATTCTGAGAAAGAAAATCTGCTGGTTTCTTGAGAGATTCTGAAACCAGGGTTTCTCTGAGCAGACCCAGCCCCTACCTCCTGAAATATTGAGGCAATATGGATTAGGCAAATTGGTAAACCCAGACTAAGTTTTTTATATATGACTTAATTCTGAGAAAGAATCTGATTGCATTAGAGGTGCAGCACAACAGTAACATTCCTTCCATGCATTCACCTCCTGCTGCTCAACAAGAGTCCAGCTGAGTCTTGCAGGAATTCCTGCTGAGCCTGTGACAGAAATGCTGCTAAACACAAGGCTGAGTCAGAAGCCTTTCTTTCCTTCCACAGAGATCAAATAGCTGTGGTGTTTTGTGAACTGGGGATATCTAGTTTCTGTTTTGGGAACCAGGATCGGGTAACACTGCTGCTGCTCTTTATTTTGTACTGTCCTGTTGCTCTGTGTCTCCCTGTACAAAGGACTCTGGTATTTATTAGATGTGTTGTGATGCTGCTCTTACATGGTGTGGAGTGAGGCATGTGAAAATTAGGATTCCTGGGGAAGTGTCATGGAACTTGAGTTTCAGAAAACTCTGCAATGAAGTATATAACAGATGTGTAGCAGAGAACGTTGTACTAGGAGACTTTGTGTGAAAGCCTCATAGCTTAGGGGAAGATTCTGGGTCCAGACCGAAATTCTCAACTTCCTTTTAATGAGAAAATTTGCAGCCTACCATGATTCCCCTTTAGGCTTATATTGGTGGCTGTAATAATCTTGATTCACTAAAGGCATGAGTTGCATAAAATATGACAGCCCTCAGCCCTAGCAGGATGCTTTGTCTCCCAGGGATGAATGTTCTGAATACTTTCAGGTTGATCAAATGGATATACCTGTCACAAGTGAGTCACTTTTCTTTATGCCTGCAGAAAGAGTTAGTGCATGTTTCAATGCCTGGTTTACTGTGGTGCTATTTATATTTCAAGGTCTTGGAGCTGGATAGAAAACAAGGAACAAGACTGCTTAAAGGAGAAATTTCTAGTTTGGGGTTGTATTTAAAAATAAATTCTATAAAAATTGTAAACTAGGCCTCACAAACTTGAGTACAAATCCTATACCTTGGGATTATTTTTATTATATTTTAAATATGAAACTATGAAAAAAAAATTACTCCAGATGCCATATTGCTCTGTACAAAGCATACATGGGGTCGTTTCAACTGCTGCTCAAATATAGCTGACCCTTGTGTGAAGAACAGAAGCAAACCATAAAATGTGATCACATGAATAATGTGGCTTGAGAAAAATATTGAAAGAATAGCATTGAGCAGGGATATACCTCTGGAACTACAAACTAAAGTACTGCCTTGGAAAAGTTCCTTGATGGAAGTACGAGACCTTGGCACCCCTTCGTGCCTGAGGGTCCCGGTGAAGGTCCTTGGCATTGGGTGAATTCCGCTCTTGGGGCTTAGCAGGGCCCGGATCTCTTTGTACAGATGGCCATTTGTACAGGTCATCTGTTTGTACAAATGACCATTATTTTAATGCTCGTTTAAAGAGGTTCTGGACTGAGAGTATCTATCACTTTGTGAGTACCTGTAAACAACCTCCTGATTTGCGTTAAGATAAAGCTGTAGAGCAGCACTGTGTTAGCTGCGCTGTGGCTTTCTGGTGGAGCGGCTGCCAAACCAGTTAATCAGATCTGCTGGATGAGACCCAGCTGTGAAAGGTGAAGATTTGCCCAATTTTTCCTAAATGAGCTTTAGGCTTTTCTTGCCAGATCTGTTTTGTGGCGAGAGCTGCGAATTGATGGTGGTGGTGGTGTGTGAACTGTGCAGACCCGCACCAGAGAAAGATGACATCAGCTGTACAAACATGTTTTATTTGCTTTCCAACCAACACATAATGCTGCTTTTGGAACGAAACCCAAATAATGCAGGGGGGACCCTGGGTGTCTTAAATTTTAACTGATTGTTTGTCACACAATAAATGATCTAAGGTGAAGTCTGGGTAAAGATATAAAAATAACAAATTGTTTAAGCTGTTATTTCTTGGCAAAAAAGTACAGGAAGATTCCAGCTTTTTATATCTATGTGTGTGTGTGCATATATATATATATAAAACTTAATAATGGAATTAGTCTAGTACTCTCCACATTCTGACATGCTACAACAGTCTGAAAGAAATGATGCAAATCATTTTACTTTTGCTAACTGGAGTGAAACTCTGGCCCTAGCCTAAGGCAGTGATATTTTTCCACCCAAGAGCTTTGTATTTCTGAAGACTGCATTGCTGACTATTTAAAATTAAATGCTGCAACTTGAAGTTTTTAAGGATTTATCCAAAAATGGGCTTTAAAAAACATACTCAAAATTTAAAAAGTTGAATAATTAAGTCCAACTTAGCAAAAGAGTTAATGAAGCTCTAAATAACAACAAAAGTCTTCAATTCTCTTGAAAATGTATTTAATCTTCCACATTGTTGCTTAGCAAAAGGGGTAATGAAGCTCTAAATAACAAAAACAAAAGTCTTCAATTCTCTTGAAAATGTACTTAATCTTCCACATTGTTGTTAGTCTCTCTGCTTAACCCACCACCAAGATTATGTCTCTCTCATTTAGTGTGAATTTTATATTTATGCTCAGCTATTTGCTGCTGTACTTTTGCTTGGCCTTGGGGACAGCAAGAACATTGCATCCGTCTGCTGAGAAACGAGCTACATCTGCATCGCATTAGCCGAGAGACAGCTTTTGTAAATGAAACAAACGTGGTTCGTGGTGCCAAGGGAAAGGAGTGTCAGCCCAGGGGTCCGAGGAGGTTCTGAATCCAGAGGCAGTTCCCTGGCTGTCCTGGTGCCCGTGGATGCAGGCAGGGGGAGCCTGAGCGCCGCGGAGCCGCCCGGGCAGCGCTGCCCTGCCGAGCTGAGCGGGCTGCCCTGGCGGGGACAGCGCTGCCCCGGCCCCTCCTGCCCCTCCTGCCCGTGTGGCTTTATTCCCTAAAAGCTGTGAGTGTAGGGAAGCAGCCAGTGCCCGGAGCTCGCGGGGATGTGGCACTGGGGACTGTCGCGGTGGTGTCCCCTGGGCAGAGCCCGAGCGCTCCGGCGGGTGCCTGAGCTGCTCCCGGGGACAAGGCGGCTTTTCCTGCCGCTCCCCTCTGATGGCACTGCCGGACACTGCCCTGCCACGGCTCCTTGTCACCATCCACAGGGACTGGGCACAGCAGGAGGGGACAAGGCGGCTTTTCCTGCCGCTCCCCTCTGATGGCACTGCCGGACACTGCCCTGCCACGGCTCCTTGTCACCATCCACAGGGACTGGGCACAGCAGGAGCGATCCCAGCACACAAGTGATGTTCAAGTCTCTGGCTGAGACTCTCGTGTTTTGGCTTCTGTCTGCTTTTCCCCATGTTTGCTAAAGTCCAGTTGTGGATTCAGAATAGCTGCTTTCCCCCTTAGAACAGTTGATAATTGTGCTGTTTGATAACATCACACGTTTGCCACAGTCAGCCCAAAGACAGGACCCCTCCAGTCTCAAATTGTGCTTGGGATGCACACATGGAGTGGGAGGCTTCTCTGGGTTTCATTCTGCTGATGTGTGTTTGTAAGAGACAACAGCACAAAATTGGTGAGACACAGTGTCAGACCATGAGACCCTGGAGGGGAATAAATACTTGGGTGGGAAACTGTACGAGTGCCCTGGGCAAGGATGTGGGTTTCAGAGGTGGGACAGGTTTACTGTTAATTATGGAAGTATTTGGCAACACAGCAGCTCCTCTTCCAAGTGGAAGCAGCCCCTGAATTTCTTTCTCCCCAGTGGGCCAAAAGGCACAATGCAAGTGAAACCTCTTTCAGGAACTTTGGCTAAGATCACATTTGCCAGGCTTCTTTATTATAATAATTTATGCTGCAATGTAATTCCTAAAGTAACAATAATAACTCAGATGGTGACAGACTCTTAATTAAAATTTACTATAGAAGACTTCAGCTTTTAGCTGCTTCACTCTTCCTATTGTCAATCCATATTGAGTGCAACAGTTTGGTGAGATGGAGTTAGAACAGCCTGGTGGCAGCTCCAGGAGCTGGGCACCTCCTGGATCACTCCAGGTATATGCACAGAGCTAACCAGGGAAACAGCATTTCTATCAAGGTTTGACCTTGATTTTACTGATTTAAAGATATTTGCAAAGTGTTGGATTGGGTTGATAAACAAAGGAAAAATTGTAGCAAGGAAATGTGTGATCTACATCCTGGAAGATTGACTTTGGACCAATACTGAAAATAATTGAGGAATATTGAGCAGAAGGGGAAACTGGCAAGTGTGAAAAACTTCTGTTGGACTGCAGCTGGCTTGTAGCCAGAGCCACAATAGTAACCAGCACAATTCAGCTCTAGACTTGCTTCTGGAAGGGGTGGAAATTCTCACATTTAATTGCAAGCAGCGTTTCACTGGAAGGGTGGGTGGAACAGGAACATGGCTCTAAATGTTTACCCACCTCTTCCTACTGCAGAGAATTTTGTTCCTTTCTAGGGCACGGTGCAAAACCCAATAAAATTGATGATTATCCTGACTCCCATGGCATTTCCCATTGGCTCTGTGTAAATCAGGGATTGGAGCAGTCACATGGGCAACTCCAGTCCACTGACATAGCAAGTTCCTTGTGCTTTATTTTACTCTGGAATTCGTTTCAGGTACAAGTAGACTGATAATCAGATGATGGCAAATAATTGAGTTAATCCAAGGAAGCTCCAGGGCTACATCTATTGCAGTAGGTGTAAGAACAATGCATGAAATTTCCTGCCTGTATCAGGGTGGATTATCTAATTATTTCAACTTTCTGAGGCATCCATTTGCCTTTGTCTCCTAGGTGGGATTTCTTGTTGTGGGACAGAGTCACTCTCACTAATTTCTTAAACTGAGACTTGAAGAAATATAGCACAAAGTGCTATATGAGAATATACACCATTAGTAGTAAATAGGAATCAGTTTCAACTGCTGAAAATACTGAATAAAAGAGATGTTTTATCAAGCATGTAAAAATATAGATGTTGTTATAATCCAAGTGTGCACATCAGTTTAGATGAAAGGTGACCATTGTAGCCTGGTCTTTAATTCATTATAATGATATTCTTATATATAAATAAATATAAATCTTATTTACTCTTTTCTAGATGAGTCAGCCAAGGTAAAACTGAAAGTTAAACAAGTTGAAAAGGAAGAATCCTTTTATTCCTCTATTTCCCTTTTTAGGAAAAGTTTCAATAGACACTTTAAATAGGAAACTTGAAGAACAGAATCTCTGCTGGTGCTAGAGATACATCAGGAACCTTAATAATTACCATATTTGAGGTTTCCTCCATAGAGGAAAAATCCTTTTCCTCACTCTGGTATCAGGCACATGTTGATCATTATTATAGAACAGATAACAGGAATATGTAAATCAAGTTCCTTGTTCTTTAAAGGTATCAGGAGGATCTCTAAATCTACCCTCTCTGTGAGTCCACATTAATACCTGTAATTTTAATTCACTTAGGGTTTAGAAAAAACTATTTTCAAGTACCTTTTTTTTCCTGTGAAATAATTCAAATTTTTCCCAAACCCCTACTGCAGTAAGAAGGACAATAATGTTACATGCAGTACAGATTCAAATATCTTTGCAGCCTTTCTGGTGCTTTATGTGTTTTCCTCAGGTACCTGTGCTATAACAGAGAAGCAAGTCTAGCTGTGTAAGGCCTTTTTTTTTTGTAATTTAGGCTGGTGTGAAGTGTTTCTAGGTAACTTTTAGTTCACTGATATGGAAGCAGGCAAAATTCTTTCTCGAGCTGACATCAAAGCTAACAGTAGATCAAAAATGTTTAATGAAAAAACTCTTAGGTAAGCCATTAAAAATGCAACAAAGTGGTCAGTGTCTGGCAAAGTTAAAGCATGGATAATAACATTCATATGCTAATGCAGAGCTGTTTACATGAGGGAAATATAAGCCTATCAAATTGTCTGAAGTTGCCATTAAAGTTCATGAATCCTTTTCTGAGATGAGAGGCATTCCTATTTGAATGTAGATAAATATTCATGGGAGGCTTTCATTTGAAGGGAGAAATTTTCTATTAATAAAATTATATCTGGTCTAGATATAACAAGCTGCTACTTGTGTGTTGCAATAAAAGTGGTGTGCACTGTATGAAAAAGTGAATATTCATAGATGTCTTTAAAGTTTCTCAGTACAGTAACACCTAAAAAATAATTGTCTCTTGGGGTTTTTTAGGAATGTTTTTGTTTCTTTGTTTGTGTCTTTGTTTTTAAATAAGATCATGGGCATTCTACTGGGGTTATTTTTAGTCCTTTTTAAGACTAAAGTGCATTTCATCTCAGTTTCTTGAAGGAAAACAAAACTTCCACTGAACGGATCCATTTGTCTAATACTTCAAGGCTTATAGGAAAAAAGAGAGCTGCAGAGAAAGTTTTTGCCTGGATCAAGTCAATGATATCTTATGTGAGGGGAGTAGCAAGAAAAAGGGAACACGTGAATGTGTGAATCTGGTAGAGAGTAATTCTGTTTTAACTTGTCCTAATTGTGGGTGTTTATTTCATATATGGTTTTTACACTGTTTTTAAAATGGAACATCTCAGATAAAGCTGCTTTCATTCTTTATGTCCAAAGTGCCTGCATAGCTGTTTAAATTTGGTAGCACTGCTCAATATTGCTGTTGATCAGCTGCTTTGGTGGACAGTAAAACAGTGCAGCCTTCTTTCCCAGGAATGTTTTGTCCTGCTTTTGATCCCTTGTGTGATTTCTGTGGTGTTTAAGGAGTAGAGTTCATCATTGAACCATGGGAGAGTTTTTTCAAGTTTTTGGAAGAGCTTGCTCATTTTTTATTACGGGTTTGCAAGAATCTGTAGGATTGTAACATATTTTGGGTCTCTAGAACAATAAAAGAAAAATCTGTGAAGTTGGTCAATAAACTCCAACACTTTTGAAGGCATTGGTTGATATAGACAGAATGGTGTGTTTAAGTTTTGGCTTCTTATAGAAAACTAGCACTGTGCAGCATTGTTAAAACAGGGGAAAGTGCTGTAAGAACTTCCAGACCCTTAGATCATGGCAGATACTTGTCAACAAGGAATCAATGAGTGGGTGTTCTCATGAATCAGCATCAAAAATAATCTTATTCAGCATTTTTGCAGGTAATAACAAAGTAAATGAAAACTTGCTAATAATTCAATTTGCACTGGACCCAAGAGGGAAGGTACATGTTGAGGACAGAGGATGCTGCTGGCTGATTAGGGCAGCTCCCTTGGGCTTTGGCACAGCCCAGTTCAACATTACACACCCAGGGAGAGGCAGAGTGCTGGGCACACTGGGATTGTATTCCGGGAAACTCTCACTCTGGAATGAGCTAAGGGGAATCTTCAGCTCCAGGAATCTGCCTGTAATGTGTTTAGAATTGTGGAGAGTGGGGCTGGGTGGACCCCTGGCCCCCAGCACCCAGGATGGGGCAGCTGGGAGGATCAGAGGTGCCAGAGCCCCCCAGGGCAGCGTGTGTGGGGAGAGGAGCTGGCCCAGCCAGAGCTGCCAGTCTGCCTTGCCCCTCCTCGAGATCCCCCACATCCAAGGGTTGTGCTGCTCCAGGGCTTTCTAATCAGTTCCTGAGCAAATCCAAGAAGTATCTTGTTTTTCTTAGGAACAATCTAGCCCTAAGTTTTTATCAGAGATTAGCAGTTGCTAGACTACTACTGATATTATTTCCAAAGGATTGAAAAGAAATAAAAACATATATTGCAGGAGCAGATGAAAGATGCCTAATGGGTAGAAAGGGCTGATTTCATCTAATCAGATATAGAATAGAGCTGGATTAATACTCTTGCAGTTGAATGTTGGGCACAGACTTCATTGGATTCCCTCCAGGCTTTTTGATTGGAGACTATCCACTGGCAAATGCTGGGGTACTCTCAAAGGAGCAGTGCAACAGAATTCACATTTGAGGCTTCTGTAGCAAACCTAACCTAACTTTTAGCTGCCAATGTGTTAAATGTTTTATCTCATTCAGAGCCAAAACACTGACTGGATGTTACAGATGGTGATGTGCATGTTTTTGGAAAGATGATGAATGCCTCCAGCCCTAGCTACAAATGGCTAACTAATTAAATAGTGTACAGTGAGTTTTTGATTGTGATAGAGTGGAAATTTACAGAATTAGCTTTGGTGAATATTTTTATTCAAGATACAATAGCCTTTAAGCATAGTGTTTATTCATCAGGGGATATTTGCCTCTACCTACAGAGCAACCACAGAATCTGTGCAGCACGTGAGTTGCCTTCATAATAGCAGTTAAATACTGAAGAGGAATTGTGTGTGATACCATCTGCCTGTGGAAAATCCAGAAATTCACTCCAAAGGTGAAAATCTTAGTGGCTCTGTGCATGTGGTTGCAAACTGGCAGCCCTTGTGCTTTGGCCAGGGAGACACTGCACTAAGCCAGGTCATTCTGCAGGTGATCAAACTTGTGGTAAAAAAGAGATGACTGCTCTTTGAGCAGGTGAAGTATCCAAGTAGAAGAGGCAGAGGTCAGAGGAATAATTTAAAAATTTCCTTGCTTAGCAATATATATATTTGAAAAAAAAATCCATATATCCAAATCATCAGCCAGAGCCATAGGCCACAAGGTTAGAGTATAAACTGTCAATATTAACTGCTGCTAATGGAAATGCAGATGGCTGGAGCAATGAAGCAGAAGATGCACAGGCAAGACACAAAGGGAGTGATAGCAAAGGAAAGAAGAGGTTGGTGTAGGGTCACAGTGCTGCCCAGAATGTGCCAGGGAAACAGGATATGGAGATATTGACCTTTTTTTAGAAATTTGCACTGAGGAAAGACCAACTTTACCATTAGCTTTTTCTCATTGCTAAAACTGCCTGGTTTTGGATCCCTGTTGAGGCTAAAACAGCTGTGCAAATAACAACAATGACTCAAACAGCAGCCAAAGACCCTGTGCTGCATTCGAGCCAATCTGCAGATCTTCAGCCCTGTGTGTCCTGGTGAACAACACAAACCTGCTTTCTGAAACACCAGGGCTGCCTCATTCTGAGACAGGGCATTGGGTTTTCATGTATCATTACAGACACTGAGGGCTTGTTTGCATTTGCTGAAAGAATATTTCATTACTCTGGTTGCTTTTCTTAATGAAAACAAATATTATAAAGTGGTTAATTTATGAGGATAAATATTATTCAGCAGGTTCCTAAAGTCCCCAAGGTAAATAATACAGGCATGGTAAAGGCCAGCTCTGTTATATTAATAATTGATGTTTGGCTTCCTCCTAGCTCAACTGTGATCTATTCATCCTGCTTTGTAAAAGTGCAATTAGAGCTGAATTACAGTAATCAATAGAGCAGTAGCATTTAGCATCAGGATACATAAATAGAGGGAAATTTTGCACATAGGAAGCTTTTTGAGGTATATTGCAAAAACTGCCTTAGTTTGATGGAATCTTAAATGATCACAAAGGAGATTAAGTTATAATTGATGTAGATATTTTCAGAGGTTGTCTTTTAAACCAAAACCAACCTCTAACTATTTGATTGAAATAATTTCCCTTCCTTTTACTTCTGCTGTGTCTCCCAGCCCATTCTCTCATGATGTGACTGATGCAGCTTTCCTGTGCTTGTTCAAAGAGCTGCAGTTTGTGGGCAGGTGAGAGGAGAGGGGCATGGGATGGGAAGCAGGCTCTGCATTTGGGAGGCTGCATGGCAGATGTGGGAGGCTCTAACATGAGTCGTGGTAATGGACAGCCAGAAGAGGAACAGAGGAAAACTCCCACATGGAGGAAATACAGTGTTGGGGTAGGGGCAGGAAGGGGAGGAGGGATGAAACTACCTCCACGATTCTGTGGAAAAGTTTTGCTTAATCACCCAAATGTATAAACTATTACAGAGAGAAGAGCTGATAGTAACCAACTTTGGTGTAGAAAGGAGCCACAGAAGAGGAAAAGCCTTGGAAGTCCTGAGTTTGAGATAATGAAAATAAGGGTGTCACTGTGCTGGGAGGAGAGGCTGCCACAAGCCTGGGGCACTGCCCTGTAGAGCTTGTGTAGAAGCTCACACCAAAATCTTTGAGCATCCCTGTGACTTAGGAAGACTCTGTGCTTTCTTTGTACCCTCAGGGCTTAGGGAGGATTTGGGTATCTCAAATAAAGTCTGGATGATGTTCTCCATGCTTTCTTTTCCTTCTTCTTTTCATGCCCATGTGTTAGTCCATGTGGAACAGCCTTCCAGAGTTCAGGAAACCTTTTCTAGCTCCATTTCTTTTGTGAGGTGCCAAGCACTGCTTGCACTGGGTTTGTTTCTGTGTTTTGGGGTTCTGTTGGGTCAAATCAAAGCCTAATTCAAATTTGTAGTCATCTTCCCCCAGTATTTCATTAGCTCAAGGTTAAGGACTCTCTGGAGCTGAGTTGAGGCCTGACTTTGCTGCTGGGACTTGCCCAAATCTGGCTGCTGTCCCCACGGCTGGGGAGCAGCTGCTTGGGCAGGCACGGGGCACTGCTGTCCCTGCAGGGGAGCCCTCCTGAGCTGCAGGCTGTGCTGAGCTGGATCCAGGGCTGCTGGGAGTCACTGTGAAAGCAAATACTGGTGATTATTATTGTTAATAATCACCATTATATTCTCCTTCTCTAGAGCATTGTGGTGTTTGAGGTGAAACGAAGTGCTTTCAGTTCCTTAGGAAATGTGCAATGGCTCAATAACATATTCCCTGTTGTGACTTTTGGACTTTATGCAATGTCAATAAAGGGATAAAATGTGTTTAATTAAAAAGAGGCTGATTTTATTGAACAAATATGCCAAATAAAAACCAAAAGAGAAGCACTAACATATTGGTCTAGCTTTTCAAGCACAATTTTCAGTTTACTGTAGAAATTAACAGTTTTATTTTTAAACATCTGTTAATTTAATTTTTAAAAAATTCATTTAATGAATCTTTATTTTTCTGGTGGCAATAGCTTATTAAATGGGCACCATGAAATAGATAGGTGAAAGGTGCTATTTGAATTGATATGGAAGAAGATGCTTTCTTGGCTAGAGCTTTGCACTTTTGAACAAGGAAATTAAATAATTAAAGCTCTGCTTACTGCAATCTATATTCCTGGGAAGCATTAGCTTGTCAGTGTGTAATGCACTCTGCATGTGCATTATGTTTTAATAATGCCTCCATCTTCCTCATAAGGCATATTGTCTTCTAATGCAACCCTCTCCAATAACCTGTCCTGGCAGTTGTCATGTGATCCTGATTGCTTTTGGTGAATAAAAAAATCCTGTAATTGTTTTCCTCTCCTATTAAGCTTCAAAATCTCTGTACATAGAAATGCACCTTCATATGGTAGTATAATGTGTATTGTTTCTTGATTTTATTTTTATAAGCATAATGAAATGATCTCCCTCCACATCCTGGACTAGCATAATGCTTCTTGATTTATTGCTGTACCAATTTATGTTGGCTTATCAGAAAGGTGCTTCCAGTGCATTAGCAAACCTCTGAAGTGCTTCTGGTAATAGGAAAAAGCACCTGGGTAGCTGTAAATATAGGAAAGAAGGTTTTCAGTTTGATAAAACTTAGAGCAGGAAATGCCACTTAGGCTAAGATCACAGTGTGTTTAGCCAGGCTGTCCCACTGCCAAGCTGCTCCACAGGGCGGCTGTTTGCAGGAGAATTGAGTTTCTCTCTGGCCCTGGCCTGCTGCCCTTGGCAGTGTTTCCCAAATGTAGGCAGCAGTGCCCTCATCTTCTCACTTTGTTTACCCTGCACTGAAACAATTTGTGGTAATGTGAAGAGGTGGGAGCTGCTGGGTATTAATGCTCCCCTGCAAACTGAGAATTGGACACTCAGTTTAAAGACGTTTCCAGAGGCTGCATCAATTTGGGACTGGGAAACCTTTAAGTTTTGTAGCTTAGCTATGTAGCTCCATGTGCATCTCTCTGGGAGGAGAGGAAGCAAATCAACAAACAAGTCATTCCTCCCATAAATCTCTTCTGATTGAACCTGAGCACAGCACAGTGTGCTACAGAAGAATGAATAAACCAATGATAATAACAGAACCTGATTACACAGTGATGGGCAATAGCAGCAAATAGGCCTTATCTTGCACTGTGAAATAGAAACTCGTGGCCAAACAAATAAGTCTGGATTCCCAGAGAGAGAGTTTTCAGCAATCCATGGGCAATGACCCTCAAAATTATGTATTCAACAAAAAGATTAGTTTCAGAAGTGCAGCCTAGGCTTGTAGTGCAGCTGAGAAGATATTTGTGTTGCTCAATTGCACATGCAGCCTATCATCAAATGTTCACCCCACTGAGAGCACTGCTGGTCACAACTGGGTGCTGCTCAGGACCCAGGCACACATTAGCATTTATACTTTCTGCTCTTGCTTGGGCCATCTACTCTTCCTTCTTCCTCTTCATTCAGAGAAATCATGACTTTTTAGGAGTGAGATGAGAGTTTTAAACCACTGAAAATGGACCAAGGGCTTAACCCTTTGAGCACTTCCCTGGATCAGCTCTACTCCCACAGGTGTACTCCACTTGGAGTGCACTCTGCTTTAGTGTGTGGGGGATGCAGAAGAAACTGGGTTTGCTTTTTCATGCAGTCCCCAAAATTTGAATGTGTTTGCACATTCTTCTAGCACTGGCAAATTTTGGCAAATGATATTTGTGATGTGGCTTTGAACAACCTGATCTGGTGAAAAGCGTCCCTCTTCACAGCACAAGGGTTGGAATTAGATGATCTTTAAGGCCCTTCCAGTCCAAATCATTCTGTGGTTTTATGAAATACTTGTTTAGTATTGTAAAAGTGCAAATATATGTGTAAAAACCCAAGGTAATATAATTTGTGAGCTCCCTGTATACATTTCTTCAGCCTGAGTCAATGAAGAACTTGGGCAGCTTCTTCACTGTCAGTAAAGTTTGGGTTATGTAGAGTTGTTAGTTTATTGAGTGTTTGGATTTGGTGAGCTCTGCTACTCTTGAGTTTAGAGTCTTAAGCCTTTGCTTAAAATTAAACATGTTTTTAATTTTTTTCCAGAGAGGGAGGAATTATTATCTGCCATAATACTGTCACACAGAGAAGTGAAATAAAATGGATAGTTGAACTGCTAAAAGGCTGGTGTAGGAGAAGAATGGTGACAAATCTTGGGAGGATGATGAGAGTCTGGCTCCCTTCCTCCATGTGCTCCTGACTGGGGGGCACTGACCCTTCTGTCCCCACCTGGCATAAGAGCCTGCAGTGAGATCATGGAGAATTATGGATGCACAAGGAAGGGAAATTTTCCTAGGCCTTATAACTACTAAGAATAAATCCAGCAACCATTTTTTCCTACATTAAATTAATTTCATAAATATAATCAAGTATCACTTTATTTTCTATAGAGGCTTCACTAGAAACTTTTCAGCTACAAAGCTGTGAAATAACTAATTTTTCTAGATAAAAATATGCTTTTGGTGTGTGTATGACAGTTCAGGTTGGATGCTCCTTCTCCAGTTTGTAGAACATGCTGAAAAACTGTCCTAAATAAGATTGTTCTTCACTGGCAGCAGAAGAACTGCAATAATTGATTCTAGCTGAGTATAATTTTCTTGAAAAGATTTAAAAAAAAAAAGAAATCATTTTCAAAAATGTTTTACAACCTTATCAAAATAAAACATCAAGAGCACTAATTCCAAAATCATGCTTGCGTAAATAAGCATGAAATGTTAACATTGCAATGGATTTTGTATCCTTTAAAAGTAGCATGATATATTGCCAAGAAATAAAGTAAAATACGCATCCAACTGTATTGTTACAGCAATACTAATAATTGCTGATGGCTGTCAAAGGTACATTTTGGCTCTAAAATCTCAAGTGAAATCTTTCTCCCTGTTAGGGGCATTAGCAAGTAGTCATTGCTTATTTTATACCAACAAAGCTCATCAAAATCTCTCTCTTATTGGAGATGATGCATTAGCTGCTGCTTGGCAGTGCACACTTGTCTTTCCAAGCCCAGATTTAGGGGTGGTGGTGTTGTTCCCCCGTGCTGAAGGCTGAAGGGAGCACTGGCAGGGACAGAGGTGTGTCTGAGTGTCTCAGTGCTGCTTGCAGGTGAAACCTCACTGAAGGAAGGTCTTACAAAACCAAGGCTCAGGCCTGCTACTTTGGCTAAGTAAAAAGGGCGGTGGGAAAGGGATTCAGGTGATTTAGGGGTAGAAAAACAAGTTATAGAACCATCGTGTGTTCACATCGTGGTGGGTGGTGGTTGGTTGAATTATGTTTGTTATGATTTAAAACTCTGTAACTGAGAATGTGGGAAAGGGACTCAGGTGAATTAAGGGTAGAAAAACAAGTTATAGAACCTTTGTGTGTTCACATCGTAGTGGTTGGTTGAATTATGTTTGTTATGATTTAAAACTCTGTACCTGAGAAAGGCCTGACTGCTTAGAAAGGCCTGCTTTTTGCAGCAAAGCAGCTCTCCTTTGCACCTGCCTGGGGACCCTGTGCCACTGTGGACCCTCCCCACGTCTCAGGAGTTCTCAGCAGGGCTGGGAACGCTTCCCTGGGGCTGGGCAGCCTGCAAGGGGACAGCCTGCACCCTGACAGCCTGCACCCTGCAAGGGGACAGCCTGCAAGGGGACAGCCTGCACCCTGCAAGGGGACAGCCTGCAAGGGGACACTCAAACCAGGAGCCAAACCGCTCTCCCAGTCGCTGTATTTTGCATGGTGCAGTTTTGGAGCACAGCCTGTACACATTCACTGAAGGGAAAAAAAAGAGGGGAGTGGGCTTGTGAAATCTGGTGTAAAGCAAATTTGGCTTCAGTTCTGAGGTTTTCTGTCTCACTCTTGTGGAGCTGCATTTTTTGCTTGTTTCTCATTTGTCAAACTTATCATTATCCTTCAGGTTTTCTGTGTCAATTTGTTTAGAACTGACTTCTTCCAAAAAAGTCCCCTCTACCGTCCATGCTGTAGGAAAACACAGGATACAAAATAACTATGAAAGATAAATTTTGGTTTGATATGAACCTGCAGTTTATTAAATACATCTTATTGTGTGTACCAGTAAATACATAAATTTAAGGCTTTTGAGATGCACACAAATATATGGAGTTTAAAAATTTAAAACTATATGATAAAATTCTAGGCAAGGAGTACATATTTATCACAAAGCAATTAAATATCTTGGTTTGTTTATTCCAAAATTAACTTGGCACATTAATTTAACATGAAAAGAGTGATTTAATGAAATCCTCAGAGAATTACTATCTGCCCTTTGAATAAGTTATCTAGAATGCTATTTTATTATGCAAAGCTATGTGAAATAAATTGCATTCAAGCAGTGGTTCAGAAAGTAGCTTATCGTAACCTCATGTTCATAAAGAAATGACATAAAAGATCTGGGGATCACTGCTTTTCTTTCAAAATGGGAAAAATTAAGCAGAGACAGTCTTTAATTTGAAAAGAGCTAATTTGACATGGAGATAATTATCTTGGTACTTTGAAATGTGATTAACTCTAATTATAGCCAGAAAAAGCCCTCCAGGGAACAGTGAAAGCACAATGCGGTGTGGAAGCAGCAGTGTGACCTCACGTGTGGCATTCATGTGATGGAGCAGGTCAGGTTCTACTCAAGAGGGTAAAATCATCCTGTGAAATATGCAACCATTTCCTCTAACAGAGATTCCTACTTGCACACACATTCACCCCTCAGCACGAGAGTGACGTGGGCAATGTTTGCATTAAAGAACTTCACCACCTGTGTGGACACAAACACAAACTACAGCTGGCACATCACCTAATGTAAATCCAGGAGCTGTTTTGTCCATGGATAATCACACTGAACTTCCAGCAAGATCAGTACATTGATTCCTATAAGGGGATTGCAGGAAAGCCACCCAGCAAGCTGTTTACTGATTTTTATTTTTTTCCCAATTAATGGAAAAGACTGTTCTCCCAATTTAGTTTGGTAATTAATTTGAAACATGAGGACTAGTGGTACTAGTAATAGATAATATTGTTCTACATGGCTGGAAATAATTTTCAGAGTTTGGCTTCCTTTTAACTGAACCTAAGGAATTGCTCCTCTCACTTCTGTTTCCTGACAGTGACATCCACAATAAATCCTGTATTGTGCTGGGCTTTGGGTTTGTGTTATTTTTTAAACCTTTCCCAGTATTTGCCATGAAAGAGATTTAAACCAGGGATCATTTGCCTCAGCTGAGGTGGCAGATGCAAAAGTCCATGCAAAGAAGGGCTAACTAGCATGGACTATTTAGTACTCTCACATTGAAGGCAGTTCCTGACCACAGAGAGGAAGTCAGAAGTCTGGCCGTTGTTATCCACTTAGACAAAGCTCAGACATGTGTGGCTTTCCATTTCAGCAAATGCTTTCATACTCTTGTTTTATGGAAAACAGTAAACAGGATTATGGGTTTATAGTTAGTGTGTTATACAAAGCTCTGTATATTTTCCCAGAGGATCTGGCCATTCTAAGTTTGTTATGGAATATTGGACAATAAATGGATTATGATTTGTTTGTGTTATTGACAGTTTAGCATTCCTTTCAGATGAGCTTTTGAGCAGGCAATGGTGTGCTTTCTGTTACATTTCAGCCTATTATCTCAACATTGCCCACTGCAAATGATTTCATTCAATAATTGAATACTTTAGTTTATTTTACCAGTATGGTTTATGTTTGGTGGGGGCTGTTTTTGTTGCTGTTGTTTTGGCTAAGGCTTTCTTTGGTTTGCTTCATGTGCATAATTTATTGAATGATGTGTTTGCACATCACAATGTAGAATGTGGCTTCTAGGCCCTGAACAGCTTGGTTAGTTCTGTGCTCTGTTTAAACTGATATCATTCTTTCTGCATGTAAGGAAAATAAATGACATTTTAGAACTGTAGTTTAGTTGTTTGCATGTGGTAAAACCATGCAAAAAGCAAATGAATTAATTAGGGAGAGATTGTTGCCTGAGTTTCCTCTTCAATGTTATACAGTTTTATTGAACTGAGACACATCTCAAAACTGCTCCAGTTTATACGACTCAGCTGATCATTTCAATCATAGAATCACACAGGGATAGAATGGTTTGTGTTGGAAGGGACCTAAAAGATTGTCCAGTTCCAGCCCCTTCCATAGGCAGGGACACCTTCCACCATCCCAGGGTGCTCCAAGCTCCAAGCTCCATCCCACCTGGCCTTGGACACTTCCAGAGCTGGGGCAGCCACTGCTGCTCTGGGCACCCTGTTCTACCACCCTCACAGGGAAGAATTTCAGTACTGTTTGCCTTTTTTTTTTTCATTAACAGTTATATTTAAAAAATCCTTTCTCATTTAGTATAACTTTTATTCAAATAAATGCAAAAATCTTGTACTGTAGAAAAGTTGTTGCTGCAGTAGCTGGGAATGCAATGCATGCTGTAAAAAGTGTAAAACAAAAGGTTTTTACTTAAACACCAGAGGAAATCAGAACATTTTGGAGAGAAGAGGGACTGTCCAAATGAGCCTGGCACCTCTAGCATTAAAGCACACTAAAGAAGCTTAAGCAGCTTAAAAGCCAGCCTGGTATGCTCCTGCCTCTGGGCACAGTTCCTCTGTGCCCAGACAGAGTGCTCTTGAGAGTGCATAACGAATTTAGATTGTCACATGCTCCTACAGCAATAGCCTTTCACCTTTTATTTTCTTCCAGTCTGTGCCACTTGTACCTTCTGTCTGATCCCACTGTGATAACCTAAAGTTTCCCATTAAGACCCCACTGAAGTTTGGTAAGGACACAAATTGTCCATCCCTGTGACATTGCAGAACTGTAGGGAAATGTTTTTATCTTAATTACTGCCTAAACATCCTTAGACAAGCTGATACACAATAATCACATTTGCTGGTTTTCCTGTTTTGTATTTAATATGATATGTAAAAATTTATTGTTCCATTTATCTCATTTTTGGGGGGGGAGGTCTTATCAGAACTGTGGCCTCCTTTGGTGGCTCCTCTCCATCCTGAAATCCAGCTGCTTGTGCTCACATCAACCACCTCTAAAAATCACCCTCATAGCTGCTGTTGGGTTCACCTCCTTATGTTCCATATTATTACTACCTTCTTTTTTATATCTTTATATTTTTCCCTGTTTCTGTCACATTATTTGCAAGCACTGAGGTGGTGATGCCCCCAGAGCTGAGTGTGTTGGCAGGGCTTGAGAGCAAATGCACCAAACATACACATAAACCATGAGCACCTACAAAAAATACTGATCCCCTTAGCTGCATCCTCATAATTCATATTCTGTCTGTGAACGAGGAGGATGTTGTGTTTCCAACCTACCTGTGTTATTTATTCTCTTCAGTAGGTCTAATATTTGTAGAAATGCTCAAATAGAGATAAATCTTTTCTAATTCCTTGGGATTTTATTGTAGCAGTGTTCATCATGATGAATTCTTTCAGTATTTAAGAAAATCAATTGTCAATTAGCTTTTATGGGGGATTATATATTGTGATTAGTCATCAGTTGGGCATTATGGTGTTATTTGACAACTGTTATTAAAACATCCAGTAATTTGCTTTTATTATTTATCAAATAGCCAACACAAGTTTCAAAAAGAGTATAAGCTTTGGAATTATAATTAGAGAATGCTTATTTGGAATTTTTTTATTACACAGTGTTACTGTTCAGAATTAATTATTATGTTTGAAGAAAATTTAATATATTATTTACAAAAAACAGCTTACCTGTTTTTTTTATTTATTTCTGTAAATGCTTGAAGAATTACAACTGCATTTACAAGATTGAAATAAGTAGATAATCATTCTAAGGTAAATAAGCTTGATTAAATAATGAATAGTTTTAAAAAATAAGTTTTTTTTTCTTCAAAACAAAGGATTGGTGCCTACAAATTTGAATTACCTGATGAAGTCTTGTTTGCCCTTGATTTGGAGATTGGTGCTGCACTGCAGGATTGGTCCAAAGTTTATTTAATCATTTCTGTAAGCAACATCTATAAAACATTGACTCAATTTAGTAAAATCTGTAATGAAATGGTGTGTTATATTAGCAACAAATGTTTTTTTAAGTAAATGAGAGCATCATCTTCTTGCCAAAGAGCACAAGAAAAATGAATTGATGCAAACCCAAACAGGTTCCTGTGCTGCTCTTCCTCCTTAGCTGTTGAGTACATCCAAGACCATCCTTACCTTGCCCAAAGATATTTATTGACCACAGCATTCATTACTGAATATCCAAGTACCAATAACCTAAAATATATGCCAGTTTTAAAAGTCTATATGTAAGTTTTAAATGTTTTTGCTCATGAGGGATGTTCTCACTGGCCTTCCTCTGCCTCATTTGGAAGATGGAAAATGTCTGTTTGCTCTGGAGCAGGCTTGGCTCTAAGGGAGGCATTACAGTGGCTATTCAAACCTCTGGATGCAGCATATCATGGAATTATTGTGGCTTCTATTCAGTGGAGTATCTTTAGTGTAGGAGGTGCATGTGAAATCAGTCTGCATAAACCTTGCCTCCATAAACATTTTTACACTGAAAGCTTTTCCACAGTAATAATAATAACAGCAGCATTACTGGTAACTGCCACCCACTGCATAAAGGGTATTTTATCCAAAGAGTCCTAAATAAACCTGCAGCAATCTGATGCTTAACCATAGATATTGCAAAATGAAGGGTACATTATTGGAACTGAGAAAGACAATTTCCAGTGCCACTGAGCTCCTTGTGAGAGCTGTGTGGGGTCATGACTGGCCCACCCTGCCTACAGCATCAACCAGTAACAAATATACTGTTGGAAAGAGAAAAAGAAACATGCAAGACTAGAGCTGTCTTTCATCTGGATTTCCAGTGCCAATTACCAGCACACTTCTGCTCTGGGCTTGTCTTAATACGGAGACTGAGCAGGAAGTTTTGAGCTCAAAATCCACAGATTGACCTTTACTCCATGAACCTTCTGTTGCACTTGTATTTTTATGCCTTCCCCACATTCTGAAGTAATGATAGCATGTGGAATACACATTTCCTTTCTTCTGCTTTGCTTTTGTAGTTTGGTGATTCTTCTGCATGTTTTTTATCCCTTCTTTGTCCTTTTCCTTATTGGCAATTTGGGAAATCTAAACAGTGCATTGGGAAGACTTAAGGTAGCTGAGTGCTACCACTGAACATACTTCACCTGATACCAGAACATTCTTCTCTGCTCCCTCAAAAGTCTTTAAAAGATCAGTGTTTTGAGCTGTGTTAGGTTCCTGTGCAGTCACAGAGTTTGAAAATGCTTCCCCAGCATCTTCCCACCCACTTACTCTCCTTCTCTGTGAGGGAAGACTCATCCATTTACAATTTACAAGCTGAGAAGGGAGCTGGTGTTAAATACTGTGCTGGCAGAAGGTAAAGTCTGCTTCTAACAGATGTCTTTAGATTTCTGTCAATTACTTGTCTTGCTGCAATGTTCTCTTCTGATTTGTACTTCATGAAACAGGAGTTTAAAAGAATTTAAATTCAGGTCCAGTCACCAATCAAATGTGTTGGTGCAAGTCTGTAAGGAATCTACAGAGTTTAGAGAACCTGTACAGAGTGTCCTTACATAACCTTAACCTGTTCTAAAGTTACCCATGCTGTTCTGCCAGGAATTATATTCCAAGGATTGCCATTCCTTGCCATCAGTGTCCTTCTGCTGGGGTTGGAAATGCCATGGGGGAAAGGCCAGGACTCAGAGCTGTGTCCTGACAGAAGCTGTGTCATACCTGAATTGCCTTCCACAGCTGAAAGCAAATCTGACTTGAAACCATCTGAAGGATGTGTACAAGTGTGTGTACTTGGGGGAATGAGCTGGGTATATCAAAGATTAGTACATAACTCAAACAGAAGTAAGTTATGCTGCTCATGAAGTTTCTGTGGTTACTCTGAAGGGCATTACTGGGGAGTCAGAGATTGGAAATGAGTGAGTGATGAGCCAATATCGCTCTAAATAAAATATGAAACAAGAATAATGAAAACACTGAGCTGTATGTTCTCACAGAGTTGGAAGAGTTTATCAAAAACTACAATTAGTTGTCAAAAACATCCCTAAGCCAAGATTTTCTTGTATCATTTAGACTTAAAAGCAGTGTGTCATTCAGAATACACACTGCAGTGCAACTGGGAGGCAGCTTAGAAGATAATGGGAATAGCACTTTGAGATCCTTAGATGAGAGTTAAATGAGTGGCTAAAGATAACTTTCATCAGGGACTTCACTATTATTTAATTGTTGAAATTTATGTCAAAATAGAAAGCAAAAAAGCAAAGATAAACGTAGATGTTTCCAAAAGATGCACAGAAACAAGAATTGTTTTGCAACTAAGTCCAAAGAATATAAGATAGAGACCAAATATGTACAGTGTTTGGTTTCTGATAAAGCTAATTACAGAAGAAAGTGGAGAAAACTGGTTTTGTATTGTCCAAACAAACACATTTTAGCTTAAAAACATTCCATTAAAGCCCTCTTGGGTAGAAACAGTGAAAAAGCAACACACAAGAAGCTGCCAAAAATGTTAATAGATTATATCTCACCTGGGAGAAACATACTGCTGATAAGACTACTGATGAATGAAAGACAGCTAAAAATCACAGAATGAGGCAATTTCTGCTGCCTCTGAGCTTTGTGGAAGGTAAATGGAAGGGAAAATGACTTAAACATGATGAACATGATGGGAAGAATGCAGTCACAGATCCAAGAGATTTTTCATAGGTTGCTGAATCTTCTCTGCCCAAAGGTAGAGACTGTGCCTCTGACCATTCTGTGCTCAGTGGGGCTTTGGAAATTGGGAAATTCTAATTCATTACTGTTCATGGGGCATTTATTTTGCCTCTAAAGATTGAAGCGTCACAGCACTGTTCAGTTTAGTATTTAAATGAGGCATATTTAGTCTACCATTGCACCTGTAGGATGTTTTGCCTCCTCCTGTGTGCTGTGCTTCGATTGCAGCAGCTTCATTTCATGCCGACTTGAGATATCTTTGAAGATATTTATGCTTCCTTTGTAGAAAAAATGCTGGATTAATTAAGACAAACACTATTTCTAGGCTGGTGGGCTCTGGACATCAGGGCTGCCTAATCCATCACCACAAGCTAGACCATGATTTTGTTGCAGATCTTCCAGGTTTTTCTTTACCCACCCAACTGCTCCGTGCCTGGGTGTTTCCCTGGGGTTGTGAGTGCAGCTGGCGTGAAGGGCTCAGGGTGTGACTGCTCACAGTGCAGAGCCTGTGGAGCCCCTCCTGTCTGGGAGAAGCTGATGGATGTGATGCCTGCTGGCATAACTAGAAGTGTGTTTGCCTGGGAAATGAAATGAAGGAAAAGGCAGAGAGGAGAAAAATCTGGAAGACAAATAGTGGTGGAAATGCCAACCTTTACTGACCTCAGTAAAACTGCCTAGAGATGACAAGAAATTCAGGGTGGAAAAGTTGATGATTTATAGACTGCTTGTAAGAATGGCTCATATCTAGTGCTATGAATTCGAAGTAAGGACACATTATCTGTCAAAATACAAAGCTGTCCTCAAAAACAAATGTTTCTGAAAAATGATTGGCACAAGGCGAGGAGAGAAAAATGATCATGAACAATTCTTCTGGAGTGTCACTGTGATTAGGCCCAAAAATTATTGGATGAATTCCAGCCTTCCAAAAGCTGATATAGAAAATAGCCTTGTAAATATTAAATGATAAATTTTGAACAGCCTGACATATACTTACTTGCATGTACAATAAACATACAGGTAAGTTTTTTCTTTTCTGTTACCATAATACAAGAATTTCTCTATCAGATACACAATGTCAGATATGCCTTGGGAGAAAATACCAATGCTTTGTTTAGTTGGAAAAAACACAAATGTTTTGCAGCAGTTATTTATCTTCCCAGTCTGTATCAAGTACAGTGGCTAGGAAAGAGATCTTTTTATTTTGTACTGTAATCTGAAGCAGAGGTATTAAAAGAACTGAAAACTAGAATAAATAGTGGCTTCTGCTTGTGGAAACATTATAGTCCAAGTAAAGCCATTTAAATCCAAGCATATTACAAGTGTGAAAAGAAAAACATATACCTATATATGCAGTCTTTATTCAGGCAGTCAAAACTGATGTTATTATAGAGAAAGAATTCCTGCTAGGTCAGAAGTTTCATGCCACTCTAGGTACTCCAGTGGGAAGTGTCAGCCACATCTTGTTGTGTGTGCTAAATTCTATTGCACAATATCTCAGTGTACTTTGGACCTTTGGGTATCTATAACCCCAGGCAAACTGCTGGGAAAGCCTCTGCAGCTCCTGATATTTTACTGCTTAATTCAAAACTGCAGTTCAGTTGGATCTGAAAATAGTGGGGAGGCCCAGCTGGAGCCTGGCACAACTGAGAGGCTGTTGTGTAGAGGTGACATCCTTCCAGGGGACAGTTCAGGCTGACACCTGAAATGCTGTCACTCTTGTTGCAAGCCAGATGGAGACCTCCAGTTTTGGGTTGGTTTGTTTTCAGATAGCAATGTGACCTAAATGGTGCTGCAGTCAGTCACCAGCTCTGTGTGAGTTATGCACAAGTATGGTTACAAAATCATCCTCCTCCTGGTCCCCACACAGACTGACAAAAAGCCCTGCTGCTGTTAACCTGTGAAATAAAACTTTCCTCTTTGCTTCTTGCTATTTCGTTAACTTCTACAAAGGTGGGCAAGGAAGGCAAATTTCTGTGCATGCCACATCTACCTTCTCATTATATGTATTCAAACAGTTTAAGTATTGTTTTATTGTATTATTAGGTTTTATTATTGTATTTTTAAATTTTATTATTATGTTTTTTAAGTACTCCTTTTAACCATTAAATCCCCGTACATATAAAATTTCCTGGACCTGCTAGGAAATGATGCATTTCTCAGAAGCACTTTTCATCATCTTAGGGCTGTGCAAACCAAGAGAGTTTTTCAAGAAGCTGGCACTTTTTGTTTGTGATGGGAGCGAGGGGCTGGCATTATCTTAGAGGTCTTTTCCAACCTTACTGATTCTGTGTATTGCAGTTACTGTAGACTATATGATGACTGAGGAGTATTTGGGGTTCTCTTACTGTGTTATGTGTTGGAGTGAACCAGCTCAGTCCAACACCACCATTAGACTGCTTGCAGAAAGCAATGCACAGAACTTGCATGTTGGTGATTTTTACTGTGAGTTAAATTTTTGCTAAAGGTGATTTTTACTGTAGAACTTATACTAAAGGTAACTCAAACACAGGCTTGTGCTAAGTCCAGAAGCAAGACCCTTTCATTTGTACTGTTTGCCTCCTGATCCACCTCTGCCTCTGAGTGTGACTGCTGCTTGCTGTGGGAGAAGAAGTCATTGTACAGCTGCCAATTCTTTGACTGACAAAAGACATGAGCCATCAGTACTCTGCTGTTAGAAGTGGAAGTTGTCTTCTCTTGCTAATTCTGTTACTTATAGGCAGAAAGACACTCTCTTCCTGTCTCATGTTCCAAGCCCCTGTAGAAGTTGGGTAAAACCAACAAACATATGCATTTCAATTGTGCTTTAATTCCAGATTTGCTCGTTAAATTTCTAATGTCATAGGGGGAAAAAGTGCATTTAGCAAACAATGTGGTACATTACATTTTGATTATGCATTACTAGAACAAGGCAGTGTCATAATTTATGTCTTGAGGTTATTAAAATGTTATAATGCTAAATAGTTAACGAAGAAAATCTATCACAGCTGTGACACAAAGGGATTGCCAGTAGTGCTAGGACAATAAATTCCAGCAGTTCTGTGTCTCTTTGAGCAAACCAAGTTATCATGTGTTTGTTCTCTTGGTGCTGCAGCATGTTAAACAATACAAGGACAACTCTAATGAGTCAGAGAAAAGCACAAATAGCTCAGTGCCCTACCTCTGACTGAGGCTATAAACTGACACTTTTTAAAAAAGGATTCAGCACAATGCATGCATTCAGTGATAGTTCCCTCAAATGTTTCTCTCTTGCAGCTTTCTGTCAAGGGGAATGTTCTGTAATCAGTAATTTATGTCCTCCATTAATTTGTCCAGTCCCTCAGCTTCCTCTATTCCTGAATCAAGAATTCCATCAATTTTAATATTATAATTTATCTCCACAGATTTTAATCTTCAAAGTTATTTTAACATTTGATGCATTGACAATGTTATAAACCATTCATTCTTGTTTTCATGCATCCTTTTCTGCAGACCTGCTCCCTAGCTATTGGTTTCTATCACAGCTCATGCTGGCTTTGTAGGGCACTACTTGTCCAGGTTGCTTTTAATTCTCATCCTTTTTACATCAAAGCTCCCAGCTGTACCAAGTTCACCACCACATCCAGCTTTCCAGAGCTCGTTCTCTGCCAGCTGATGAACAAACAGTGGGCAGTGCTGGACTCCCAGGTTCTCAGTGAGCTCCTCTCAGCAGGACTCCCTGCTCCAACAGGGCATTGATGGTGGTTATCCACCAGCACTGCTTTGGGAACAGCAGCTCTCTGCAAGTCCAATTTACACCAGGCTCCTTAATAGACATGAGAATGTTTTGTGAGATGGTGTGAAAATCTTATTTAAAACTGTGGTAGCTACTGCTAACATCCCCGTTTCCAAGGCCTGCTATCCTGCTATAGCAACAAATGTGATTGCATTGACTTGATTTGCTCCTGATAAATCCATGGAGGCTATTACTTATCACCTTCTAGTATTCTAGCTGCTTACAAACAGGATTACAGCATTATGTATTTTAATAGGGACAAAATATAAATGAAGGCTTTAAAAAATTGAAACATCATTAATTTTGAAAATTTAATATTAATACAGCAGTTTACCTAAGGGCCTATGTTATGTGTCACAACTTCTGTCCTTTTACACTTCCTACACAAATCTTCTGGACACAGTGAGCCTTGCTGAAGTGCTCAGGGTCCCCTTTTCCTCCTCTCATTGCAAACACTACCAGCAAATGATGGCAGTACCTCCAGTGGGTGTGGGAATGAGCAAGCTGCTCCTGGCTGTGCCCCTGCTCCCAACCCTGGACTGAGGAGCACCTCAAGGCCCTGTATTAGCTGGGGATGGAGATGGAACGGCTCCAAACCCACGTTTCTCTTGAAGACATTCACCCAAAGTTTATCAGTTTTGGCTGACTTCTCAGTTACTGCTGTTTTGCTAACTTGCTAGATATGTGGAAAATAAAAAAATCTCCCTTTAAAACACAAACACCTAAGGCTGGGTATTGTTAAACAGAGCTGCTGGTTGACATCTCCCAGTTATTGACCCCATTTCTCATGCCATGGCCCCTCTAGAAGCTGCCAGACTCTGGCCATCTCTGGGGACGCCTCTGAGTCAGAGGCAGAACTGGAGTTAATGGAATGCTGCACTACAGCCCCAAGTGTCCACTGAACCCACCCACCCACCCTGGGCTCCTTGGCAGTCTAGGGCTCCTCTGGGTGGGCTTTTTGGGATCCAAGTCACAATCTGGGTCTTTATGCAGGATTGGCTTTAACTTCACCTGCCTGAACCTTTCTTTCCTTGTCCCTCTGCTTCAGCTACAGGAGCTTTGTGCTGTCTGGATCTATTTGAGAGGGAGAAAGCAATCTTGTCTTTTCTTTCATATGGCACAAAGAAAAATATACTTTAGAATTAATATCTGCATGCACAAAGGATGTGAGTTGTTTACCAGGCTGCACACACGGTTTTCAATTTTTACTGACTGCAACTTGCACAGATTGTGACAGTCCCTGAAATGAGTGACACCTCTATTGTGTAAGTGGTGTCAGACAGAACTCTCCCTCACTATACCCACAGAACAGTATTATGTCAGACCACATTGTAGTCTCTGGTTAATACTGTTTAATTGTAGTAATCTGTGGTTTTTACTAGTTTATTGTGAATAAGCTTTTATTATTTGCATTTTGAAAATTCTCTCACTTTTCTGTAGTTTCTGAGGATTTTAGTTTCTATTCTGCAACTGAGGGAGCACATCAGTGAACTACAGGACAGAAGTACTTTCAGATTAGTGGTAAAGAATGGGAAGGAAACATAAAAGTATGGGATAATTGGTGTCTTTTTGCTTTGTCCTACAAACAGCAGATCTTGTTTCTCCTGCATGCAGTGAAACACCAGCTTTTTGCTGTATTGGCAGGATCAATGCTGGCTAAAACATCTCTGTGGATTTGTAGCTCAATGCCCTGAATCAGCAGCCCTTCAGGAGGGCTCTGTGCTCTGGGTCTGCTGTAGCATCTCCTTGGCTGGACACACTAGAAATGTGCACACAAAGAAATACACTTTATTGTAAGTCAGGAACAAGTGCTCACTCCAAGTTTTTATTGAAATTGAACACAGTATTCAAGCATAGTTCTGGTTGAGAATCTAGACAGCTAATTTCTGGTTTTACAGTATGTCTCAGTGAACCCTTCTGGCGTGCATTCCCAGGAACATGGAAGTGAGCAGGCACCTCATCTCTCAGCCAACCACCACCGTGTCATCCCCAATGAACTGGTAAGTTGGGACCTCGAGGTTTAAGGGAGCAGGGCCTTTCCTGATCCTGCCAGAGGCGTCATAGTGGGAGCCGTGGCAGGGGCAGTAGTAGCCGCCGAAATCCCCGGAGTTGGCGATGGGGACGCAGCCCAGGTGAGTGCACACACCCACCAGGATCACCCACTCGGGCTTCTTCACTCTGTCTAGGTCGTGCTGCGGATCCCTCAGCTGGGACAGATCGACGCCAGCCTCCTGACTGATCTCTGCCTGGGTTCTGTGACGCACAAAAAGGGGCTTCCCTCTCCACTTGAAAGCCATGTTCTTGCCTTCTGGAATGTCAGACAGCTTGATCTCGATCTTTGACAAGGCCAGCACGTCAGCAGAGGCACTCAGGCTGGAAATGAACTGGGTGACGACATTCTTGGCAACGTAGGCGGTTGCTACACCTGTGGCTGCAGTCATCAGGTAGGAGAAGCCCTTCCTGGAATCGCTGCTGCCCTGGGAGGAGGCGTTGGCATCCTGCACCTCCTGGCGCCGGTAGGCCGAGAAGTCGGGGACCGCCACATCGTTGTGGACACAGCGCGCGCCGGCGGGGGCTGCAGGAGAAGGACAGCAGGTGACACCCCTTGCAGGTAAAACACACTGTCACGCGTTTGGAATGATGCGTTCTTAGCGGCATTTTGGGAATAATGGGTAAAAGCTATTCCATAGTCTGCGTAGGGGGCCATTAGTTAAGTGTTTTCGTTTTAAGTTGTATGAAAATGGTTTTCAGAGGGAATTCACCAACAGGTGACCTGTGAAACTGGTTTCCCTATTCTTTGAAAAAGAAACATGATCAGGGTGCAGAAAATCTCTGAGAAGTTCTGGGCTTCTGGGGAAAAAAAGTGAACTGTTTTTTTCAGTAAATTTCAAGAAAAAACTCCAGAGGGATACCACGACTAGCTCAGAAAAGACAGACCTGTTTTCCATTCAAAAGTTTCCTTGTAAAGAGCTGCTAAGAAGAAACCTGAGGTAGTGAAGTTTGCACATCTGCAGTGTAACACTTTTGTGTGGTTTTTTTTTTTTTGTCTGAAGTAACTTCTATGCCTGCAATAATATTGTGTGGTTCAGCATTTTTAAAATTAAAAATATCAGGCATCCTCTTGAATATTAAAATGTCCTAGCTAAAAACCACAGTAAATAATTTTAAACCTCCAGACCCCAGGCTCACTTTTTAAAAGATTTAGGGATAAAGCTACAACTATCCAATTTCAAGTGGGATTTCCCCATCAAACCTGTGTGCTCAAGTAACAGGATATGAGGGATAACTAAAAGGCCTCCCATGAGTTTCTCCAGCAAAAGAAAGCTGCTTCCTCCACTGAAAATCTATAAGCTAAAGGAAAGAACATGGCAAGGACAGAACACATTACTTGCCAAAGTACAACCTGTTACTTGAAAAGTATTATTTACTCCTTATATTTTCTAGCACAAAGTTGGCCCAGAGTTAACAGATGTCTCAAAGTACTTAAGGCCTCAGGGATTTATATGCAGTACAATGAAGATAGTAACTACATTTATTTACAAGTAACTCAGCAATGAGAAGGTAATTGCTGTAGGATTTTAACTACAAAGAAATTAAATTGAAAATCCAAATTCTAGATAGTGCTCCATACTAAGTTATTTCAGTGTAAGACTTAAAGCATTTAGTAACATGTAATATGACTAACTTCTAAAAAAATTGCTATAGTCAGTGAAAGGCATGTTTGACATTAGTTGAAATGTAGAGCAGAGCTGAATGTCAGCTATGTCAGTTCCAGACTTGTAAAATTGTCACCTGAACAAACCCTTTACAGCTGAGGGTCAGGTGAAGTACACAGCTCCAAGTGCTCCGGAGCATCTTCAGCAGGGCACTGCCCTCCCAAATTAAATGTGTGCCCTCTGCAGAGCTGGCACAGCTCGGGGACAGCCACAGCCCCGGGCCACAGGTCGGGCTCTGGGGTGACCTCGGGGCCGCTCCCTGGCCGATGCTTTCCCGACCTGGCTAAAACACTCGGTGTGCACTCGCTGCACGCCTCTGTTCTGTGCCCGCAGTTAAAGCCCTTCCCCAGGGACAGAGTTTAGCTGCGTTTCCCCGGCGGTAAAACAGAAACCACCGGAGCTGTTCCCCCAGCGGCCTGGACACAATGCCGTGCTGGGCTGGCCCTGCCCGGGCAGAGCACACGCTGTGTCCGCATTCCGGGACTCACGCAAAGGGAGCCGCATCCAGCTGCCCTTGAGCCAGCTCCGTAGCTGGAAATGCGGGCCAGTCACAGCGGTGACAACACAGCCAAACACTCAGAACCCCGACCGGCCCGAGCCCCGCAGCCCCCGGCTGCTCTCCTCCTTTTCCCGGCCCTGCTCCCCCGCCCGCCGGGGCTGCCCTGAGGGGAGCGCGCGCCATGGAGGGCTTGGGCTCCTTTGCCTTGCCTCGTTCCTGTCTTTTCTTAATTTTTTTTCCCCCTTTTACCCACCTTTTATCCTTTCCCTTCCGCTCCTGCTCTCCGAGGTGCAGCTCTCCCTCGGGCTGTTCCCTGTGGCCCTGGGGAAGGGCGGGCCGTGTGCTGCGGGCCTGTCCCGCGGTCCCTGCTAGCCAGGCTCACTCAGAGCGGGGCGTTTCTTGTCTTTTTTGTGTGTGTGTATATGTATGTGTCCTTGGTAGTCCTGGAGCAGTTTCAAGTTGAGGAAAAAACTAGGTTCTTTTAGCTTGTCATAAATTGGTTTGGGGATAGATTTTACTTACAGTTTGACAAGGCAAAGCGTGTTTGACAACTGAATCCACTCCAGGGGCTGTTCTGGGGTGGGGGTTAATTGCCGGGGGACAGTAAATATATCACATAAATACATTGTATATGTGTATATATGTATCACTCTGGGTTAAAGGAGAGAACCACTCTACCACTAATGAAATAAATACCTGTTGAGTTTTTTGGAGGTTTGTTTTAGTTTTGGCTTTTTTTTTGCCTTAAATTACTTTATAATAGCAGTCTTACAGTTGACTTGTTGCAGCTTGCAATGGTAAGATTTGGTTTGGTGCAGGTGAATGCTGGTGGATGCATACCTGCCCCAGCCAACCCTTTTAACCAGTTCAAGCTCCTGGAAGTTCCCCAAAATGCAGGATAAACTTGACACAGAGATGTGTCTGAAGACATTTAGGCTGAACCATCCTCTAGAAATCCAACAACAATTTCCCAGCTCCCCAGCCCAGTCCATTCATGCAAGGCTGTGAAGCTGTAGTGGTTCATACTGGCTCTATGAAGAACTGTTCTTTTGAAATTCAGATCTTGCTAATGATATTGCTACTAAATTATTTTATGATTGTGCATAAAAGCCTCCCCCATCTTTGTGGAGTGGTAGTTTAAGGACTGGCCTTATTAAAATTTATTTAAGGGGTTGACCTTTTCATTTTCTTTTTAACTGTTAACTGTACTGAAATATGGTAGCTCTAATTAAGTGGGATGGATCACTCCAGTCCCAGTACTATTGATCTATAATTTATTTCTTTCCCAGCACGTTTGTGACATCTAAGCCTCAGTAGATAACGATTTACCCAACCCAGTTCACTGTACTGTTGGTAACTGTAGTCACTGGTGGTGCACTAATTAAAGGACACCATAATAATATTGTGGGGCAAAGGTAATTTGTAGAAACTCTGGGGGCTAACACTCAATATATGGGTGGGAATAAACAGAATTCAGGTTGAGAGGGCAAAAAACTGGGAAGGCTGTTTTAACAGCACAACTTTTATAATCACCATTTAGGAGGAAAAGAGCTGCAGAAACATGGTATTTTCAATTACCTAACAGATTATAGAATTACTGTAGAATCAGAATGTGCTGAATTGGAAGGGACCCTCAGGACCATTGAGCCCAGCTCCTGGCCCTGCTCAGGACACCCCAGGGTGCCACTGTTGTGCACACACGGGCTCAGCCAGGCTTGGAGCTGTGCCCCAGCCTCCTCCAGTGCCAGCCTCCCTTGGGCTGCCCAGCTTCTGCTGCTCTCCAGCCTAAACCTCCCCTGGGTCATTCCCTCAGGTCCTGTCACTGGTCACGGGCGTGGCAAGAGCTGGTCCTGCCCTTCTGCTTCTCCCTGTGAGACCACACCGAGCTCCCAAAGAGACCTGGTCCCAGCTGAGCCAGTGCTGCTACAGCTGAGGGAGACATTTTGTGGCTCACCATGAAAGTGAGCACTTTGGCTAATATTTATAGAAGGATTTGTTAACAGGCGTGGGGTTTGGGGGGTTTTTTGTTGGTTTTTGGTGGAGTTTTTCTAAGGATTCTGAGTTTTGGCAAAATGATGCCAGTTTGAATTTGCTAACCTGGTTTGGCAGATATGGCCTCATCCCAAACAATGTATTATTCTGACTGGGGGGGCTGTTCTCAGAGTTGTTTGGCAAAATGTGCCTGCTACTTGTGGAGCTTTTTGACAAAATGAGGTACTGTGATGGAACAGTAGTACTAGGACAAGGAGAAATGGCTATAAATTGCAAGAGGGGAAATATAGGTTAGATACCAGGAAGAAATTCCCTATTGTGAGAGTGGTGAGACACCAAAACAGGTTCAGGGAAGCTGTGGATGCCTCAAGCCTTGAAATGTCCAAGGTTGGAAGGAGCTTGGAGCAACCTGCTCTAGTGGGAGGTGTCCCTGACCATGGCAGATGGGACAAGATGATCTTTAAGGTCCTTTCCAGCTCCTTAACATTCATTCTATGATTATTTGGGAAAGAATGGTTGTAAATTTTTTAAAGACTTAAATCTTTTCAAATTCCAGTGTGGTTAGAACACAAGTAAAACATTAAAATATTACAGCAAAAAGGAACTACAGCTATCAGAGTTCAAAAAAAAGAATAATTTTAAAATGACTAAGCAAATTCTGGTGTGTAGGTGTTTCTTTGAGAACTGTTGTTCAGCTTGCATTGCTGAGCATCAATACTGAGCATTTGCCAGCCAAACATGAAAGTAAAATGCCAGCATGTCATTGTGTAAACCATCCAAACAGATCTCTGTGATTGTTTTTGTGCATTCATACAAGCATTAGCCTCATGTAAATTTATGCTGCTTAATGTTCCTGTCCTCCTAAAGTTAAAAGTTCATTTGCATCAATACAAAAGCTATAAGATGTCAGGGCTGCAGCATTATGAAGTAGATGAAAAGTATTGTAATGCTTTTGGGTATGTGCAGTGCCTTTCTCCATGTAAAATTCATTCTCGTGTTTGTTTTCCTTTGAGATAAACTGCAGAACTTGGATGGCTTTTTTTTGCTAAAATCTTGGTCACCCCAGGCAAGTTGATCTCACCAGAAAGTTATCTTTGAGTTCTTTTCCATCTTACATCATTTTTATGCCCTGAAAACTCAGTGCTACTAAACTTGAGACTTCAGGGTTTACATTTACTTCTTGGATTTGAATTGTTGATTTTTTTTTCTCCCTGAATAAGCTTGTTCAGAAATAGAAAAACCAAGACAAGCAAAGCACCAAACTTCACCTGTGAGGTGTTGTTAGTACAGCATTATTCATCAACTGCTTAGAGAAGTGCACCCTACTCTGAGAGCAGCTCCAAATGTCTGCAGTGGTTCCTTTGCAGAATTAATGTCCATTACAGTGATTTTGGTCTCGTGGCGTGGCACTGGGGAGGCTGTCTTATAAATTTGAAGATAGATTTGTGTATGCAATACAGTTTGTTTAAGGTTAAAATTATGGAGACCATTTAATAGTTGCACTTTCTTTGAATGTTCTTTGAAGTTGATCTATCACTTTGAAAAGTCACAGGGTGTGATCTAAGGGAGTATATATGAAATGTGAGGAATGAAAATGGACAGTAAAAATGAGGAAAAAAAATAGGAATATTTGATTGGTCAAACATTTCTCTCCTGCTACTCAAATTAGTTGAAATAACGACACATCAGTGCTACAGTCTAATCTAAATTCAGGTCTTTTTCAGTCAAGGAAGAACTAAGTTCAGGTATCATGAGGGAAGAAGAGATGTGCTGTCAGCTTTTTACTACTCTTTCTGTTAGTGCAGGGGTGATCAGCAGGTGTTCACAGCCTCAGCAGCCATCTTATTTATTCTGGATTTGTCAGCTTTTTACTACTCTTTCCATTAATGCAGGGTGATCAGCAGGTGTTCACAGCCTCAGCAGCCATCTTATTTATTCTGGATCTCTTACAGCCCTGCTCAGTAAGGCCAAGATAAATTCCTGGAGCAGAAGGGCATGGAATATCTCTTTCTGACATACTTGCACACAACATTTTGTGTATAAAATACTCAAATAAGAGATGCATACAAATAAAGTATATTTCTCTACTCTGCACAAAAAAAAAAAAATCTCAAAGCAAGAACATGAAGCATTCCATTGGGCAGAAAGAATGAGATTTTCTGAGTCAGTTGTAGAGAGGAAAGAACAACAACAACAACAACAAAAACCAAGGAAATTAAATTAAAAAGACCAAGCCTAAGATCTAAGATTACATCCAAGATTTACATAATTGTGGGGTGGACAAAAAGAGTGGTATGTATGTGAAATTGATAAGAGCTGCTCACACAAATGAGAAATGGCACCAAAAGGTGTCTGACCAAGCAGAATCCAAAGGCTAGATGAGAACTGCCTGGGGCAGCATCAAAGGCTGCTCAGCAAGGCAGCAGCTAAAGCCTAAATGAAGTTGCCTGGAGCATCATCAAAATGTCAGTTTGAGGGAGAATATTTTCTCCCTTCCTCTTGTTTTCTCTCTTACATTTCATGAAAAATCCCTGACATTTCTTGAAGGGCATGTGTTTGACTCCTATCTGGCTTCCATTATTTTATGTTATTTGCTTTTTATGGCACCTGAAGATGGAAGCAAAACTTTTCAGCTTCATGGCCATCTTTGACTAAAATCTGAAAGGCTGAACAAAGGAGGATCCTGGCTTCTTTTGCTTTGCTTATGTATTTCTTGCAGTTAATGCATTTGAAGAACTCCATGTTGTATCTGATGCCCAGCTGACAATGTTTGTGGGGCTGGGAATAAGAAATTCTCCCCTGAGCTGTGCATAGGAAGGGATGAGGAGGTAGTGCCACTTCCCAGTGTGCTGAATGTCACTGCCTGCCTTTGGCTGGTGAAACCCCAGGTGTGGTTTAAAGCTTTAGCAGTACGTGCTGTAACAACTCACTCTTCTGAGATTGATAGCAAATCTCTTACGGTTGCACAGTTAAGCACAAAGCTTACAGAAATAGATTTTTAACGTTTTTTAAAAAAACATTTATAATGTTTCAGACGACCATAAATTATTGGCTTTTCAGAATAACCATCCTCCTAGGACTACAAAGCAGAAGCAGGGAGGGGAATAGTAGCACCTGAGGTAAGCTTGCTGCTTGATGCAGGGCCAAAAAATCTCACCTGCTACTGTGTGTGTAGATATGCCACTGTGAAACCTCAGTGAAGTGGCAGAATAAGGAGGGCAGCACTTAAGAAGTGACAAAGGAAATCACTTTGTCTCAGTTTTATGGTGTACAGTACAAATCTTGACCATTGTTATGCTCTCCTGTAAGCTTTTCTCTGATGCAAGGTTGCTGAACCTTGGCTTCAAGCTGCCTTTAAACCAGCCTAAAGCAGATAATGGCAAAGGAAGAGCTTTTTTGTAATGCTTGGAGCTGTTGGCAATCCAGAGCCACGCCATTAAGAGCTAATGCAATGAAAGTGTCCCCATGTCACAACTTTCTCGCTGTCCTGCCCCTCACAACTGCTGTGCAGAGGCTTTGCTGTAGCCCTTTCCCATCTGGATGGTAGGAGCTGCTTCTCCAGGAGCCCGTGAAGTGCTGCACTGTGCATTCCTGCATTGCCCTGAGCTGCATTGCTGCAGGTCTGTGCTGCTGCAGGGGACAGCAGCACTTCAAAACCCCCTGCTGACAGCAAGGACTGGCCCTGCTGTCACACTGCAGAGCCCTGATGTGCTGGGTGTAACCTGTGCCTGCACTGAGCTAGCTGCCCACTGTCACAGCACCTAAATCACCTTAGGGCTGTTTTAAACACCTGCTTGTGGAAACTTGCCTATAATGCAAAAGATTTTTTTTAATCATCTGGGATTTTTGTGTGTGTGTGTGGTACCTTAATTTTGTCCTTTATATATAGAAAGAATAAATAAAAGCCTTTTCCTCTCTTTTTGTGCTTAGTTATGAGAATAATTATGCTACTGAGACTGCTCCTAATGGCTCCCAGTGGAGTTAGTCCAAGTTTTTAGATTGGTTATATTTCATATTTTCATACTTTTAGTGACCCTTGGTGCAAGAAGTAGACATATACTAATGAAATCTGCTGAGGCAAACTTACAAAGCATTTTTTACTGAGAGAAAAATCAGAATAAAATATGGAAAGACTTGGAAAACTTTTAAAGTTAGGATGAAACTGAGTGTTATGAAATACAAGAACATTTAAAGATTCACACCAAATGTTTTTACCATAAATTACAGATTTTTCATCAGAAGTGACAAGAGAAGAAGGAAGATCTAGATATGTGGGAGGTGGTCAAAGTATAATGGTGCACTGTGTGTGTTAAATAGGTAGGGGGATACTGGGATTTTCACTTTGAGATTTTCAGCAGATACAGGAAATAGTAATTTTGTCATACAAAGCCCCTACCCACATAAATGGAAAGTTCTTCCTGAGTGAAGTGAATCTGTAAATGTTTTTCTCAATTTGCCCAACTATCTTTTCCAAACAGTTCAGAAAGTGTCTCTCTGTGGGTCAGTCTCAGGGATGTCAGATGATAATCTTGGTTGTTGCAAATTGCTGTGGAATGCTTGTTCAGTTAAATGAACAACTAATCTGAACTGAGCAGTGCAGTTGAGAGAAAATACACTGATTTCAGTGCTTGAAACACATATCCCTGTGTATTTAGCAAAGGAAGTCAATGGGATTAAAAATGCAGATTATGCTTCAAAGCTCATTCAGAGGAAATAGCTAATTGCAGTGGGTTTGTACTTTTCTTGAGCTAGGTATGTGGATTAGTTTTATGATGTTGATGTGGAGTTGTCTGAGAAGAAAGATGCAAAAAGGGTGATTTTTGCAGTGCTTATGTGAATGCATGTATATAATTTTGTCCCCTGCATTGCTGTCAGTGGTAACTCTGTGTGTCTTATTAAGCTATAAATTATTATCATTGAATAATAATTATATTAGCTAGAATAAGAAGACCTGGTACTCCCTTTCAATTCATTAGTCCTTTTTTTTTTTCTTTATTTTTTCACTTTAATTATTGCAGTAAGGCTGGACAGTGGCAAAGTGTGTCATGGCATTGTGGTGAAGATGCATTGTATGAAGTGAAGGAATTTGAATTTTTCACTTGTTTACTGAAGTCTGAAAAGACAGAAGAAAATACATTATAAAAGGGCCTAGTTTCCAGTGTCCTTCTCTAATACTGTGTCATGTTTAAAAGAAATATATTGCTGCCTGTCCTTAAAATTAAGAGCATAAAGAGGTGCCAGAAGATCAGGTGAACATTGGCAGGCAGGTTACAGCCCAGAGTGGAAGCAGTGTGAGCTCAGAGCTCTCAGTTCCACTAATCCCAGGCAGATTGGTTCCTTTGCCATCATTAGCTTGAGTGGGGCACATACAAAATCTTTACAAACATAACACAACCTTCTTTACTATCAAGAATAGCATGAAAAGAATGCCATGAGCGTAGTGTAGCAGGGCGAGCAAGAAGTTATTTGTTATCTAAATTTAAAATACATAATATGTCTGAGCTCAGAAGTTGTCTTGTGTTCTGTCTCAGCTCACTTAATCTGTTGCCAGACTCAGCAAAGAAAACTTGGGTTTCTAAGATACTGCTTTGTATTTTCAGAATTTCACTCTAGGGACACTATAAAGCAGAAGAGCTTTTAGAAGCGTGAAGGGGGTGATTCTGTTGGGTTCTTTAACACAACAACATAAGCTTCACTGAAATATCTTCCTCAGGTTTGTCTGTGCAGGAAAATTGACCTCAGTGCCACACTGGAATGCACCCCCAAAGTAAGGTACAGCTCCCAGTGGTCACTTAGGGTGGATTTGTCAGCCACACTGGGGACAGTTCTGACACTCATTGTGCTGCCACAGGTTGACTTCTGTCCACAAGGTCATATCCATGAGATAAGAGCTCCGTGAGAGAAGAGGAAGTCAGTTCAGCTCGCAGAGCAGACTCATTTGATAATAAAAGCCACTTTAGCCTGGGGTAATGAATAAATTAGTTATTTAAAAAACAAGACTGCTGGCACAAAGTCAGCGTTGGTTCATAAAGCAATGAGGGCCCATGAGTGACATTTTCTGAGGAAGTTATGAAGCAAACAGTTAAAACAGGCAGAAAATGAGTCTGAGTGGAACAGAAGGGATGCTGAGGAACTGGAATAAAACCATGGATCCCGTAGAACATACTAACCAGGTTTCTTAGGAAAATGCTTATGGCACCAAAGTGACTGAAATGAAAATAAAGCAATGTATTCTGATTACACTGTTAAAATCAGTAAAATCACCCTGATTCCATAACAGCCTTCTCCTTCATTCAAAGAAACAAACCCCCATTACTTCGTTTTTAAAAGTGTAGTAAAGCAGGAAATAATGGACAGGGGAGAACTTCCAGATCTTAGAATTTCCGGGGTGTGATCTGAAGCAGATCTTGGGGAAATGGAAGTGATGAGAACATGTTTGTGCTCAGCAGCATATCCCAGGATTAAAAGTGGCTGCATTTCCAGGGTTGATGTTGTTCTTCAAAGTGAAAGATGATTATTGAGAAAAGTTTCTGTGTGGTTTGTGGACTCTTTTCTTGGGTGGCTGATGCAAGGCATTTTTTATTTGTTACAATAACTTTTATTTATTTGTAGAAACAGATGAACTGTCTCTATACTGAATTTATTCTGTGGCAGAAGCTCTAGCAGAGTGTAGTAGTTACACTATCATGTCCAAATTTACTTTCCCAAACAGAGAATGAATAGACAAAAATAATGCTAGAGTTCAAAGCTATTTTTGCACTTTATATAAAACATAGGGAATACTGGATCACCGATTCACACTTTCAAGGCAGTTCTGGACTGGCTTTTTTTCAATGCTCTGCTTCATGGCAGAACAGGTTATAAATCATTTTATGGATGTTTATGGGCTCTCCCCTGTGCTCCATGTAATAAATATGCAGGACTGAGAAGCAGAGATTTTTTTCAAGGGATTTTATGTCTGGTTTTTTTTTTTCATATTTGTTAACTTCAAGGGCAGGAAATTAAAAGAGTGAATTTGCTTGCAATTCTGTAGGTGAACAATTTATTTACTAGATTTAGGAGCCTGTACTTCTATGAATATATTAATTTATTAACTCTGAGGGGATGGACAGGTGAATTGGGATTAACTGAAGTTTAGTATTTTGGAGAGCAGGCTTTAGTCTCTCTTTTCATGTTCGTCTTGGTGTAACCTTGGAGATAGTTCTTTCTCTTTTATGTTTACTTCTTTTTTTTCCTGCTTTCTTATTTTTTAAAAAAATTAAGTGATTTTTAAGGGATTTTTGTTTTGTGTGATGAAATAAAAACAGAGGATCTCAATAGGAGGATTTAGGCTTCCATCTCCCTGTGCTTTAATTTCCTAGGAGAACTTCTGTTGGAAAAGTATGACCTGGTATAAATTCATTCTACAGAGCACTCGGGTCTCTAAGATGCTTCTTAGTTGTTTTTTTTTTTTGTTTTTTTTTTTTTTTTTTTTTAACTTTTGGTTAATGCTGATTAATAATTGATCTCTCTTATCTACCATGACTTTCCTTTCCAGGAGGCAAAAAGTGATTTGACATATTACTTTTTAAAAAAGCTTAAATTAATGAACACAGTAAATGTAGGCACACTGGTAAGCAGCATCCTGACCTAAAGAAGCAATTAAAAATAAATCATCCATCTCTAAGAAAGATAAAAATAATACTTGGTAAGAGTTGTTTCCGCACTTGAAAGCAAGAATAAATTTCTTAAAGCAAAATGAATGTTACAAGCACTTATTTTTGTGGGTAGAAAAAAGAGCCTAAAAATACTTAATACACCAAAAAAACAAGAGCAAAGGCTGAAATAGCATAATCCTTTCATCTTCAAAATATGGAAATGGGAAGGAATAGAGAGGGGAAATAGATCTTTAAATATTGAAATTCATTATCTTAAAGGAATTGCTCTGAACAGCACATCAGCAGTGCTAGTGCTGGCAGGAAAATCTGCCTGTGGGAGCACGGAATGAAAACCGCCCAGCTGAGCTGTGGAAATCACTTTTCCATAGCAAGTACCCATCAGATTTACAGATTTACAGCAGCACACAACAGGGTGTGGCTGTCCTTTGCCCTTCCAGGACAGGGGCAGACAGATCTTGACTCTCATGACTGTCTGAGCTGAAATCTGTATTCCCTTCCTATTGCAGGTGCTGCCTGACCACACTGGATGATTTTAGGACCCAGACTGAAGTCTGCTTTCTGCTTTAGTAGCAAGTGAATTGGGCCAGCCACAGTTACATATGATCCCTGTCAGAAATGTATCTGTCTCAGTTACTAGTGATGTCCTTTCGGGTTGTAAAATAATTTGGGGCTGTCATGGAGCCTATAAATAGCAGATTGCATTGCCATGGCAATTCTTTTTTTATGCCTAAAAGAACAGTGTCAGCCTCAGAGCCATAGCCAGCTTGGAAATGAAGTGGCACCTGAGCTGGTCAGGGGGAAAGGAATAGGCTGTTTGTTGGAAGCACTAAAGGATGGAGTTCAAGGCTGTAGGTCAAGGATGAAATCCTGGCACTGTTGAGTGCCATGAGCCGTGTGTTGACTTAATTGGAGGGAGAATTTCACTTGAGATTTCCCTGAATAAGGGAAATTCTTTGAACATTTGACGTGTGTCCACCCTCTTGTCATCTTTCCCTCATTCTTCTCCCTCCTCTTGGCATTTCAATATTAGAAATTGTTGGATAATTTATCAGTTCTTTTTGAAGCATGAGAAAACCTGGCAGAGGGTCCAAAGTTGAAAGTAACTCATCCTACCAGAGTTTGAGATCCATGCTAATCATTAATTTTGAGTAGAGGTGATTTCCCCTTCACATGCTGCTCAGAGGCTCCTGGTGTGGCTCCATGGGCAGGGCAAGCCCACGAGCCCTGGGGGCAAAGTCAGCAAGGGCACAGTCAGCCAGGGCACCTTGGCCTCTCTGATTGCAAAGTCACCTCTAAAAATGCCACTGAATCTGAGGTGAGCATGTACTTGATACAAAGGCCCCATCCCTTGCAAGGGAATTTTGACAAGTAGAAGAGAACAATATATGGCTTTAGTGAATTATTTTCATTTTCCAGTTCCCTGTGGATTTGCTTGAATGGCTAAAGAATTACAGATTGAAGTTTAGTCAAAGACAACTGTCAGTTACATTGTCTCAATATTCATATTGAAGATTTTAAGTGGCTCACAAAATGCTTTTTACATTTTTAAATTACTTCATGAGTATGGATCAATCAGCAAAATATAGCAGTAATGAGTTCCTTTTAATAGCAAAGAGCTTGCTAATTACCATGCTGATTATATGAACCAAGTTTTTAGCCAACAAAAAAGCTCCTGCAGGCAATGTCCTTCCACCTGCTGAGGGGCTGGCAATTCTCATTAAAAAATAAGAGGAAATAATTATTCTTTTTAGTCTGTTTCAAATCTTAGGCACAAAAAAAAGTGTGCTCACTCACTTTCTATGCGTGACATCATCTGAAATGAGTAGATGCTTTCACGGGTATTTGAAAGGAAACATTTAAAAATAGCTGCCCACAAAACCCATCCTTTTCTAGTTCCAAAAGAAGGCCTTCCAGGGCTGAGGTTTCATCTGGGCCTGCCTGTGAGCAGGTGTCCCTTTGGGCAGGATGTGGGATTGGTTCCTCCCAGCTCCAGGGATGAATTCTGGGCACGGGGAGCTGCCAGCCCTGCTCGGGGCTCTGGGCAGGTGGCACCAGCTCAGCCTGGCAGCCCCAGGGCTCCCCACACGCTCACAGGATGGGCTCTCTTGGAGGCAGCATTGGCTGGGCTCAAACCAAACTCCAAATGAGCTTTTGAGGCGTGCTCTGGGTTCTCAGCCATTGCACAGCCAGGGATGGGCGGTGGGTCGTGGAGTTAGGCTGGAGTTTGAGAAATCTGTGGGCTCGAGGGCAGCTTGGGCAAATGACTTTGTGTGTCATCTGGAATGTTCCTTGTTAATACAGGAAACATCATGAGGTGCTTAGTGGCTGGGGCTAAACAAGGTAATCAGGTAGGCTTTAGACAGAAAGGAGCACAGGAAAGCAAGTCTGAAAGCTTTTTTGTTCTTATTTTTGTCCTGTATTCTGAAATTCTTTATTTTTCAAAGGAAAAATTAATATAATTCTAGCAGATGCTAAAACCCTTTTTACTTTAGATAATTTGGAAGAAGAGAGAGGGAACTGTGAAATATCCCTTGGGACTCCTGCCTGATCTAGACCTAGGAGTCTATGCATTCGTAGCACCAATGCAGCCCTGTTATTATTCCTGAAATAATTCCTGGAATTATTCCTGAAATAATTCCTCCCTCTTGGATTTATGGATACCGCACAGATTAGATTGTTAATGCTATGCAAATAGTCTAAACGTTCATTTCCACAATTTATTTCTCTTTTTTAAGGAACTTCTGATGCAGTGAACCTTATTTTTGTATCAGGGTGGGTTTATTTGGTTGTGGTCCAGGTGGAAAAGGTTTATAACACATAGTTCAGATTCTGTAAGCAAGGATATTGGAGGTGATGCTGAACACTTAGCAATAACACTGGCACAAATCCTAATTTCATTAGGAAAATCACAGGTGACAATGTTACTGAACATTCACCACCCCATTTTAAATGTGGGTGTGTGTTCACCTCGCTTCTTGAGGATAATTGTATCAGAAATTGAAATGCTTCCTCGTGCTCCAAGCACAGTCCAGGATGTGCACAACCCTTGCTCCTAAAAATACCACATTGATAGCTTATCCTTGGGTGGGAAACAGCATGGATTGCTTTTCCCACCAATTTTTGTTTTCTTCTGTAGGTGAAGAAAGATATTCACTTTTAACTCCTAGAAAAAAAATTTTGTCAGTGGTATAATTCTCTCAAACATATATGAAGGTCTTCTACCTTACTTTTCTCTATAAGAAAATAGATTGTTACCTTTTTCTATTGGAACAGTAAAAAAATCTTAAATTTTAAAAAGAAAAAAAAAGAAGATATGGATATTTTATTTTAGAGGCACAAAATTGTTTATTTGAATGTCAGTCACTGAATATTACTATTTTTGCACAGAGAAGAACATTTAAGACTTGTGTTATTGTACATTTTATTTAATTTATTTGGCCTGCAGGTACTAATTTAATTCATTTTCATTGATTTGAGGAATGCGTTTGAGCTGAAATAGTATGCTTAAAGGCATCAGCAAGTGATATAATAGGAGTGTACCTGTAGTTCAGAAGGAAAAGATAAAAGGAAAAGAAACTGTTATTCCTAAGGAGAATTAAAAGGGAGGGGAGGAAAGCCCTTTTTAATAATGGTTCATCTTCTTCCTTTTTAGTACAAAATGATAAAAGGAAATAAATTCATGTTCCAGGCCTCAGACAAAGTGTAAGGTCATTTATGAGGATGTTATCTTCAAGAGTGAGGAAAAGTTTGTCAGAAGTTGTTAGTGTTGAAAGTGTGGAAAGTGGATTAAAACATCACACGGCAAAATCAGATTGTCAAGATGACAGAATAAACCTGTACACCTATTTTCCAATTTTCATCTCCACATGAAAACACAGCATGATCATGAGTTTCAGTGAAAAGGAACAGAATATATTGGTCAGCAGCCTGGTAGGAGGGGAATCATGGTTTTAGAAAGCAGATAAAACAGAAACATATCCCTAAATTAGTGTTCTTTGTAGCAAGAACTGTTTTTTTAACAATATATGTGCAATAGTTACTCAGGAAAACCTCTTTTCCAAAGACATGTGTCTGCACTGGGAATTGGAGGGGAGTTCCAAGGCAGGCTGTTGTGCTGGTGCTGCTGGGGAAGTGTCACTGTGATATTTTATGAAAATCCCTTGGCCAGGATTTTCTGCTGAGAAGCCTCAGAAAAGAAATGTGAACAATAACTATCTGATGGCTGTGGATGTGGTCTGGAGGTTGTTTACCAACAGCATCTTCCACTGGGTCCATGTGAATTGTTTCTACATGATGACCAGTCACAGTCCAGCTGTGTCAGACTCTCTGAGAGTCACGGGTTTTTATTCATTTCATTCCTTTCCTTTCTAGCTTTCTGATGGATCCTTTCTCTCTATTCTTTTTAGTATAGTTTTAATAGAGCAATATAATATAATATATCATAATAAGTCACCATTCTGGGACATGGAGTCAAGATTCTCATCTCTTCCCTCGTCCTGGGGACCCTCAAACACAACCACAGAGAAGTTCAGTGACGAATGGGGGCCAGGGAGCAGCTCTGGAAGGGAGAGGCTTCCATGAACAAACTGTCCCTGTGCTTTTGGGGGACCTGAAGCACAGGCTGTGAAGGAGGGTGCAGGTACCCTATGGATCTGCAGAAAGGGATGAGCTAGGATTGAGGGGGAGCTGGGAGCAGGGGCCACACTCACAGCACAGGGTGGGAGCTGCTGTCCGGGTGTGTCAGCAGCACAGGGGTGAGTACAGCTGCTTTGGAGACACAACACCTTCCTGGAGGAACTGGAACAGGGAATCCTCAGCAGCACTGTCCCCAGTGCTGCTAGGAACAGAATGGCATTGCCACTGCAATATTTTCATCAACTATTTCATCCAAAGGAGGATGGAACCTTCAGCTCTGTGTGTGGAGTTTTGTCCCTCTGGTTAGGGGCAGTTTGGCTATTTCAGATTTATTATAAAAAAGTAGAATGATTTTGTTGCTCTCTTGTTTCTTGCACTGACTGTAGGTATCTGACTATTGGCTGTACCTTGTTTCACTGTGCAGTTAGAAGAAAATGACATTCTTTGCCTCAAACAGAGAGGAGAGTTCTTAGGAATCAGCCTGTTTTACCAAATACTGCCATGAGCTGTGTGAGTCTGCTGATGACAGCTGTGTAAACTCAGCAGAAAACCATGAAATTTAGAAGCATGTTAAAATAAAAAAAAATAGTGTCTTTTCACCAAAAAATAGAAATGTTTGCATTTTGTAGGATGACAGCTTCATTACTGTGGACAAATTAGGATCACTTTTTATTTTCTGGGTAACTATGCATCTTCTGCTTGGCTTTGGGAATGTGCTCCTCAGCAGATCTGTCCAAAATCATGGCACAGTACTTCAGTTAAGGAATAATGTAAATCCATTCAAAAAGTTGTCTTGGCTCCAAGCATGGCTTGGTTTTTACCTACCTGCTGCAATTCCATTTGATTTGCATTTTTAGCCTTCCATTCTTCCTCAAGAGTTGTTTTCTGATTTCACTGAGGAAAGAAAGTTGAGATGTAAAATTTGAGAGATAAGAATCTTAATGGCTGTATATCATAGTTGAAATACATTTGCATTATTGAGGTTTTTTCTTTTGTCACTAATAATGCTTAATATCAAATTCTCTAGAGGTATAGGATTAATACTGTTTTCATTTTCACTCTTCTGAGAAAGAAGTATTTTCCTCTACAGAATTCTCCTTTTTATCTGCAAAATAGTCTGCTTTGAATGAACCTCTAACAGAAAAACCTGTTTAAAGCATCAGCTCTCCATTCATGCATGGTCCCTACTGCATGTACTCAGCATCATTAGGATTTTATTTATTTATTTTTAAAATTTGCAGCAGTCTTTTGAAATAGTTTTCCTTTTTTTTTCTGGATGAAACATGTGGTAAAATATTACCTGTACTTTCCCTCTTTCTCCAGATGTTCTGATTTGTTCTTTCTGTTTGGTTTGGGGGTTTTATTGTTGCTGTTATGGGGTTTGTTTTGTTTGTTTGGGTTTGTTGTTGGGTTTTTCTGTTAAGTGGCCTGTGTCAGCTAGTCCATAATTTCAAAATATTTGTATTAAAGGGTCTGTTTTATACTTCTTTCTCTCTGTGGTGAGTTTATGCAACATTGCTCCACAATCTCCTGAACTGATTCCCTTCTTCTTTTGGGAAGAAGGTTGGATTCTCCTTGAGAGAGCACTGCTGACAAAATGCACTGCTCTGAGGTGTCTGGCCCTGGAATTCTCTCTCCCTTGTTACCTTGGTCAAAGAGCATCTAAAAACCAATCTAGGTCATCTCTTGTGGTATATTTCTTGTGGTATATTTTGGTGCATTATGCTTCTGTGTATGGAAAAAAGAAGAAATTTAATTTGGATTTTATGAGTTGTGAGTTTTGATTGAGCTTTCAATGGCTGTGGGGGTGTATTTATTGATCTCCAAGTGAATAATAAAACGTGATCATTTTCTATCCTCTGTGTGCCCAATGCATTGCTCTTCTCCTTTTGTGAGTCAAGGAATTACTTTTTTAACAGAATATTTGGAAGGAATTGACACCATACTTTTCCCACCTTGAAAATCACAGAGATAAATTTATTCAGATGAAATTTCCTCTTGTGCTCAGTGGTCTTGGTGGGACCTTTGCAGTTTGCTGTGTGATCAGCTCTGTGTCAGTTTTGGGCACAAAGCTGCTGGGCTGGGGCCTGCAGGAGCTCAGGAGGTGCTCTGAAAGGCTCCAGGGAATCAGAGGGGCTCCAGTAGTTCTGTATTCCCCTTTCAGAGCATTTTCTCTGTGTTTGTCACAAGGAACATCCCTAACTGAATGGTGGAGCTTTGTGTAGCTTATGAAACATCCCAGGTTTTTGTTGTGCTTTGTAATAACTTGCTGTTTTTTCCTTCTGATACCACAAATGTTTGCAGAGACCCACTTTGACAGGTAATAACAGATTTAAATAGTCAACATCAAATACAAAAGGTTTATTTTTTGGAAAGGAAAACATCTTGAAAAAAGGTGAGCAGTCTTTCCAAGGGTGAGATAGTCTGCATGTTTCGATGTCTCTTTCAGTAGAATCACATCTTTACTTTCAATTTCATCTTTAATGTAACATTAAATGTAACATTGTTCTGTAAATATTGTCGCTACTGACAAGAACATCAATTCATGTTATTCATAAAGAGACTTTCAGTATTTGAGCAATGAATAGCAAGCAGGAGGAACAATTGTTTGCATTTTTATTTCTTAATACACATCCCTTTGCTAAAAAAGGGAAGCAGACTCAATTTTACACTTATCAAACACATATTGCTTTTGGGAAAAGAGCTGATTTTTAGCAAAAAAATATTCAAGTGATGAGAGATAAATTTATTAAAGTATATTTATTTCCTTTACATATCACAAGTTGTTTGCCAAATAAACAACTTGGGGCACTGAGGTATTTTTGCAGTGGTTATAAAATTAGTGGTTGTGACAGGCTCATTGTGACAGGCACTGCACTGAGCAGTTTTTGCGCACAGTAATTGGTGTAGGAGGTGTGGATGGGGACATTTCTGTGGCCAGAACCCAGTCAGGACCAGCTGCCCTGAGTAAGGCAAGGTGAGGGTGATGCTGGAGCCCGGGGTCCAGCCCTGCTCCTGTCCCTGCTCTCTGCACTGCAGCCCTCGGACCATGGGCACACATTGGTCACTGCAAGGGGCTGCACAGGCTTTGCTGAGCTGGACCCTACTCAGTGTAGCCCTCCCTGGGAGTAAACAACAATTCCAGGAGCACCTGGGAGTGCTGTTGGTGCTGTCAAAGAGCCCCAAAGGATGGGGTGGAAATCAGCAGAACAGATCCCTTGGGGTGTGCTCAGAGGCTGTGGGAAGAAGGTGCAGTGGATAAATGTGTATTTCCCTTTTCCAGCAGATAAATGTGCATTTCCCTTTTCCAAATCCTGTGTCACTGTGCCACTGTGTCTGCCCAGGTCCAAGCAGAGCTGCCTCTCTCAGAGATGGGAAGTGCTTTCCTAAAAGGTCAGTGCAGAAATGCCAGGGAAAAGCTATTAAAATCCTCAGAGTGTGCAGTGAGCTTATGATCTCAGGGCTGCAAGAGAAGTTACTGAATGCTTCCCACTTTCTAATCATTGCAGTTTCAGGTGCTTGGCACGTCTGAGGATTTAAGCTAAAATCAGGAAAAAAAATTGAGTCATTCTGACAGTGCAACTTGACAAATTGCCAAGGATGTCTAAGCAAGAGTCACAGCTGCATTAAACAGCTTAGTGTTCTGTTATCTTCTGCTTTTTCAGCTGCAGAAATTGCTTTGCCATGTAAAGCAGAGACCACCAAACCCAGAAATCTTTACGAGTCATGTGTATATGCCAAGAGACACTGGGAGGGGAGCAATGAGCCATGAAGAACCCTCTGCTCCTGCCTTGGTAGCTTTGAAATATGCAGAAAAACATTTTGTTTCTGGTCTTTTAAAAATTATTTTTTTATTTTTAATATCTATTCCTTTTCTAATGCCCAGAAATGCCTTCCCTTGAAGTGATACAATTTGATTTAATTTTTGCATTTGTGTGCACACACATATACACACAATTTTCATGCATAAAGTGGAAGGAAAAAGAGGTGTTCTGTTACAAAATTCAGTTTAATCTGATCCATGTTTTGTGATGGATAATAGTGGTCCTGACAATGCTGCATAAATACTCTGTGGCATGACTGCAGCAGTGGCACTGTGGATCTGCAGTTCCCTCCTGTTATTTTTATGTACTGGTAGATTCAAAGGGATGGGGTGGGAGCAGGTCTCCCCTTTATGAAATGCCCTCTACCAGCCAGTGTTACTTTTGTGATATGTATGTAAATCCATAATAGTTATTTTACTCAGCTGCACTTTAAATTTAAAAAAATACTCAGCCATGGGTTTTGCCATTTACAGCAGCTGTCAGAATGGATTTCCTACAGGTTTGGTGTGTGCATCAGGACCAGTTTATCAGTTTCCTTAATGATACTTGGGTTTATCTGCTTATCAGAGGGGTAGTCCAAGTGTGATTAGATTTACTTGTGAGGTCTTCACAATAAGAATGATGTTCCAGCACCTTGACAACACTGTGCTTTTCACGGCGTCTTGTGTGAAATTCCCTCTGAGTGATGAACTCAGAGAAGAAGAAACAAGAACCTGCTTCCTGGAAACCACCATTCCTGAAATGTAAGGATTATTAATTTGAGATGTTGCAGATTGGAGGGGATAAACTATATTAACTAAGCGCTTTCCTTTTTATTTTTTATTCAACTCTGTTGTAAAAATAACTGTTTTTCAGCATTTTGGATGTATAGAGATGGAAGACCCTGTTCAAAATAAGTTCACAAAATTTCTGCTTAATGATATTCAATGAAGCCTCAGGGCACTTTGAGAGTTGCCATCAGGAGGACATACAGTTTGTCATTTTTATTAGGGGTTTGCATCACTGACAAGAAAAGTTGTTCTCCCTCTCTTATTTTTGTGTGAGTGTGTGAGGTTACTGGTCATGGGCAGTTTTAAGTCCTTCTAAATATGCATTTCCTTTAATTCATTAAGAGACTTTCATGTTCCAACATATCCATTACAATGACAAACTGACACTGTAAAATTAAAAAGCCTGCAATTACTCACTCGGTTTGTATTTTAATCAAAGCTATTGTAATATGACTCTAGGGAGCCATAAATGGCCAAACAAAGGGGTTGGGATTTATGTGGGACTTCTGTATACAGAATATCTAAGTGGAAGGAGCTAGTGAAGAGCAGAATGCTGGATTTCTTCCATGCAGGAAGGGTAGCTACAGGTGCATTTGACCAGAGCATAAAGCAAGTCTCTGGCCAGCTCAGGATCAGAGAGGTCCAAACTTACACAGCTTCTCCTTTGTTTTGGCTTTTGGGCATTGAGACCATCTGACAGAACCATGGTGGGCACATTACTGCTATGAATCACTGCATGCAGAACTTAAGGAAGTAAAGAAATACAGACAATGGTTTTTGCATGCCTTGTGGCTGCTAGGAAGGCAGCACTGGTATCACTGACATCTCTTAGGAGTGCACTTGTTGTGAGTGCTCATTGGGGTGTAGGCAGCAGAGGAGGGAAGTGTGCTGCTCCTCCTTTGTGCTTTGTGATTTCAAGAGGAATTTTCTCATTTGGTGTAACATAATCAGGATTGATTGTATCTCTCAGGCTGCAGGGGTCAGACATCAACCAGTGAGGGACAGTGGGTGTAGCCAGGGTGAAACTGGTCCATGCAAGGAGCTGTGTTCCCCTGCTCTCAGTGGAACTGCACACCCTGTCCTTGCTCAGCTCCAGGATTTTGGGTGCTCTTCCCTGGGAAGGAACGGGGACAGCTCGTGTGTCACAAAGCAATTCTCTCATAATTTTTATAGGAAGTTTTATGCCTTTCTGTATTGCCTACAAAATTTACACAAGACTATAATTTTGAAGGAAGTTAAGTGAATAAAACTGCTCTGAATCTGGAATGGCAGCTGCGCCTTAGAACTTTTTTTTTTGTCTCCAGGGCTCACATGGAAACTACTGCAGATTTAATGAGTATTTGTCACTTGCATAGCAAAGATATGAACAGACATTCTCATTTTGGACCCAAATCTGTCTTTAAAAGAGATGGAATAGAAAGTTCTGTAATAAAGGCAGCATCTTGCAGTGGCTCTGTCTGCATAGAGCTCCCCCGAGGATGTGATTGAAATGACCTAAGGTCACCAGCATCCACAGTAACTGACCAGGCTCTCTTTGCAGATTTGTGAGCAGCTGGAATTTCTGTCCTCCTCAGAGAATTTGCAAAACCTCCATAGGTTAAGACTAAGAGGTTCAGTTTAGAGTTTAGCAGAAGAAACACCCACAATTAGCCACTGCTTCTGTTTTCTCAGCCTGTCAGCTGGAGCACTGACCACCTTGTCAATATTTAAGGTATCATGAGAAGAAGGGGCTCCCTCTATTCTGTGAGCAGTTGCAGGTACAAAGTTGGCCCAAGTTCAGACCCACCTGTCTGGACTAGTGAGTGTCTCACAAACTATTACTTGTTAAGCTGATCACAGCCATTGCTCTTTCCAGCAAATCAGAGTTCTGCTTTGTTCATGTTCTGACCATTTTCAGTTTGTCAGCACAAAGCTCTTCTCACTTGTGTGTCAGAGGAAGAAGCAAGTAAGTATGATGGAGAAAAAGTAGCCTAGCACATAGTCCAGGTTCTTAATATTGTGACACTTAAAATGTGTGACACTGATTTCAGAGTGACAGTTCTGAAAAGCAAGACTGGAAATGTTTTTCTAGTTAAGCCAGACTCCCTAACTCCTAACAAGGCCCCAGTGGAGAGGCTTCCCTCCCTTTGTGGGCAGGCAGTGGTGGTGCTCTGGGTGCAGATATTTCACCATCTGCCATCTTCATCCCAAGGCCTCGTTTGCACTAGATGGCACTGTAATAACACTTGTTACACCACCCCATTTACTTACAAAATAAACCCCACAACGCCGGCCAGGGCAGTTATCTTGGGGTGCAGCAGTGAGTGTTTTCCTTCTTTAGCTCCCTTTGAATATCACTGGTTTGTTGGCAAGTGAATGCTGTGGCACACGTGGATCTGCTGTTAGTGAGTCTGGGAGTCCAGAACCTCTCTGAGCACAGCCACACCTCTGGTGAGCCTGCCCAGAGCAGCTTCCAGGCTGCACTTTGAATCCTCATTGGATTATCCAGCTCTTTTAAACCCCTCTAGTTCTGTCACTCCTATGGTAGGTCAGAGTATGTAATACTGATAGAGCTTCAGTGTTTAAATATTTTTTTAAATATATTTTTTCTCTGCCAGAACCTCCTACCCCATTTGTAAATTCTTACAATCAGCAGATCCTTTATGTCTGAGTAGCCTTTCAACTATTCACCTCAAGTGCATTTCACAGTATTTTTTTAAGCCTTAAAAGCCTAACTTTAACTTAGGTTAAAAGTCTTTGCACCTGTGTCTCATAATAAAACTTTTCAATTGTGTCTGCTTGCTCAGCCACCCCTTCTAATTTCTAAATGAGTTTTACATCTCTCTGGCATTAGCAGCGGGTTTTGGTCTGATTAAGTCTTGCATTTCTGTGATGATTCTCATCCAAGTAGATCCCCTAGTGCTTTATAAACTTTATTAACTGGTGGAACATACTACCTATCCTTTGCCCTTGATCAAATTAATAAACCTTTAGAGTGAAAGACAGTAAATTATTTTGCTGAAGGTGGAAGGTGATGATGGAAAGCATGTGATGTTATATACAAACTGCTCCAGGCTTCAGGATTCTTTCACCTGCACAGGAAAAGTTAAATTATTTACCAGTGTCTTATAGATTTCAGTAGTGTCAAAATGATTTTGTGAATTAATTCAAGCTCTGTGGTTTTGACTTCAAAGCCCAAAGATAGAGCTCATGCTGTCCCCTGAAAAGGAACATCTGCTGTTCTAGATCTTCCTTGTTGTGAGCAGTGATGGAATGTGTGGGAACTGTTGTAGGAACTGCAGAGATCCTACAATTCCTGCTGCAGGATGTGGCAGGTGGAAGGGTGGAGCTGCCCTTCAGCCTCAGTGCTGGCAGGACACCCCAGGTGTAACTTTCTGCTTCCCAAGACGTGCAGAGCTTTTCCAAGCTCTTGGTGAACAGGAGCTGTGCTTGCAAGTGAAAGAACACAGCAAAATGTATCTGAGGAAAGCTGTGGTACCAGAACAGAGTCTAAGGGAGGTTTGTCAGCTGCCAAATGGGGATTTTTATTTACTGAGTACATCTGCTGGGTGTTGTGCTTAATAACACTGCAGCACGAATGAAACCATCAGGCTTTTCTCATCTGCTTTCATTGACTTTAAGGGAGATAAAAGATTAAGGTAATTTTGTATATTAGTTTACAGAGCTTTATGGTTTCCAAAATGGAAACAAATGTTTCATGGTAGTCACTGTGAAGTATTTTAACTTTGGATTCTCAAAATCTGGTGTCATCTTCAAAGTATCTTTGAAAGTTCTGCCTCTGGCCCCAAGCCTGGCACACCCTGGTAGTTTTCTGTTGGCATCTGTGGAATTCTGCATTCAGCTTCATTGCAGGATATGGATTTTTATCCCTTTCAATTTATCTATTCTTAGCATTTCCTGAATGCTACCCAGCAGTGTCTTTTAATGCAAGGCACTCTGTGTTTCAGAGGTATTGCAATAAGCATTTTCCTCCCTTTCATCTCTCAGGTTTTCTGACTTTATCCCAGTGCTGAACCAACAAAATGCTGTTTTCACTGCAACTGAAATCCAGTCTTTAGTTAAGTTATACAAAAACCTGTTTCATTTAAGTGCAGCTTTAGGTCCTAGCTTACGATGAAACCAAAGCTATGCTCAAATATAAGTGAGGAACGTGACATTAAATAATACAATCATTCACTTTATAGGGAAGTATTCACTTTGAATGAATAGCTAAATATTAAAAGTCATTCAGTATAATTTTATGTCATTACTTTGTGTATGTGACACAGCACATCTTGCTGTCAATTTCAGCCCTATGGTCTGGCTTATTTTTCACGTGAACTTGATGCAAAGTCTAGAAAGGATATGATGAAAAATGCAACATTTAAAGCACTTGAAAAGCTCTTAGATTTATCTATTTACTCTGAATTTCCTTGAAAAATCATGTAATTTTCTGACATTTTATAAAATATCTTGATTTTTTCTATTAAGTGGAATAAACTTCATGGCATTTGATCATAACATACTCCAGCATTTAACACTATCCCTGAATTTCTGCTTCATTGTATTTTAATCACTTTCTGTAAGGATTAGGAAGGTTTTACCTGTAGTAATTAAAGCTGACTTGCAGAAGCCCTGCTGATGGAAGTATTAATGTCTGATTTTATGGGCCTGCAGTGCAAAGAACACACTAATGGGAAGCAAGTGATTTAAATCTGAATGGTGGACACTGAAGGACCCCAGCTAATTAATAGGCTTGTGAATGAAGCTCTTGAGAAAGCCCACCTAGAACTAATGGGCTACCTTACAGCTCCACTCATAGCACTGTGATTATATATTGAACTGCACTCTAAATCAATTAAATGTTCTTGCTTTGCACCACATTATTAAGTTTATGTGGTCTGATCGTTTCAGCTTTACATCCATCCTGTTGCCAGTTCTGCACAAAGGACAGATTGCATTTTAAAGCTAAAATTGCCTTTTTTTTTCTTTAATATATATGAAAAAACCCAACACTGTGTTGAAAGCTGTCTGAACTGCACATAAATACAGATGGGTGGGCTGGGCCTTGAAAAAGGAATGGACAAACACAAAGGCTAACAAACCTCTTGAAAAAAACTGGAATTTGGATCTACTAAAACATTTTATCAAGATATATTTGTTGTCTTGAATCTAAATGTTCAGGGCAGCTCTGAACTTCAGAGACATCCAACACAAACTTTACCCTTGGAAATGCTCTTGTGCGGAGACACGTCCTAGGGAAGTGAGGGAGAAAAAATATTTTAAATGTGGATGATTCAGATGAAAATGCAATTTCACTGTGTCAACTGGAACGTGCACAGCACAAGAACTGCCCCCAGCAGAACTGTGGGGTCACCTCTGATCAATCACAGCCCGGCATGTTTGGTAAATGCTGTAGTATGTAGGAATATGTGGCTGAAGGCAGTACTGCCCCCTAGAAATATTGAAAATACCCAAGTGCATGAGGTGCACATGTTTATCTATTGCCCTGGTGTCTGTCTCTTTTGGGATTCAGGGAGCTTGGAGCAGATCAAGAGGCAACATCGGCTTTGCACCACTTTGCTTCTCTTGTACTCAATAGGAACTGGAGCCACTGGTTGAATCTTTCTTCTTGACCATGGAGTGGCTGTGCAGTTCCATGGTCTGCTGTCCTCCCAAGAAGTGTTCTGCTTTCCTGGCACCCCAATTTCCCAGGACTGTCATGGCCTGTGCAATGTGCAGGTTTAGGTATTTCCTGTGGCAGTGAGCACAGGCCAGTGTTTCTATTATTACTATGTTTCTTTTGTTACTTTGTTTTATTACTATGTTTATTATGACTATTTTATTATTCATTACCATTTCTTTTCTTATATAATTCTTAAAAATTTCATCCTGCCTCTCAGCTCTGAGTTTGGGTTTTTTTTTTCCCCTCTGAAGTGAAATAATTTGTGTTTTACAGCTTGAGTTTAATTTCAATATAGTACAATAAGGTGAATTTATTTCTTCCTCTTTCGTTCTCCCTACAGTCAAATGGCAATGAATACTACTAATAATCAGAAATCTATAAAGAAATATCACATTTCTTTAATGTTTTTAAATCTCATTTGCATGAAGGAAAAAGAAATAGGTAAATATTTCCTATTTTGTAATAATATACAATATCAGTTGCCATCTATAATGAAAAAAATAAACTACAATAATAGACTATTACATGCAGAAGAAAATATGCCATATTATTAAAGAAGAAAAATGTGCCATATTATTAAAAAAATGCATGTTGTTAAATTTTAGGTGTAGTTTGTTAGATATTACATAATATCTATAGCATTTTGAAACAATTAAAATAAAGGATTGGCAAAATAAAGTAAAGGTGTGTTCAGATCCACTTGACCAGCACCTGAGCAGTTCAGTGGGACTGAGTGTGCTAAAGCTGCTGGATTAATGTAATTATTCATTTAGATCTACTCCCAGCCCCTGAAGCATTGTCCCTTAAATTTGGATTTTCATGTTTTGCTTTCTCTGGGGTGTGATGTCACACTTTGCCAGCGAGGCCTTGGTGTGGGCTGGTGGCGCACTTGGATTTTTAGAGCTCATTAATAAAGATCATTAATAATATTTTTATTCAATTTTTGGTTCAGTGAAAGCCTTTTATGGTAAACAAAATTTTTATTTTCTTTTCTGTTACCCAAAAGACCCCAACACCTTTGTGGTGATGAAAATCTATCCTCTGGTGCCTTCTGCTCTCCCTTGGCCACAGCACCACATCTCGTGGCACCTTTCCCTCCTGTGGGCTCCCTGCCCTGGGATTCCTCTGCCTGATTTCAGTCTGCAGAGACCTGTGAAACTTGATTTAAATCATGACCTATCTTGCAAACTTGCATGGTGCTAAAACAGACGCAGAACTCAGCGAGTCAGCACAGCCTTGCTGCTCAGCTTTGGTGAGCCTCACACTTCTGCGCCGGTCTCCTGCTTTGTCCAGCTGTCCTGATGGAGGGGACACAGGGAAATAAGGAGAGATGGTGCTTTGGTGAGCCTCACATTTCTGCTCCGGTCTCCTGCTGTGTCCACCTGTCCTGATGGAGGGGACACAGGGAAATAAGGAGAGATGGAGGGGCTGGGACACCCACAGCCCACCTGCTTGCCTCAGGCAAAAGTAATTTTCTCATCAGGTGCTTGGAGACTTCCTGCAAAGATTTCTGTGTGTGAGCCTGCCCTGGGGTGGGGGGCAGACCTGAGCCCAGGCTGCCCCTCTCGGGTGTGTCTGGACTTTTGCCATCCTCAGACAGAGAGCATCCTGTTCTTGCTGCTCACTCAGAGGGAGAAAGAGAGTGCTGCCTTGATAGTGCAGGGGCAAGATGTTTGTATGAGTCTGTGCAGCCATTTCCTTAAACTCTCTAACTTTGTACTATTTACAAGAATTCTCTAAGTTAATTTCCTGAAAAAGAAATTTTCTGTGGCTTGGTGGGAGCGCAAGTTTGCTTTAGTTTTCTTACAAATTGCCCCTATAACACTGGTTACATCACTGCCCTCCTGCCTGGTAGAAGGGGTTGCTGGCAATTCCCTGCATTGGAGATAGGTCACACAATCTTAAATTTGTGAAACAATGTTTAGAGAGGGGGTTGTTAGTAGCATTGAATTGCTATAGCTCATTTTAGATTGCATTTACCATGGTGGTAATGCAGATATTTTTGTGAGTTTCAGTACATTTTCAAAGTGATCTTTTCTTGATGAAATACACTGTTATTATCTGATACTAGTGTCACAAAACTGCTGGAAGATTCATCCTGGATGCCTGGAGGTAGTTTGGGATGGGAGTGGAAGATTTCTCTCCACTCTTTGGGATTTTCTCTTGTGACAGTGTCTAAATGCATCTGTGGTTGTTTAAGTTAATTGACATGGGTGGGAGAGGTGAAAACAGGCAAATGCAAATTGACAACCTGCCTTTTCTTCAGAACAAACATTGGGAAAAAAGAAATCCAGGACACTGTGAAAATAGCGCAGTTGTGTTTTCCTGCCTATAGGCAATGCTTAACATACACAACTGGAGTTTTAAGGAATCTGAAATTGTGCTAGATGTGTGACACAATAAATTTGACCAGCTGTAGCTGAGTTGGTCATGTGTGAACACCAATTAGTGTGGTACATGGTAAAATAATTAGGAGGATCAAGAAGAAATTAAGAAAAAGAGAAAGGTAAGCTGAATATCAGGTAGTTTGTTACTCTCAGGGGCTTTTAAAACTAGACTGCAGCAGCCATAAGCAGGGTCTGTGTAAGAAACAATTTCATTCTGAAAAGGCTTGGGCTGGCTCATTTTTATCTCCAAGCTCTTTGGTGGTGTGCTCAGTGAAGCATCTCTGGATAGCCCCGACAGCTGGTGTGTGTGGGAGATGTTGACTTCTCTGCTAATGATCCAGAGCAAACAAAATAAATATTGGTTATTGTGTGGTGCCCCACAGAAGCTGTCCTGCTCCAGCCTCCCAGCAGCCCTGCACAGCTCAGGGTGTGCAGCAGCTCTGTGGTGTCCCAGACTCTCTCCTCACTCTTGCCCAGCACCAGCCCCATTCTTACAGATGGCACTGGAATCTGCATGAGGAATCCTCAAAAGTTCATGTGTGAAGGGTGTATTTATGCTTCATTTACTAAGTAACATGCAGTGAATTTAAAGAGGACAGTAGTCCTTATTTCCCTTCCCTGGTTCCCTGCCTAGTGATATTGTAATAATAGTGAAGGAGGAGGTGGATGTCAGAAAAGAGAAATGTTATTGCAGAAGCATGAGGAATATCTATGCCCTATAAAAGCCATCTGGCATGGCAGGCCTGTGTGTGGCTGTGGCTAGATAAGAAATCCTTTTTCCAGCTGGTTGGTCTGTGCAAAAGGACTTAAGCCCCAAAAAAGTTTTGGGGTAATAGATGAAATGACAGCAAAATGAGTTTTCAAAATGAAAGTAGTATGTGAAATTGTGCAAAGGAACTTTAATGTCAGCAGGATTCTCTTCAAGGTAAAACTCAAGTGCACAGAAATAACTTGACTGTACTCTGATTGGAGAGAGCAGTTGTGCATCTGAGGACTGTGTCCCATGCTCTTTATTTCCAGGTCAAATAAGTGCCTGATATTGAACTTTATATTCTACCCAGGTGCTAGTTCCAAACTCCCGGAATTTTTGTTACCAGGAATTAGGACATGGAAATATTTGCCAGTGCTTGATTGCTGCCCCTAGACAATACATGAGTACATTCTCACAGTAAAATTCACAACTGCCTTTACATCACTAATAATCTCAGTGATGCACAACTGCAACAGCATTTGGAGTCTGTCCAAGGAAAAAAGTCTCTTAGATTTGCAAGGCAAAAAGGTTTTATTAGAATAATTTTTTGTGGTTTTTTTTTTTTTAAGTTCTGTGGTGTCCACCTCCTTCTGTAGATGGCTGAACACAGTTAAAGTAAGAATTATAAAAGTATCAGGATTGCTATTATTGGTTCAATTTTCCTCATTTGCATTTGCATGTTTCCAGAGAATGCCTATGTTAAAATATAGAGAAATTAATTTTTCCCTAAAATGTAAACCATATCTTTTTTTAACCAAAATCTGTCAGAGCTTATTTCCATTAAGCTAATCACAATATTCCTGATACATTTTATAAGAATAAGAAAATTAAGTATGCTTGTCAAAACAGTGCCATCATCTATGACTTTGATTTCTTGTTCCATAATTTACTTATCTGGGCATATGTTGGTTTATTCATTTAAACTTCTTTTTGACTCCAGCATTATAAACAGGCTTCTCCTTGCAAATTTTCATGTTGTGGATATGAACAGTGATCAAATTAAAACACCAAGCATGTGAGACTTTTTTGGTGTATAAGCAGTTCCACCGTGCTTCTATAATTAATCTTTAGAAACAAAAAAATACTTTCCCCCAGAAAAACCCAAAACCCCCAAGAGATGATAGAGTCAATAAAATGTCAGTCTAACGCGTCATGAAGCATGGACAAGGAATGACAGATTAGTGATATGTTTAACACTGCTGTCTGAATGGATGATCCATCCAAGAGCACTTTGATCTATGGCACATCCTGGGCACAAGGAGAGGCAAAGTCATTCCATTCTTGTCACCCAGAATATGCTTCATGTTCTGTTGGCACTGGTAAAGGGCAGCAGGAAATATTACACAGATGAATCCAACACCAGTGTGCAGTCCTGGGATGCTCTCCTAGACATGGATGGTATGTTTGCTGACATTTCAGGTGCAGTAATAATATTAAAGATGCCTAAGTAATGTATCTGAGATCAGTGGGTGGGAAAGAGTTTGCAGTCTCCTTCTGTTTTTTTTCCTGGCTGTATCTGAGATCAGTATCTGACACAGGTGGGTGGGAAAGAGTTTGCAGTCTCCTTCTGTTTTTTTTCCTGGACCACTGGAAGACAAGATGATGTTTTAAAAAGATAGTCTGGAGAAGGGAATAAAACCAATTGTATTTAAGAACATTAAGGTGACTAATTTTGGTAATTTTGAAACAATTTAATCTTTTGCAAAACCATATTACTTACAAATTAATTTATATGTCAATGTGTAATTTGCTTTGGCTCAATGCTAGATCTATTTTTCATCTCTGTGACTAGAGATGAAATATTTTCTTCAAGCAGTTAAGAAGGGGCAGGGTTCTGTGGTGGATACTTTTGTACCCACTTCAAAATCTTTCCTTTGTGATTTTATGTTGCCTTATATTTCATTAGTGGGGGCCTTAACCTTTCTGTTATTTCTGGTATTACTTAGTGGCATACATGGCTCTGAAGTGTTCAATAAATAGCTGCCAGCAGACACACAGGATGGAAAGGCTGCATTTAACAGAGTGGGATTCTGTCTGCAGCAGCTCTGGGTAGTGTGGGATGCCCTGGAAGCAGCCTGGGGACATTTGCAGTAGGAGAACTGCCCTCTTATGAACCTGAGTTTCAGAGTCCCACTGTGAACCTGCAGCACTGCTGTTGTCAGAGTGGTGTGTTGGGTACTGCTCTGAACTAAGGGGAACTCACTGGAGTGTCAGGAAGGTCACCTGTCCCTTCTGAGTCCAGAATTGTTGCAGCAGATTTGTTGGACTGGAATTGTTTATAGTGAATTTTCAGCACTCTCAGAAAAAGCTGTGTAGGAGTTGGTAGAGAGCTCCTGTTTTAAGCATTAGCTGAAATAATTAATGGCATTAAGATGTCAGTGATATTTTTTACTCTTCAGTTAATAAGAACAGACATGTTGTCTCAAATGTCAATAAATTACCAGTGATGTTTTCTTCTCATTTACTGATAAGCTATTGTGATTTCAGACTGCTTGGTGAGAGCAGCATACCAGAATTGGATTACAACAGTTTTTTCTCTGATGAAGTTGAGTTTGCCATGTCTGTACTACTTCATAATGTGTGTGTTATTGTTCAGTGCCTTAAAAATCGAGTTTTTCCCAAGGTCTTTTTTGAGGTCTTAGTCATATACAAAGTTTAACCCAAATACATGAGCTTTTGGATGAATAAGCAAGTTCTTAATTATCATTAATCATTACCATTTAATCAGGTTGTATTTGCATGAGATTGATTTCTTCATTGAGTTTTGATGGTGCACTGAGGTCCCCATTGTGTTCATGTGTTTTGCCAGCGTTGTGCTGCAATAACTGAGTTTGGGAGGGGCAGAGAGTGCAGCCAGGATCCCAGGTGGCCACAGCAGGCTGGCACTGTGACCCTGCTGGGCAGGCAGGGCAGAGCTCTGGAAAGGAGGAGGTTAACATTCTGTGTGGCTTGCTCAAGGTGTGCATTGGAATCTGCCCCTGTACATCCAAATTTGAGGTTAATAATAGGAAAATAATACATAAACCAGGAGACCATATCACTAAATGAAGAAGAAATTTTTGCTATTCTCTTTTCTTGCATCTTTACCTAATTTTTTTTTTGCTGCACTGATGATGAACAAGCCACTTAACTGTTTTTTCTTCCTCTTGAAAAATTGGATGAATTTTTAATATGTCATTGATATTTGACCCTTTTAAAAATTACCTGCTTCAGAAATGTATTTGCTTATCTATTGCTCAGCCAAAGAAGCTGTGTTTGAAAAGAAAATAACAAATTAGATAACCTTCTCACTATATTTAATAGGTTGAAATAGAATAATCCTTCCAAGAAAGTTTGCTGGTTTTGCCATAAATGCCTTGTTTATAACTGGGAAGATGGCTTGTATATAATTTTTATGTGTAAAGACATTGTAAAGGTACATAAACTTGGAATTACTCTAAAAGATGCCCGTGGTATATAAATTATAGAGTAGGCCTTTCCCACCTATAAAAGATCTTTTGTGAGTATCACCCTTTGCTCTAACGCTCTGTTTCATGGAAATAAACACAGTGCTATTGCATTTCAGGGTCTCTCATTAATATATTCATGAGTCTTTTAAAGGTGCTTAGCTGCCTTATTAATCTTGAAATGTCTTTTTCTTTCAGGATACTTTTCCATGAACTTTTGTTAACTCCAGCTGAAGAAAAACCATAATTTTACTGGTAGAATAGTTTCAAATGGTATTAAGATTGCCACATTTGGCACGTTCTGCAGGGAGCATACACTGCCAAAATCCCTCTGGCTGGGTGTAGGTTGATCCATTTCTGTTGTCACCTCCAGGGCTCTGATTCTGTAAAAGCCTATCTGTGTACACTTCCAGAAACCCCAGTGTTCAGGGCCAGCCTGTGCATCAGGCTGCTCCTGATAGGGTGTCAGGGGGCACACGCAGCAGTGTGGTATCTCAAAGCCCTCATGGGTACAACAATCTGTTTTGTTTGACACAAAATCTGCTGTGTAATCCTGCAGAAATACTGCTTTCTCTAGTCAGTGGAGTTTCCAGAAGTGACAAGTATTTGCCAGTCTTATTTTGCCTTTTTTTTTTTGTCAGTCACACTGCACCACTTTTCAGAATGATTCCAAGTTTTAAGAAATTATCCAAATTAAGTCTACACTCGCTGTTTTTCTGTGCATGATGCAAGCTTGTCAGCATGGGTTTTCACCAAGTGGTTGCTTTCACTGTTCATTTTCCTGTGCTCCTCTTGAGGGTTTATATGCTTATTATTGTTTAAGAAGGACTTATGTTTATCTGCCTTTGGCATCTTGATGTTTGTTCCATTTCCCAGATAACTGATGAATATGGAATACACAGAGGTTCTGTAACAGTGTTTTCTTCACCAGATAGTTGGGAGTTTATTCCTGTATTTTGTTCTCTCTTTTCCTAGTCTATTTTAAAAGCCTGTAATTAATCTTCTGGCTACCTACTTTCCCATACGCTGCAGCAAGCAGCATTATCTCACTCAGACATTTGTTTCACTGGAAGTTTGAGTAAATTGAAAGCATGAATGTACTGATAGCAGCCAGCTCACACAGGTAATGAATGTGCTGAAATGGGGTGACAAAGGAGCAGGCACAGATGAAGAAGCAGAACGCATCCCTAGCTTTGCATACTTGGGGGTCAGTCTGGGGAAGAATTGCCTCTCTGAATGTCTTCACCAACTCTTTCACAGGAAGTTAACCAAGGCTATTCAACCTGTTTGATCAGCAGATGCACCACAGTTACCAGTATATATACCAGTGGCTCTGCAGGTAAAATTTAAACAAAATGTGCTTTTGTTCAATGAAGAAAATCCACTGAAGAGACTTCTGTGCTGGATAGCCCTGTGATCAACACTGAGGCAAAGAAACCATTTTATTCTCTGCTATCTCCTCATTTTCTAGCATTGCTATTTATTTGATGATATTCTATCAGTTTGTGATGAGAGATCTCACAGAAATATTTAATCAGTTATGTAATTATTTACATTTTTTTGCGTTTTATGTATCTTACATACATCAAATATTTGTACTGCAAAATAATTACAGCTGAACTAAGACTGAGGAGGATTAGTCATCACCTTCTTGGCTGCCATTGATTTAAAAAGCCTGCTTTCTTCTGATTTGGAAAAAAGGCTCAATCTTGATTATTTCTTTGTCAGCCTGTGAACAAGCTTTAAAAGTGCCATTAATTGTGTTCAGAAATGTGTAACATTGTTCCTAGATTCTGTACGACCAATTCAGTCTTACAGCTGAAACCTGGAACATGGTTTCCTCCATGAGCAATTCATATCAGGACAAAAAATCCCCAGGATAGGCTTAAAAAAAATAATGTAAAAAAATCCTATAGCAAAGCAGGCGTGAATTGGACTCACATTACATCTGCATGATCAAAACAGTCCATTAAACTTTAATCTTCTTCTGAGACTAACTCAGGCTAATACTTAACTGACAGATACTAAGACTTTCATTTTTATATTCAATTCAGTTGTATAACTTCATATTAGCTGAAAGACTGATATGGCATTCTTTTTATCAGCAACGCCTTCATACAGCATGGCAGTGTAGAAATAGCTTGAAGCTGTTAAAACACTTTCCTTTCAGGGTTTTCTCGATCTCTATCTGCCATTACCTACTGAATTTTGCGCAACCTGTGAAGGATGATAGATGAATACTAAGCTGTCACTTGGATGACTGCAGCAACTGGTGATCAGAATGCTTAAATTTTAATTTTTTATAATTCCATTAATAGTTTCAATCAAAGGAGGAGTAGCTGTAAGAATGATAAACCCTTCCTGACCTCATTATAGTTGTTAGTTAACTCCTGTCTTTCAGGCTGGCTGGGTCTGTGTGCTGGACACTTGCATAAGAGTATATTTTAAAGTCTGTGCATGAGGCCATGTAGCTGAACAAATGGCTGAGATTTATGACAGAACATAAAATCTGAATTGACACTTGGAAACATAATACTTAAGACTTCCTGGATGAACAGTCACATTTTGTAATTTCAAAAACTGTCCCAGACTTTCTGGTAGCAGAGTGTAGTTTAATCCCTGTTGTATCTCACTCTATGTCATGCAATACCAGCTTGTTCACGGTCTGCTGCTGGTGCCTCTGCTCTGTTTCAGTACAGGAGGTGATGCCTGCACCTCTGAATTTATGTTGTGGCCCTTTCCAGTGATGGCACTGACCCCTTTGTAAGGTACCACTTTGAAGGATGTCCATTTTGGCCTGGATTTTGTGTCCTGGCCAGGTGCTGGGATGCTCTGTGACATCCAGGCCATGCACAGAGCTGGGGTGAGGGGTTGCTCTTTTCTCTGAATTGCAGCAAAGAGGACTCTGAGACTCTGGAAAATGTGTTTTAAGGGAGAAGAGTGTGAAAATTTCTACTCTAGCCTTCCTCCTGAATATGCAAATAGACATATTGTAATATTCTTGTTTTGAATATGTATAGCATGTGCTCAGTATTAATCTGTCTTTTGCAGATGAGCAAGAGCTGAGTATTCTGAAAATGATTCTAACCTTTGCTAGATGGCAATATACCCTTTGGTGAAATAGCAGCTGCCAGGTATGAGAATTGGGAATTTGCCCATTCCCTCAGGGATCTGCTTTGAACAGCAGCCATTTGTTCTGTTTTGTCAACAAGATAGCAATGAGATCATTGGAACTGAGATCTAACTCCTCCCTTGGTTGCTTCCTTCTGACCTGGTTAGGTAGACACAGGAGTCTGAAACTTTTCTCTATTCATGGCACCACTTTCAGCAGTTTTGTGACAATGTGCCTGTGGGGGAGTTTCTGGTATCTTGGTGCCTTAGTGATGCAATTTTTAATTTGCTGTTCACTGAGAGTCAGGCAGATAAATGGCAAAAGGCTGGTGAGTTTAGAGGCACTTGTTCAGTAGGAAAGAGCTGGTGGCAGCACTAAATATGCCATTAATATGAATATGATAAGCTCTGGTGCTCTCAGTGCCATGATTTAAATGTTGAACTTGGTTAGTCCACAGAAAACCATGATCAAAAACCACTGCTGGGGCTGTGAGCTCCTTGTCTTGAGCTGTGCTGGGTGGGGTGGTGCAGCCTAGCTCAGCAGAGCCCTGCTCTGGAGCAGGATGCAAGCTTCTCTCTGGGGGGAGAAGTGCTCTCAGCCCTTGCTTCCAGCTGCCAGGCGTGGTGGCCCTGTCACCCTCCTGCTGGACAGCTGCTGGCTGCTGTGCTCTTACATGGGTGGAAATGCAGGATTTGAATCTTTCTAGCAGACCTTGCAGTGATGAGAAGGTTATGACAGCCAGCTACTGGCATCCCTCCTCAGAGTGAAATGTCATCTTTTATTCCCTTGGTGGGACTCAGCTGATCTCTCCCAGTCAGGGTCAGTTTTAGGCTGATTTCTTAAAGAGCACCAAAGGGGTGTGGGCTGGGGGTGTTGGGGTTGTTGTTTTAGTTTGTTTTGGTTGGGTTGGATTTTTGGGGGGCTGGTGGTTTTTGGCTTGTTGTTGTAGTGGTTTGCATCCATTTCTGAAGTGTCCAGCACGAGCATAAATGGAGCTGATAGTTTCTACCATCTGTGACTATTTACAAGAGCATTCACCAAACCTGAACTAAAGACAAACTAACAAATGTAAGTATTTGAAAATAACACCCTTCATATGGCCATGATTTGCAGTGAAAGTAGAAGCACTAATCCCACCAGGATCAATCATGTAGAGCTTGTTCCTGTGCAGATTCTGGGTGCAAATTTTACCTCTAACTCACTTGCTTATTCTGCATATCTAGCTGGACACCTGCATTTCTTCTTCTTCTTCTTCACCAGCTCTATTCAGAGATGAAAAGCCTTTCAGCAAAAAAAAAAGCATTTCAGAAAGTGGCTGAAATCACTGGAAAAACACTGAAGTGTGTCTGGATTTATATAATTTGAGGGTGAGTGAAGTTACATGACAGAGCATAAGATGGTCTAGCAGCTGTATCAAAACTGGAAGTAAAAAGCTTTTCCTTTTTATTCCTTCTGTCTGCCATGGTCTTATTCCTAGTCTTAACTGACTAGCCCAGCAAGTGTAAAGTCAAATCTTGTTTGCTAAGTTCCAATGATCACAAGAAAAGTGCAAGAGGGGATGATCTTGGCTCTGTCCAGCCAAGAGATGAAGTAATGAGGGAGTCACTGCTCCTGGTCTCTCTTTGGGTTTGCCATTACATTTATTCTGGGTTATACAAATGAGCAGATTCAAACACTGTTGTGTTTTTGTGGTTTCTTTGTTTGTTTGTTGGTGGTGGTGTGTTGGTTTTGTTTTTTAAATAAGCCCTGAAACTCAAGGGATGGAACTTGGTATTGTCTTCCCCTGGGTTTGCATTGAAGTTCTCCTCTCCTAAAGTTCTTGCCTCTGTGGTTGACAGCCCAGCTATCAGAAACCTTGCAGCCTTTGTTGGAGATTCCTTTAGGTTTGCATTAATATTAAGCAAATCAGCCAAGCAGGCAATTCAGACCCCAAATTCCAGATGCTTTCCTCATTGTCCAGAGTTTAGATCTGTGTTTACCTTGGGCTCTCAGCACTGTATTCAGGATTTCTCACCTGGCTGAATACCTGGGCTGCCACTGGGATTCTGTAGCATTACTGAAAACTCTTCAGGCAAGGTTTTAGCAGGGAGAATTAGCTAATACCAAGCTGTGGCTAGAGCTGAGCCTTGTCTGTGACCATCCAGTGATTTTGACTTTGTTGGGGCTGTTACTCTCTCAGCTGGCTGATTTGGTGAGCTAACCTCAGCATTAAGCTCAGCACTGGAGACATTGGGACTTCTTTTTCAGAATTAGAATCTGAGATATTTCTTAACACTTATGTAGGCAAAAACTGAAAGAAATCTAATACTTAGCAATAAGGTAGTAAATTACTAAATCTTCATCCAAAGTCCCTACTTGGAGCTGTTTTTTTAAACCAAAAAAAAAAGCTTATACAATTTTATTTCAAAAGAGTAAAGAATCAATACCTAAGGTTTTGTATTTTAGTAGGAAAAGTAAATAAAACTTAATACAAAATTTCTATTAAATTAAATTGAAATTTATTGTAAAGGAAAGACAGCTAATACATCTTTTTGGGGCAAGAAAAGAGAAGAAATTAATTTTTCTTTGTGAACATGAGCTTTCAGTGGTTAGAAGCATTGAGTGCAGACAATACATTTTATTCTTGTCACTTGGAAGCAAAAAGCAAACACAATTAAGGGGACATTTCATCAAGTCTGGTAAGGAATCTGAATATCATAGATGCAGCTGCTGGTGCACTCTCTTGTGATAAGCTCAGTGTAGCAGAAATGGAAAAAATCAGTATCCACATGAATGAGGGAGAGGTTGATTCTTGGCTGTGTGATCCATTTTAATGAACACCACACTTTCCATTTGCTCTCCTTTCACACCAAACAATGGAGCTCCCCTGAAGCACCTGCAAGGTAATAAATGGTCTCCCACTGCAAATAACAGAGTTCACCAGTGGTCCAAAACATTTCTGTCAATAAATCTGTTCAGATTTACATGAAGGACATCACGTGTTGGATGAACTGAAGGGACAGGGAGAAAAGGAGATAGTTTGGGGTTTAATAGAGGGAGATGGTTGCTCTCAAAAATTAATGACCCAGATCACTCCAATACAAAGCCTGGTGGTGTTTTTTTCCTCTCACAGTAAGTGCTGTGTAGGCATATGTAATGTAGCTTCTACATATTTACACAGATTAATGATCATAACCTTCCCACTAAAAATGAGGCTTTTTTTCTTCTGATGTAAACTAGTTAACCCTGTACTGTAACTAATATCTCAATTTCTTCTTTTTGGGAGAAAATGTTAGAAATGCTGCCCTATATTCTTCTGCAATTAATTTTTTTCAAAGGGGTGTTTGAAATGAAATAGTTTTTTTCTCTCTCTCTCTTATCAGAAATAAATATGGGAATTACTTGAATGAATAAAATAGGTGAAAGATATAACTTGCCAGTATTTTTTAGTAAAAGTATTAAATATTGATTATTTTACCATGTGATTGCCAAAATGAGAATCTTCATGCTGGCACTCATAGCAGCTACTAAATGTCATTGATTTGAACTTCTTTTTACCTATAGGGTTTCATAATTCAGCATTTGTCAATATCCAATCAATCCAGTGCAAATTACAGGCTGTCTATGACTCCCAAAAAAGAGAAGAGACCAGTAGACTTTTTACAGTAAGAGCAAAGTTTTGGACTTTCAGTCCCACTCACCAACACAGAATTTTAAATTAGGGAGTAGAATGTGATGACTTTTAAAAATTAACTTTTTAATTTGTAAATGTAATAATTTGTGGTGTTTATGAGAAGAAGAAATAATAGGACTCACTAGAACACAGAGATGATGATGATGATTAATAATAATAATAATAATAATAATTATGTAGGCAGGAACAGTGGCATCATTATTCTATTATTCTCTCTTGATTCTCTGATGAAAAGCCTCTATCAAGGACTCCAAGTGTCCTGTGCAGTCTTTTTAGCTTCAGTATTTTAAAATGTGCACTAGAGCTGGATGGACACAGTCCAATTACTTTCACTTAAGATTTAGTTCATTTTGAAGCAGGTTTGCAGAAGTGCTTGGCTGGGATTGTAACCCACTTTTAGGGAGAAACTCTTGCTTTCTTTCCTTGCTTTTGAGAAAGAATCATATGGCAACAGTTTGGATTATACTTGTGTGCTCCAAGATGCTCTGTCATCTCAAACTCCCTGTCACCAGAACACCCTTAGTCATCTTAGTTCTTTGTGCAGTGTGTGTTGGGTGGTCCTCTGAAAACAGTATAAAAATGCTTTCTAAAATGATGCAGAAATCAGGAACATTCCCAAGGGTCAGTAAGTGATAAAAACAGATTTCAATTCAGTCTCTAATTAGGGAAGAATGTAAGTTCCCAAAGAAGCTTTTTCCTTCATGCTGTCCAGATAAAGCTGAAATGTTTTTCCAGGTGAAGTAGCATCACAATAAGATTTTCTCTTCCATTATAGTTTGAAATCTGAGAGAAATAGTAATTGTTACCAGAAAAGGCTGAATTTCACTTTCTGAGCGATGCAGAGCCCAGACTTCATGGATTGATCTGGAATGGGGAATGACTGCATTCCAGAGTGCCTCAGGCTCCTAGTTTGTAACCATGGGGTTTAGGATATAATTTACTGGCTGCCAGCTTCTCACAGTTTATTGTGTACAGACAGTAACTCATGAAGACGTGGTAGCTCTTTCTCCCTCTGGTGCCCAGCCACATGGCTGTGAGTCTGCTGCACTGTTTGAGTTAACAGATCTGGGTAATTTAGCTCAGATCTTGTGTTCCATCCTTGCTGCCAGCAATCTACTCCAAAAATAATGTTTTGATCCATTTGTATTTGTTGTGTTTAAAAACGTGGCCTACCTGGAATATGAGCCTGCCTTACTGGCAGTGGCACAGTTCCACCCAGTCACTTTTGCCTTATTCTCAGCACTGCAGGATTCCACAGGCAGGGAAGGGGAGCTGTCCTTCTTGGCTTGGCCTGTCTGCTCTCTCCTCCACCCAGTCACTTTTGCCTTATTCTCTCAGCACTGCTGGATTCCACAGGCAGAGAAGGGGAGCTGTCCTTCTTGGCTTGGCCTGTCTGCTCTCTCTGGTGAGCCTCTGGAGACTGACTGGCAGCAGAGTGTGGGGTGTGCCAGGGACTGCCAGTGCTGCCAGGCACCTGCACCATTCCCTGCCGGCCTCCTGTGTCTGGGAACCCACCTGAAATGGATTTTTGTCTCTGTCACTGCCTCCTGGCCCAGCACACAGGAGGTTAAGATGAATGCTGAGTGTGTGTCTCTTGTAGGAGGCACTGAGTAATCCTTCCTCATCCCAGTTCAGAGGGACAGGGTTCTGTATTCCCCACTTGGAGTCAATCATGCCAAATGTAACATGGAGGAGACCCAGAAAGAGACTGGGCATGCAAAGAATGAAATCTCAGGTCTTTCAAGATTAGGAGTTTCACTGACCATAATTACATCTCAGATTTCAGTAGATAACTGTCTTGGCAAAATGACCATTCTCATGGCTTGCCATGAATCCAAAGTATTTCAGCATCTGAAATACTATTAAGTTTTTAATTTGTAATAATTAAAAGCCTTGAAAGCAATTCTTTCATTATAATAGCCTTTCTTTTTTAGTAATGATTCAAGAGCAATTTTTCCCCCTATCAAATTATTTATCTTGAAAGTTTTTTTGTGATTGCTCTTAGTATCTGAAGATAATATTGGAGCAAACAATTCAGTGTACTCTATGTATAGCTCTGTATTAATCTTTATGTAAGTGATTGTAAACCAAATTGTGCATACAAGGATTTTTAAGTGAAAGAATTGTAAGAAATCTGATTCACACATGCTCTGTGATTCACATTTCTGTCACCTCCTGTGACTTTAAATGTTGTTTGTTTTTTTTTTTTTTGCATACTGTTTTTGTATATATGACTTTATAACTCTCATGGATTATGGCTCTGTTGTGTTTAAAAGAGCCACTGCATACAACAGTGGGTTGATCAGGAGGCACATTTGGCTTACATCAGTGCTTCAGTTAGGGAGGGCAGCTGCTTGGACATTCTAATGGAAGGGCAGTGGCATATCCTTATCTTGATGGGGCAACCAACTCTGGCAGCATTTAGATGAGAATTGTTATCTTTTGGATTGAATTGCTAGCCCATTTTTTCCAGGCAATTCACAGATGTGGCTGGGGAAGAAGTGGTCAGAAGGATGGATTTCTTCTGATCTTGGCTTATGGGTTTTTTAAATAATTTGGATTTTGCTGTAATAGAATGATGCAGTGGGCTCTGGACAATAATGGTGAAGGTAGCACTGAAGTGTAACAGCAAAGAAATTGTTATTTCCCTGAAGCTTTTCAAGCTGTTTGTTTAACTAATTAAAGAGAACAGACTCCCATGCTACCACTTAGATTTACCACCTTGTTTTTCCTCTGAGAGCCTTGGCAAAGGCAGAAACTTTCTGCCTAACGCTCGTGCAGTGTGTGCTGCAATGTGCCAGTGTCTGCAGGGATAGCATTACAGGAAAACCCAAAAGTGCAGCTGAGTCCAAAGTTTTCTACACTAAGTTGTTGGATTTGAGGGTTCTTTTCAGTGATGACATTGGGTTTGGTGCTGGGTCAGGGTGGATGTCACTGTGCAGGTAAATTTGGCATGGTGGTCTGCCTGGTCAAATACTTCTCTTCCTATTCTTGAATAACAGGCCTTGATCTGCTTCAGACATCTCCAATCCTCCATAATATGTTTGAACCTTCAAAGCACAGCATTCAAATAACTTTTTCTTTTGTAATGCCCTTAAGGCTTTCCCTGCATGTGATAGCAACAATTTTGACTGGAGTGCTTTATGTGAAGGATCCTTGAGCAGACAGCCCTTCCACCTGCCCCTGGTCTGTGTGCTGGATTGGGGTCTGCCTTGGACCCCTAGTTGTGGCAGCTGGCAGGATGCAGTGCTACAAGAAGAGGTGCCCCGTGTCTGTCCCTTATGCTCTAAAAGCCATCAGAAACTGAAGAAATGCTAAATTTTCTCATGATGATCCCGGGGATGTTATATATTACCTTCTTACCAAGCTAGTTAAACAAATATATGATACCTTTACTTACAGTGCAGATGCTTTCAGCAGAAAAGTACCAGTTTTTCCAAAATTTTTCATGGTATAACTGCTTCCCCTAATGTACATGCAGGCATTTCTTGCACCAATAAAAAGGGATTTTGAGCTATAGATCTCTGAAACAGCAGCCACATCCAGTTGCTAATTAGATAAGTGCCAGATGTTGGCTCCTTCTTCTCATCTATCTCATGCACATCCCATCATTTTTAGATCCCTCCTTGTTACACATACAGAGCAGGAGTCACAGCACAGACCCTCACAGGTTTTCCTTTGCTGGTCTCTGTGCTTCTGGCTCTCACTGGGGTGTCAGACATTCCCTGCAAGAAGGCAAAATGACATTTTTCATTCAGACCTGCAGGCAGGGCTGCAGCCCTAGTCCAGATGTGTTTCTGCTGATGGCAAGGGCTGCTGTCCAGGGTGGCCCTGCACGGATTCCTCTGTGTTTGGGGCAGAGAGGCTCCCACTTCTCCCACTGTCAGGCAAGAGAGAGCCCTCTGTCAGAGCTGCCTGGGCCAGGGCCCCAGGGAGAGTGCAAGCCACCAGACAGGCACACAAACTGGCTGGAACTGTCATTCTGTCCTCCCAAATGTCAGCTGGACTTACAAAGGGAATGAGCTGCCCCCCTTGGAGCCTGGCTTCCCCTTGAGCTGCTTCACAGGTGCTCTGAAGGTAAGAGACACTGCAGGGAGAGAAAAGGTGCCCGAGTGCAGCGCTGATGAGCTGCTGTTTGCATCCCTCCCTTGTTTGGCTGTTCTGCTAATTAATAGGATTATTTGCCTGTACAGTTACAGTAACTTTTTTGTAGAAATGGGAGAAAAGTGGAATGGACGTCTCCTACTTGCATGTGTGCTAAATGCATTTGGAAACTGTGCTAACATGGCCTTGTCAGACCCTGGAGTTAATTCATTCTTGAGATGAATAGAGGAATTCACACATCAGATATGCTAAAAGTGTGGCTCAGCCAGGACCAACACCTCTTTTTTTTTTTTTAACGTTTATCTTACCAGTTCTTAAGTTTGAAAATTAACTCCCCTATTTTTTAAAGGGAAGTTCTATCATGTACAGTTGGCCTTGGCCAGGAAAGAAAGAAAAATATATCAAATTAGTGACTCTCCTTCCACAGCCGAAGTTAAGCTAAAGAAGCAAAACAATACATTGCTTCATTTTAATAATTTTTGCTGCATAATTTTCAACATTTTTAGAATCATTAATTTTGCTAAAACTGGTACATTTTTGTCCTATTTTCCTCCTGGTAGATGCCGATTTTGGAGGTGAAGATGGAGGACTGTGCCTGCTGCTGGGTTTATTTACTCTTTGCTGTAGTTATTTCCACCTGCCATCACCATATTTTCAATCTCTGCGAGCATGTGGCATGCTAACAGAAGCTAGCTAAATTTAGCAGTTGCCTTTGTGGAATTAACCCTTCCTCTGATTTTTAATATCATGGCTGATCACACAGTGAAGTGCCAGGCAGTGGAGGATGGAGAGAGCAGCACTGGGTGTTGCTGAGCTGAAGTTGAGGAGCTGCATTTCCCTTCTCTCTGCCGGGCTGAGCTCCTGTGGTGCCAGGTGAGAGGGGCTGGCTGGTGTGAGCAGCCCTCCCCTCTGTGCCCACTCCCATCACAGTTCCAGCGCTGCTTGCTGCTCACTCAGCTCACACCTTGCTGCCTGGCAGTTGTGAGGTTTTTCCTTCACTTCTGCTGACTGGTGGGTTTTTTTTTTTTCTGTTGTGTAATCATCTGAATGGGACAGATTTGCTGTGATCTTGGGGTAAGGGTTTTTTTCACATAAAGGAAAAAAAAAGCATTTACCTCGAGACTCACTTAGATGCAGGAAGAATACCCAGCAAGTCAAAGGAGTGCTGGTTAGAGTCAATTATTGACCTGCTTTGATCAAAGTGATCTGAGAACTTTGTAATGTCTAGAAACGTGTACTCTCTCCTCACTAGGCAGGGATTTTTCTTACGAAAAATCACATTTGCTTTGGAAAACTAATTCTTTCATAGATTTGTATCTGCAGTGATAAATTGGATTTAATGATCAGCAGGGGTTGCACAGATTAATCCTTTTGCTATAAGCAAATTTAATGCATCAAATTTACTTCTTAAGGGACTATTTAACTCTTCTGTGCAATGAGCAAAAGAAACTTGGCAATCCAGTGCTGAGATACAGATGCATGCAGATTGTGCAGATTCAGTGTCTGTGTTTAATCTTGGTTTATTTAGTCTATGATATGCCACTAATTTGTGCCTGATTAGGTATTTTGATTTTTGGTTTTCCTCACTCCCCTTTCAAGCTCATAATCCTACAGAATAGTGGTATTTCACATTTCTGTAGTTCTTAGTTTTACTGCAGCCCAGTGTGTGAGTAACTTTTTGAGTGGCTGATTCTGGAAGGAATACAAGATCTGTCCAGAAAAGCAGTGACATTACAGAGCCTTCTGAGACAGGGAGCAGAGCAGTGTCCAGTGAGGGAACAGTGGAGAAAATGTTTGGAAATCAAAACATAATTAAGTAGGACAGAATTTGGATAGAACAGTAACATCATGTGCCAGGCATTGGAGGGAAGAATATTCAAGCTCAGGTTCCCATCCAGAGGCTGTCTTTTCAGTGTGCTGCTGGAGCATGTCTGCTACCAGAAACATTTAATTTATACCGAATTCCAGTGAATAGAAGAGTCTGAGAAAGTGCCTGGTATCATTATTACACTGCACCTGATGATGAAAAACAGTTAATGTTCACCCTTCTCTGTCCCAGAGGCAAAAATGCAACCTTGAACACTCAGTATTTGAGCCCTGTGTCTCAAGGCAGCAGCTCCTTTGAGATCTTCCATAAAACACCAACTCCACCAATCCTGCTGCCTTGCATGCCCAGCAGGATGGCAGGGCACAGGGAAATTGGCTGCACCTTAACAGTGATATCTATTTCTTCTGCTATATTAAATTTGTGCTAGAGTGCATGACATCTGACCTCAAGACAGTGGTTGTGTGAGATGAAGTTCTATTTTGTTTGTGTACTGAAGTGCATTTAGATAAGCTTTTAGAGAGTTTCCTTTTACAAAGAGCTGGAACAATGGCTTGGGCTAAAGATAGATCATGGGCATTGCCAAGACCTAATCAAGGCTTATCATATAATGATGAGTAGTAGACTAAATCAATCCAATTCTGCAAAAAGGAGGAAAATTCTTTGCATGTGACTTTAAGTGATGGTAGAGATTTTGACAGGATTTTTGCTTGCCAAAATGTAAATTCTTGTAATTTACTTGATATAAATTCTTGTGCAAAAGAACATGGTTTTCTTTTCAGTTGTAGTACAACATGAAATGCCTGTGTTGAGAAATTAAGCTGAGAGAAAGAAAATGTAAGACTACATAGAAAATGCAATACTAATTTAAAAATTACATACACTCAGTATGAGTATGCATGTGTCTATAGAGAGGCACCTTTATATGCATGCACTTCTGATAAATGAGCTTTGAGAGTCTTTCTAAACAATAATCAATTTCTCTTTGTGCTTTATGAGATCAATAATATGAGTACTACACTAAGAATTTTCTAGACTCACACAGTCTGTTTCTATAGAAAGTGCTTTCTTTAAGTCTGTATCCAAGGGATCACCACCCTGGCATAGAGGAGAAAAATAATACAGAGCTCTTGCAGGCAGAGACAAATAGTTTTCTACCTCAGTACACATCCCTGCCTCTAAAAATGTGCTGCAGCAAGGAAATCCATTTACAGTTTTTCTTTTACATAACAGTTGCAGTGCCCTTAAGAGCCCCTGGTTGTTTCCATATTCTCTTCTCCAGTTGTCCTGCAGTATAGCTGCAATGAAAAGCCTGTTTATGGAGAGCTGGTGCTCTGCAGAGTGACTCTCAGCAAACCTTACAGGTCAAAAGCATGTGTTTGTCATCTTTGGAAGGAATCTCAGATAATAATGTGGAGGTTCTTACTTCTTTCAGTACAAGAGTTATGAATCTAAGTGCAGGTGCCTTTTACAGCATCAGTCTTGCTGTAAGCACACAGATGAAGGCAAAAAGTGAGTGGGGATGGATTTAACTTGTAATTGCCATATCCCTGATTGGCACAGGCTGTGTCTGGGGAGCTGCTCATCCCTGGGGAGCTGCTCAGTGCCCTCCCTGAGGAGGGATGGGCAGCACCCTCTGCACAGCTGGGATGCATTCCTGGGATGCATTCCTGGGCTGTCTCTGTGCTAGCTCAGCTCCTGTGACTCCTTCACACTTCACACCCAATCCCTTTTTTCTTCACCTGTGACCAGACTTTGCACACAACAACAATCTCATTTCATGTCCTTCTCTTTGTCCAGATCTGCCATTTCCTCAGCAGTGCTGTGCCTGCCCCTTTTGTTGAGATCCACACTTGGTCCCCACTGTTCAGCAGGCTGAGGTTTTTTCCTTATTCTGCTCTGATCTACACCAAATAGAAGCTTGTTTAATATCTCCTGCATCTCAACCCATGCTCCACTGACAGACCTGTTGATGCAGTTTCCCCTTGTGTCATTTCCACCCTGATCAGCCACTTGTTTTTCCCTAAGCACTTTCAAATGCTGTTGTCTCTGCTAATATTTTTTTGGATCACCTTCCCCAAAAGAAATCACAAAACATATTAAATTGTCTTCTGTCATCAGTAATTTTGTGTATACTACTGAGCTCAACATGATCTCAAAGCAGAGAACTGGGCTCAAGCATCAGGCAGGCGAGTGCAACAAAGGAAACTCTCAGAAAATAGAGAATATTTGGCCTGACAGCTGGTCAGCAAAACCAGATCTGATGGTTGTACCATATTGTAAACTAAATATGGGGAATATGTGGACAAAATGCAGTGCTGTTAACAAAATGGGGAAAAAATGAGCTAATTTTACTTTGGGATGTTTTAAATGGAATTTTGCATCTAACATGAGGGAGGGACATTGTTTTTCTTGCAGTTTTTCAGCCTTCAGCTGGGACATGGATGCAATCCTCAGTTTCACCCTTTAAGACAAACATACAAAAATGAGAGAAATATGGAAGGAAAAAAATAGAAATGAGAAGTTCAGCAGATCTAACCTCTGAGGGAAGGTTGAGGAAATTAGATTGTTTTGCTCTAGGAAAAAAAGGCTGAAGAAAACCACAGTAACAAATATCTAATCTGTAAAAGATGCTACAAAGAGGACTGATTTCTTTGTTTCTGTATTCTCTGAGGCTAGAACAAGAAGTAATCAGCTTTAATTGTAGAAAAGAAGATACGACAGAGGTATTTGAAAACCCCAAACTTTGCCACTGTAAAAGGAGTGGAGCAAGAGAAACAGGCACCTGGGTGTGTGGTAGGGCATCCTTAGAGAGTTTTTCTTAAGGAACTATTAAGAAAACATCTGTCAGGGGTTGTCTTGGGTATTCTTGATTTTCAATAGCACAGGAGATGGAGCAGATGATTTATGGAGATTTTTGTCAGACTATTTGTGTGTTCCTGCCATAGACTGTAGCCTCTCATTTTTACTGTATTTTGATTGCTATAATACAAAATTGAAATAGTTCAACAGAACTCTTCCACGAGCTGTAATAAGATCTCACAATGAGAAATGTGGTGGATATTGCAGGAAATTCATTTTATGTGCCATAGAGCAGGTGTTGTACATCTTAGAACAGGGGCTATTGTGTCTGGTAATAATGGCATTATGAGTTTGGGAGCTCTCCCAAAGTGGTGTTTTCCACACTTGCTGGTTTGTCAGGCTACTGGTTTTTTTTTAGCTTAGAAGTCCAGCCTGAATTTATTTCTTTTTATAACAGTGTAAAAGTGCTTTTGCCATTTCAGCTTGTTCTGCCTGCACCAGAAAGGGAGAGAGGCAGAGGAGACAAAACTAGCAGCAAAACAACCCTCAGTTCAGTTTTAAATACAAAAACTGACATTCAAAGACATTTTCAACCTTTTTTTGAGATCACAAAGCTCCTGTTAGATTATCTCATCTGGCCTTGACTTGCTTTGATTTATTAGCAGTATCAGCACCGGTGCCAAAATGGTTTGTGGTGATGACACAGACACGTGTTTGCCTTCAAGAGCCAGCACACCTTCAGATGCCACCTGAGGCTGTGTGTGTGCTCCTGGGGGTATGCACACATCCTTACTGAGGCATTTATTTGCATCAGTCACATATTAACAACTCTGTCATTAACAACTTTATTCCATTTGTGCAATTCTCTTGCTTTCTGAGCACATTTCTGAGTATTTAGCAGAGTGCAGGTTGCTGGGGAGCAAACATTTCATATTGTTTAAGAAATATATGATCAAGTTTGCAAATGTAACAGTTTAATAACTGTTTTAATAAATTTTATTTGATGGAATAGATAATTTTTCTAAAGCCTTGGTTTAGGTTTTCCTTAAAGTGCATTTTCACATCATTTAAACTCTATGAAGATGCAACTTCCACTTCTTGTGAGCACTTCTTATTTAACATATTTCACCTGTAGATAAACGGCAGCTTTCATCCTGTAGTGGTAGTATATTTCTCATTAATTAGAAAATGCTTGCTATAGAGACTGAGAAACAAATTATTGGAACAGTCACTACTGATGGCTATGTAGGAGGAAAATATTTTAATGCTTTTCATAAAAACCTCCAAAGAGATAATTTTATCCCTTTTAAGGAGACTTTAATATGATACAATAATTATGAAATTTTATATTATTTTCTTGGACTTATATATGTGGTATTTTAATCAGCTGTCTTTTTAATTATTGCATAAGGAACTAGGAACACCTTTTCCTTCAGTTGTGTAAACTTAACACCTTGCACACTGCCTCAGACTGATGGGTGATTTCTAATACAATTAAAAATACTTCCTTCGAATTCTGATGTAACAGGATAATTAAGCTTGTGCTGAAATCTTAACTAACATTATAAACCAAATTTAAGCACTGAATAATGGAGGCAAATATTTCAATGGCTTTTATTTGTTTAATATGCATAGATCAAAAGACAATTTCACTACTAATGTCTTATTTATTTCAGAAGCATTCTCAAAGTACATTTAATAAAAGTTCCAGCCCTGTGGTCTTTGCAGGAGTCATGTCAAGTTTGCAGACTTGGGGCCTGAATAGTGACACTGTTCTGTACCGAAGCAGCTTCTTGTTATCAGTCTGTTTTCAGCTCTTCAGGAGTTCATTGTTTTCAACAACTAAAAAGGGGTTGATTATCACAGAGAAGCCAAATGAGATCACCCATGAATTGCAGGAATTCTGCCTGTACCCTGTGAGCCTTTCTAGCACAAATAGGATTTTTTTTCAGAATTGTATTGTGTCTTTATACTCACGTTTGGAGTGGCTCTGTTAGAGAGGCTTGAAGTGAGGTGCTGTGAGAGGGGGCTTTGATTGGAAAGGCAGAGAGCAGTGAAATCCACCTAACAGTGAATCACGGGTGCCACTGAATTATCTAAGGAACAGAAAAGTACAGCCCAGAAGAAAAGGGAGTGCACAGTGTGACAACAGCCCAGGGCATATCTGAGAGGAATCACTAAAATGAAATTATGTGCAGTACACAGTGCAGACACCATAGACAGCAATGGGTGAAAACAGAAGAGAGGAAACAGGTATAAAAGTAGCAGCAAACATTCTGCAAAAACACCAGTTAGGCACTTGGGTAACTGCTGTTTGTTGTGCATGGGCATGATCAGCTACCACTGCAAGTTACCCAGGAAAAATGGATTTTCCAAAGCCAGCAAAGCCACCCTGCAGGGCTGTGTCCTTGTGGAGCAGACACACCCAATGGGGGTCAGTTTTTGCTTGAGGAAAGTTGCCCTGGCCACTTGCAGCACCCAGTGAGGAGATGCTTATGTTAAATGCACGTGTGAGAAATCTGAGCTGCTTTTCTCCCATGCTGGTGTGCGAGCAATTTTTCCAAGTGTTTGGAAGCGTGTTTAGACTGAGAGCTGCACCACTGGAAATTGTGCATTCCCCATCTGGGAAGCTCCAGAGTTCTGAGGTGTGTCCTTCAGGATGTTCACTACCTGCTCCTCAGTGCTGAGCTCCATCACTCTTTCAAAAAAATTTATGTGAGGTCTTTGGGTGTTTTCACAGTTAACTGCCAAAGAGAAATCAGTCTTCCATAATTTCCTGGTTCCTTGGCCACTTTGTTACAGCACACAAATGAGTTGTTATGCAGAAAAGGCTGTAGTAGGATGACTCACTCCAACTGCTATTACCAAGGAACAAGTTGCTCAATTACATTATATGACACCACATCTACTTCTTAATATTTTTCCCTAAAGCTTCCTCTGGCCTTTGTTATCTCACTGCTCTTCTGTTCCTAATGTGGAAATAAAATGTGATGTGTGAGTTTGTGCCTTACTTCCTCTTGTTCTCTGGTACTTTTTACTTGAGAAGCTCTTTAAAACAACTGGCCATCAATGCAGGTTCTGCAGGCAGCCCCTGGGTTCTTCCATTCAAACCTTGTTTTAGACCATATGTATCCTAATTTTACTGGGATGAAAATGTTTAGTAGACATTTGTTCACATCAAAGCAGAAGCTGGTGTATTTGTTTGGAGCTTATAAACATGATTGAAGATAATAATTACCCAGAGCTTATTTCTGCATTCAGCAATACTGAATTATTCTACCCTTCTAGCCAAAGCCTTTTCAGGATGAAGCAGAAGAGCAGACTATAATTTATAAGTTGTGCTGAGGTAAAATGGGATGTTCCTGTTATGTCTTGCTCCCCAGATTTTCCAAGATCTGTAATTTAAGTGCTATAGATGGTGTTGCCTGCCTGAGTTTGATGAGAAAGTCAGAGCTGGTGGACATTGATTTGCCCCTGGGAACTGAAACCATTAATTGAAGCTGTGGTGACAAATCCATTTCTTTGCTCTGCTTCGTGGATCCTGACTTAACAGTTTTTGCTACAGTCAAAAATTCATTCATGCAAATGCACCTTTTGTGATCAAAGTAATCAATTTTTCTGGCTTGTAGTCAACAGACTCAGGATTCTAAAGAGGCACCCACGTGTCACTGAATTCCCCAAAGGAGCTGAGCACTCCCAGGGTGGGATGTGTGCTCCTGTGTCTGCAGGGATGGGGCACCAAAGCAAACCTGAGCATGAAGTACTCAAAATGCTGCCAGCTCTGACAGTGCTGTGAGATAAGACACTTGAATATAGATCTTTGAAATGAACATATTGGGTTTGGGGTGTTTGTTTTCTAGTTTATAACCACTCTATATTGAGTGTATACAGAGTTTCTCTACAGAGAAAGAGTAAATACTACAGTGAGGTAGATTTTTTTGTCTGTTTGTTTTTGTTGCAGACATGGGCCCTGGAAATTTTGTCTAGTTCTTTCAGGTGGTTTTTTTTCCATCTATTCTTGTGATGGAGGGAAAGAAAGCATTTACTCGGGAAAGGTTTGAAGAGGAGGTTTTAATCTAATAAATTTAAAGTACAGAGAAACACTGCTAATGGAAGCCTCATGAATAGATGTATTTCTATTAGTTGGTATTTGGGGAATTATCTGAACATCCCAGTAATACATCTTTTATCACTTATTGATAGCACTTGCATTGATGTAAATCACAAATATCTGTGCTGCCACATTCACATTGGTCTAATTGAGATTAGCAAATTTCCCATCCCTACAGCTCCTGTGGGTGAATAAATATACAACTTTAATGCTACATTAGCTGACAAGTGCATGAGATTCTTTATGTTTTGCTGCTGCCTTTTCTTAGCCTTATTGTACTGAGGTCTCAAAAGCTTGGTTCAGCTTTGGGATGTTGGAAGCTGCAGGTTTTTGTGACTTGTGTCCTTTTAAGTCTGTGTCAATGTGAGTGTAAAATCTGTAGGTGAAAATTTAAGAGGATCTTTGGGAGATATTAGGGTAGAAATGTTTATTGTTGGTCCTCTTTTCACTCCACGCATTGGCCTGAACATATCCTATAGTTTTAGTGAAAGTCCCAATCAAGCTGCTGTTAGGATTTAAAGAGTCATTGTTTGGCTAAAATGGTTTAATTTATGTACAGAAGGGAATTGAAGGAAAAAAGCTCTAACCCTTATTATATAGGAGAATTCTGTAGTAAATGTGTACCCTAAAATATAATAATTAAGGAAATTTCTCATAATTTCTGATCATTAAGCAACAGTGCAATGCCCTTGGTCCTGATATTTTCTCAAACTAGTATGTTATAGATAATTGGGGTTAGAAAAGGGCCATAAAATATGTAGGCTGATGTAAATGTCCTATTAATAATATAGACTATCTTGCATAACTGCAGGGTCTCAGGTTGATTTTTTTAGCTTTATAGTAATTAACACAGATAAAATAAACTTGCTTGTCCTTGGTTAAGACCAAGAGCAGTGTTAAATACTACAATGACAACAGAATGTGCTTAATTTCTCAGCCTTCCCTTCAGAAGAAATCTCTAAGCCTGTTGTACTGTTAATTAGCAAAGCCATATTACTTTGCTGAACTGCAGTCACAATTCTCATTTAATAGTTTTCCCTGTAAAGTCTCCATAATTGCTTATCACTGCTCCCACACGTGTGGGTACAGCTGATACAGCACTGGCTGAAGGAGAGGAAGAGATGCCCTCAGTGTGAGGAAGCCACTGAACCATGTTAAACAATTGTGGGAATAACTCTTATTTTCATGACTTTTGCACATGTAACTCTGAACCATGAAACTCTATTCAGATAGATTTGTCTGGTTTAATACACCAGCACTGTAACTTTGTTAAGGTCAATTGCAGGAGACTTTTGCCTTTTCGTTTGCTGCCTTGGAGGGCATGCTTTGGTTTTCATTTGTCTTTGTCAAGTTACAGCATTTTATCTTGTTTAACATTAGCATCAGGAATGTCATATCTGGTGGATGTTTTTTCTCCTGAATGGCATCAGATGTATTACTTGAAGTTCTCAGATGTTAGTTGGAGTGGCAGAGGTATTGCTTTAGTCAAGTTTTCTGGGGTTCCAAAACTTAAAAAAAAATCAGTGTGTTATATAGATGCTGAAAATAGAACAGTTTAAGAAATGTTGAAATCCTGAAAATGGCATTTCTGAGCCTTCTTGATACCATAAATAACAGAATATAATAAAATCAGTATAATTGAAAACAAAACACAATTTTGGAAGTAGGGCAGATTTCTCAGGGATTTACTCTTTAAATTCTTTATTTCCTTGACCTTTGTAAGACAGGATTTAAGATCCTTCAATCAAGGACTGTTCTTTGTTAAGGTTGGTATTCTGGATTTTTAGTTGTCCAGTGTGGATCACGTAGTGTATGTGGAAAAAGGGAACATCCAAGTACTACAGCAGTGTGATTGTAGATCATGGAGGTCTCCAGAGCCAGGTTTTTTGGGTGAATATTCCTACAGCAATCAGCCTTTTTCTATGTACACTGTATATATTAATTATTTTTAAATTCAAATAGAAATCAGGCATTTTTTGTAAAACCCTTAAAATCCATGTATGAAATTAATTTCAAGAGGAAATTCTGCAAATGGTGTCTGACCTGCTCTCTTCTTTCTTCATTTAATATTTATATTGTATGTGCAATAAAAGCTATGCAGTGCTTTCCAGGAACTTCAGCATCTGGCCTGCTTCCAGCATGTTTTTCTCTAGCCAATGTTCTGGAATAGCTGGTGATTATTTACCTGTTTAAGTGATTAAAAACATTCTCATTACAAGTGAAGCTTAGTGGGGTTTTTCCTTGGGATCCAGGGCAACATGTTCCTCATCAGTGTTCTTTAATAACTTATCCATTTCTCCTTCTCTTCCATTCCATTTCTGTTCAGGACATTTTCTGACTCTGCTGACCACGTTAATCCTCAGCAGTGCCCAAGGGATTTTGTTGTCTGCTCCTTTGGCACAGTCCTAAATTAGCTCTGTTCACTTTTGTCCAGGATATAGCACTGAACATACACTATAGTATGGAACAGGACAACCTCTGCTCTTCTCTTGGATAATTAGTATTCCAAGATAGTCTTTCCCGTGACTGGTGATTTCAAATCAAAACATTTGTTGGCCTGATATTAGTTTTTTCTTCCTTGCTACCAATGCACAGAGCATTTTGTCAGCAAAGGCAGCAGTTTGACTCAGCTCATCCTGCCCTGACAGATAGAAATGTTAGATTCCATTTTCCTCAGCAAAGCTCAGACTAAACAAATAATTCAATTCCCATATTGATGCTGGGCCCTTTCCACGTTTTCTCCAGGCTGGGAAGATGTAACTTTTTAAAGATAGCTCAGTGGGGCTTTTTTGTTTGTTTTGGTTCTGCTTTTATTCCTTCCCAGTGCACTCTTGTGAACACCTCATTTGGGAGATAATGGTGGTTACTTATTAGCACATTTAGATTAAATCCCCAGTTATGTTTCTTCAGGCTTTCCTGTCATCATACTTGCAGTCACACCTGCTGAATTCCAGTCCTCAGCTCCTGGAAAAAACCTCTGGGTAGCCCAATATGCAAGGATGGGCTTGCTCACTCACTGACTGTTGGGGATTTGTTGAGCTCCTGTCCTGTACATCCCATCAGTGTAAGAAATTGGACTAAACGTTGAGATATTTCATCTGTAGGTTGTTTTTTGTTTGTTTGTTTGTTTTTGTTTTGTTTTGTTTTTGTCTAATGTTCCTGTTCTTTCCCATCCCACAAAGATTCAATGATGCAGCAAGTACCAGGAGACTCTGCAGTGTTGAATAGGGAAAAGATGTTTATTTGCCTTTATGTCCACAGTGCACCAGAATTTAGTTTTTTCAGAGTGAAAGCATGCATATGTATGTTTCAGAATGATATTTTGCTACTTATGGTTGAAATGTAGGCTTCTTTCAGCATGTTCTCTTTTTCTGTGGGGAAGGCTGGAATGATGAAAACTAGAGAAACTACTGAAGGACTCCTTAATGTCTTAACTCCAGCTTCTTAATGCAACAATGAACACTTGTTCAATGTTGCTTTCAACTCAAGTCTCTCATTCATAAAGGAAGAGAGAATGGAAACTAGAAAACAAAAATCTAATTAATCTAAAGGTATTGAATGCTTGTTAAAATTCACCTGCCCCTGGATGTCCATTTATCATGATTATGACTGAACAACCAAGCTAGGAAAGGTGCTGCTTCTTCATTTGATGCAAAATCATGATTTATTACCCTGTTTTTTAGTAATGGTTAAATCTAATGAACGTTTCTGCATGACAAATCATTTGTCTTCAGAGTAAAATTAGACATGTTATTCTTTCATGTAGAACATTACACAGCAATTCATGGGATACAGAAATCTTGTATCACTAAATGATTGCCAAGGCACTGGGTGCATATATAAAGAACATGTGGGCATTAATGTTTTAATATTATATCATCTCCCTTTTTTGAAGTTATGTAAATATTTTCATTTGATCTAATCAGTTTGCAAACTACATATTCCTTCATGTTTATAAATTCCTTGTCATAGATCTGAAAAATACATATTTTGATGAATAATTCACTGTATGTACATATAGAAGTAACATGTTCAATTTTTCTTTAGTGGATTCTATATTTAATAATGGTACTTCCTACCTGAACAGTGCAGCTCCTTTTTTTTTCCTTTTTTTTAAGGAGGAGATATTTTAATATTATTGCTGCTCATTTGCTTCCAGACTGCTCTTTATAGAGATCCTCCTGAGTAATTTTACAGTACAGGCAGCTGCCAGGTTGGGGTCTTGATGCTACTCCTTTAACAGAAGCTCCATGGATTTCATAGAGGATAATCATTCTTTAAACGTTCTAGTGGCAAAAAGATGATGTAAATTATTCCACAGACTTCTGTGGAAGTCTGCCTGCTTTATTATTCTACCACTGCTGTAGTACCATATGTTTCAACTGCTTCTAGGCTCTTTGAGTCATCAGAAAAACTTCAGGCAGACGGTGTTCTAATTAAACCTAAAAAACCTTAAAATTTGCTGTAAACTGAGCCAAATTGATGATTGTGAGATTAGATTGTGCTAGGGCAGGGGCTTACAGAAGACCTCATGCTTCAAATGTTGGTACTCTGGCCTGTCCCCCTGTGCACAGTGATTTATTGTAGCACTATACATTTTTATAAGAGGAGAATTAGCAGGCCAGCCCTGGGTTCAGTTTTACTGGGTGCTGTGCCATAGGAGGGGCTCCATTCCCCTGAGAAGCTGCTCAGAGTCTCTCTTAGTGGTCTTGGAGAGCAGAGAGTGCAGGAACCAGGGCTGGGTCTGGGTGAGGAAAGGCACAGTGCTTTGGTGCTGCCCTGCCTGTTCCTGGGGGATGGAGTGGGTGCCACAGCAGCCGGGGCAGTGCCAGGGGACTGAGGCACTGCCAGGCAGCCCAGCTGCTCCCACCCCTGAGCATTCCTGATGGAACTGCCTTCCTCAGTGCCCCTGAGAAAGCAGTGACCTGCTCAGAGCTGCTGCTGGGCTCTGGGAGGGTGAGCTGGTGCAAATGGAAAAGGGTCAGTGCTGCCTTCCCGGGCTGCAGGGCTCTTGGTTCCACCTGGGAAGCAGCACCTGTGAAATGAAGCACTTAACTTCACAGGGCACAAAATAAAAAAAAGTACTTTCTGTACTTTCAGTATTTTTCAGCATTTGGTATTATATTTATATATATATATATGTATTCGGTACTCAATGAATTGATATAATTATTTTCCATTAGTCTCAGGTCAAGAGCTTAGAAATCCAGCGAAAGTGCAGTAATACTTTTTTTGTTCTTTGAAGCTATTGAATTCATTTGGTTAACACATTCCAGTCTTTGCAGTCAACAAGGTGGTGATTTTTAATGAAAATTTGGAATATTATGCCACTATTTCATTGTTAGTGCTTGGTTGAAAGTCCCAATTATGGCAAAATTCATAATGAAACTTGAAAACAAAGTGGCAGCTGAGGTGAGAGGCTGGAAAGATAGATGAAAAGTAGGTAAAATAATTAGCTGTCTCACAGTTGATGTGGTAAAAAAGCATCTCAGGATAACAAATAACCACTACTGAAAGCAATCCATTATGTGCAAGGAAAAGTAAGACAATTACTAAAAGTTGTTGCAGAATCCCTCACAGTGTGGATATAAACATGATTTTAGTGTCTGCATCTGTTACAGAGGGGTGTTTTCCTGCTGGAATGCACCAACTTCTCCTAAAACCCTTTTCATAACCTTTTTTCCCCCTTTTTTCCTCTCTTCTTACCTAGGAGGTAACTTGGTGCTTCATCTTAATTAATGGTGTTGTTTCAATTCTTTGGAGATACAAATGCTTTTGTCAGACCAGCTGGTGACATCTGTATTAGCCTACTTTAAATCTCTGCTGTAGCAGAAACAAACTTCACTGTTCCTTCCCCCTTGATATTGTGCATGTTTCAGCATGAATTGTTCTGTCCATTGAACATAAAATTATTTTATAGCACAAAACATTAGGATACAGGGGCAGAACACTCAACCTTTCACATCTGTTGATGTTTTCCCTGATTTCATTCCTTTTAGGAAAATAAAAAACATCCCAGGATAGATTAAATGTCAGTTTTTTGTACTCTTTTACCTGAGAGAGGTTGAAATTTTTTTAATTTCCTCTCCAGTGCAGGGAACAGGGAGGGATAATAACAGGCAGTGCTCCTGGAGGCTGTCCTGTGCCTTCTGCAGGGGGAGACAGCTCCGTGTCTGTCACTGCCTGGGCCTCTCAGAAGGTGGGACCATGGGAAGCTCAAAAGATCACTGGAGTTCAGTTGAAGGAATGAATCACCTTTGGAGGGGATTGTTTGATTCAGCAGGAGAATATTTAGCTGTGTAAATTACAGGAAGATGTTTGGTCCCAGCTTCACAAATAGTGAGGTGTAAGGAATCTGTCAGGGGTTGTTACTGGCTGGGAGTTTTTTAGCATCCCTGAACTCTCTGTACTTTCTAGTAAATATGACACTGCCCACCACAATACCAGGATTTCTCTGTTCTAGGTTGAGCTATTATATTTTAAGGCAATTTCAAAAAAACTCTCACCAAACCCAGCCTTCCAGCTTTGACAATAATCATTAATCATTCTGTTATTTATTTTTTCTTCAATATTGTTTTCTTATTAAGCAGTGCCTGACAGAGAGTGCCTGAGCCTTGTTGCCCCCCTCAGCAATTTTTAGCTGTGACATTTTGTTGAATTAACAGGGCAGATGGGTATGGGATTAATAAGGGAAATAATCTGTACCTTGTGGCAGATCTTTGAGCAAACATGGTTCTAGAAGAGATTTGAAAGCTTCTATGCTCTCTCTGCAGCAATGGTCAAGTGTTTGTACTTCAGTTTTTTTGGCCCTTGGATGAGTGGTTGAAGCATTAATTTTGCTTTTGATCCTCTCTGGGCACTTTGTTATCCCACAGGTTTTCTGTACTGATCCTTTGCCAGCGGTGATGGGAGTGCACACACTAGCACAGGTCTGTATTTCCATGACTAAAGCCCTTTTTTCCTTTTTAGCTACAGATAGTTTCTGTTTGTGACCACAAAATTCACACAGCAGTACAGAATTGCATTTGAGATGTTTCAGCATTTACTGCATTTCCCATCTTGAGTGAGCTCTGGTTAATTTTTCAGCATAAGTCGTAAGTAGCAAATGATGTTACACTATGACGGAAAAGTAGGAAAATTTGGAATTGATAGAGTTCTAATTTGTAACAAATATCCCTCGCAGGACTGGACCACTCCTCTGATTGCTGATAACTGTCTGCCTTTCTAAAGAACATCTTGGCTTGGTGTCAGAGCTGTGGGCAATCTTCTGAGCAGACAGCGTGTGTTTTCTGAGCAAAAAGGTGAAAATGTTGCAAAATACACTTTTCAGATTCAGTGTAAGAGCTCATTGTCACACATGTTGGACTTTTATTTCCAAACTGTGGAGGAGAATGCCTGTTGGATTTGCCTGTGGGAGGAGAATTTTATAGTTTCTTATATTTGTTATATAGACACCAGATTCAATTATGAACTCTGAAGAAGGAAACCTATGTTTACTACAGAAACTGGAAGAGACAGTAAAACACGAGATTTTGGTTTTGATGTTGGTTGTATCAACAGGGGAAAAAATTAATTATATATTTCAGAAAATTTGACCAATAAATAATCACCTCCTAAAACAGCTTCCCTGTGTTTTAACTGAAATGTTTCTCAGAGCTGCTAAAGCCTTTGGGACAAGGGAAGGTCACTTGCTCCTCTTTAGAGTGCAGGGATGGGCAAACAGTTCTGAGAAGTGATAATGTGCCTGGCTGTCTGCTTTTGCTGGAGTCACAAAGGAGGTGGAGCTCCCAGTGGGTTCCAGAGCACCTCCTGCTGCCTTGTAAGAGATCCTCTGGGTTGGCATTCTCCTCTCCTTTCACAGAGAGATCCTCTGTGTTTGCCATGCCCATGTGGACTTCCACATTTTAATTTGAACATTTTAGCACAGTTTTATTTTAAATAGAAAGAAAAGCATCACTGGGAGTAGATGATAGAACATTTCAAGGAAACAGTCCCTAAGCATAGAACAGGCAACAGAAAGATTAGAAATTTCTCCAAAGCAAAGTATTCCCCAAGAATCCTCCTTGTTCCTTGAGAGCCCACCATATTAACTTAACAAAATATTCCTCCCGTAAGCAGGGTCTCATTTCTCTGTTTTCAGGAGTTCAGATCCTCTCTCCCCCTCCCTTACTGCTCTTTTGACTTTGAATAGTGTTTGCAGACTTCGAAGGGGACAAAGTGTGACTTCACAGAACTCTGACAGGATACCTCAGTGGTCAGCAATGCCCTAAAGGCAGGTCTCAAAATCCCAGATTTTGACTTTCATTCCCAGGAAACAGATTGGAAAAAATACACTAAATATTCTGTGTATGTGCTCATGTAAATGAACAAACTGTTCTGAAAATAGTGGTGTGTCACAAAGGAAAAAATGAGATAATGGGAGAAAAATTAGGCTAAGCTGTGTTTTAAAACTGAAATGCATATCTTGATACACGTCAGAAACCAGTCTTAACTTTTACGTGGTATTTTATCAGAACTCTGGATTTGGTGTTTGCATTATGCCACAGAGCTCCCTAGCTTGTAGAGGAATTTATCTAAGAGGATTTGGGACTTACAATTAAGGCCTAAAGCTATGCTCGTCCATCAATAGACTGTGGGTATCTCTGTACTTCTTGTTCTGCAGAAGTTAACCAGCTAATTAGCTGGGTTTTTTTAAGGGTTCAGGAGTTCTTGTGCTATTTTTATTGGTCTCTCTGCTTAAAAGGAATAAAGTGTTGTAACAAAGCTTTAGAACTGATAATGTTTTGATAGATGGGGCAACATTAGTATTTGAAATAGCAATGCTAATTTGTATTGTCCCTATTTGCTGAACACTGGGATTAAAGTTTTGTCTCAAAGTCATTTAATATGCTGAGTTTTAAATATTCACAGCTCATTTCTCTCTCCTGACCCTAGGTTGCCAATGTTATATTTTTTCAAACTGAGATCTGTATCTTTCTAGTTTAATAACAGTGGTTTTTGATCTCGGATCTCATGCAATCTTATGGATTTCTTCCACTGATATTCTGCAAAATACTGCTTCTTTATCCATATTTAGGCTGCATACTCTACTTCCGTAGATTCCTTTTCCTTTCTTTTCTGACTTCTGTTTGGGGCTGCATTAACCACTGACTGAATTCATGACAGGAGAGGCTCAGAAGGGTGCAGGCAACTCAACTGCACAGCTCAGTGCTTCAGTGTGGGGCAGAATTGGTGTTGGTGCAGCTGTGCATTGTCAAAACTCACTCAAAGGTCAGCATTTGGTGTGATGAGTGAGAAGTCTCTATCCAGCACTGAGTTCAGGACAGCCACTGAAATTCCAGCCCTCTCAGCCCCTCAGGCTGTGAAGGACCTGCTGGGCAGACTGGCCCAAGCTTTCCCTCACCACAGTGGTAACCCTGGTGTTTGCTGTACTTTTGTGATTTTCATACCCAAATACTTTTTGAAGACAAGTAGAATGCTTTATAGAGACACATTTATAGAGGCTGAAGATGCTTTTTGGAGACAGATTTTCTTCCTCTCAGTTTTGTCCTTGTTATCAACACTTCCCTGCTAGTGACTCACAAATGCATTAAAACTTCTTCATCCAAACCTGATCCATAGCCACCAAAAATGAGACTCAAATGAAATTTCTCAAAACTGTGTGTAGTAAGCAAGGAAAACATCTTGTTAAAAATGTGTATGTTTATTTACCAGTTAGCCTTAGACACCATGATGTAGGAGAGCTCTCATTTACTAAGCTTAGTTGCTTTGTCAATGCTGCTCCATTTAGCTGAATTCTTCCTAGTGAAAAACGGGTAATGGCACATTACACTTCAGTCTTATTATTTATCTGGTATGAAGAGGGAAGGGGACAATGTCCTAAATGCAAAAAACCAAATACCTTGCCTCAATGACAACTACTTTCTATTAAAGGCAACAGATTCAAAGCAATAAATTAAAAGGCTTATTGTAATTCTAAGCATTATTTACATTCTCATTTTACATTAATCTGTGAAATGGGCTCGCTCTTGATAAAGCTCCAAGAATTTTTTAGTGATTCAGTCCCTGCCTGTTGCTGTTGCAAGTGGTTTCATTTTACTGCTCTGAGTTGAGTAGCATTGCTGAGGAACAATTTCTTTTCATCCTCTCTCCCTTACTACTTCTTTTGGCTGCATCAATGGATGGAAACTCTAATTTTGTGATGGATGGAGCATGAAAATGGGATCTCATGTTAAGACTCAGAACAGGGGGAGGACTGTGTTGGTGCTGCCTTTTCCTTTCTTTCCTCAGGCAGTTGGACGTCAGAAGGGTCAGACTCATGGGTTAGACAGGGTGTTGTGCAGTTGGGTTGTAATACCAATATGCAGAGGAGCTGGAAACATTGTGGTGCAAAAGAAATGAATATATTTGAGATGAGAGTTGTTAGAGTAGGAAAGCTATAAGGAATCATTAGCAGGTGAAACTCCTGTTAAATCAACTTTGCTTCTGAGCCTCTGATATACAAAAAGATCATGTTACCTGTTACAAGAGCAAATATTTACAGTTCTTTAGATTTCCTGATTGAAGTAGAGATTAAAAATACAGTGTAGAATTAACATGGCAACTCCTCACTTAGATGGTCTCTGTTAGGGTTAAAGTTATTTTGCAACTCAGGATCTGTACTGTTGCTGAATATATAAAATTATTTTTTTCTCACTGCATGTCAGGTAGCACATTTGTCTGACTCAGTGCAGGTAGATCTAATGAAACACTCCTTGCAGATTAACCCAGGGACTGCTTTAATAAATTGTAATATGAGCTTGCACTCCACCTGCGCTGTAACAGGCTGCGAGAGTGTTGCAGATTGGCAAAATTAGGGACCTTGCAGGTCTTTCTGCTTTTCTTACACAAAGAAGCTTTGAGTCCCATCTCTCGTCTCAGTTACTGAAGTGGTACTCAGCGGTGCCACTTTCATGACTCTCAAAGTGAGTAAGAGCTGCAGCCTTCAGCAGCATATTAGCAGCTCATTCTGTGACCCTGGGTTCAATAATTGCTCTGCCCAGTGCGCCAGTGAAAATAAAGTATTGAAAGAATTGCCATTATTAGCTGAGGATTCCTCCTCTTAACCATCCTTCATGTGCAAACTTTCACCATCTTCTGCTTTCATAAAAGGAATCAGCAAGGCTGGTGCTCAGAATTGCTCACTCCACGTCTGGAGGCTCTCCCAAGGCTAAATGAACTGCATCAGACTTACTTGGAAATTGGAGTTTTCCTTTTGCCAGGTAAAATTCAGTCCCAGGTCCTGCTCCTGTCAAGTCCAGTTAAAGCAAGAGAACATCTCCCTGCTCTGTCAGTGTGAGGCTTCTCTTCTGCTTAGTGCTCCAAGGGCAGATTTCCAGTGGATCCCAGCCAGTTCTCTGGCTTTTCATGGAAGACTTGCAAATGTTCTGATTCAAACATCTAATTGCCCTTCTTGGAGTTACAGCATCCTTGCAGTGATTAGCTGAGCAGGTCAATATCTCCCTTCTAGAACTGACATGCCCAATATTGGGTGATTGAAATTTCCTAACAGGTAATTAAAAGGTATTGCTGAAATCTCATCCAGTAGCTGAAAACAACTTTATACCCTCTGAGAAGCACTGGTAGACTAACCTGCTAATTTCAGTAAGTTTTATAAATATGGTAGCAAGCATGCAGCATATGACTGTTGTGTAATAATGAGATTTGGGCATATTTTTTCTCCAAAACATAGTGCCCTTGGGGAAAAAATAATAAAGGCATCTCCAGCAACTATTTTTTAATTTCCACAAAGATCCAGCTGTGATGTTTGGGCATGATGAGACACAGTGAGGAGAAACAGGCACTAGCATCTTTCATCTGGTTGTGTGAACATGGAAAACCTTGGTCAGGGCAAATAAACCATCAGGCAATGTTGTTCTTTGATGGAGAGGAAATCCTATTCTAAAAGGATTGATGGATAGCTGGTCTGGCATCTCTGCTGCATCTCCTGAATGCTGAAGATCTTTATTCACTCTATCTTACACATAACAGTCTGGAATTCAAAAAAGTGGGTGTTCTAACCTGCTGAGTAACTGCCTCTGGTGATAAATTGTGTTTCCAAGCTCCCATTCTGCTCCCATTCCCTAGGCTGGCAGTGGTCACATCTCAGTGGCCAGAAGCCAGGGCTATAGTTTCCTGTGGAACTGAGGCTGCAGTTGTGGAAAACAGGTAAAAAGGAAAATTTCACCTGGAAAACGGGTAAAATGGAAGCTTTCTTCCCTGATGGCATTTTATCAAGTTGCTGTAAATGTTATCATCCTTCAGCTGTTTGACTTAGTAGAAATCAATGATAAGTTCATATCCTCAACTAAAAAAAATAAATCAATTAATAGCCAAAAAAGGGCAAAATCAATGCCATGTATAAAACAGTGTTGGTCTAATTAAAATGTCCTGTGCACCTCAAAATTACTTTATGCCTAAAACTACTGAACAGCAATTCCCAACCTGCCAGAGGAAGAAAAAGACCAATGATTAAAAAAATGCAGACTCCCATCATTTGCAATGCCATTTTTAAAAGGAGCTTCCTTTTGGATTAGGAGTTGGGAACATGTAACCACAGTGAGCTTCAGAGGCTGCTTTCCCAAAGTGCTCAGCCCAAACCCTGCTGACCTTTGTTTCAGTGTTTCCCTCTGCGTGAGCCCTTCTTGAGCAATTATCCTGATATGTCAGTCTTGAGCAAGTTTGCCATTAATTTTGGTCTGCCTTCATTTCCAGCCTGCTGTTTCTCTTCCTTCAGAGCACAGCTATTTAAATGTTGCTTTTATAACAAAAACCTGTTGTTTACATCTTGGCTTCCCCAGATATGCTCTAGAATTGCCCTGGGCAGTGATGCAGAATTTGGAGCTGACACTTCCTCACACTTCTTTGTTTTACTTGTGAGGAAGACACCTCTGGATTCTACCTCTGTTCTTCTAACCCTTTATTTAGACTTGTTCATACTGGTAACTCTGGATATTTTGTAAGAGAAGGAAAAATAAGGTAGCAAATATGAAGAAAGGAGTCAAGCAGTGATGTAGTGATTATCATTACTGTCCACTGTATTGTTCCAATGGCAACAAATGAAACAAAGCCATAAATGTAACTGTTGTAGGGTATATTGTTTTATCATTTTTTCTTTTTGTGTTCATTGTTGGGACAACAATGTGTCAAATTTGGGTTTTTTCCATCTTCTGTATGTTAAGGTAAACAGTAATACTAAATAAATTGTGCATCAGCTTGGCTGTTCTACCTGGTTTAGATTTGATTTGTTTTTCCTGAAGTACATTATAATGATAGCTTCAGGAAAAGACTAATGGAGGAGTTATCTCAGTGTATAAGTGACTTTTATCAGCATGGTTATTCTTATTTTGATAGAGCATCTTTTCCACTATTTAGTTTGCAGGAAGATAAGCAAATTGCTGCAGTTTTATAGCATGGACAAGAGATTTGCTCTGTTTGGCAAATTCTGACATGAGTGAGATTCCTAAACCAGACAGCTGTTACCAAATGAAATTTAGTCAGGCTCAAAAAAGGAACTGAAAGTGAGATGCAAAGTCATAACCCTGCCATAGTTTTAAAATGGGTGGCATTTGTTTTAAGTTCCTTTTAGGTTCTGCTCTAAGAAATATTAACTAAGAGAGGAAATAATTAGACACCACTGCATTGAAATGTCTGCCTGGAGAGATTTGTCCGTTCTGTGGTGACATGAGAACTGGAGATCTTGTGATCTCAATAGCACTAATGCTGCTTCTCTCGAGATATCAGTGGAGGGGAGGTTTTGTGGAAATGTTCTGCCAGACCAGGTATGGACTGGTGGTTCAGGGCAGCCAGATGGAGGTGAAAAATACAATTTTGAATCCCTACACCAAATCAGGGATCCCTGACAGTCAGAAATTACAAAACTGACTCTTCTGGTCAGAGTACAGCTCATTCCTTCCTGCTCACCACATTTCTGCCCTGGTTCACCAAAGAGTCACTTCAGATTGGTAGCCCCATAATGTAAAATACATTGTAATTATTACAACATTCAGCAGTTAATATTGATTAAGTAAATATTTGACACTACAATTTTGGTGTTATATCATCATGTAATATCTCTATTGAATTCACTGCTTTTCTGAAAACTGATTTTCATTTTAGGAGTTAAGACCCACTGAGTTAGCATATGATCCCAAGTCACTTAAGTTCATCTGAATTATTTGGTTTATTTTGGCAGTGCTAATGTATGCAGCTGTGGGGGATTTTTTTTTTTTTTTGGTTTAGTGTTTTATTTTTAGTATTGCAAACCAAATAACCACTTCCAGCTACAGAAACTGCTTGGATTGAATAATAAAGTGACTATTACTCTTCTAGTCTTCAAACATTTGTTGATAATTGCCAGCAAAGGAGATTCTTTAAGGCACTGTGGAAAACAAAAAGGAAATAAACACAATAAAAATATGCAAGTAAAAATTAATGTCTCTCCTTTGGTACTGCAGGATAAGAAATCCACCTGGTCTGTAATTGGTATTAATTTAGCCAACCTAGTTCAGCCTTTGGTAGGGTTTGGAGATTATTTTTATGTTGTTTGTTTTCTGAACAAAACAAACAAAATGTTCTGAATGTGTCAGGGCTGTCACAGAATGGGCCAGATGGATTCTCTGTGTTGAGTGTCTGGGGGCTGTAGCTAAAGGCTCGTGTCTGCATGACAAGAACAGAGCCTTTATCAGGATATTGTTGCTCTGAGATCAGTAATTTGACCCAGAGTAACTCAGGACAGTGATGGGAGGCTTTCTTTGGCCAGTCCTTTCTCTTTTTTTGAGCGTGCAAAGAGGTGTGCAGGCTGTGAGGATGATACTTTCATTCTGTTCTTGTTAATGCTTCTCCAGCTCCTAAAGGCTTTTCTTTTCAATCTATTAAACATTTTTGTTTCTTTGATTTTCCCTTAGTTTATAAGAAACCTTTTTCTTTCTTGCTAAACGCATCAGTGCTGCTGTGTGGGGCTCTCTGCTCTCCCAGCCAAGCTGTGCCTGCTTGGTCCAGCTGCCAGCCCAGCCCTGCCCAGCCTTTCCCCCAGCTGGGAAATGGGTAAATGCACTCATCCAGAAAGTGGCAGCACTGATCTTTGCAAAAAGTTGTGAGCTCCATGAATGCAGAGCTGTAGCATGTGTGTTTCTCATTTTGTCTTTTAAAAACTTCAAGTAGATTGTTGAGTGGGTTCCTGAAAATCATTGAGGGATTGTCTCTTTTTGATGTTCACTGAAATGCATTAATCACTGGTTTTTGGGGAGCCCTATTTTGGTGGTTAATATGTTTACACATTTCCCAATCTCTTCCTTTAGGGATTGCAACTATATCAGTATAATTATGTACTTGCAGAATAGCACAGAAAGTTTCAGTGGGTAAGACATTCCTGTCAAGAGCAAGGCTGTGTTGTTTACTTATAAAAATTAGACTATTGACAGTGTTAATGGTGTTTAAAGTAGACATTTAGAGATGCTGCTGTTTGTGTGGAAATGCTTTATAATTAATTGGAAGCACACTTGAGGAAAGCTAAGCTGATGGGATCATAACCATAAGGCTGGTTTGTTGTCCTGATTGGTACATTGTGTGTCTAATTGTTTGTTGATCTGGCGTGGCTCACAGATGCATTTAATGATTCCCACTGGGCTTGCCTGGGTTTGCATTGATCTTCCCAGACACAGGGGAGCCTGAGATGTGAAGGATGTGGTTTAGTTAGGCTACAGCTTTATTAATGTGGCTCATCTGGGAGCTCTTCAGCAATAACTTATAAAGCACAGGTCACGGTGCCTTGTGTTGCTGCCAGCTGTAGAAGTTTGCAGTTCCTCCCCAGGCTTTTGCTGGGCACCTGCTGCAGCCCCCTGGGTGAGGATTAAAGTGCTTGAGGGCTCTTAGTGTGGTAAGTGTTAGATTATAACCTTACACTTCACTTTCTAGTTCTTTCTCAATGTGGAACCAGCTCTCTCTTGATCAGTGATCTGCACGGTGCAGCTGATGGAGGGCATCAGTTGTTGATTTGTTTGTCTTGCCCAAGGTTTCTGGATTGCTACTAGTTAATAGCTTTTACAAAATCAGTTCCTTGAGGGGCAGGACCTTGCTCCAAAAGGGCTCAAATCAGACATGGTTATGGAAAGTAGTCACTGATTTTCACTGATGCTCTTTCTGTCCCTAATTTAGTGATCTTCTGGTTTTGTACCCCTGTTAAGGGCTGAGTTTTCCATGCACTATTTCAGATCAGTTTGAGTTTGTAGTTAGAGAAAGGGCCCGTGTCTGTTACCAGTGTTTTGTACAGTATTTCCACCCACCTATCCAAATAATCCCTTCATCTCTCTGCTTTTCACTACTGGAAATTTTAAAAGGGGCAGAACTGGTCCCGGTGCAATCCTATCCTGTCATTCTTCTGCTCTGAAAAGATCAGCTGAAGCAAGCATGTGTGAACAGCAAGTGTTTCGTTTCTCTGATGGAGATTAATTTGGAGTAATTGTATTGTGGTTTTATCCATGGCTCCTGGGTTGCTTTGTTTGTTCTTTTTTGTTTTCCAGTTGCAAACACTGGACATTGCAGTGTAGATGCATGGGGGATTTTTTGGTTTTGGTTTGTTTGTTTTTGTTGTTTGTTGTTTTTTTTCCCCCAGTTTTTTTTCCCAAGTTTTTTTTTTTTTTTCCCCCTTTGAGGAACATTAAACTTAAGATGTCCCCCAGGTTTTTTTTTCCAAGGTTTTTTTTTTCCCTTTGAGGAACATTAAACTTAAGATGCTTTCTGGTTGCCCTCCTCTTCTGCAGGACCCATGTGCTGCAGCTGAGGAGGGACACAGGGGTGGCAGGTCTGGGCTGCTCCCTCCCTGCTGTGAGCACTTGTACTGCACAGCAGCCTGTGAATCTTTCTGTGCAGGGTTTTCTTGGTTTGATGGATGTGACCCATCCTGCAGCATTAGCAGTGACTAAGTAATTCAGCACAGGAGCTGTGACTGTTCTGAGCACGAGGGAATGGCTTAAGCTGGAGGTTGTAAGGTCCACACAGCACTGCAGGATGCAGCAGAGCCAGTGACGGCTGAGCACTGCTGCCTGCTTCCCTGCCCTCGTGCCCTGCAGCCATTCTTGTCATCCCAGCAAAGGGAATAATTAAATCCTACTCAGTTTTTCCTGTTAATCCAGATATAGCCTAAAGCCCTGCCTTTGAGGCAGGAAGAGTGTGGTTTAGGATCCATTTTTAACGTGTGCTATGGTATTCTGTTTTTCTGGATGCACAGAAGTTTGATCAGGTTTCATTTCTAGAAAACACAAAGTTTTTGATGTGCTGTTTTAAATTATGACATACTTCCACTGGGCGTAGAAATTCCTGGTTGTTCCATTTCTTCTAGGAGGATGCTGTTGGTGACTTTTTAATTTATTTCTATTGAACTGTAGAATATAAACTTGTATAGCTGGAAAAAATATTGCCTTAGATGGATTCCGTGTTCAGTTCAGAGGCAGATCTTCTTATGTGAGCATGGGAATGTATTTGGGTAAAAAGTACATCTGATGTCTGGATATGTCTATAAAGGTTGTGCAAATGGATGCTTACTTTTCATAAGCACAAAATCTTTGCCACTAATCCTTTTATTTTTACAATACCAAAAGCAACACTGTAGGCTAGCTTTAGCATTTATGTGCTGTTATCATACAAATGTTTAGGAAAGAAAATTGGATTAGCTAATTAGGAAGGTGAGTTAAAATCAGTCGTGGTTCTTCTGCTGTGCTTCCAAATTCCGTTGTCTCTGTAACATTGGCTTGACAGAAGCATAATTTGCATGTTAACTTGTTTAGTGCAGCGCTGCTGCTTGTTGTGGTGTGTATGGTTAATTAGGAATCTGGAATTGTATGCAGCTAATGCCTTGTTTGTTCTCAGCTGGCCTGTGCTTGCATAAACTGCTGGAAAATGCTGCACAAGCACAGTTCCTTTGGAATTGGGTTATAGTTAAATTGTAAATAATTTAATCTTTCAGCCTTTTTGAGATAAAGATCTCCAGCTGTGAGTTTGCTGGGTGACAAGTCTCCCATTGGAAAGAGAGGGGTGAGAGTTCCTTCTCTGTGAGTAATTTAAAAAACAAATAAATAAATGCTATGAAAAAAAATCATAAAGAAATTCTGCAGTGTTTTACTTTGTTTTATTCTTTGTCTACTTATATTAAAAGGTTTTGCTTTACAATGAAAAGTAGTGAAGTTATAGCTGCTGTTGTATATGTTTGCAATGTGTCAGGAATATTTCTGGAGTCATAATTATCTTTTCAGAGAGCACCAATATTGTTAGCAGCCATAAGGCAGCAGTGAGACATGATCTCTCACAAACAACTTCTTTGCTCTGTTGCAGTTTTCCCATTTAATGATGTAATAGCTTGGTGAGCAGCTTGGTGCATTAAATAACTTTAGATTTTCCCTTTAAACCCCTTTGTTGCTCTGTGGCCTTTGTTAGCTTTGGTGGGTTTTAAGAGCATCTTCTACAAGTGTAGACTGAGTGATTTCTGACTGGAGCAGCCAGTTCCTGATGCTCTGAATGTGTTTTGCCTTGCTCTGGGAAACTGATTGGTTGATTTAATTTGGGAGACGTGGACATGTGTGTATCATTGTCCCATCCAGTCTGTCAAGGATTTCCTTAATCAGGCTTTAACTCACCATCTGTAAAAGGCAAATAACTTTTGAATTATGGGAGTGTTGTTTCAAGGGAAGCAATTCTGCCTTTCACAGAAAGGAGAGCTAGACAGAAAATACAGCCAGACTTCTCTCAGAGATGTGCAGTAAAAGGACAAGAGACAAAAGACACAAGTTTCAGTGAGGGCAGTTTAAAGGAGATGTCAGGAAAAAGTTCTTCACCCTGAGCGTGGTCAAGCACAGTCAGTGGCTGCAGGGGATGTGCAGCTTCCTGCAGTCTTGGGGGACTGGGCAAGGCCCTTATCCCTTCCTGATCCCAAATCTAGCCCTCCCAAGAGAGACCTCTTGGGCTCCTTTGTGCTGAAATGGAGATTCTTAGCTGGGTCAGGAGAGGCAGACTCCCCTGTGCAGTGTAACACAGGAATAAATGCTGCCCAGGGAGAAGCAGGGGTGGGGGGAGCTGGCTCAGCCCTGCCTGTGCTGGCTCAGAGCTGCAGCTCAGGGACCTCAGGGGACAGGGCTGGATAACCCTGGTTTGTTCTGGAACACAGGGGATGTCTCCTCTCAGCCAATGGATGTAACTGGTGCATAATCCTCACATCCAGATGCCAGCACTCGCCTCTCCTTTTGCACACAACTGTTACCAGCCCTTCCAGCTGATCTTTGATGCTACAAGATGATCTAGAAGGCAATAGTGAGCAGCAAATAAAACATCTCACAATTAACCTGTATTTTACCACACTTCAGACCTCTGGCAGTAGTTGCTCAGTTCAGTTGTTGCAAAGACAACATAAGATTTTCAGCTGTAAGCACTGATATCCTGTCTAGAGATCTGCTTTGACATGGAAGGGGGGAAAAAAAGTAGATTTTTTTGGCTTTGTGGTTTGTTTGGTTGGTTTTTTAATTGAAATGGAAATTTTGTTGTCAGAGAGCCTGAAGCATATGAATTCTCAAGTCTTATTCCTAATAGAAGTATTTACATAGTGAGGAATAATTTTGAATAGTGGGATTTTTCAAAAGTACCTGAAGAAAAAATTTAGACCATTAGCCTTTTAGATTTCTGGAATAACCATCCCTAAAAGCACACTAAAAATACCCTTTATGCATCTGCATTAAATTCCTAGCAAGTATGTGCTTATTTGGTGATATAATAATGCAAAAATAGTCTTGAGACTTAGCAAACCTAAATGAAGGAAAATATACTGTACCCAGAAATCTATAAGCACTATGAAGTATTTAACATATGTCTGTCAATGTTCCTGTTAAAATGATGGGATCTTATTGATAATCTTGGTGTTGAAAGAGACACTTGTGCATCATAAATATTGGAAATACTTGTATGCTGGAAACATAATGCAGATTTTTGCCATTGGACGTGTTCACATAGAAACCTGCTCTGGTTAGGCCCAGCTGAGGAAGCAGTGGGGCTCAGTGCAGGCACATTGCTGTGCACGGAACAGATGAAAGAACCCAGACCCAGATTTTCAGCTGTCTGGAGACCAAGGACAAAAGGCTCATCATTACCTTAAATCTAAAGCAGCAACAAAAATAGAACAAATTGGTTCAGGGGATGGGGAGAGATGATGTCTGGCCAAGGGGTGGAGTGGAGGGAATTGTAGAGGGACCCATGAGAACACAGTTAAAATAAGCTGGGGGAGCAAGCAGACATTATTTGGTCTGCAGCTGTACACGCTACATGACTGAGCAATTAACTATCAGTCACTGACTTTTACAGATTTGAAGTAAAGCAGGATATATTTTTATCTAAAAAGTGGTGAGAGAGTTGACAGCAGCAGCCTGACTCTCTGTAAGCACAGTTAGGGAAATCCATTTTTCAGAAAATTGAAGCAATTGTCTAAAAAAAAAAGAAAGAAAGAAAAGAAAAGCTAGGCTGTGTCTTTACTTAAATAATCATTCCTTTGTTTAGAATTTCAGCTTCTTCAAAATCCCAGATGCTGTTTATTGCGGCTTAAACCGAGGTTGAGCTCTGTATTTAAAGTCAAAAGTTGATCTTTAAAGATGGAAGTGGTAAAGTCTGGGGATTTATTCGAGCCTAACCTGACTGAAAACTCTTGAGTCTCTTCAGAGATGTGTGACCACAGTAAGACAACAGTGCAGCAAAATAGGCAACAAAATAATATGAATACAAAATAAACCTAAGACGTCCCAGAGTTACAGTAATGCTTTACAGCTGTAGTTTGTATTTCCCTGTCACAGGGCCCAGAAAGCCATACAGTTATACTAAACTATATGAGTTTTCTCTTTTGGAAGGATTTGTAGGAGGAATTTCTTCAATTATTAAAATTGGTTCAGAAAATTTTGTCCAAGATTTATTTAGTAATTAAATGTGGCAACTTGGATTCAAATTTCAAATCTCATCTGTAGAGAGTTATTGTAACATAAAATAAAAAGCTCTTTAAAATGTATAGCTGGAAACATAATGCAGAAGATGTTATTTTTGCCATTCATATAATATTTCCCAACAATTCTCCCCTTCATTCAGGTTTTGTTTGTAGCAAGGTGTCTGGATAGTAGATATTTATTCTAATGCACTAACTTTATTTAAAAACACTGAAAATCCAAAAGCTCTTGTCTTCTCCCCAGAGACTGGGTTTCTTTCTACTGTAGATGTGTTTTTTCTTGAATGATAAAACAGTTGAAACCTTTCCAAATATCAAATTGACCAAGAGAGGAGTGGAAACTGGTGCAGGTTCTCTTCTTGTGGGTTGAAATTCAGCAGTGAATCTGGCTGGCTGTGCAAACAGTTAATTTCTGTGTGGTTTTCTGCTTTTGAAAGAGATTGTGTGTGGGAAGATGTGATAGGTTATCTTACTACTTGCTGTAAAATTTAAGATCTTTTCAGAGAGCTGTCATAGACCTCACAAGAGATATTTTATTTGGAAGAATTAAATATAAGACAGCTCTAAGGAAATAAGTAACGTTTTTGTTGTCAAATTAGTTTTATTCATTTAATATTCAATATTTATAACAATGATTTAAAGTAGCTGAACTGATCTGGGGCCCTGAGATTTGAATCCTTTTAAATGTTCATGTGTCAGCCTGTTGTACTATCCTGAGACTTATTTCCAGAGCAATGTGCTGGAATACTTTATTTGCAGTGACTGGATGTGTGCTCTGTGTATTCATTCTAACAGCACCATTAGCCTCAGCTTAGACACCACACTGCACTTCCCTCCTTTGCAAATGCAGCCTTAAGAACGGAATATTTTCTGTTGTATCCATTCTTTAGTGGAATGCAGCGGATCTGGAGCCGCCTGGGGTTTGCTGAGTGCCAGCAGCAGTCACATGTGTGAAACTCCATGACAGATTGAGCATCATCTTTAATTTGAGCTCCCTCAAAGTTTGTGTGTAGATGAATATAGAGGAGACAAATGATGTCATTTAATGCTAGTCACCTCTGCGGTTTCCCAAGCTACCAAAGAGCAGGAAAACTTGTTTCAGGGAAAAGAAATCCCTGGGGCAGTGATGAGATTAACAGCTGTGATTGATCAGCTCTGTGCTGTGGCTCTGGGGTGGAGGATGCTGCTCTGTGCAGGGTCTGGCCTGAGCACCAAGGGCTGCTCTGCTCTGCTCTGGGGGCTCTGTTTGCTTCAGGGCTTTGGGTCACTGAACTCAGGATAACCTTCCACAGGTTCTTCTGCCTCTGCAGGAGTTCTGCTTCTGAAATTGCTGTGGCATGCTGATGGACAGGGACACTCCCAGAGGACTGGGACACACACAATGCCATCACGTGGAGGAGAGCAAGTGGCCTCAGTGTCATTGCAGACTTTGTGCACAGACAGGTGCATTTCTAAAGGGTTCCATCATGCAGGAGAGATGCTGCAGGTTGCAGCTGGTTTTAAACAATCAGTACAAATTATTTTTCTAATGTTTCTCTAAACACAGCAGGGAGCAGAGCCATCCTATTAGCCTCAGACATTCCAGAGAAACTGTTTTACAGCCCTACCTGGCTGCCTGGACAGCGACTGTAAAACAGAGGTAAAACCACTTCATATTGTGCTCAGTGAAGGCTAAGCCTCAATCCTGTGTTAGGGAGGAACAATTTTTGCAAATACTTAAAAGCAGAGGAAATGACAAGGTTAAGTGTATATTCATTCTATTTTTACAAGGCTTTAGTTTTGTTGACTTCTCCAATATGTGCTGGGGGTATGTTATATTTCTGGGCCCAGAATGTGATGCTGTTCCACACAAGCTGGAGTTGAGAAATCCTGGTTTTTGTGTGTTAGTGCTTCAGTTTTCCTTGTGGTTTCCTTCTATCACACTAGAAGTTCTGGTTGTCTGACAGTTTATCTCAGGATGAAAAAGACAAAAAAGGTTTGAATACTTGTCTTCCTTAGTGCTAAGTCTGTGTTTGCTCAGTTTGTTTCTTGAGGTCTCATTTGCATGCCATGAATTAGGAGGAAATTGAAATGCTGGAATAATGGAAACTAGTGGAAACATGATGATGCAAAATGTGCTGTTTGCAGACTCTGAGCGAGCAGGATGTGACAGCACAAGCAATCTGGAGTCCACATGGACAGAATCCAGGGGACAGCCACAAAAATACCTCAAATCTGGAAAAATAATTGTCAAAGAAACATTGACAGTCACAGTTGTGTCCCCTCAGTTTGCTCTTTGTGATTGCCTGGGGAAGGATTCTGTCCCCCTTCTTTAGACAGGGGAGACATTGTTGGTGTAACTTTGGGTGCTGGGAAATATTCCCTGAGGTGGAGAGGGGCCCTGGCCTGTCTGGGAGGTGTCAGGGCTGCAGCAGACCTGCTCCTGCCTCCTGGGCATCATCCAAACATGGTGAAAGCTCAGAGGGCAGGGAGGGAGGAGAGTCAGAGCTGGTGGTGGCAGCGTGGTGCCACAGCAGGGGCCACTGCTGCCCTGCTGCCTGGGCATTCCATGGGAAAGGAGGCACAGGCGGGAAAAATCACCAGAGAGCCCTGGTTCAGCTGACTGGGGCTTTTAGATTCTGTGGAAATAAGAAAAAAGTGCAAATATTTTATATCTGAGATTTCAGTTGAAAGTCATTACTTGGTCTCAGTCTTTAGATAATACTGCAGTTGCAGTACACTTTAAAAAAACAAACAAAAATGCAACAATTCCTCAATTTTCAACTCAATCTTTTGTTTGGTTGGGTAATCTTGATTGTCTTAATTTCCCTGCAATGTGGAAATCTAAAATCTGAGACCTCTAAAATCTGAGACTATAAAATCTGAGTAAAAAATTTGCTTTGTTGGTAATGGTACAGTGAGAAAGTTTCTCCAAAGTGCCTTTCACTGGAGTGAACTTTTAAAGCCTCTACCTGCTTTTTCTGATTTTGCACAGTGCAATTCACTTAATAGGGTAGTTTAGGGATCTTTTTTTAATGGCTGTTCTGGTTTTCTTTTTTTTTTTCCCACACTTCTCAGAGGCACTAAATTGATGCTATTGCCTAATATAATGGATGCAGGAAAGAGATTGGGGGCTAGAAAACCTGCTAAATTAAAATACATGAGAATACTGTAACCTGTAAAAGACAGTAACAGCAAGAAAAGTTGGTGCTCACCTCAGAAATTGTAGCACAGAAGTATTATATTGTAGAGTGGTTTCTATTCTTGTCCATCTGTGTCTGTGTTGAAAAATCATGTAAGAATTCATCGACTTGCTTTCTGTCAGCTTGACTTGTTCCTTTTGACCTGAGCTGAGCTGTGTGGCTGGAATTGGAGTACTTGAATTACAGCCTCAAAGGCTGCAGGTTCAATAATAGTCATTTTCTGAAGTGCTTTAGAAAAACATTCCACACTGTTCATACAGCTTAATTGTTGTAAAGTTGTGTAGTTCGAAGCTGTTGTTTGTTTTCTCTGCCAAAAGTTCAAAATGTGGTGTGGAGTTAGTGGGGGTGGTGTTGACCACCTTTAAAACATGGGAACAAACCCAATGCTGACATATTCCTTTATAAGTGTAGTTGTGTGTGTGCTGAAATGCTTTAGATAGTAAATTTTTAATTTATTATAAATCAAGGATTTGAGAAAGTATTTACCTAATTCTTCCTACCCTTCTACCAAGAGAAATTAATGAAAAATTAAATTTTCAAAGAGGAAAAAAAAAGTAAAAAAATTTCAGAAAGATGCCTAATTATTGCAGCCCATTTACATCTTCAATTTTTGAATTGGGACTGTCAAACATCACCTTCGCAGTGACAATGTGCTGGGTTTTTTGGTTGGGTTTTATTGCTTAGGACAATTCAACAATCGTTTTGTCCCAACAATTTTGCCCCCAGGTCTTTCCTGGCAGGTGAGATAATTGATTCCATGTGAACTTATGGAAAGCAAGGGTTCAGTACTAGGTAGTCAGGCAGTTTGTGTGTATATATTGATTGATGTGAAGGTATCCACACACATTCAGTAGTTATTTTGTTTGCTGTCTGTGTCAAGTGAATGCGATTTGCCTGCTCAGTCATTCACCCCAGCAGAGATGCAGGATGATGGGAGGTGGATGAGGCTGCATGAGATCTTTTATCAGGAGAGGAAAGAATCAGCATTCAGTGAATAAACAGCAACAAATTCATGGCAGCATCCAGACAGCTGCTGTTGTGCTTCTGGTCTTCTCCAGATGTGAGAGAGTACTGTAGGCAGCATTCCTCTCATTCATAATTAGTCATGTAAGTACAAATTAGTTACAATAACTATCTGCTGTAAAACCTACTGTAATTATTGCCAAAAATGGAACAAATGTTTCAGAAAACACAGCTCTGCACTGGAAGCAAAGCTAGCCCAAAAGTCTCCTGTCAAAATTTGATTTTGCTTACATCAGCAAGAGCAAGTCCAGCAAAGTTGATAAAGTCAATAATTCCTGACTAACAACAGGAATTAGTTATGCAGACATAGCAGGTAAATTATTTTTATAAATTTATTTTTGATTTTAATCCAGCCATTGCTGTGGAAACAGTTGAGTTTTGCTTATCCTTTAGGCTAATGATTCTTAAGCAAAAAATTCAAAGAACCCTCCAAGGAAGTGCTCAACTTCCCCAAGATCTTGGAAACTGCAGTTGAATGTTCTCCTTACCTATTGGCAACTATTGTCACTATTTCTGACTGTTGGACACTGCCAGTATTAGTTTTTATTTCTGAGTCTTCTGAACTCTGCTTTTTGTTGCAGTGTGTGGGTCTGCTCCTCACAGAGTTCAACACAAGGTTCTTGTTGAGGGGCAGGTATCAGAGCGTCCTTAGGAGCTCTTTCACAGAAAACCAGGAGGCCACAACAAATCAGCTGCCTTATCTGTGAGTGCTTTAGTGAAAAACCCAAACAGAACAAATGAACAACAAAAACCAGCAAACACTCGGTTGTGCCCTGTCCTGGTGAGCCTCCCTTGCTGATGGTGTCCATTCAATTCTCTGCTTGCACAAATGGTACCTTACAGCTCTGCAAAACTGAACATGCAGAACATCACAGACTCTTCCAGTCCTTACAACAAGATTTTGTTAGATTCCTGTCATACTAAGGTACAATGATCTGGGAAACAATCAGAATTTTGTTGTTTTGAACTTGGTTCCTTGATTATATTTTATCAATATGCATGCACACAAACATATAAATTTACATGCAAAATGCCTGACAAGTCCCAAAGACCACAAAAATCCCTGAGACATGATCTCTTTGAGTTGCCAGTACAGGTATACAGTTAGGTTCTTATTTTATTTGTTTTATTCTTATAGAATCTTCAGTTAGCAGAGACCCATTCCAAAATGAAATGTGTAGGATTGGTGCTTAAGGTATTTTCAGTTTTTAACTTTTTATCTTTTGATGCCTAATAGGCATCCTTAAAAAACCTACTGAAGTTCCTATGAGCAACTGGGTTATTTCACTGAAGATGATTTCATGTAGGGTTTAATTGCTGCAGAATTTTAGGCATACTTCCTGATTAAACTCTCATCATATTTGATATCAGAGCTTCCTGCACCAGATATCTGCTTTGTCAGGTCTGAGCAGGCTCATCTAAGCTTCTCTGGCAACAGGCAAATGCACAGAGAAATGCAGCTTGAGACAGAAATCTGGAGCAATTGTGCCTACAAACCTGGGTTCAGCTGAGGGATTAATTGTTTCCTGGCATAATTTCCCATAAATCATGTAATACCAGGCTGGAAGAGGCCTGAAGCACTTACCTACAGTCAGGACCTGAGTCATCCTCAACAGGGACCTACCCAGTGTCTTCCTGAAAGCTGCTCACTCTGAGAGCTGCCAGCCCCTCTCTCACTGCCCCACTGTCCCTGCAGCTCCTTATGCTGAGCTGGATTCATGTGCTCCTCACAGCAGTGGTCTCGGAAAACATCAAATCTTCCCTTCCTTTCTGCAGTAATCCTTGGTGTATTTGAAGCACAACACTCATCTCCTCTGCTCCTCTCTGTGTTCAGCTCTCCTGCTTTTTCCTTGTGACTCACATTTTCAGCCTGATCAACTTATTTCTCTCATCTAGATTTTTTTTTTTTTCTGGTTGGGTCCCATCTTTTTAATGTTCTTACAAAAACTGAACTCTGAGGAGCTGTCTGGCTGTTTTTTCTTGGGTTTGCTTTTGTTTTTTTGGTTTTTTTTTTGAGGATCACATGTACAGATAATTGAAAACAGTGAGAACAATGTTTCTGACCCTTGACTTGTCTTGTGAAAATTCTGTCTGAGTGCAAAGGGATTAATTGGTTACTAATTTGAAAATCCTTGAGTTTGTGTTTGTGGTGTTGTTTTTGTTTCATTGGATTTTTGTTTGTTTTGAATTTTTTGTTAATTTTTGTTTTGTATTTAATAATAAAAGTGTCTGTATTTATGTGTCAAATGCAACATGGTGCAAAACCAAGAGGTAAAGTATGGTGTGCTTTTGGTTAATAAGGTAACCCTTTTTCAGATTAGTTGTCTTTCAAACCACACTGCTGGATTTTATGATAAAATTTTCAACAAGAAATTTCATTCCATGAAAGTCCAATTATTTTGTATTGTAACTAAAAATTGCTCAGAGTAGCACTTTTGTTACAATGCCAAATACCTGACAGAGACTTAAAAAAACAGTGGAAAGACTTTTCAGATATTCCCTCATAGGTTTAGTGAGCTCACAACAGTGTCTAAGCAAAGCCATATTCTGCTTTCAGTGCAGGCTGCAGCTGAAATTTATGGATGCATTATGCAGAACTTAGGATAGAATTGTGGGAAATTATCTATTTCCATTAACAACATTGAATTTACTCAGTGCCATTAAATTGGTGGCTTTCCTTTGGAGTGATGCTCAGTGGAGCTTTAGCTGCCTCTGCTTCTTGTGGCAGAGGTTCTGTGGGGAAGAAGCTGACTGTGGGATAGTTGGATTACAAGGAAACAGTGACTGATATCATTTATGTGCATCAATACTCACTGGAAACCAAAAAGTGCACAAATGTGCATTGAAACAGTACATAGCAGAGAGACAATCTTTGGCAGTGATACAATGAGATATTAAAAGGAATTATTGTACCTGAGGTGTGGGGATTTATGGCATCCCTTTGTACAGGCAATCTAAATGTTAATTGGTAACTATAACAGTTTTCATCTTTTATCTTGAGGCTTAGCATTAGCTATGTTGTCTTCCCTTGCTTTGCAGTTTTAGTTGCTTTGGTTTATGATGAAATACCTCGGATGTGAAGTTCCATAATGTTTTGGTCTCTTAAACCACAGAAGCAATAAACTTGTCAAATTATCCCCTAAACCCAATGCAAACACAGCATAACATTATTCATCATTTGTAATACCTGGAAATAGCCATTTGCCCAAAGCTTCCAGGGGTACTTGCTAATTTCAAACCAAATGCCATGAGTCTGCAGCCTTTTGAATTTTCTTCCTTCACACCTTCCTCTCTAGATTGCTCTTTGTTCCTTTGAAGTGGGACAGAGCTGCAGCCCTGCAAGGAGGCGGCAGCCTCTGAGCCTCCCATGTTGCAGAGGCAGTGCCTGGCCCCAGAAGGGCACTCAAGGCCATTCTTGTGACATTACAGACAGATCCAGGGTCAGCCCCAGGGCCTGAGGGCATGCAGGGCTGTGTTTCAGGAGAAACTGAATTGTGGGGCAAGGATGTTAATGATAAGAAGTCAGTTAGTGAGAGAGGAAATGTTCTAAGGGCCTCTTTTTTTTTTTCCAAGTCCCACATTAATGAATATGTGAGGTTGTGTTTCCCACCTAACAGGATGCTGCAGGATTTGAGATATGTCATAAGAGTATCATAAACATTTTGCTAATAATAAAAAGAAGAGAGAGACTGTCTCAGAGATGATGTTATAGAAGTTAGACATGGTGGAGATGTGAGGGGTCTGGAAAATTGATTGTGTCAGAGGCTGGAATGTCAGGCAGCTGGTGATGATCTTGGGAGCCCAAGAATTTGGGGAATATGAGTAAGATAGAAGAGATCAGTAATGATGTTTGGGCTCAGCCATAGCCTACACTGAATGAAGAGGAAAATGTGCTAGTTAAACTTGGGATGAGGAGGGTGTGAGATTGGCAGGTACTGTAGGAACAGGTATAGAAGTAGAAGCCTGTTCTCCAAAGTTCCGTTATGAAGGAATTGGAGGTGAAGTCAAAAAATGGTTAAAATCTAAATGAAGACTTCAACTCCTTTATCCCCATTCTCTTTCATTAACTGCACAACTGTTACCAACCCTCCAGTGTCATTCCAGATTTGATAGCCATGGCCCAGCAGCGACCAGTGAACTGACAGACCTGCTCTGCCTTTGCTGATGTTTTTTGCTTTCTGATGTTGTTTTGTTTGTTTCTTTATTGATTTCATATATGAAAGTATTTGAATGTTTCTCTCTCAGAGAAAACTGGAGCAGTTTGTGTCACTCCCCACGCTTCACTCCGTTCTGGCAAGTCCCTCGGGGATGTTGTCACACAAATGGTGCCGTGTACAGGCAGCAGCTCCTGTCCCCAGGTGTGTGTGCAGCAGCAGGGGATCTCCATGACTGCAAGTAATCCGATTTCACTGCCTGAGTTGTCAGCAGCTGGACTGGGTTCTAAAAACTCTGCATTTCCAGACTCAAGCTGCTGCTGCCTGGTGTTAAAACATAAGTGACTTATTGCCAATCTAGCTCCTAGACTGGAGCAAAGTGCCAAACTACTTTTCATAGAGGTTTTCTTATGTGCTACCTCTTTATCTTCTTTTCTGCTTGCTGTATGAAGAGTAAGCTAATTCTGCCTGTGTGCATATCACTTTAGATTTTCTTTTCCCTGTCTTTCAATGTCTTCTGTTAGCCCAAGAGCTGCCTAGACTCCCTGTCCTCCAGAAACTGCAGCAAAATGGCTTATGAAGTGCTAGAAATGGCAACAGATAACCTGGAAAAAAGTGGAGTCTTTAATTCTATTTATGTATTTCTTATTGAAATATCATGTCTGATAACAAAGCCAAAATGTCTTGGCAGTGATTTATGTTTATGCTAGAAGTATAATGTTGATTGAATTGAATATTTTTGACAGGATAAACAGCAGCAGGAAAACGTTTAGGGTGAATTTATGCTTTGCAGTCTGTTTTCCTTTCCATTTGAAGTTACCTATCTTGGCATTTCTTTTCATTTTCAGAAAAGAGACAAAGGCAGACCTGGGGATGATTTATCAACTCAGTTTTGTGGGTTTTTTTAAATGTAGGTCAATGAACTAAAGAAAACTGCCTCTTAGGGAAAGGTTCTCTTACCACCTAACACCTCAGCAGGGCCAGTTTTGTTCTTTGCCTGGGTGCTGTCCCTGCTGGGGGATTGCAGAGGCACCAAAGCTGGGCAGTCAGTGTGAGACCCTGGCAGTGTCTGTGGCAGGGAGCACTGACTGGCAGGGGTCTGTTTGCATCCAGGGCTCTTGCAGAGCAGAGCTGTGCAGTGGATGCCATGTCCCTTTCTCTTAGACAGAATAAAATTCATTCCATCTCAAGTAACCAAACCACAGGAAAACCTCATCGACATGCCAGCTTTTATGGCTTATCTAAAACAAGTTCTAGGCATGTGACTCCTGTAATACTGACACAGAGATTATTTTTTTTTTCTCCTATCTCAATTTCAGCCCTGAGAGCTCTGTGTGAGCCAGGTGGGTGGCTGGATACACTCTGAGGATAACTTTGTTTCCTTGAGTGACAATTTCAATAACCACCACTGTACAGGGGATGTCAACAGGCAGAGGAGGCAGGTGGCTGATTGGAATTAATTACTTGGGGACTCAGAATCTGTCATGTTTAAGTTCCAGTCACTGAAACCAAAATAAACATAAACCAGAGCCTAAAGTGGTTTTATTTATTTCCAATTGCATCCTGAATCTGGACTCAGAACCAAAGTGGTTACAGATGTTTTCCCTCTTCCAAGGAATGCCCCAAAATCTTGCTTTATCAGTTATTAGGATCCTTGAAACTTGTAATTAGAATTTTTTTAAAATAAGCATTATGTTTGTCCAGTTTATATTTTGTGAAAACCAGATTGAGAGTTTCCAGAACGAAGTTAGTGGAAGACTTTCCCTGATTTGAAGCAAAGAGGTTGTAAACACATTGTTGGTATGGAAGGTGAAGAATTTAATGTAGGGCCATGGATGGTTCCGTTTTGATTGCTGGATTTGGGAAAGGGGTAAACAGGATCAGAAGGGAGGGGGATAGGGAGGGGGAAAAGCCCTCTGACTTCTGAAGTGTTATCCTAGATTTGGGAAATAAATGCACTTATAGGTCCTGACAAGACAGCATTTTCTAAAGCAAAAGCATTTAGGAAAATCCAATATAGTTCAGTGTGTAACAGCAAAAACTCTTCATCCTCTGACTTTGTTTGTTTAATACTACTCAAATTTGCACAAAAATGGATCTTTTGTTTCTTTATAGTTCAGTTAATCCTCAGCATAATATTTATCCCATTTGTGTTAAGTGGTTGGTGGTTGCTGTGTAAATTAGCATATTGTATAAGGCTGTAACTTCAGAAGGAGTATAGGGGCTCAAAAAATTTCTAAACAGTATCCTAATTTTTATGTAAATGTTTACATTAAACTAAATTGAAGAAAGGAATGGGGAGAATGAGGACTTCAGATTTCTTTTCCTTTTCTCACAAAGAAGGTGTTGTGTACCTGGACTCCAGCAAGGCCCTTGTCACTGTGTCCCACAGCAGCCTCCTGGAAAAGCTGCAGCCAGGGCTGGGACAGGAGCACTCTGTGCTGGGTTCAGAGCTGGCTGCATGGCCAGCCCAGGGAGGGGTGGGGATGGTGGCAGCCAGGCACCAGGGCTGTCCCTCAGGGCTCTGTGCTGGGGCACTGATCAGGCCTGTTTTGTTCAATATCTTCACTGGTGGTCTGGATGAGGGGACTGAGTCCACCAGCAGTAAATCTGCAAGTGACACCAAGCTGGGAGAGTGTGTCAGTCTGTTGGAAGGTAGGAGGGCTCTGCAGAGAGACCTGGAATGGTTGGATGGAGTTTAATAAATCCAAGTGCCCAGTCCTGCATTTTGGCCACAACAACCCCTGCAGCTCTACAGGCTGGGGACAGAGTGGCTGCACAGTGCCCAGGCAGAAAGGGACCTGGGGGCACTGGTCAACAGCTGACTGAAGAGGAGCCAGCTGTAGCTATGATATTTTATGAAAAATCCTTTCCTAGGATTTTTCCCTCCTGGGAAGCTCAAGAGCCTCAGGAGAAAGATGTAAACAATAACTCTCTGCTGCTGTGGAATGCAACAGGTGCATCTTCCATTGGTCCATGGGGGTTGTTTTCAATTGATGATCAATCACAGCCACCTGTGTCAAGGCTGTGAGCAGTCACCAGATTTTGTTATAAATTCTATTCTTGTTCATTCTAGCCTTCTGATCAATCTTTTCTCTCTGCTCATTTAGTATAGTTTTTAGTATAGTATGTTAATATAGTATATATCATAATATAATGAACCAGCCTTCTGAAAACATGGAGTCCAGACTCACGTCTCCACACACGGGGTGTTCACAACAGCCAGCAGTGTGCCCTGGTGGCCAAGACCAAATGTTCCTGGCCTGGATCAGGAAGAGCGTGGCCAGCAGGAGCAGGGAGGTCATTGGCTCTGGTGAGGGCACACCTCGAGTGCTGTGTCCAGCTCTGGGCCCTCAGTTTGGGAAGGACCTTGGGATGCTCGAGCACATCCAGAGGAGGCAACGAGGCTGGAGAGGGGCTTGGAACAGAAACTCTGAGGAACAGCTGGGGGAGCTGGGGGTGCTCAGCCTGGAGAAAAGGAGACTCAGGGGTGACCTTATCACTCTTTACAGCTCCTGAAGGGTGGCTGTGCTCAGCTGGGGCTGGGCTCTGCTCCCAGGCAACACCTGACAGAAGGAGAGGACACAAACTTCAGCCAAACCAGGGGAAGTTAGGTTAGATGTTAAAAAAACATTCTTCACTGAAAGAGTGACTGCACACTGAAATCACCTGCCCAGAGAGGTGGTGGAGTCACCAACCCTGGACACGTTTAAAAAAAGACTGGACGTGGCACTCAGGGCCATGGCTTAGTTGATGAGAAGGTGTTGGGTCATGGGTTAGACTAGATGATCTCAAAGGTCTTTTCCAACCTAGTTCACTGTGATTATGTGAATGTAACCTGTATTCTCATATATATGCACAGACAGAAGTTTTGGGTTGCTTTCTTCCTCCTTAAATCAAATTTTCTTTTCTCTTGTTATGCAAATAGGAATGGGAAAAGCATTTAGCCTGCAATAGGCACTGTGTAAGCATCTTGACTTCAGTCCCAGAGCACTCTTTATAGATAAAATGTACAAAATTAGGAGTAGTATTACATACTGGAATGTATCAAACAGAGTCAAGTAATAATGCTTCAAATTGAATTAAGTCACTGCTGTTTTGATATTAAGTAATTTTTGTATGACTGGTAACTTTGTTCAGTGCCCTTCCTTTTCTTTATGCATGACATTTTGCAAATAAAACTGTAGAGATCTAATTATGCAGCAGCTATAATAAAATACCAGTCTCCATGCAATTTTTTTTCCTCCCAACTTTAATCAGAAGCCACACAATGAAAAGTTTCAAATCCCTAAGAAAGGCAAATCCTTCCAAGTATGGGTTACGTTTATGAACTCTCAACTGTGTTGGTGGTTTTGAGGTCAGTAACACTTATGCAGGAAAAATTTTAAAAAGAAAACAAAAAGAAATTTATTTTAAAAGTAAATTACATTTTTTGCTAAATCAACTTTCTACAAACATCCTTGAAAGTGGCATTTATAATAGAAAAAAATTTGTTTGCTTAAAATTACATTTTTAAATATTATTTTGAAATTACATTAATTTCACAATAAATGAGAAACTGGGTCATCTTTTATTAAACACTCTGGACTCTGATAAAGTGCTAAGCCATACCTACCTGCTTTTATCTTGTTCAGATTCACATTGAAAACAGATGTTGAACTTCATAAAGAAACAAAAAAAAATCAAGGTTTAATAACTTATCAATACTTCTTGTGTTTAGTTACTCTTAGAGGACGGACTTATAAAACTTAAAATGATGAGTGCAGTAACCTCTGTAACTTTCATTTTTCAGACATGCTCTGGCAATTCTGTTTTTTAAGATGTTTATTTCTTCCCCAGGAAAGCCATACCTGCAGCAGGCTGTGTGCATTCTCTGCACCCCTGGTGTGTGCATCCCCCTGTGCACACCTGAGGTTGCTTTGAGGAGCTGCACAAGGACCTGTGGCCTTTTTAGCAGTTACAAGAACTCTGTCAAGGCCTCCTAGCTCCTAAATATTTGTGAAACATCTGTGAAATCTGGCTGAAAAGGGAGTGGAACAAGTATCCAAAAGGTTCTCTAAAGATATGGAGCAGAAATACTTCAAAATGGTACTATAATGCAGAACTCACTGTTTTTTTCTATTTTGGGAGAATGTAAGAGAAGTCAGTTCTTCTATATGTTGTCAAGCTGCATAAAAATAGACTTTTAAGTATATTTGACCTGAATCACAAGTTGCAGTGTTTGTGTAGGCCTCTAAATTGCAGAAGTAATCTTTGAACTGCCTTCAGATGTTCTGAGTGGTGTGGGTCAGGGAGGCAGACATGGCATCTGCAGGGAAATGTGTGTCTGCTATTCAGAGGGCAAAACGGGGCCTGAAAGTACCTAGAAAACATTTAAGACACAGCTGTGTTGTCAAACTGGAACAGAATCTGTCATTTTGGTGGGGAGCTTGCTTTATTTAGAAGACTGGAGGAATGACAATTTATATTTTTGAGCTTTGGCCTTGTTCAATTTGAAATAGCAAAGCCATCAGGTCCTGGAAGAGCGTGGTTATCCCAGAAGTGCTGGCAGCCCCTGGATGGCAGTGGCACTGCTGAGCTGTGCCAGCTGTCAGCTCTGATGCCACCCCCCTGGGGCTGGCAGGGACAGCAGGGATGGATGGATGGATGGATGGATGGATGGATGGATGGATGGATGAGTGTCTCCTCAGAGGGAATGGCTGGGATGGCCACAGGGGCTGCAGGCAGGCTGGTGGGGACAGTCCCCAGGCTGGGCACAGCACTGGGCTCTTCAGTGAGCCACCAGCCCCAGCTGGGAACTGAAACACAGCTCTGAGCATAAACACCTTGTGTTTATTGTGCTGCCCCACTGCAGCACAAAGCAGGGCAGGGCTCTCAGCCCTTTCTGTTCTGGCCCTGTAAAGAGAAGTTTAGGGAAGTCTCTGTTCTGCTGACCCAAACACTGAGGCAGCTCTGCTTTGCCTCCAGAGGTGACTGGATGCTGGGGTTTGCTGTCTTAAATATCCTGTGGGAAAACAAAAGGCAGAGTTTACATCTCCTGCCCTCTCATCTGGCTGCTGACACGTAACTTCAGTGCAAAGTGAGTGGGGACCTCTGTGCACCAGGCACGGGGAGGCTGCCACACATTCAGCTGATGGAGCTGTGCTTTAGCAGAATGTAATAAATTGCTTAAGTGTGTGAGCAGCAGCCTCAGCAGAGGTGATGGTTCCAGGGAATAGTGATGTGTTTCAAGAATTGTGTCATAGAAAATGATTAATGTTTCCTAATGACCCTATTCTCATGCAGGATTTACAGGAAGATCTTTAATACTAGCAGTGTTGAACAGTACTAGTAGTTAACTCGTTTTTCCCCATTTTTTTTCTTATTATTACTTTAAAAAGTTCGTTAACACCATATTTTTCCTTTCATATTGGAGACAGGACTGCCATTGTTCAGACAGTCCAGAAAAAAACTGTATGTCAGGAATAATATTTCATATATAAGCACAGTATTTCTTTCCTCTTCAGCCCTTGTACATCTCTATGCATATTCATTGAAATTAAAATTGTTAAAATAAAAATTGTTAAAATAAAAAAGTGAAACAAGTTATATGGTAATACTGGGGCTTTTTGAAGAAGATCTGTTCTTACATAAGCCTTACATGCCTTGAAGAAGGTATGTTCTTACATACTTGACCTCTTTTGTGCCTCTAAATCCAATAAGTACAAGAAGAAAGAGCAAAACTTTTGTTTTACTGCTTCAACAAAATAATGGTCTACGTGAGCATCCTTGTAATGTGGGAGAAATAATCTTTACAACAATAGTTTTATTTCATCTTAGCATTGCATACAAAAGAAGTGTATACCTGGTGTGTTCTTACTCATTAGTTCATGATTTAAATGTATGTTCCATAATGATATCCTTTGGGGATCCAACAGGTCTCAGCTTGTTTCCTTTTCAAAATCCCGTGTGTTCCTTGAGATTCTCTGAATCACTGTTGAGCTTCCTTTGGTACTTGCACATAAACCATGATCCCAGTAGTAAGTTGTGCTCATCACAGTCTCTTCAGAACTTATTCAGCCCCAAGAATTGTGATTAACCAGAACAGGTCGGGTACCTGCCCTGCTGATGCCATTCAGCCACAAGGAGGCTGTGCTTCACATTCTGCAGTCACGCAGGATCTTGTGTCAGCCTTTCCATTTAGTTTGTTACTCATTATCAGTAATTCCTTGTTGTCACAAAGAAATATCTGTGCTTTAGGAGTTTGGCACTATATAGCTTATTTTAATGAGGTTATTAAACCTACCTTGGCTTTATCTGCATCTGGCAATTCCTTTTTCTGCTACATATTATGAAAACACTCTTAGTCAATTTATTATTGATATTAATTTTTAATGTTTGCTGTAATCTGTGCTGGGTAATGTTATGAACTGTTTCTGTAACCTCGAGAATTACTCACAGGGTGCTTCAGCAATTCCCTGCTGCTTGCATGGGGGCTCCTGCTCTGCTTGTGCCCCTGGGCCCCTCTCACCTGCACAGGGAGCAGAGGTGAGCTGTCACTGCTGGGCTGGGGTCAGCCTGGCAGAGAGAAGAGGAGCCATCAGCAGTTTAACAGCTCTGGGCTGTGGGGCTGGGGAGAAGTAGGCAAAATACACAAAGTGCAGGTCATGGAGCTGGATTCAGAAAGGGGTTTGTGGGTAAGGGAAAACAAAGCCCATGTTTGCACTGAAATTTGATGAAAATTTAATTTTCATTTTCCTCAGTGAGTAAGCATTTCCCAGAGATGTTAGTGGTGCTTTCCTGTGGGGTGAACAAATACAGTAGTCCATGGGCTCTCAGAGCAGGCTGCTTCTGTTTGGTAACCTCTGTGTTCAAAGGCTGTAATCTTTAAAAGTGGGGAGTGGATTGTTTTTTCTGCATTCATTAGAATACTCTCAGATCCAAATCCTCTATCACCTTTTTTGTTTTTTGCATTAATGTGTTATTTATTCTATTTAATTTTGACACAATGAAGTAACTGAGGTGCTACATGAAAGCCCATCTCTTTTCCAGTTGCTCAAAAAACAAGAGAATTAGCTGTTGAATATTTCTCCTAGTGTACAGAGCCCTTTTAATTCCATTAACAATGCATGATTATGGAAGTAAAATGGCACAGCCAGTGAATTCTCATTGTAGATAAAAATAGATCAAGAGATAGTTCTTTTGATGTGTTGAAACAGAAGAACCTGCTCTAATAAGGTTTCCTTCCAAATCACAGAGCCTGAGCTTTGCCACAGGTCTCAAGACTTAGGGGGCCCAGCTTCCAAAAGTCCAGCTTTTCCTTTTAATAATCAAATCTGCATCAATAAAAACGTCCAACAGTGCTCAGAGATCCATGGCTCTGCTAATGTGTTACGAAAATGAAGTAGACTCTTCTAAATAGAATACAGGTGTTCACCCAGAGTGCTGTCAAACTCAGTTATTGAGGATAATGGGGTTCCCAATGAAAGTGACAGTGGCACAAGGACCACGTTTCCATTTTTTTTCCAGCCATGATGGGAAGGCCCATGGCTGCAAATCAGTTAAGATGGCTCTTGGGGTTGAGACTGTCCTGGGCCAGAGTCCACCAGTGCAATAAATGTCACGTCTCTGTTAATAAATATCAAATGCTTTGTATGTAACCCTGAAAAACAGCTTAATTCACAAATGAAAATTGGAATTTGCATCAGGTGTAACCAGGATGAGCCATGTTTGATCCCCTGGAAAGGAAAGCAGGATTTATAGCCTGCATTCCTCATACTAGTGAGGCTCCATTGTGTGAGGAGGAGATTTAGGACCAGGTTTGATGTAAGGAAAAGAATCTGTAGACTGCATGAAAGGGAAACAGGATCCATTGTCCATGCTCCAGGCACAGAGAACAGTGCAGTGCAGCAAGTGTGTTCCAACACACACAGATGAAAGGATGCCTAATAACAAGCCAAAAGTGCCCAGTGTTTGCCAGCAGTCCTTAATCCAACCGTGGATGGGACTGACCATTCAACAGGGAGTTAAATTCTCCCTTCCATTTCTGGGCCAAAATCTTACAAACAGCAAGATAAAGGCCATTTTAAGGAATTTCAGAGCAAGGGACTAAAATAGGACCCAATTCCACCTTTTTCTCTTCTCTAAAAGATGAGGAATGTGAAATTTTTGAGACCCATATGCACTTTTCATGTGCTTATGTTCAAAGTATACCTCTGCCTCCATCTCTGCAGGTGTCAAATTCTCTCTTTCTTTTGAGTTGGCTCAAAAATAATTTCAGAAATGACACCCTTCTATGCCATCTTCCTCATTTTTCCTCAGCTCCTACCTTAGGAACTTGAAATAGCAGTAAGATTGGTAAAAAGAGTTGAAAACTTTTCTTTCTGGTGCTATCTGATGTATGCTCTGTCTCATTTTGACTCCATCAAAATTAATACAGTGTGTAACTTTATTGGTAGCCATAAAAGAAATCATGTGGGTTAAATACAACAAATATGGACCATTAAGAGATTATAATTTCTGGTGGACCCAAGATTCAGTACATCTAAGCAAAATTGCTGCTCCTGTCTTGTGCACTGAAAAATGTTTTAAAGATTATCTGTAGTGTAATTCAGGGCTGACTTCCCCCCACTCCATGCCCCTCTTCTTGTTGCTTTTGTAGTTGGACAAGTCATGAAATAAAAGAAAAAATGGTCAACATAATGGCTGCAGAGAAGGACAAAACTGCTGTGACGTTAACTACTTGTGTAAAAAAGAAATCATGCTGATAAAGTAAACTTCAAGTTCCTTTCTTGCTGACTCCCTCTGTACTGTGTTTTTTTCCATTCTTGTTTTAGGGTAGCCTAAAGATGGCTGTGATTTAAAATGTTTCAAAGTTAATTGCACAAAATGCATAAGATTTATAAATATGCCCTTGCCCCTTCAAACTAGGTTCACTTGCCATATGCCTGCTGGTTTATACTTGAAGTGCTATTTCCTCCATTGAATTTCTCTGTGTTTGGTGACCTCAGCAGACTGTTAAAATGCTGCTAAAATTCACTTATCTGTGATCAAGTGAAGGGGAAGTGATTCAAAGGCAAATTTTTCAAGGTAGAATTTGTCTTCATAAGCTGCATTTTATTCTTTATGTAAACTGTTTCATTCATACACTACAGAATAGGTTTTTATAAAATGAATTTAAAAGTTGGTTTATTTAAACAGATAAGACAATATCTAAAGATATAAAAATTGACAAAATAGTACAGATATAATACAAACATATGGATGTTGCAGTATAATTATAAAGCAAAATCTATAGAAAAATTATGGTGATCTATTTCTTCATTATTATTGTGCAGACTTGGAAGTATTTCAATGATCTCTTTTCCTGGCATAAAAATGACTGCTTGCTATGCTAGAATTTAAATCTGTGTAAAATATTCACTTTGTTCTGTATAAAATTACTGTGAGTTGTGTGTGTCTCAGAGGGGCCTGGCAGCTTGGCGATGCTCTGCATCTGATGGTGGGACACAGGAAATTCCTTATTTATAGTCTGCTTTTTAAATGTGAAGGATTTTCTGTGCACTATATATCTTTTTATGGCACAGAATACCTTGGAGGAGTATCTGTGGCTCTGCAGTTCACTTCTGGATGTTTAATAACAGCAAACAATAAAATTTATTTAGTGATGGTGAAACAGAGGAACAGAAATTCCTAAGAGGGATGAGTTCTGATACATTTACTCAGCTGAAGTTGCAGGAAATAAGTAGCAATGAAATATGAGTAAAAATACCATGACTAAACAAACGTGTGAATTGTTTCAATCTCCAAATCCTTGCCTTTCTTTGGGCTATTGAGAGAGCTTCAAATCCCAAAAGATCTTAGATTTCAGATGAAAATGGATTAGCAAGGTGCAATTGTTATGAATAGTTGTTATGGAAAAAAACCGAGCGCTGTCTTCCAGTCATTTTTCTGAAACAACATTCATATGTGGTCCTTGGGCTGTTGGACATTTTCAGGAGAGTCATCTCTGAGCACGTGGCACAGAGCTGTGCTGGATATTCCCAGCACACCCAAGGGCAGAAATCCCCACTGCTGCTGCTGCAGGCTGTGCACAACCCCTGCTCTGTGGTGGCTCCACGTGCACTCCAGATTTCTGCCCTTTGCACACCCAGCTTAGTGTGAAAGTGTGCATTTCAGTGCTTATTTGCCAGCTGATGTTTATAACTTAATAGGCTTTCTGTGTGTCCCTTACAGCTCAGCTGGATTCAGAAATATTTAGTGTGATGGTCAGGAAATGAATTTCTATGTGAAAATTCTCCCATGGAGAGTAATGGAATTGTGATTATCCAAAAAGCAAGAATTCTGTCAAGTAACAAGATTTGCAATAAGTAACAAGATTTGGGATCTTTGAACTGCAACAAGTAGGGCATTTGAAAATATTTCATGAAAAGTAGGGAATATTGCAAAGGAGTTAGTAACTGTGAGGCAGAGATAATGAATGTTGGATGATTTGCATACTGTGGGACCAGAGCTGATGGTTTGGCATGGATTTAGTGGCTGGACACTCAACCCAGAATCTTGAACATCTGAACTGGTATCCCTGCCTCATATTTCTTGACAAGCAGTTCCCTCCCTGAGCTTGCAATTGATTTCTGAAAGCAGCTTCTTCCTGAGGATGAGAAGTTGCTGTAATAAAGTTCTGGTTTTGCTGTTAGCATTTGGTAATTGAGGAAAAAGTGTTTAATTGTATCAGTTCTGATGTGAACACAGGGAAATCTTTTAGAAAAAAACCAAAAACAACCCACAATCAATCAAAAGACTTTCAGCAATTAGCCCAAGTAGGAAAGATCTGGAGATCTGAATGAGTCTCAGCTTTCAAAGAAGTTGTCATGTGAGGCTTTCAAGTGTTTTACTGATGGCTTTCTCTCCTACATTACTTGTGTGATTTGAGGCTTTTATTCTCTGTGGGTTTTGGTCAAGAACTTTCATAAAATTTGTCTATGATCCTTCATGCAGCTAAATATGAATGCATCTTGAAAAAAAAAATAAAGGATTAAGAATAAAAAAGAGCATGTATATACAGAAAAACAGACTTATAAACTGTCTCTCATCCTATGCAATAAACTACTCTTACCTAGGGCTGCTGGAAGGAGTGAAGAAATCAGAGCCTTTTTTATTGTCACTTGATATATCCTGTTCAAAGATAAAATTTCTGATGAGTGTCACTTCTGAATAATTAATGAAATACACATTTTCCTTAATGTTTGTACTATTTTCTCCTTAGCAAAAATTATTGGGATGCCAAAAATATGGTTTTCTATATTTGTGTTGAGCAACATAATTTCATTTGCCATTGGTGCTGCCCTGGTCATCAGGATCATTTTGGAAGGTACATCTCAAACCTTCTTTCCTGCAGCACTGGGTCTAAATTTGCACTTGATCTGCAGGGCTGTGTGCAAGGGCCCTAGCACTGCTACCCAGGCAGGATTTGTGGTGCTGTCATTTTGTATAAATTATTTTTATTTTTTCAAACTACCAAGTTGTTATTGCTAAGAAGCCAAAAGCAAGCACGTTCATAATTTTTGATTTTTTTATATCTGGGCTGGGGAGAAAGGCAGAATATCTAAATGGGGATTTAAAAAAACTACTGTGGAAAAAGTGAATTGTCCAATTCCATGTTAAAGGAAGGCAGGAGAGTCTCACCCCTGGCTCATGAGCAGCTCTGCTGAGGATCAGCCCAGGGCAGCCAGGCCACCTGGAAGGAATCAGGTCAGGACAGAGATATTTCTGGTGCTGCTTCCCATAATTTCTCTGTAGAGAATTGTTTCACTTAAATCATTGTTACAGGCACAAATGAAGGGAAAATTTAAAGGAAATAAATGTGTCAAATCCGTGGTTGCTGATTTCACCCAGCTGAACTGAAGCACTGCTGGTTCTCCACTGCCTCTGTTTCACTTGAGATGAATATGCAGCTGAAAGAGGAGATACTCCAAATCATGCTGAGGGTTAATCTCTTACAACCCAAAGAAATTTCCTAAGCTGACCCTCATCTGTGCTTTTGGAAATAAAGAAATCATTTGGCCAACGCTCTCTCCATTTGCAATTAAGCATGCTGGCAGCCCTCCAGTGGGAGCTCTGTAGGCAGGAATATTTAGCAGCACAGAGGATATAATTTCCATACACTGACCCAGGCTGTTGCCAGATGGAGTAGAGGGCTGTGGAATGAAAGTAAATCTACAAATGTTTTTTGTGAGCAAAGGGAACCACTTCTGATTTTGGGTAGGAGTGTGATACTGAGATAAGGAAATAAACATATTTCTTCATTATTTTCAGGGGGTTCCTACCCTTTTGTTTTCATTTGTCTTGTTTGTTTTCATCTTATCTTGAAAAAGAGACTACAAAGCTTCTTGTAAACTCTATTATCTTTCACTTTGTGCCAAACAGTGAAGTGACATGCAGCAGCACTGCAGCTTCATGCCAGCAGCTGGGAGGGCTGCTCTGAACCCAGGAAGGGGGAAAGACTTGGGGGAAATTGCAGGTTTTGACAGTTTTATTGGAAATTCTGCCAGGCTCTGGTTCCAGTAATGCTGCTGGGGAGAGGGGCTGCCACACTGGCACAGCCAGCCCACTCCTGCTCTTGTTTCTGGCTGTTCTCCCATGCCAAGGTCCAGCGTGGTCCTGGCTGCAGTGTGCTGGCTCGTGCTCGTGCAGGGCAGAGTGGCCTGGGACTCAACTTCTCCATTCTCCAGTAAACCAGCCTCGTGCTCTGGCTGTCATGTTGACAGATGACATCTACCTTTGATTATTTGTTTTGTAACATTTTGGAGCCGGGATTTGATGGCATAGGTTTGAAAAGTAATGAAGACTTCAAAATAATGAGACCTCAGCATTTGGCTGCTCACACCATGGGGAGCGTGAGCCTGGGTGTGGATGGCCACAAACTAGATGGGGGTTTCTTCTAGAAATTGGTTTTGTTGCTAAAAAAAACCCAAAAACTTTAAACAGATCTTGGTTGCACAAAGATTACTACATTTCTGTTTCTAGTAATTATTTTTTTAAACTAATTAAAGTAATCATCCACTCGGGCATTTTCTGGTTTGAGCAGACTTTTCTTTGTCCATATTTAAATGAATACCTTAAAAGAATTCTTTCTAACTGCCATATATTAAAGCTGTAAATCAGAGAACATAGTATGCATTACCTTCTTACTACAAGTTTCATCTGTGCATTTTTACTTTTGTAAGGTCACCAGGCCTTGATCTTTTTTCTGCTAAGCACTGTCTCCTTGCAATAATGAGTGTCTTGCTGTAAGAGGATTTCAGCTGGACAGATGTACCTTAATGTCTTGCAGCAGGATTTACTGTTTTATAAGACTGATTCTGGATTATTGTGCTCATGGTTGGAATGTGGCAAATACTCAGGTTAAAGGAGTAGTGCTCGTGGTAAGGAAACTTTGTGGCAAGGAAACTTTGACCTGTGCAAATGCAGAGATCCTTGTACAACAAACAAAATACTTTAATTAAGTTCAGCTCTATAATTAACTGTTACACTAGCCTATGCTGTAGTTCAGAAATAAATTTCAAGCAGGCTGGCTGAATCTGGCAAGGAAACTTTGACCTGTGCAAATGCAGAGATCCTTGTACAGCAAACAAAATACTTTCATTAAGTTCAGCTTATAATTAACTTATACTCACACTAGCCTATGCTGCTGTACTTCAGAAATAAATTTCAAGCAGGCTGGCTGAATCCTATTGTGCAGGAGCATAACTGTGATATTGTTCTAATTAGGTGTTGTTTGAAACTTTTAGTAATTGTTTACAGTTAAGTTTCTGAAATTACCACTGTGCTAGTGGCTTTCCAGTACACATTGTGGAGAAAAATCATTTTGGCCAGGTGAAAGCTCCAGTCTGTGATTTCCATACATAGTTTTATGAACAAGCCATCTGTTGGCTATAGGTGGCTTTTGGAAGGTGTTAAGGCAGTTCCAGATGCCCAAGATCCTGTAGTGGAGAAACTCTGCCTGGAAGGCTTTATGTGCCCCAGGGGGTGTGCCCTTGTCCCTGCCCTGCCCTGTGACAGTCAATACAGTCTGTAAAGAGTGTTGATTACACTTGGTAGAATTCCTGTCTATAAATTATTTTTGCCATATAAAGAATTATAAACCTGTTAGTTTTTTGGAAGGTGTTAAGGCAGTTTCAGATGCCCAAGATCCTGAGTGGAGAAACTCTGCCTGGAAGGCTTCATGTGCCCCAGGGGCGTGCCCTTGTCTCTGCCCTGCCCTGTGACAGTCAATACAGTTTATAAAGAGTGTTGATTACGCTTGGTAGAATCCCTGTCTATAAATTATTTTTGCCATATAAAGAATTATAAACCTGTTAGTACAGAGAGCAAATATTCAGAAAATTCATAGAAGCAGGCTTATTCCTTATTCTGTAGGGGGTTTCATGTGTTGGCTAAAGAGAATGTATTTCACCACCATCAAATCTCCTTGCCTGAATGTTTATATTATGGGGTTTTTATTGCTTTTAACTTGGTAGAATGATCCTAGTTGGGATTGAGCCCTACAGGATGTAGCTGCTCTTTAGTAGGTTCCTCAATGTCTTATTCACACCTTTAGTTGTTCTATCTCAGCCTTACTCTGGCTGTGGTTTCATTGCTCTCCTTGTGCATCTCCTGAAAGAGCTGCCTTTTGCTTTAATGCTCAGCATTTCAGCAAAATGATGCTTTTGTTGGAAAATGAAGCACAGGGGGTGTGGAAAAGATCCCAAGCAGTACATAGTTTTCTGTTTCAGTGGCACACTTCCAACTTGTGGAAATGCTTACCTTCCTTTTTCCTAGCACATACATCTTGAGGGGATTCTTGAATTTTATTTTTTTGAGTAACAACTTGACACTTTCACATGGGAAAAAGTTGGCACTGGAGTTGAATGTTGGAGTTGAGTGCAATCCTTTTGTTCTTGCTTCTCAAAGACTCCTTCCTAATGCCTGTAACATTCTTATGCTTTTGCAAATGTGCTTGTCTGAAGTACTGCTGCAAATTAATTTCTTTATCTAATTCTTTTTTATTTCCTTCTGAATGCTATTGGGGAATAAAATCAAATGTATACAATGTGCACCAAATGGGATTGCCTCTTCCTTTAAGGTCTAGTTATTGTAGACATTTGCTCTTGCTGTGCAGAAAAATAATGTTAACAGCTGCTTAATCTAGTTAGAAATGCATCTTGCTGTGTATTAAAAATTACTTCCACTTATCTTTTCTAGTGGTATAATTTGTAAAATCACATTTTAAAAACTGAAAGAGCATAAATGTAACCTTGTTCAGTCATTTTATGTGTTAACATACAGAGGGTGAGCATTTAAAAGGCCTTTGAGTATATGACAATTAAAATAGACACCTCAGAAATATCCACCTCCTAGGCACTAGAGTACTCCCAGAAATCTTGCCCAAAGGGATTGTAGTAGTGCTAGATTATTTCAATTAAAAAAAAAAGAAAGAAATCATTCTGCTTCTTTTCAAATGGGATTTGCTATTTCTGGAAACTATTAAATGTTCAGATCGAGGACCCACCCTTTATAAATTAATGCAGCACAGAAGAGTAATTAAATTTGGTAATCTCATTAAAGCTTTTAATGGAATTGATCATTTCAGGGAGTTTTTTCTGGTTATTGGGATTTCTGAACAAAAGAGTCACTATTGGATTATTACTGTTCTTTTCCAGTAGCAGTTTGTTTTCAGCTGCCAGGCAAGACAGTCATTGTGGGACCTCAGTTTGTTTCTGCTGAGGATGGGACCAGCGTGCAATCCCCCCAGGAGATGAGGATCTCAGCTGTAACTCTACCCTAGACTGTTTGCCACAAGTTACATAATTTTTTTTTCTAAAGCTGATTACAAACTTAGCTCTATTTTGAAAATGCTTGTTCATTAAAGCAAAAAAGTAAAGCTGTCATTTTTTTACTTTTTGTAAATATATTCATCAACATGGAAATTATTTGTTCAAATCTACCTGATTTGATTCTCCAGTAAAGAATGCCTTTAAGGCTTCAGCAGTATATGGTTACTGTGAAATAAATAATTATTCCCTTTATTTTTTTCATTTAGAAACTGTTAAAATTCTATTGGTGCAGTATAAATAAACTGCAGTATATCTATAAAATTGCTGTACTTATTTTACTGAACATTGCTCATTGTTTTTCAGTTTAAAACAAACCAATGTAAAAAGGCAAGAATAGTCCTGAACAAGTCTGTTTACTATATTAGTGAGTCCTACACTGTGGATGCACATATTTTCATTATTTGTGTATGCATATGCATTTAAAGCTATTGCCTTGTTTTGATGACCGCCTTCTCCATGACATTATTGTGTTTTCCTCAGTCTTTTCCAACCTGAGAAATTCCACTAATTAATCTCTTTCTACATGTCCTTCTTACCTTTTCTGCTTGGTTCCTTCAGATGTGAGAGACAAGAACAGCATTGACTGCTGAGGGTGAATGTTGATGGTAGATGGGAAGGAAGTGAGAATACAGTATAAATCCTTGTATATTCAGTGTAAATCCTTGCTTTAAGAGGTAGAAATAAGATTTGTGGACATGTGGCCAATTTTCCTGCCATCCCATATATTTTTGGTTAATCTACAGGTCAGAATCAGGACTGCACAGTGAGTTTGCATTCTGCACAGGACTAGAACAGTGGACCAGGTGAACAGAAGAGCACAGCAGAGAGAACCACTGCTCCCATGCCTAGAACAGCCCTTTCCAACTGACAAATAATCCTGTGCCATCCTGTCTGTACATCCCTGCCCTCCCCTCCATCCTTATCCCAGAGCCAGTGCTCTGCAGGCAGCAAAACCTCTACAGACACAGACTAAAGTTTGTTCTCAGGTATTAATTCTGTCCCAGTCTCTCTTGAGACAGCAGATATAATGGTGGGCTTTGTATAATTGCAGCAATTTTCAACAATATTTACTGTTTTCATAGAACAATGTACTGTGAGAACTTTTATTGACATAAAATGGCAGTTAATGTCAGGCAAAAGTTTTTCATTTATGCCTTACATTTAAAGTGCATCTCCAAAAACAAATGATATGGGATTAGTTCAGACCTCTGTGAATATTTTCTGCTATAGATACCATTTATTTTACTTTTGCTGCTGGAAGATTTGTTGTAAGAAATGTTTATGTAAAGATTGATAGAGCCCATTTCAGAGCCACCTGAAGGGGACTCAGCTGATTTGCAGGTACCAGCTTCCAAGCTGCTTTGTAAAATAAAGGAGTGAGGAAGACCAGAGCAGGAAGGACTTTGTGCTGTGACTGGCAATCCTCTCAAGCTTCATGCAGGAGACAATCAGATGCCAATGCCAATCCTGACTGGCTTCCTTTCGTGTTCAGTGCTGGGGCAGAGGAGAGAGCTCAGCTCCTGCCCCGTGGAGGTTGCTCATGTGCAAAGCCAAGGAGCTGCTGTGGGCACTCCTTCACCTCTGCTGCAGCACAAACCCCTCAATCTCTGAGATGCATCACGGTGACCCTGGCTGGGCTTCCACGGGAAGAGCTGATGCTCCCTTGCTTATCTAAGATTCAGTCAGTGACAGCAAGAGGAAAAGAAGGGGAAAAGATGGAGGAAAGATGCCTCTGACCCTGCAGTGCAAGGAGGGTGCTCACTGAAATTGCCCAGGTAAATCCACAGCACTGGGTCTGAACACTTGTAAATGGGGAGTCAGTTTAACATCATGCACATCTGCTTAATCACTTCTCTACTATCTCAAAATTCTCAGTAAACTATTTTAAATATCATCATCATGATTAAAGTGCTAAAATACTCCAGGAGCCACTAAAATGGCATTAAACTTAATCTTAGCTTTGCTAATTATCAGTCTTATTCCTATGAAAGAAGAATATAGTCGACTTTGCGTTAATCTCTTTTATCAGGCAATACCATGTACTAGAATGAAAAAGGAAAATAATCCTGATTTGAAAATAAATTGACCAAAAAGGGAGACAAATTCTAGCAAGGTTTCCCCTGACAGCTGATTTTCATGAGTCTGGTGACTTGGAAGGAAGGAGAGTCCACTGGTGAGAATTAGGACTCAGTCTCTTATCCTTTGACCCCCAACAATGCCCAAGGAAGAGGGTTTTTGTGTGCCTGAAGGAATAATTCTACCACTAATTCCTTTAAGTAAAACAATTTTTAAAATTTCTGGCTTCAGACTGTATAGAAACAGCTGCACTTTCTTGAGGAATGCTGCGGTGTAACTGCAGTTTATCATCTTACAACACAATTTCCTTTCATGTAAAGCATTCCAAAATTACTCTGGAACACTCTGAGTCTAATGAAAACTTATGTCTCTGTTAAGAAAGGCTTTCTAATGTAAAAAGTTTGCCAACTAAGGGCTGGGCACTTGGGAAATCAGATAATGGACTTCATGAAATTTTCTAAGAGGGTCAAACCAAAATATTTATTGTTTGAGGTACCACCACCTCCTCCTACAAATAGTCCCTCTGTTCTGGACTCATGAGCTGCAGGCTGTGCCTTGCCAGCAATGTGAAAACAGGCTGGGCAGAGAGGGAATGGTCAAGGTGAAGGTGTCTGTAAATATTTTCAGGTACAAAGGACAGTTCATTTAGTGGCAGTACAACAGAATACTTGTGAGAATTTTACTGAGAGAATATTTACAAGAGCATGTACTGATAGGAACAAGGTGGGGGAATGGCTTCAAACTGAGAGAGAGCAGGTTTAGGTTAGAGGCGAGGAAGAAATTCTCAACTATGAGCAAGGTGGGGGAATGGCTTCAAACTGACAGAGCAGGTTTAGGTTAGAGGCGAGGAAGAAATTCTCAACTATGAGGGTGGAGGGCCCTGGCACAGGGGTCCCAGCGAAGCTGTGGCTGCCCCATCCCTGCAATGTCCAAGGCCAGGCTGGACAGAGCTCTAACCTGGTCTAATGGAAGGTGTCCCTGCCCATGAGAGAGGGATTGGAAATAAATGATCTTTAAGGTCCCTTCCAATCCAAACCATTCTATGATTATATGACAGAAAGCCACAGCATTATGCCTTGGCCTGTTCCATGGTTGACTGTTCATACCATGTGGAAGGGCACCCCATTTTCCTCCTGAATTGCTTCTGGGATGCTTTGTGGACTTCTGCAAGAGGGGAGGAGTCCTACAGGAGTACAGATGGGGATCTCCACACTGGGAAGCATGGTGCCACCATTTGTGGTTGGTCATGCAGTGGCCTTGTGTCTGAGAAAGGACCCTGGGGTGCTGGGAGCAGCCTCCAGATGAGCTCTCAATGGCTCTGTGCATGACTTGGTTAGAGATTCAGCTGACTTCAAATCCAGTTTAAAATGCAAAGAGAGCAGAAACCATTCCTCAGTAGCATTAGTGAGTGAATCAGGGTGGTCACTGTCAGTCTGCCCCAAATGCTCAGGTAACACCCAGCAGACTGTGGCACAGGGGCTTTTCCATTGCTGCCATTTGTCCTCTCCCCAGGGCCTCAAGCAATTCCATTGGCTGGAATGTAAGGTATTGCCACATGCTTTTGGTTTTAAGGTATTGCCAGATGCTTTTGGACATGGTTGTAATATCCTCTATACATGATTTGAGTGAAGTGCCTTCCAAATGGGTTTCATTTGCCTACTCAAAGCTGAATTTAGCTGAAATTTCTTGGATTATTGGCGTTTGAGCATGCAGTTTGAGCTTCGGGAGGGAATTTTGTCTTTTTGAAATTAAGCTGTCTTTTCAAGGTATTTGATAAAATTAAGACCTTCTTTAATTCTTGAGGTTCTGTTTCCAGTGCTGCAAATCTAAAGCTGATATGGGTTAGATTTGAGGTTATTTTGTTTGCATTTGAGCAAGTAAATTTTCATGAGAAGTATTTTGTATGCTGCTTTTCACTTTATAGTACAAACGGTACTGATAAATTGCAAGTTTTGGCAGCATTATGTAAAAAAGAGGATTTTATACCTACATAAATTTGATTATGAACTCTCCTAAAAGTTTTCTGTAAGCTAAATGTTGACTTAAGATTCTCAGACATCTATTTCAAAACAATTGCAATTAAAAACCTATCTTTTATGACTCCTAACCTATAATGTTGAAATATCTTGCCATTTTCAGAAAGACAGAGCTTCAAAAGTTCTCAGATTATCTTGCAGAAACCAGAGTAATTCTCCATAGTACTTTTAAAAAACATCTCTTCATGCAGTCTACAATTGATATAAAGAGCCATGCTTAAAGAAAAAATGTATTCTTTTGAAATTTAACACCTGAAATCTTTAAATGGAATGGGGAGCAGGTGATTCTTCCTTAATATCCTGCTGTACAGAGGACATTTCCAGCACCAGAGAGCACCTGCTCCTCCTGCTAAGGACTGTGTGCATCTTTGTGTAGCTGGGCTTGTGCACCCTCTGATCATCACTGTCATCCTTATCCTCAAAAACAACCTGTTGCTCTTGGGTGAGACTGTGGGGACCTGTAAAAGGCACACATTTTCAGGACAAATTAGGATTTGCTACTTAACAGCTTTTGTGTGTGTGTATGTGTTGAATAAATAGCACATTGTTTTCATGACAAAATCTCTTTGCATATAGCTTAGAGTGGAAACTTGACATTGTGGCTTTAACAGTGCCAAAATAAATGTCTGGTAAATTAGCACAAATAAATGTTCTTGTGGTTTACTGTCTATGGGGAAAATTAGTTTTCACTTGAAAATGTTGGAGCTAGCAAATTGGGAATATTAATTTATCCCTGCTCATGCTCACAGGCTTTTTATTCTCAGGTGTTTAGCACTTGTGAGTGTTTAAGCTCCTTGGTGATGAAAATGCCAGTCCTGCCTGGCCTCATCATATGAAGAGTGAGCGTGTCCCCAGGCAGTCCCGTGTGGGTGCTTGAAACCAGGCTGGAGCAGCTGCACCTTGGCTGGCAGAGGTGGCTCTGGGTCCCTCCTGGTCACACAGCTGCATTGTCAGGGTGGCCCACGGGTCAGGGAGGATCCCTTTGGGACCCCCTGGATCTGGGAGAAGTGTGTGGTCCCCGGGGTGTGCTGGCAGTGCTGGCACAAACCAGAGGGGTCCTGAGCCTCTGTCCTTGGTGCCACCTCCTCTCTGACCCCACACCTCGTGGATGGTAGCAAAGTCAGCAGTACTGCCTCAAGAGCTTAGGTGGAAAGCTAAGTAAGAGCATCAAACCTCTAGGCCAGAAAGCACTTTATACATTCCCAGCCAGAAATCATAAAGCTCAGGTCACACCCTTACTGAATTTGTCCGAAGCTAAGGGAAAGAAATAAATCTTGGAAGAAGCTGTTAAGGATTAATTTTGAGAAAGGTCAGCTCCTCAACATTTTCTGGATTCCAGAAGTACTTGTTCATTCAGTTGCAATGCTGTTGGCAGTTTAAAATATGGGTCTGGACTTGATGGGGATGGGGGTAATCTATTAATCAGCACTTCATCATCTACAGCTGCTTATCTTCTCTTTTCTGTAATTCCTCTTTTTAGTTGGACATCAGCATTGTCTACGTACTTCATACCATCCATCAGGAGGAATGAATGAAGTACACAGCAATATATCAGCTTGACTAAGCTCAATAAAGCAAAAGAGAAGCAGAAAATTATTGCAATAATCTTAAATCTTTAATTATAGTGGAGTTAAATATATATCATTTTCTTTACTCATTATTATAGTGATAAAGCCCTGCTCTAGTACATAGTCCTAATTTGACAGAGAAAGTTTCTTCTTATTATATTAGGTAAAAACTCCCCCCTCACCTTTTTTAAAAGAAAACTTTTGGTACAAATGATGTCTGACCTGTTTAATACCACAGTTCCAATACATCTTGGCCAATGCTTCTTCTGGATTTTATATTAAAAAATTAACTGAGCTTTGGAAGGAATTAACTTCACTCCAACTGTGCCTCTTTCCTGTGTGTTTGACAACCAAAAAAAAAGTCTGCTAAGTTTTCAATGAGAGATTCAGCTGTTCCAAAGAATGAATGGCACTCATTTTTGTCTTGGTTAAAAATACTTGCAGATGTTTCATTAATAAACTGTAGTGTCCTCCTATGAGAAGAGATTAAATTTGATGGGAATGCAGGAAATGTTCTTGCTGCTATTTGCATGAAAGTTTTCCCAGCCTTGGCAGAGCTACAGGAAGCTCTAAGGGGCTTATTGGGCTTGGCTGACAAATGTTCAAATGTTCTGAGGGTTCTGTGGCTGCCTGGAGAGCTCTGCCCAGGGCTGCAGGGAAGGAGCTGAGCTCCCCCAGCACATCTGTCCTGGCACTGGGGTGGGATTAGACTGGACCTTAAAGCAAAACCAGAGGTGTTCTTCCTGTGCTTGCTGCCACAGGTCTAGGGAAGATCAGGGGAGACAGAGAAGGATGAGGGGTGTGAGAGCTGCAGTTGGTGAGGCTGCAGTGGACTGGGGCTGACAGCTGGGCAGAGCAGAGGTGGAGACAGCACTGCCAGACCCTGTGGAGGATGAGGGGCTGGAGGAGGGCTGTGAACCAGAGCAAGTGTTTGTGGTGGCTGCCCCACCAGAGCTGGGGCCAACCCACAGATTTCTCTGCTGTCAGTGTTAATGGGTTCCCAGGAAATTTACAGGGATTTTCCATGTTTATATCCCTTTGCTTTCTTTACACAATGCTGTGTATTCAACTTTGCCTACCAGACTTTGAGATGAGCATTAATATAAGGCTGAATTAACAAATGTTAGAGGGAATTGAAGGAACAGGTTCAGATGAATTTATTGTTTTCCTCCATTCCTTTAAGTCTGAAATTATATCAAGGTTAAGGTTCTGAGACTTGACTTTGCAAGTTCAGAATTGTTGAAATTACCTGTAGAATGATGGATGGGGCTACACAGCAGAAGCACAGTAATGTTTTGGCAGCCCATTTGCCAATTCTTGCAAGAGGACTGACTCAGAACACACAGCCCCAGTCAGTGAGAAACTTTCCAAGCTGAGTGCAATCCATGCAATGAAAAACAAGCTCTTCTGGTGCAGAGGATAGAATATGAAGTCATTGCTTTTAATTAAACTGTTCTGAGTGAGACTGAACTTTGCAACTTCAAAGCATGTGTAATTGATGGATTTAGTGCTTTATACATATCTCCATAGTCCCAAAAATTCTGGTCACGTTTTAGGTAAGTGGTGGTCATGAAAGCAATTTATGGATTAACATGGATTAAAGGGAGGTTCTTTCAAAGGAGCATTTCAGCAGTAAGAATGATAGGCCTAAATGGCACTTGTTGTAAAGTTTCTAAAAACTACACTTGCTGCTGTGGACTAGACTTATAATCAAAGCTGTGATTTAAATTTTCCTTAATAACTTCATGTTATAACTTTTCCTTTCTGTGCCCTCTAAATTACTTTGTCTATTCTAGATAAATGGATCTCATCAAGAGTGAAAAGGACATCTTTTGTGAAGCATCAAATCTTTCTTGCTGGAATCTAGATTTATTAACTTCACATTATGAAGTTAATAAATGTTGTCCCTCTCTCCCTTCAGAGGCCTTTAAGGAGAGAATGGACTGAACACTTAAAGGTTTAGGACATTTATGTGTAATGAGGAGTCCTTAAAAATGAATTGCATCTTTATCCTTAGGGGTTGACACTTAATGTTTGGGAAAAGCACCTTCTAAAGAGTTTCCTGGTGGTGGGTTTTTTTGTTAGTTATTTGAAGAAATCCATTTAGGGCCTTCTAATCTGTTCTCTCAGACATTCTGTGTGTAGTAAGATGTTCAACTCTCTTCAAGCTCCAAATGGAGAATTAATGAAATGAATAGTTTTACTGCTCCAATCTAACCCTAATTATAGAAGAATGTGTTACTGGGATTGCAGCTTTGAGCTGTACAGTAATTTACAGGGATCATTCCCAGAGTATCACTGTCCCAGCAGAGCAGAAGGATGCAGAGCAATCCAGCAGCCCACACAAGAGACAGAAGAATGGCACAAACACTGATGTACACATTTCAGAGGCAATGTCATCCCTCTGTGCTCCTGAAGATGCCTCAGGAAAAACTGGGTGATCTTTTTAAGTGCAGGAGATGTCTGGTGATGACAACTATGAGTCCAGCAAAAGACAAGATTTCAATTATCAGCTGTAGTTATTCAACCTATAGAATACACTTCCTTACATATGCAAGCTATTCTCAAGCACAGCAGATTTTTATCTAGAACATTGAAGACACACTACAAACATTTGGACCCAAAAATGAGATTTATTTCTCATGAAGATGTAAGTATCTATATGAAAAAGCACTCAAAAATCCGGAAATATCAGTGTTCTATTCATTGAAGAGGCACAATTCCAAGGAAAGCAACGTACCTTTGATTTGCATGAATAAGAACAATTTTTTCCTCTGTGAGCATTCTTTTGAAGAACCCAACCAAAGTACTTGTGACTTTGCCTGAAAGCTATAGTTAGCACTAATTTATCTAAAAGTATGTAATGAAGAATATTTTATCCAGCTGTAAGTATGTGATGATGAATTAGTGGGAATATATAGCCATTTGTTATGCTTATATAGCAGCTCATAGCTGTAATAATCCTGGATCACTTCACTCTTCTCTGTGAATTAGGCAATATTAATATCCATTTTTGTCAATGGAGATTGAGAGACAGAGAGACAGAGAGCTCTTACCATCTGCTCTTAATGGAGGCTTAAACTCTCATCTCTCCACCCATGCAGATAAACTTAGGAAACTTTAGAGGTACTTTATTTCTAAAGTTCACATATCTCCTAGGACCACATTGTCACAGGTTTGAACTTTTGAACAGAATACCTTTGTTTTGGATCACACCTAGAGGAAAGGCCTCTCAAGGTCTCCCAGATAACTTCCATCATTTCAGCCTAAGGGAATCATAGAATCACAGAGTGGTTTTGATTGGAGAGGAGCTCGAAGGTCACCTCATTCCATCCTGCCTGCCATGGGCAGGACACCTCCCACTGTCCCAGGCTGCTCGGAGCCCTGTCCAGCCCAGCCTTGGGCACTGCCAGGGATGGGGCAGCCACAGCTGCTCTGGGACACCTGGGCACCCTGACAGGGAACAATTCCTTCCCAACACCTAACCTAAGCCTGCTCTCTGTCACTTTGAAATCATTCAAATTGCATTTGGTAACTCTGACTGAAACACCCAGGAAGGTGAAGCAGTGTGTGTGGGGCTTGCTGTGGGCATACCTGTATGAAGATTTGGGCTCCTGTGCCTGGTTACCCAAGCTGTAAAGCCTCAACTTCAGTTATTTTCCTGAAGGTACCTGACAATTCTGTTGTGGAGCAAATGATTTAAATTGCTATCTCCAAAGTCAGTACCTCCCATTCCTTCCGAGCAGTCGATCACTGCCCAGGAGCTGTCTGAGGCACTGGGCTGGTGCTGTAGCTCTGCCTGCCTCCCCAGGGGCTGTTTGGGGTCTGACAGATTCCAGCGTGGTGCCTCTTGCCAGGCACTTTGCAGCTGAGCTGCAGAGCAGAGGAGCAGCGTGGGAGCTGCAGCTGTGCCTCCTCCAGCCCTGCTGCACGGGCTGGCATTCCCCTCCCAGCCCTGAGCTCTCATGCACCGAGGAGAGGAACAGGGGAGAGTTCTTTTCTTTTTCTTCTCCATCTCCTTTTATACATATGGAAAAGTATTTATTTATATGAAAAAATCCAACAAGCTCTCTGCCAAGGTCAGAGGTAATCTCTCCCATCAGCGATTATTTTTTCTGTCCTCTGTAATGTTGTTATTTGGATCAATTTTCTGATAATACTGTCTTGTCTTTATATTAAGAGAACTCCTCATCTTACCACAGTGCCTGCACCCAGATCAAATCTACCAGGTTTTTATGAGTGCTTTTCTTTCATTTCTGATATTATTGTTAATGCACTTTTATTAAGAAATCTATAGAGCTCACAACACACTATTTCACAACAAATTCCTAATCTTCTCCATAAAACTCACTCTGTGCATGTTTATCTTCTGGTAATTCAAACTCACTTTCCTTTTCCAATTGTCTGCTTTTTGAATTACCATAATCTTGATTCAAATCTACCTGGTTATCAGTTGACACAGACAGGTTTATTGGAGTGGCTTATTCTCTCTCTCTGACAGATCTCATATTTAGTAACACGTTTCACTTCTGCCTTATTGACCAGAAATTCCTTTTAAGTCATGCATCTTTTTCATCTAGTTTTCAGACCTTGTTGCTCAAATGATATAACAGTTCATTTTATATTACAGCACTTGCAAGCAGAAACTCTTATGTTCTAATTTAGTGATAGGGGATACCCCAAAATTCCCTTCTAAACCAATCAGTATTTTCTGAGTAATAAATAGATCTGTCAGCATTGTTGTAAATGAATTTTCCCTCTCCTGAAGAGGACTCTGCTATGAATTTTTCTACTCGCTTTTAAGTATCAAGAAAACCTCCACACATTTCAAGACACTCATTTTAGACCTGACTCCCCATTCCCCATCAAGTATTTTGAGAGGCAACTGCTATAAAATATCAGAAACGTTGACATCATCTGCAGCATCTGTGTCTATACAGATATGCTGAAAACAAAAGCCAGGAATGAATCTCACCTGGGCAAAACTAGAGCTAAATAGCAACTTTTCTGTAAGCATGGTGAACTATGCATTTTTGTTCCTCATTCCCAGTGGAGCCTGCTTTTTCTTATTTCACTTATCTATATATTTATGTAAGCATGTATTGGTAAAATTGGCAGAAAGAGTTAATTTGTGTACATGTGTTTATACAGATAGGTACAAGTCATCTTGTGTGCTATAATACAGAAAAATTAGGGTTAAATAACCTATACTGAATGTTGTTTCAGTAAAGATTTTGATTTTTTTTAAAATGTGAATTATGCCCTGGCGTGCTCAAAGCACAAAAGATGATGTTCTTGTTGTTACCCTTATTAGAGTTTCAACATGAAACTTAAGGGTCAGTGTAACTCTGGTGCTGTGTTGTGAAGTTGCTGGCATGATGAGGGATCTGGAGAAATGTGCTTTCTACTTAACATCTCATAGTGATAAACAGTTTCCATCCACTGTTTTAGCATCTGCAGGCCTTGTCTGACTCCACAGAGCTCACTTGATGCCATGACATCCATTAGATGTAGGAATTTGTGTTTCTTTCCATGCCCTCTGAACTGATGTAAATTGCTGTCGCTGACAAAACACCAATAGATCAGGATGTCTTACCCTAAAAGAGCCTCAGGTTAGGTACCTAATGTCACCCTGGGCTTAAAGAAATGTTTTGGGCAGTGGTTGTGGTTGCTGTCTATAAATGGAAGGTAGAAATGTTGGTTGAGTTAACGAGCTGTGTTGGCACCAGAACTGAAATAAACTTTTAAAAATGAATTAATTCAATAATGATAAGCTCACTAAACACTAGAGTGGGGAGGTTCTGGAGCAACTTTCCATTTAGAGTAGTGGGGACAAGAAACCAAATAACTTGTAAGATGGAACTTTCTCCTTTATGAAGTGTTTGTGCTATGTGGTTGCCTGTGAGAACAGGGAATTGTGTTTGATGACCCAGGAGGTCCTTTCCAGTCTTACTTCCTCTGCACATGCAAGGAAAATAAATAAAGCTTCTTGTGTGCTTCACTGGGTGCAAAATCCTTTCTGTAATAACCCTAGGAGCCTAGCTGGAAATAATTAGTAGAATTGCTAGTTATAATCTGAAGATAAATAAAGCTGCATTGACTGAAGGAGCAATGTGCAGAATCTCTTGCTCTCTGGATTTGGGTGGCTAAATTGTCTGTGATGCACTTCCTTGAAAGGGTAGTTGCTATTAAAGCAATTTGCTTTATGTCCTTTTCTTGCCTTTACAACAGCACATCTTGTATGGAACCACGTGTTCCCTATTCTATTGTGCTTCTATTGTATCCCTGTGCATTTTTAGCTGTCCATCCCATGCTTCTGTGCTGTATATTTAAATAATTGGCAGTAGAAACTGCTGGCATTTCCTTAATATCCAGAATTAAGCTGTACAACATTTCCTTCTCTACTAAGAAAGCATGAATTCCCTGCTGCTGCAGCCATCAGGGGTTCCCAAGTGACCTTCTGATCCTCAATTCCTGGAATTATCCCGCGGTTACTGGGGCTGCTGCCTGGATTTCTGACCACATCAGGCCAAACAGAGCAACACTGCTGGAAATCCAAATATTCCCTACAAGGCATCATCAAAATACTAACCACAAATCACAGGTCTGTATGCTGTGCTGCAAATCCTGTGATTCAGCATGTCAAAAAGCAACTATTAGGCTTCCAACTTGGGATAAAATAATCATAGGAAAATAGGCAGATCTGTCAAGTTGTTAAAAGATAATGCTGAAATATGCAACAATCTGTTCAGCAATAAGGATGTCAAAGATGGTAAATATTAGTCTAGAAAATGGGAAAATAGACTTTTTTTACATTAGTGCTTGTGAAAATAACTTGTATTTGACTTTGCATTTTAATATTTGCATCTTTAACCAACACTGGAAGGTTAGAGCCAAAAAAATGGAAAAAGAAATTATGTTAAAAATAAATACAAAACATAAACAAAGGAAAAAACCCAACAACCCTTAATCCCTGCTGTATGACCTTGCAGAAGAAAAAAACAAAGCAATAGTTTGTATAAAAAATAAATTTACTTAGGCACATTCAGTTGTTGTTTAAACAAATCTTTAAGGTTCATTTACAGTACAAAATGCTAATGGCCCTAGAGACTTGAGAAGAAGGAATGGAAAGTTTCAGTTTCTTTCTGCAACATTGCAAAGTCACCTCTTTCATTATCAATTGCTAGAAAACTCCCCAGTGCACTTAGTGACCCAAAAGATAATAAAAATACCCTGACTTGTGGTGGCAAAGGGTGCCTGGTCACAGGACACCTGGACAATTCCATACTCAAACTGTGCACAGTATGCAAACACAAACCCTGTGTGTTCCATTTTCTAGGATCATGAGATCCACTGGAAAAATGCTGTCTCTGCTTTGGGGTTGCTGATAATGGATCAGTGTCACAAATGAACATTAATGGTGCAGCATCGCTTCAGAGGGCAAGAAGGTGTTTTCAATCCACTGCAGGTGTTCATTTCCTCAACATTTTAGACATGTGGCTTAGATAGGAAGGAACTTATTGTCCCCTTTCACTCCTCCAAGATCATTAAAAAGCGATGCACTAAACTGTGCAGTGCTTTGCTGCCACTGTGCAGAGCAGAGAAATGCAAGCCTGTAAGGTGGGGTGTAGGCGTAGCTGCACGATTGTGCTTCCTTGAGTTAAGGTTTGTTTCTGCTGAGCTGAGCTGTGTCAAGCTGAAGTAGACTGGACTGCTGCTGTGGGATGAATTTGAGACTTTGGAAGCAGAAATAATTGAACTTCTTCTTGCAGGAGAACTATATTCTTAATTGTTAAGAAATTAGCTCTCACACTTCTGTGTTTCAGACCAGACATTTTGTCTAGAGGGTTGTTCTGTCAGTGAGGGTGAGTCTTTGTTGTTATTCTCTTGAGAATCCAGCTAAGTCTAGTCATGTTACTGAGTTTGATGTTAATTGCATGTGCCTCATTAGAGGCTGAATGGGTGAGAAGCCATCATTTTCCTGGGCCTGGCTCAGGGATACACCCAGAGCCACAGCTGCTCTGTGGTCCTGGCAAGGCATCCTGACTTCGAGTGGGCAGTGCTGCTCTGCTGCAGTGCTTCTGCTGGGACACTGATGGGGGGTAATCCCAGAGAAAATAACAGCAAGGTCTGGAGCTCAGGACAGACACTGGGCTGACAAAGGATGCTGGGAGCTGGAATAAGGAATACTGAGGTGAGCAGTGACTTAGAGTGGCTGGAGAAGGCTGTTGGCAAGGGAGTGCCTATGGGCTTAGTCAAGCAAGGCCAAAAGCACTGGTGTGGGTGGTGGGTGTGTGGGGCAGCAGCAGCTCTGGGAGCAGAGTACTTAGGACTCCTGTCTCTGAGAATTACCCAACCCATGATATTCCCAGGGTAGCACAAAAGGATGCTTTCTTAGAATTATGCATGCACAGTGCTGCAGTGTCTGCTGGAAGAAGCCGAATTAAGCTTAACTGGACTTGACTTTGCAAACTGAATAATCCTTTACAATGCTGTTTTGCATGCAAGAGAGATATATAAGCCCAGTTTCAACTGGATTTCTGGGTGGTTCAGTGCAGATGATTTATTTAAATGGTGCTCTTCCATCTCCCCTGCATCAGACCTCACTGCTCCCCACAGTGAGACCCCAGCCAGACCAGTTTGTCCTTCTGCCTCTTATCAGCCACACTGTGCTCCAAGCTGGTATCTCTGCTGTAAATGTGTTTAATGTGGTAGATGTGGGTGTAATGTGAGCTTCTGAATTTCTCTGTGTGTATTTGTGGCAAACAGCTCTGCTGGTGTGTGGCATTCTCAGTCTGTAGCAGATGTCCACCTATGTACCCTCTACAGATGCTGCTGACAGCTTAACAACTGATGTAGCCTAAAGATAATTAAATATTAAGTCTTGAATAGGCTCTAGTATCCTATCAGTAATTGAACCACGATAATATATTTGCCAATGTTTACTGCTGTGTGCTAAGCCAGATGCATTTCATCATTTTGATCCTTTTCACCCAGCTTTTCTCCCGTCATGCAGCTTCCTGTAAGCAGTTGTGCTAAGTAGCAGTCCTACATACTTTCCATCTGGCTTTGCCATGAGAACAAGCTACATGCAGCAAATGCATCTCTGTTCTGAAAACAAGGCAGAGCACTTGCAGACACACTGTATAGTCACCTATTGGAAAAAAATCTGTCCAAGGTATTAATAATTCCTTTAAGGTTTCATTACTTACTGTTCTCCCTCCCTTCACTACCCAATGTGTTTCCTATCCCTGACTCTTCCCTTGCATACTCTATGTAGTTATATTTATTGTTACATGATGGTACAATAGTGCATGGTTTCCTGAAATTGTTCCACACTAAAACCTATGGCTCTGCTTTTGCCAGAGCCGTACAAATTTGTAATATGTCAGTTTTAGGGACCCCCCTAAGCTGCTCCCATGATTGCCTTGCTGGGGGAAAAGGTCAAGGGGAAGGCAATGAATACAAATTTGTAATGTGTCAGTTTTAGCCCCCCCCCACCCCCGCTAAGCTGCTCCCATGATTGCCTTGCTGGGGGAAAAGGTCAAGGGGAAGGCAATGATGCCTTTGAAGTTTCCAGCTCTGTCTCTTGTCCTGGTTATGATAAAGACCTGTGCCTCTGGATTTGCCTGGGTGGTAGTTAGATAGCATGGACTTAGGGGCAGTGAGAGCAGCAGAAGCACCAGCAGTTTGTTGTTTGGCCACTTCTGGGAGGATGGACCCCACAAGTACCTCAGACTTCTCAAGGATCACCTCAGCACACTGTCTGGCACTCAAACACAAGATGTGACCTGCTGTGTTCAAGTTCGTGCAGCACAGCAATAACCAGGTGGAGACAGAAATTTTAATTTCTTTGCTTGTAGCACCACGGCCCTGCATTGTGGCTGTGGTGCTCTGTGCTAGGGTGTTTCACCAGCTGTGTCTCAAACATGGAGTGAATCTTGCTCTGCTGTAGCTGACCACTCTCTTGCCATAAGGGTGTGCTCAGCAAAGCAGTCTCTTTCAGGAGAAAAATAAATGACAACCAAAGATGTAAAGCAGGATGCATGACAGAGAGCTGGATACAGAATACCAGCTAAAGTCTCTGGGTTTTTTCTTCTTCATTTTTTTTGTGATTTATGCCTTAAGGGGCAGAGCTCAGTTCAGCTGGTTCTTTGCCCCACCCACCAGACAGCAGTGTCCAATAGTGTGCATTCATTATTCACTCTAAATTGAAAAGTTATTCTAATTAGACAGTGCTGTAATCCTCCTGCTGCTTTGGATCAGATGTCTTCTAGTGTAAACAAAAACCCATCAGACTTGAAGAAGTGGGTCAGATCAAGAGACATCACAGTGCATTATAGCCTAATCCAGTGGAATTGGTTCTGAAATGGTGGCTCTTGGTGGGGGAAGGGGACACTGGCTGCAGCCTACACTGTCAAAAGGTCACTGCATTGCAAGAGTGTAAAAATTGTTTGTTGATGTCATGTTTTTTATTTTAGGGCATGTGCTTCATTTACACAAGGAACTCCATGTCTTTCATGTGCTTTACCCGTCAGTACTGCACAAAAAATTGAGTGAAATATCCTTTCAAAAGTCCATTTGCAGAGCAATGAAATGAAACCATCTTAATCTAACAGTATGTAAAAGTGTATAAATTTGGCAGTGACACATGGATGTATAATTGTACAGCTTATGTACTGCATTAATGAGGTATAAAACTTGTCTCAGAAATGCAGCTATGCAGGGCCTTTCATTCCACAGATCCATCAGAGCAGCAGATCAATGATGAAAGCATGTTCTTTCCACAGTGTTTGGAGGGCATTTGTTAAGCACTAGCCCCAGCTGTCACACGGTTCAGAGAGTCACTGTGGGGCCTGAGAGGGCTGCATTTGCCCTACTTGGACTTACTCTCACTGAACTGCTAGCTGGTACAATTTAATGTTTCTGTCAAATGTCAGACTTCTGGGCTGAAAGGACCAGAAGGACGTGGGGAAGCTGGGTGCAGGCTTTGCTATCTCTGCATTTGTGGTTTGCAAGGAATTGGAAGGGGGTGCTGGAACAGGCAGGAGCACAGGGAAGCCCAAAGAGAATAGAAAAGTGCAGTGGTTTTGTTCTGCTGGCAGTGAGAATTCAGGGGAGAGTGACCTGCAGGTCTCCAGACTGCTGGCACAGCTCAGCTCTGTAGCTGGGGGATCCTTTCACACTCTGTGTGCTGTTCCTCACAGTCCCACATGGATTGGGACAGTGAACACCCAGGGCTGGGGCAGAGGTGCATCCTTCTGCACATAGCTGGGGTTCAAAGCTGAGGGAAACCAGCCACATACACCTTGCAGGTTTACAGAGGTAACCTGGGGGCATGCAGAGCTCTCACTGAAGCTCAGAACTGTGGCTAAATGAGCAGAGCAGTAAGAAAAACTCAGAATTGTAAGAAGTTTGAAAATTAACTTTGCGTCTTGCCTGAGTAGTTTATTAAAAAAAGGGAAACCACAAAACAAACAAACAAAAACTAAACCAAAAAAGCTCCAAAACAGAAACAAAAATACTCCAACAAATGCTCCCCACCTCCTTTTTGTGTTTCTTATTAAGTAACTTCAGCCAAATTTTATTTGTACAGTTGTTAATGGCTTACCTAAATGCAGTGGAATGCCTTTCCAAAGCTGATCAGGGTTTTATTTTGCACTTGATCAGAGTGAAGTAGGTAATCTAAGCCTTTTCATCTCTGGGTACTCATCTGTGCTGAAGAGAGATCTGTTAATTATAGCCTTCCCTCAACATGGATTTTCTTTCTTTCTCTGTGTGTGTGAGTGGAATCAGTGTTTTAACAAAGCAACCAAGTAAGTTCATGTGAGATGCTCTGTGGCAGCACTGGGTTTGCAGACACAGAATGCAAACCTGTTGCTTTTTGTGCTGGGGAAGAAGGCTCATGCCTTCTGTAGATGAGTTGAATAGAAGAGCAGTTTTACATCTGATTTGCCAGTGTTCTAAGTCCTGTATGAGGCTGAGAAACCTGCCATTGCTTTTCCCAAGCTACATATTGAGAGAATGGATTGCAGAGGTTTTATCAGCCCAGGATATCAGTATGATTAAACATGTTGTTTATAAGCTTTGGTATTGTCTTTGTGGCCTCCAAGAAACATGTGAGGTATAAGAGAATTGAGGAATGCCATAAATAACCCCATTTTCAAATGGGTCCTGAGTAAACTTTTAGTTCAAATACTTATCTAGGAGCATATCACTCCTCTGTCAGTATTAACATTGTCTGTCTTTTAAGCAGGCAGTGAGTATAACAGTAAAGAGATGATGTGCAGATGTTACTAATAAAAAGAGAATAAAAGAGGACATTTGAACATCCCTATCATTAAAAATCTCAAAAAAACCCCAGTGGTGATCAAACTAGAGGGACCAAAAAAGTTCATCCTTCACAAATAAAAGCAAAATTATAGAAAAGATTTGTAAGCATCTCCTCAAGATAATGGGAGACTTGGAAAGGAGATTGAAGTGATGGAACAAGCAGGTGAAAAGTAATGCATGGATGATCCTACAATTGCCTGTAAGATTTAAAAGTTTATCACCATCATAACTTTTCCACAATGCACTAACCAAAACCAAGTTGAGGACTTTACTGGTGTAATTTGAGAAAGTGATCAAAACATTGTAAAACTCTGTTACAACACCATGGAGTTTAGATTAATGAGTTAACTAGCTTTTGCACATTTTCAGATAGTGTACTTGAAACAAACTCTGTAAAAATACCCAGATTTTATGAGTAATCCTAGTAACAAACAGTGCATGTTACTAGGTGATATTATGGTATTTGTATATAAATAGGTGTATTTTCCCTTCCAGTGCAGATTCTTCAAATGCTAAGATTCCTTATTTATACGTTCCTTGGTTTATTTATTGGAATTTTACCCTTTTGACAACTTTCTTGAAATCTCTCACAGTAAGTGCCTGGCCATATTTCTTTGTTTTTAATTTCAGTAAAATAAGTCTGTTGTTTATGTCAAGAGGATTAAAGAAAATCATATTCCACTGCTAATTTTTTCCCTTACAGCTGGATTACTGAGAGAAGTCATCACCTTTAGGCAAAAAGTGTACACAGTGTTTTGTCAAACACTAGGGTCATGTCTTTTGGCTTGAAAATTCCAATTAATTGAATTTGAGGCCATGTCAAATTTAACACTGGGAATGACAGGTGCCCAATACATGAGAGTACCACATGGAGCCTGCCTCCAGCACAGGAACCTCAGTGATCAATTATGGTCACATCCTTGCAGATAATCAGATCATGGTCAGGTAGCAATTACAATTCTTGCCACCTCAAAATCTATTTGGTAAATGGATATATAGTAAATATGGTACACAATATATGATGCATATTGAAATAAAATAGAACCTAAATAAACACATGATTTTTGTTTTTACTGTAAGGAAAATCAAACAATAGAACAGGTTTCCTGGAAAGTTTTTGGATTCCCCATGCATAGAGTTAATCAAGTCTCATTTGGACACAGCTCTGAGCAGCCTGACATAGTTGGACTAGAAGATTTCTACAGGTCCTGTCTCAGCCTTTCCTTGATTTTATATTTGCAAGGTGCTTGCTGTGATTTTGGCAGACCGGGACTTTCCATGCCCTGAAGTGCATTTTTATGACAAAGTTTCAAGTTCAGTGAGAGGTTTGTAGTGGAAGGGCTGACAAAACCTTTCCTACAATGGTACAAATGTGTCACTATTATATATAGCAAGAACATGGAATAAGTCTAGAATTAGGGATTGATCTATAACTCCTGCATGACAAAGCATTAGGAATGCTTTGTAATTAGCAATTATCAGGAGGAGTCTTCTATAATTTTCTACATCATATAGCCCTTTAATATCTGCTTTGAATTTCCTCTTAAATTAACAGAACATCTATTTCATATAGAACATCTGTTTCATAATGTGTTTGATCTCATTTTCTTATGCTTTCAAAATGTATGAAAAGAACCAGCTGCACCTACTTTGATTTTTGTGATTCTATTGCATTTTATTATTTGTACAGGGATGAATTTTTGCTTTTGGAGAGAATGTCCTCCATGTAGTGTATCTGCTATTTCAAACTCTAATGAAGCTTAATTTTGAACTTACATGCTTTTTTGGTTTTGGTGGAGTTTTTTTGCTTTTTCTTCCCCTCTTTAATGCCACACTCGTTAAGGTTTGGAGCAGAAAACTGTTTCAGAGGCAGATGTTCAAACCAAGTGAACATTTTCCCTCTCCCGTCCCACTTGGGATGTGGTGCTGCATTTGAAGAATACAGGAGAAAGATGTTCTTGTTCTTTCATATTTTTATCTTGGGGGTGGTTCATTTTTTCCACTGAGAAAGTGATTTGAGGTTGCCTGAGTATTATTGAATGGGCGTAATTCTGCAAGCTGAAGCACACTCATTTGCCATTAATTTTATCAGCAGTTGGGACCACTCAGGACTTTGAAGCCAAATTATGCAAATCTGTTGGGAACCTCTCTGGAGGAGGGAAGGTGTTGTAAGGAATCTAACCTGTTTACTCTCTGTAACTCAGTGACAGGCAGGTGATCAGAACAGGGAGTTGGAAAGGGACTGAGCAGAAAAGGAGAGGCTCCTTGATTTAGGATTGCAAAAACAAACTTGTCCTGCCTGTAGACATGTGAGTATTTAGTCTTCAAACAAAGGACAAACATCTGACTGAAAAAAATATTAACTTGCTGCTTGTGATTTTTATTATTTTTTTTAGTAGAAGAATCTATAATGATAGACAAGTCTAGAAAAGTCAGAGAAAGTTGTTAGGAAGCCAAATATATAAGGAAGAAATTTTATTTCTGATTTGCAGCTGGGGAAAAGGAGGGTCCCCTTTGTGCCTTGGCTTTGGGCTGGGGCTGCTGCCTCTGCCACACTCAGACAGGAGGAAATGAAACCAAACCTGCTCCTGTTCAAGGGGACCAGGAATCTGAAAAAATCTGTGCCCATCAGTACAAAAATAACTTTCTGCATATAGGGCTTCTTAAGGCTGTACTCCTTGGCATTATATTGTTATTAATAGCTCACCTCCTGGTGTCATCACCCCAATTTCCTGCACAACAGGCTTTTTACCAAATATACATACTGAGAGTAAGTGTCACTTTACTTTTGCTCTACAGGTTGGCAATTAAGCAGCACTCTTGGAAGCAGATGTGTCTCTGAGTGTATTTATATATGTCACATATCTATTCTCACCATGTAATATATATTTTTATATGACAGACAAAACACACTTGCCTCTTTCATTTTTAATGAAATAAATGTATATTTTCAATCTATATTTAAATATTTCCCATTTGTGTTAGGTCCCCCTTAATCCCTATCAGAGTTGAATAATTTATTTCATCATGAAATCAATCTGTTTAGATTGATTTTTTTAAAGTTATGTATTTATGTCTTTTGGTAGTCTCTGACAAGGAAGCTTGCCTATGTATTTTTATTAACATCAGGCTAAAAATGGAAGTGATTTTATATAGGTTTTCTGTTTTAATTATGTGTAATTTATGAAATATGCCATATTTAAAGAAAAATTAAATCGCTTAGGAGGCAAATAAGGATAAGATTCTGTGGTAACTGTTAAATTAATCTCAAAATGCATCTTCTTTCTGATGAGGATTGTAAGTAAAAGAAATGCCACTGCCAGTGCATCAGTGGCTGAGGCAGTAAGTGCAGAAATTCTGATAAAAACCAAAGGGTCTTTTTTTTTTTTGCTTCCTGATTAGTAGAGGAAATCACCTTTAATTTTCTTTGCAGCTAGCTGCTCTTAAATTGTAGTGCTAGGTATTGTAACAATCTATTGTGTTGGGTCAGGAATATTTATCAGTTTATTTAAATTGAACTGCACTTTCTAGAAGAAGTCCTAAGAATAATCTGTGATATCCCAGAAGCTTGTGAGAGCAGAGTAGAAACCAGCTGGGCAATAGTGCTCCTCTCCAGTCTTTCAGGTTTTGTGTAGTGCAGCTCAGCAGTGACAGAGGATTTAGTGCTCTCTAGATTGTCTGAGTTCTTATCAGCATGTCTGATAAATTACCCACTATATAAATGCGTGAAAATTTGCAGTATCTCTGCAAATGACAGGAATATCAGAAGGGACAGATAATTTATTTGGTATGGTTGTTAACTGGACATGAAGTCACTATGAGCAATAACCAGAGCAGTTTCTTGTCTCTGACAGTGAAATACTGGCTTTAAACCTCATCAGCCTTCAAGGTTTCTGCCTACAATGCTCTGTAAAAACTAATTGTTTAATATTCTGTGGGACCTCTGGCAGCTGTGCTGGTCAGACACAAAGCTGAGTTTGCTTTTATTCTCCATTAATAGCTGAACCCTGTGAGATGCTGCAGAGGGGGGCTGAACAATTCCATGTGCTGGACTGCCCACATGAAGAAAGCTGTGCTCACTGATGCCTTGGGAAGGCTGACCTAGGACAAAGACTAGATGGAGTTAAAGAATGAAGCAGGGATTTATTAGGAGGTCTCAATGGATCCACCTTGGGCAGCACAAGAGCCCAGGGCTCCACCCAATGAACCAAAATGGTCACAAAATGCACAAGAGCTCACGGGGTCTCTCACTTTGATCAGTTCTTCTCCATTTGCATATTGGAGTTAATTGTCCAATTACAGCTATAGGTTATTAAGTCCCATCCATCTTGTTTTTCTCTCTTCAGACCACGTTGTTTGTGCTCTTGGGCCTGAGATTTGGATCATTTGTCCTTGGTCCCCAGCTAGAGAAGGAATTCTAGAGAAGGAGTTGTCTCCCTGCTCTGTGAAGAGAGCTCACCATCCCCTGATGTGAAGCTCAGACTAAAGCAGTGTACACACTAAAGCAGTAGTGGAGTGTCAAACCAGTGGTAACGGGGAAAATTTTGCAGCTGGTGGTGTTTGTGCACATTTAAGAAGTCCTTTTAAGCTGTGTCAGTGTTGCACCACTGTCATTTGGCTGAAGAATTTTCAGTTCTTTTCAGTTGTTCACATTGTTTACTGAACTTGGAACCTGCTCCCTCACATTTAAAGGTGCTTTGGATGCTCTTGGAGAGCTAGCATGCCTGCTAGAGGATTGTTGAGCTACTGTTGATGAGATACAAAGTGAGATGCCCATGTAATTGATACATAAAAAATCAGAAGCCCACTTGGGAATGGATGTTGGTTTGTTTTTTGGCAGGAGTTTATATTTCCCTTCTACTTCACTGTCACAATTAAAATATTCATTACTGTCAAATATACTTTGCAAATAGCAATTGAATTCTCTCTGGGGCAGTGAGGAACTTTGTTCCTTAAAGTCCAGCAAAGCTTGCACTTTTGGGGGCCTGTAAGCCTGGAGGAAAAACATTGTCATTCAGAAGTCAATTCTGCTCACCCATTAGGAAAGCACATTCACACTAATGGCTCTACAGTCAATCAGTGACAAAGACCTACAGGAAAATGTACTTGTTTCACTGTTCACTGATCTTGCAATTTGATCAATATTATTTTGAATGAATCTTTTTTTTACTTCATCTGTAACATCTCTTTTTACAGCCAGACTGAGTGTGCACCATAAAACTGTACTGCAATATTGCTAAAAGAACCAGCCATGTCTTTTACAGGTCGGAGTCCACAGCAGAGGCTCAGCTTCATTCAGCCACATGGTTTTATCTGTTTCCAAATGAGCTCCTATTATTCTGTGATACCCTGAGGGAGTAATAATCATGATCTCTCTGCTGCCTCTGAGCTGTTGCTGTTCTCTCTAGCAGAATTTCTCACCATGTACCACAGCTTTCTCTTTGCTTCCAAAGTGTTAGGGAAGCTTTCAGGCTTTTAAATTCTGCTGTTGTGTTCACAGAGTTTAAAAAATAGACTAATGACTCTGAGCTGAACTTCTACCTGTTGCAGGTGCACTGTGCCTGTGGTTTTGAGGTCCACATCCCAGGCTGGGAGCAGAGGCAGGGATCTCCCTGCAGAGCCTGTGCAGAGGACGTTTGATTTCCTGTGCCCACCTGTCTCTGCCTGGCTGAAGGGGTGATTCAGTCCATGGCAGCTGTGTGGATGCCACTCAGTTGCTTCTGTAAAGCAAAGCTCCTCCCAGTGTTTCATTTCCTCTCTGCTTTTCTCCACTGCAGCTAAACACACACTAGATTCCCAAGGGGAGGATAAGAATTTTAAATGAAAATACCTATAAATCTTTGTGTCAATTGTGGTTCCATCCAAAGAGTAAATAAGGAGCACAGTGGAGATGAGAGGCTTGTAGCAGAGCAGTTTACTTATTTCAGTGTCTTGCATTTCACTGGACACAGGACTTCCTGTGTTGTATTAACACAACAACAACAAAAACATTTCTGCCCCACGGAGGAAATTAGTGGATCTCTTATGCTGAGATTTCAGTTGAGGAGTGCCAGAGATGACCAGGCCATCTAGTTTAGATCTTACTTTTCTGCTAGAATGAAATGGTTTGTAAGGTGTTTAGAGTGTGTCAAGTTAAGTACAATACAGAGGAAACCATGTCTAGAAGATGCTCTACAGCAGTGTCAAAAGTGATTGACTAATTGATGCCTTAACAGCTGAGAAAGTGGCACAGAGAGAAGGTGACTGCTACAGCACAAATATTAGTAGAGGCAACAGAAATATCTGGATGTTGGCAGGGAGAGTTTTGTAGGGATTTCATAACAAAGATTAAATAAGTTTCTGTGACACTGGGATCAAGAAATGTCCACGTGCCACATACTCTGAAAGCAGAGAGAATTGCTGTTAGTTGTAAGCAGAATACAAAACTGAAGCAATCTCTGTAAAAGGTGGTTAATGCAGTTCTAATTGGAAAAACAATACAGAACCAACAAATTTATGAGATTTCTGCTGCATAAAGAGTAAGATAATGATACAGTCCGGGCAAGTTGGATGGAAAATTGGCTGGATTCCACTCTTCTGGAGCAGAGTTTATCACTGACTTACTGCATGGTTCTCCTGTCTGTAAAATGGTGCAGAATTGATGCCTGTCTTCTGAGGGGCTGTAGTATCCTAGCCTAGCAAATTAATTAGATTCATATGCTTAATGACAAACATAGGTAACTTCTCACTACTCAATGTAAATAACTTATCAGAGATGCCAGTAGGTTGTATCTGCTAAAATGGGTCTATTCCTTCCTGGGGTCGTGCCCAAAATGTTCAGGATCCAACTGACCCATAGCAGAAATAACTTCTAAACTCAGATGCTATAAATAGCAGAATTATGGAAAATGTAAGAGTGTAATTCTGAGAGAATTAAACCAAACCATTAGAATAATTCTTGTGTGCTACTCTTCATTAGCTACAGACCATCTTCAGAAGGGCCATTTTTTATCTAAAACAGGTTGTGATGTATCTGCATTTTATAAAAGTTACCAGTGGGTTTTCAACAGAGATGTCCTGAAATTTTTTATTTTCTCAGTCTCCTAGCAATGCAATTCCATTACAAACTGCAGGTATTATGAATAGAAAGTCATTTGTTTGAAGAGCATTTAATAGAATAAATGGTAGAAGTGTATTTGTAGTTCATAAAACTGCTACCATGGAAGAAGAGGTAGAGCCAAAAGTGCAATTTTTTTAATGTATAAAATTTTTTTACATATAGGTTATATTTACTTTTTTTAATCACATAGGAGAGTGAAAGCAAGCTTTGCAAAACCACAGACAAGATGCTCAACCATTTATAGACTTGCATTGTCAGCACACTGTTTTGCAGTCAATTATTACTTTTCTCTTACACTTGAAGACAGAGGCTTGGTGTTCTTTCCCCCTCTTTTCTTCCCAGTCTGCACAGCTAATTGCACATAATAATACAGTGGTATCTGATTAAAAATGATAGCATGAAATTTAAGAAAAAAATAAGTCTCTCTAACATGTCAATAAAATTAAATAACATCCTTCCCCTTCTAGATTTTCTTAAGCCCAGGATTTCCTGTGTTCTTTCAGCAGTGCTTTTAATGGGCTTTGAGCTCATCATGTTCTATTGCATTGGGGATAATCTCCATATGGTGAAGGTCCTGCCAGCCCTACCAGAAGGGCATTGCTATTCCTCAGTAACTTGGAGATTTTGAACAGAGTAGTGGGCAATGAATTCTAAAAATTACAAACATAATTGAGTCCCTGCTTCCAAAATGATGAACTTTTTCACAATTAAGGGCATTGCTTGCAGTGTCTCATCATTTTTGAAGCTATTTTCAGCTATTACTCTCTTTGTCAAAATGAACCCTCCTGGGGATAATGTATTAAATGAGGGTGAAAATGGGTACCTTCAGCCTGAGTGTGCTGGAATTAAATTCATAATGCATTACCACAATTGTAAAGATATTGCTGAAGAAGTTTTTATCATTTTGTATTTGAGGAGTACTTAAAAAAGTATAATTGAATCAACAACCATGGCATGATTTTAGGATTGGGTGAGAACCAAAAGTCTGATTCCATTCATCTGAAAGGATTCTACCCATATCCCTGAAGGCCTAATGAAATAATGTCTGCCCAAATCATGCCATATCATCATGGTATAATGAGCCATAAATTATTCATAATGTTTTTTGTGGAGGGGAAACCTCTTTAAACTTCAGGGATTTGTACCAGTATTTAGAAAAGTGCTTATTTATTTCTTTTAATTGGTATTTGGAATGGTTACAGTGTTTCCCACATTTATCTTTGGTTTCATTCATTTGTACCAAAGTGTCAACTTGTTGACACCAGTGAGCTGTTCATAGTCTGACTATTAAGTATCTGCAACTTGTTATTAAATTTTTACTCCTGTGATGATAAAGGCAGTCTTGGCATGAGCCACAGCTCTTGAAATCCCCAGGGAAGTTCCCACTGCGTTTTTGGGCACTGCCTCATTGACATGGAGCTCAGTGACTCCTCCCAACAGAGCTGCTGGCTGAACTGAGGTCATCCCTCAGCAGGAAAAGAGGAGAGGCCAGGCTGGCCCTGCACACCAAATGCAGCTGGAGATGCTCAGAGGTAGAGCCCAGAGTGGCTTCAAACCCTGCGTGGTCTGTCACCCTGTCAGGTGGGAGGGAGGTGGCACGTGGGGTCCAAAAAACCCTGTTCCAAAATCTTCAAACAGGGCAACGCAAAAATTAAAAACAGCACCCAAAAAAAGAGGTGTTTAAACTCTGCTCTGTGCTCACACGTGTGTGTGCCTAATGTCACACTAACAAACAGCTCCATGTGGGCTGGAGGGAGCAATGGGAGAAGGGAGAAGGGTTCAGCCTGTGCTCACTGTGCAGTGGTCCAGGCTGGCCTCCCTAAGCCCTGCAGTGAAAACAGTCTAAATACTGTGTAGGTCTCAGGATAACCCCCAAGTTTTAAAGTTTTACTGTTGTTTCATGCTGTTTATTTTAGTCAATAAAGGTGAGCAGTATTATGACACTCCACAGGCATATCTTTTCAGCATGTAGAATCTCTCCCTTTAATGGCATACATGAAAATACATTTCTTTGGCAGGCAATGAAAATCATACATAAAAAGAGTACTTCAGAACACCTACTGAACAATCAGAAATCTCCCTTAGACTGCTCTTTTAACAGAGCTGTAATTTTACAGTCTATGATATTAAAATGGAGTTTGGAAACTATAGTATTTCTATGTGGAATTTCAGAATGGTAAAAGAAAAATGCTATGCTGAGAACCAAGAATTATCTCAGCTTTCTCAGTTTGGATCCAACTAAATCTATCAAGATAAGTGACAGGTGATTTATACTAACAAGGAATTGTCTGAGAGGAAAAGAGAACTGAAAGAGAATTGAATTGAGATAGACATGAGTGAGGAGAACAAGACACTTGAATTTCTCAGATGTGTCTAAGCATGTCATTGTATAGACAAGAGCTAAGGGAGCAAAAAGAAATCACTGATCAAGCACAGAGGCAACTACCAAACAGAAACCAGGAAAAAAAACCCTCTGGAGAAATTAATTTAAGTATCCTGGACAAAACTAGATAATGAGGAATGTACCTTAACACCACTTTATTCCACTGACAGCCTTAAAATGTCACCTGTGTATTTACTAAAAGCATTTATCACCATACTTTTAAATCATAGTTAATGAAACTGCAGCTGCTGCAAGAGGAGCATGGCTTGCAGAGAGGTGCCTGTGGGGCCCTGCCACACGTCACTGGTGGAGCCAAGCATCTGTGAGCTCAAACTGGCATCTCCCTTCCCAGATGTCTTGGGAAGAAGAAATACGTGAAACCCTGTGCCTTTTTGGGGGGTGGCAATGCTTACAGCATGCATGGTTTGGAGATCCTTTCTAAAGGAAAATGCCAACATTGTAATGGGTTTGATTTTTAACTTGTGCTGTTGGAAAAGGAGGATTTGTTCCAAGAAACGAAGAGAGCTAATGGTTCAGGTGACAGTAAAGCAGGAGCAGCTTTTCAGGGCTGGCCTGTGGCAGGGACAGGGGGTCCTGCAGAGAAGCAGAGCAGAGAGCAGCCCATGGAGGCAGGCATGGAGCTGCTGCTCCCCGCCTGTCACCCTGGGGAAACCTCCTGGGGTGAGGGGACAGCTGGGCAGGGACAAGGCCACCAGGCCACCTGGCCATGTACCACTGCCCCCAGAACAGCCAAGGGACAAAGGGACAAGGGGTGAGCTCGGGTGAGCTCGGGGCTCTCAGCTGAGCTCACAGGGTCAGGGGCTTTAGGCAAGGGCTTGGCAACCTGAAATGCACCAGGACGGGGCTTTAACCATGAGACTGGCTTAGGTTTTCACACTTTCGTTTTGTGAAAGGCAATGAATATTCTGCTTGTTGAGAGGTTAAATATAAAAGCTTGTCTCTTCTGCAGCTGCCATTATTCTGTTGCAGTGTACCTTTCTCTTTTTTGAAGTGAAAATTCATTACTTCAGACCAACTGTTCCTTTTTTCCTTCTTTAACATTTTTTTAAATAATCTTTGAAATTCTAGAATAAAAAGCTGGGAAGAAGTGTCAGAGCTGAACAGATCCAGCTCCTACACTGTGGTTCCAGCTTGCATAATTAGATCTTCTAAAGTTAATTAAATCTTCTTTTAGTGCTGTTTGGACCTGTCTTCAGCTTTCCATTTGGTTATATAATAAACCTGTATCATTGTTTAATTACATCAACTGTGTTGGTTGGCTGAGCTGAAATCAGGTTGCTTACTTGAACACACAGCATTTGAAAGAAGACAGAGAGAGCATTTATTCTCATTTTCGTCCCTGCATGCTTCGGTGTGTGTAGTGTTCACCTGTGCCTTTCTCTTCATTTTTTCTAAGTAATTATTGCAATTTAAGATCCATTTAATTATAACTTGTTATATTTATTTTATTAATAAGTCAAAAGAGTATATATTTCTCCAGTCAGTACAATGAATTCTTTTTATGATAACAAGGGAAATTCTCGTTTCAGTAATGATGGCTACATTCTGGTAATTTATGTAGCCTAATTGGAATATTTCTTGTCGCAGTCTTTAAAAATAACTTTTTGGGTGCATTGCCAGTGCATTCTAATGCCAGTTACTCATACAATTTGTCTTATTGATGCCACTCTGCTGTGCCTCTGTGAGTATTAAAAATTCTGACTGTCATTGTATAGATGCTGTTAAATGTTAAAACCATCTGGGAATGTCTCAATCAATTAGTCTCGTGCAAACATTAGAAGCAGAACAATAGCAGTGAATTCCATCTTCAGCTGATGCTGTAACTATGGATGCTTTAGTCCTTATGGAAACCTTCTGAATTTTTTAAAAAGTTTAAGGTGATTATAAGGAAAGCTGACAGGTTTAGGTCTAGAAGTTGGTGCAAGTATTTATTTAGCATTCATACTTAGGAAGTCTGTCTAAGAAATAGCAGTATTATGCAATTTGTAGCCTTCTGCATTGCTTACTGTATCAAGGGTATGTTTTGCAAGTTGAAAAGGAAAGAGAAATCCATTTACTGCCTGGGTAGTTCCATTTTGTGTTTACATGTAGTTTACAGGGAAGGAAATGCATTTTTCTTCCTTCTGGAAGAGCTGACTCTCATATCCATTTGCAGGCTGTATGTTATCTGCTGAAGCTGGGAGACAGTAAATACTGCCTATAAAGTGTAGTTCCTATACTGAACTACAATAAATACTCAGATTCTGATATTTTCCAAGGATTCCGATGCTGAGCAGCCTAACTGAAGCACAGCTAGCAGCAGCTTGCTTCACACTCAGTTTCCCAACAGATTGTTGGCTAATAATTTATCAGGGTGAGCATCTTCCTGATTCTCACCCAGAGGGGCTGCTGGGTCTGGGCAGAGAGGCAGCATTCAGCACGTGGCTGCAAGGCTGGGCAGCTGAGGGGCACCACGGGCACAGGAGAACAGGACAGGGCTGTGCTTCCTTGCCCTGCTGGTCCCACCCCTGCCATGGATGGCCCCAGACAAAGGGGTCCTGCATGGGCACAGCTGAGCCACATTTGGGTTCACCTGGTCATTCCTGATGGACATTGTTGGGGCTTGGTTTGTTCATTTTTTGAGGGATCTCAGTGAAAGCATTTCTTTGCTTCAGGTATTCTGTAATCACTGATGACCTTTATCCAGTTTTCCTTCAGACACTGAGACACATAAATGTCCCTTTATGGACAATAGGTCTTTTCCCCAGTACGTTGTGTTTATCAGTGTGCCACAAAGCCTGCACCAGCAGTGGGAGTGGGACTCTGTCCCTGTGTGCTCCTTCAGACCCCTGGTGGATCTGCCATTGGCAGCTCCTCGGGGACAGAAGAGCTTCAGGGGGGCCCAGAGCACTCAGCATTCCCTCTGACTGCCTGTTCCTCAGCTCTGCTGAGCCTGGCTTTGCTTCTGCCCAGAACCAAACAGGAGGGGCAAATGGAAAAATTACATTGTCCACTTAAATGTGGCCACTTAAAAGCACTTTCTGTAGATTTTGCTCTAAGCACAAGGAACAAAACCAAACAGCTTTGAGTGGAACACAGAAATATCAAGAACAGAGAGTTCATGCCCCTTGACCTGCTGACTAGAAGACCAGCTATTGTATTAGCCTTTTCTAGTCTATTTCCCCTTCCCCTTTTCCCTTAATTTCAACCAAAAGTACAATGCACTTCCAGTCAAGAACAGTGTGAAAACCCCATCAATTACTGCTCCATGTGTGGCTGCTCCTGCTGATCCCAAGTGGAGGAGCCCCTGGGGTGAGAGGCTGGGGCTCCTCTTTGTGGGGGCAGTGGTGGAGGAGCTTTGCTGCCAGGACAGAAGGGATGTGCCAGCACCAAACCTGAAATGCCCCTTGAAAACAGCAGCATCTGCTGGAGTCATCACAATTTACTTTTCTTAAACGTGGAATGTTGCTTGCCATGACTGCAGCTCTGTTTCATTGACTGCAGCCCTGTTTCAGGGGCTCTAAAGCACCTTAGCTGTGTTTGACCTGCCTCTGCCACTGTCTGTGACAAAATTACAGAATGGAGTTGGAAATTATAGACCCAAATAATCTGCAGAGATCAAAAGAGAAGCCCCCATACAACTGCATATTGTTGCTATCAAAACCTTGAATCACAGTGATTCTAAAAGAATTTGAATCAGCTTGTAACTTTATTCTCTAGTCTTATCTAATATTGTCTGCTGGAGAAAATCCTGGGAAGCTCTGATAACACACACACATGTACGTGTAGCTTGAGCAAAGATCAAGGTAGCTGCTGAGTATTTGGCTGGCAATTATTCAAGCCTTAGGACATCATTTTCTTGAAAATATACACAAGGGAGAAATGAAAAAACATAATAAATTTTTAATTTTAAGGAAATTAATATGCTAGCTGCAAAAAATAATCACTCTGAAATGCAAATATGGCTAGAACAGTTTAGCTGGTCAGATATGTTATCATTAAAACTATTTATGGAAGTATATGTTGTCATAAAAGCTAGCTTTGGATACACAGCTGCTTCTGCTTTAATTCTACATGAATTAGGTAAATACAAATTGTGTTATTTCCCACAAACATTTTAGGCTCTAATTTTGTTTTTATTTTGACCTGAATGCTTTTTCTGTTTATATTTGTAATTCTCCCAGGTATAACTAGTGTTTCATCTGCTATACAAATACAGTATTTGCTTATTGCTGAGAAGGAAACCTTTAAATATTTAACAAAATCATGTTATGCTTGCAGAAACAGAACAGAAAAAGTTTTGTAAACCAAAATGCTGAATAATGTGTTTTTAAGGAATGTGTGATGAATTATAACTTTTTCTCACATGTATGTGCTTTGAGTATAATGGTCCTTTGGACCTCATTTATGCTGCAGACGATACGTAAATCAAGTTACTTTATTATTTTAATTTTCCCCTTTCCCAACTACTTCTCTGTGTTGAACATGCTTGCCATTAAAAACTTGCCCTTCAAAACTATCCAGGCAATTATCTTTGACAAATTTTAAACCAGAAATACTTAGAAAAAGTTTAGGGTGTTTCTAATCATTGAAATTGGTTGCACTAATAATCTTGCTCATGGGAGATGCCAGTGGGTGCCCAGGGTGGCTCCGGTCAGTTCCTGGAGGAGCTCTGTGCCACTGGAAATGGGTGCAGCCTTCAAACATGCCACCTTGTGATCCTTGCCTCAACAGAGACAGCAGCAAGACATTTTTCAGATAAATTAGATATTTTGAAACCTGAGAATGATCTTTTTTGCATCGTTGGTAGATAAAGAAGCCACTATTGGGTGGTAGTTTCATAGATTGCTGTCATCTGTGTAACAAACTAGCTGCTGATAATTGATTTGATCTGTTTTCTTTGGGAAAAGAGTGTTCACTCATCTTTATTTGTTTGAAATCTGGCTATTAGATTAGAACAGGAGAACTGGTAAGAGGTCTTTCAAGCCCTGGGCTTTTCAGCTTCAGACATATCAAAGTACAAATGCAAATGCCACAAAACTGAAGCCAGAAAAAGGGAGTTTTTCACAGCAGTGCTCTCAGAACTTGATCTTCTGGCAGTTCACCTGAAGATCTGTTAAACTTCTTGGCACAGGACTTGTTAGAGGGTTCTGGGTGGTTGGTGTATCATTTCTTACCATGGAGATCACACAGTCACATAAAGGGTTCCTAGAGCACCTGAAGTTCTTACGGAATTGGGTGGATTGACAATTAATCTGACTGAAAACAAAAGAAATATTTCTTTTATTGCATAAGAAAGATTCCATATGTTTATACGCCTCCAGCTTAGTACAAGGAGCCTGTTGAGTAATTTCTGTGTTAAAATTCTGTGTGCTCTGAATGTGATGCTTATCCAAGCCACTGTTTCTCCAGCTGTGGGGTGTCCCACTTCTTGAAGACAATAGAAGAATGCCAAAGGAACTGGAAATGAGCAGAAAAAGCTTTAAAGTGTTCAAAATATTCTACCAGATATCTCAGAGTTTGCAGGCAGATGGAAACAGAGCCAAAAGCTAGGTTGTATTTTCAGTAGGTCTGAGAAATACTGATGGAAGGAATTCTTAAGCAGCTCCTTTCCTCTTTGTATTCAGATTGTTAAACAAGGATATTTGAACTTCTTTCTGTGCATGCAAAAACACAGAGGGAATCTGATGGATATTTCTGTTTTAATTTGAAAGACTACAGCATATCAGGGGAACAAGTGGGAAAGAAATATTATGAAAGTGTGTATTCTATTTTAAGCTAACCTACTGTAGTAAGTGAAAATGAGTGGAAAAATAATCGTGGCAGTCTCTGAATCACTTTAACACCAACACTGACTCACATGTTTTGAAATTGCATATCTGCCTCATCCACATTCTGCCTCCTTCCTTGTCTGTGGCTGTGCTGAATGCCTGGGTAATACCTGTTGATGCAGATGATGGTACTGCCACTTTTACCTTTCAGTAACATTTCCTTTCAAGCTGTGATGTTGAACCCTTGCCAAAATTCCTTCCTTTGCTATAATTAATACAGGAGATGCCAAATACTTGCCATTTTGCCTGTGTTTCATTTACCTGGCCTTAATTCATTTTGTTCCTGCAGGTAAATCATTCTGGGAATTATGGGGGGTGCAGGGGAAAACTGATGTTAATGAAATGTAAAATTTAGCCTTCCTTGGCTTTGTTCTGAATTACTGTTTTTTCATTTTAATTACACTAGACTTCTAGTTAAAATGAATACTCAGAATTCTCTCTTATTTTGTGACAATCTCTGTAATTACTTTTCTGGATTTGCACTTTGGAAAGTTCTGTGGGTTTCTTTCTCTCACTGACTCTTTCACAGGTTTCTGGAGCTCCTGGCTCCATCAGGTGTAAATTTCTACCTGCAATGTGTTTTATCTGTCACTTCTGGCTCACTAATTGTCTTTTGTACTGGTAATAAGGGACACAAAAAGTGAACTTCTTTGGGTGTCTGAGAAGACAGAAACCTGCGCTTTAGTACAGTTAGCCTTTAAAAAAATGTGGGGGTGGAGGAGCAGGAGAGAGGGATTACTCTGGAAAGCCTCACAGATTATTCATCTGCCCCTGTAATTTAAACTGGGATTTAACACAAAACTAGTGAAGTTGTTTTGTGTTAATAGTGGCAGAATAATCTCCCTCTTCCAGTGAAATGTGTCTTGGAAACCCTTCCTCACTAACCACCCCCTCCTCTTCAAATGTTTGAATGCTGCTTGCTGTACTTGCCAAATATAAAATTAAACACCTGCATGGTTGTTATGCACAGCTGTATCCATCTGCTGAGCATGCCACTTGCCATTTGCTTTGATTAAGAGCAGGTTAAGAGACTTTAATTAAATGAAGTCCATAATACAGTGAAGATCCACCTCTGCAGCCTCTTGCCTTGATTATAAGTTTCTCTGCTTTTCTCCTTGAAAAAGACAAGCTATTGACTCCAGAAGGGATACAATTTAATGATAACAATAGATAATGATTTTTCAGTTTAAATATAGAGCACACTGAGGCTGAAACATTGGCTGAGATTCTGTGAAGCCCTGGTTCTTTCTGAAAGGTGTGGGATGGGGCTGACAAACTTTGGAGAGGCAGATGCTGTTTGCTGGTTCTGCTGCCATCATGAAGCACAGTCATATTGTACTGGCCCTAAAACACCAGAGAAAAAAGATAGCTGAGGTGAAGCACAGCCCTCACCCCATTTTGTGTTCTTCAGCTTGGACACATGAACCCACCTGTTCTTTGTCTTTTCAGGTATCCCAAGGCATAAATGAAAAGTGAGCAAAAACCCTCCTCATTTCTTTTGGTTATGAAATAAGATTTTTGGAAGATCCTCCTCATTTCTTTTGGTTATGAAATAAGATTGTTTGTTTTGATTTTGTTTTGGTTTTTGCTTTTCCTGAAACCATGGTTATATGTGAGTAGAATAGGGAATATGTTAGGAATTATTCCATGGAAAAACACATAAACCAAGAAAATATTTCCTAGAACTCTGTCATAATAGGCACATTTCCCTTTGGATGCACAACAGCATTGCAGAGGTACAGCTCTAAATGGCTCTGGGGGCACTGAGGAGAATGACCCCAGTCCTGTCCCAAATAAACATTACAGCACCCAATCAGAACACGCTCCTGAGTCACAAACTTTCTTCCTTCTAATTGCTGTGACTCAGTAGATTGGCATCTTAATGAGAATTAGCTGTGTTGAAGTCAACATTGATGAAATGCATGCAATAATTGCTGTGTACATTTAATACAGATATTCTGGTGCAGCACCTTTAGCCTGACAGCAGCCGTGGGCTGCAGTTTGCAGTGAGAGGAGCAATCAATTATACAGCTAAAGAAAGACAAAATTTATGTGTGCATGTGGTTATGAAATCAGAGTGAGGTATGAGGGTATATAGTCTAGCTAGCTGTTAGCATCCTGAATTTTACAAATGAAAAGAGAATGACAAATTAGTGACAATAATCCTCAAGTGATTTTATTCTTGGTGGTCATTTTTCTTGAAGGGAAGCCCAGAAGACCTCTCTGGAGTGAAACTGTGGAATTTATAAGCAACTATTGCTACACGCTTCTGTTATTCAAAAAAAATGTAAAATAAACGATTCTGGATTGCACCAGAAAATTGCTGAAAAGTAGTCATGGGTGAAATGAAGCTTCAGTTGTTGTTTTGCTTGTTTGGGAAATATTAGAGAACATCTGTAGCTAGAAGGTATGTCCAGAGTAATTTTCTGGCTTTTTCAGTGCTGTTCATCCCATTTCTAAAGGCAATAAAGTGGAATAAAGAACTTCAGAAGGGCATTTAAACAGAACAAGGCTGAACCCTTGCATTGAGACTGTGCTTGGAAAAAAGTACAACATATTAATAGAAAAAACCTTTCCAGGATTAGAGAGAAAAGACAGACTTGCTTTTCAGTCTAATGGCAGTCAGTTTTTGAATTAATGCCATATTAAGAGAATATGTAACTTTAGATCGGAAATGCATTTATGACATTTACTTTCCAACTTAGCTTGAGCATCTTCTGAACCTTTTTGCTCATATTAAGAGAATATGTAACTTTCGATCAGAAATGCATTTATTTTTACCTCTTTGTCTTATGACATTTACTTTCCAACTTAGCTTGAGCATCTTCTGAACCTTTTTGCATCTTTTCCTCACATTTTCATACACAGGCCTAGCAGACATAAGGTACAAGTGAAAGTAGGAAAGAGCAGGTTTCAAAAGAATCCTCCTCTAGAACACAGGCAATTTGTTGAGACCTCTAGCATTTTTATATCTATTAAAATTTTATCTAACCACATCTTCTGCAGACGTTTGGGACTGATTTTGGGTGTATGAGAGATTGCTTTGTTCAAATCCTGCAATGAGCAGTATAAAGAATGTCAGAATTTTGTTATAAGCATTATCTATGGAGGTTGTAAATGAGCCTTTCCTAGGCAAGTCTTGATATCTTCCTAGAGTTTAAAACTGCAGTAAGGCTGTAAAAAATGTTTTCTTTCTGACCTTCTCAGCTTATTGAAATAGTACTTTTCTGAATGCATAATGTTTTTAACGTTGATTGACTTTTGGGAATGTGTAGCTTTCTCTCAAGACTCAATAAAAATGTTAAAAATAAAAAATCTTATTTCATAACCAAAAGAAATGAGGAGGGTCTTTCCTCACTATTCATTTATGCCTTGGGATACCTGCTAAGACAAAGAACACATGGGTTCATGTGTCCATGCTGAAGAACACAAAATGGGGTGAGGGCTGTGCTTCACCTCAGGTATCTCTTTTCTTATAAACACAGGGAATATGTGAATATTCCCAGATCTCATGCTGACCAGAAGTTTTATCTCAGATATGAACATATTTCTATGCAAGATGATCCAGATTTATGGCCTTGCAAGAATGTGCTTTCAATAAATCTGCCTTTTCCAGTGAGAGGAAGCATTTTGCCACAATCTTCTGTGCTGGTGCTGGTAATGATTCAAGAGGAGCCAGAGGAGCTGGGCATGTTCCCACTGCTGAGCAGCAAAATCAGAACCACATTCTGTGTTCAGCAGGAGCCCCACTGGATACACTCCCAGTACCTGGCCAGAAGGTTGGTTTTTTGGTGCAGCAGGAAGCCTCTCTGCATGATTCCCTGGCTGGAAATATGCAACAAGGGTCCAAAATCCTGTGGGAACATTTCAGGTTGCTGCTTGCCAGGTTTTGGGTCACCTTCCTGAAAGGAAAAGCTGATCCCTAAGTGGTAACTCTGTCCCCAGCCTGAGACACTCCTTACACCTGTGGCTTCTCTCAGGAAGGACATCAGGTCTTCCTCAAGGCAGATGTGGATGGACATGGTCATTGTTTATCTCTTGGTGCATGCTTCAGCTTTCTTAGTAATATGGAAAAAAACTTCCACTGCCACTGCAAATGGCAACGACTATCAACAAAGCCATTTATAAAAAATGACACCAGGATATCAATCAAGTTGGCAAGTTTTACAAAACTGACCTTTGTAAGCCAGAGAGAAGTGGGTGAAAGTCACTTTGCATTCTGAATACCCATAAAGAGCAGTGCAGGTACTGCAGGCACTTTAACAGCGTGGGCACAAATGATCTGTGGTGAGATTTAGATGGTAACAAGAAAAGTCTCTCTGTTCTCTCTATCCAGCCCTAAAGCTCTACAGACTGACCTCAGAACTGAGGTTTAAAAAGAATCTGTAACCTTAGCACCTAATAATGTTGTGGTGTTTGAATGTGTTCTTTGAAATCACATTGGAAGTTTATAGCACTCTATAGGGATTTCATATTTATTTAGCATCAAAGATTATAAAAATAGAATTATGGGAAAAACCCAAAGGTTATGAGCGAGCCAGAGTCTGAATTTGCTGCTTTATCTTACTCCCATCCAGTAGCAAAATGCTGCCTTAGGTTTTTGCTGGTTTAAATGCTTTCAAAAACAGCATTAATGATCCAGATTAAGGACGAAATCAGTCTAGAATTTATCATAAGGTGACAATAGGACCCTGCCTAGCTAGGACCAGCAAGAGCAAGTTAATTAGACTGTGCCCAAGGCTGGGACAGCTGATGATGTGAAACTGCAGGCTGCAGCTGGGAGTTTATGCAATTCATCATCAGCTAACACAGCTGTACCGAGCTGCAGACAGAATCCAGAGCTGTGCTTGGCTGACTGAGTTGGACTGACTTGAACCTGGAAGGAGCAGTTCAGTGAAGACAAGCTCCAGAAGAGGAATGCTTAGTGTTTAGCCTACCTCCTATACTGTTTCCCAACTGATCCTTTCTACCTCAAATCAACTTTATTTCAATTGATAACCTACTGTCCAAAAATAACCCATTTACCTGGTTCTCTGCATCTCACTGTTTGCCAAAATTATTTTGAAAGTTGTTTTTTTCTGACAAGTTTATTGATAGAAAAAGCAAGCAGATGTAACTGCATGTGTGTTCTCTAGCAAAACAAAAGTGCACATCTTCATTATAGGATGAAAGAAAAAAGAAAGGGGAATGTGGGGCAGCAATTGTACAGAAACTGTTATTCCAAGTACTTTTTGCCTTGGTACTGTGGTTCAGCATATCATCTGAGGCTCTCTAACCCATCTTCTGCTTGATTCTGAGATCTGCAGGTCCATAATTATCTGATATGTACCTCTGGCTTGCTGTGGGCAGTCTTAATTCTGTTTAAAGTGTTAGCTGTCTCTGATAATAAGTTATTATACAGGTCACCAAAGAACTGACATCTCTTGTAAATGGACACAGCAGGATTGCAGCAAACACCATCAATGGTGTCCTGGATAGGAGAGGAGCACAAAATTCAGTGATGTATTTCTCTGTCACATTTTCACTACCTTCATGCTTTAATGCTTCTGTCATTCCTACTCCATTTGGGGAGATGTAGTCCCATCAACTCTAGGCCAGACTGATGATGTTTCACTTGTATCCACTGTATCTGTAGATCTGTGGAGATTTGTCTTTTCCTTGTGGGATTTTTTTTTTTTTTTTGGGAAAGGATACATAAGGTCTGTGTGCTAAAGGATTCAAATGCAGTTGTCCATGCCCAGCTCCCAGCCTGTTTCCAGCCTGCCATGGCCTGAGTGCAGAAGAATATAACTCCTTTCACAGAAACACAACGTGGTTGGCAGCCAAAGTTTCCCACAAGAGACTTCAAAGTCAACCTGGAGGTTGGGAGAAGGGGAGGAAGGGGAGAGCACAGGAAATGGGGCAGCCAGGAGCTGCGTTTGTGGCCTTGCTGTGACCTGCCCATGCTGTGCTCATTCCCAGGAATGAAGGTGAATTCCAATGATTTGTCACTCCACTGCTGCCTGTTCTTTTCTGTTGAGCTGCCAGAGCTGCCCCTTGTGTTGTGAGGTGCTGTGTGAAGATTCACCAGAACAAGCACAGATCCTGTTCAGGGGCATTGTCTGCCCATTTTTCCCTGCCTATATCCTGTTCATTCAAGGTTTTCATCAGAAAATATTTGGAGCTGACATAAAAAGAGGTGAAGAATTTCAAACTCAGTTATGCTGAGAAAAATGCCATCAAAGTTTTTTTTAATAAACAGATTATGTCAGTTCCCCTCCCCAGAGCCAAGACACGCAGTGTCAATAGAAACAATTACTGTGTTGAAATTTAATTTGAAAGGCTACTGGCAGACAAACAGGCAAGCCGTTTAGCAAGATTGATGTAAATGGTGGATTATTTAGGATAGATATGGATCCAGTCTAAAACCGGGAGGCTGCTCTGTGTGTCTCATGTAAGTATTGAGAAAGACTTGAGTTAGAGAAAGTGACATTTGTTTTTCTCAAATGTCTCTGTTTATAAAGCCTGCAGTTGAACTGAAATAGGACCTGGATCCAAAACTAGTAATAGTAAATTGTTTTCCCAAACTAAATTCAAACCATTAGTTTTTCTAATCCCTATCAAGTTTTGCCCTTAACTTTGCTTTGAGTTGACTGATGTAGGAACCCTAATTTAATCATGTGTAACAATCAGTTGTAGCAACACTATTACTTCTTCAAATCATGATAACCCAGGTTTGCTGAGAGATTATAAAGTGGGATACTCTCTTATTCCAATAAATGCAACAAATTGCTCTAAATAACTTGCCTTAAGGCAAACCTACAAAGGTGAAAGTTCCTGCAAATCCTGTAGTGCTTTCCCAGTGTTATTCTTTCGTTGAACACAGTAGTTACAGTGTGTAGATATGGGATCAGTTTTCTTTGAAGCAGTTCAATGAACATAAAAGTTTTGTTCTGAGCCTTAAAGGGCAGTAAAGTTTATGGCACATCACGCAGCCAGCCTTATTCCTAACAGCAGCCTAATTATAAACCTAATGTTTTAAAAATGAAGAGCTTATGCAGATGGCCCAGGTGCAAACACAGAGTGTGCCTTGGTTCCCAAAATGTACAGGTTAGCCCCACACACCAGACAATTCTCACAGACTGTGTTTCTGCAGTTCCTGGCTATTAAGTATATGAGCATTTGTATTTCTTTTAAATTAATTTGATAGAGATCATTTTGGGCAGGCTGCGTTCAGGGGGAGTGGTGATCATGCAAGTTTATCCCTGGGTATGTTGAAGTCTGGAGAGCTGGGACATAAGTCATGGAAATGTTTTCAAGTCTGCTTTCTTACAACCCTGTGGCAGTCTGGATTCTTACTTTGTCTGCAGGGCACAGATTAGGCTGGGGCATGGAGATGCAACTATCACTGTTTCAAAGTGACTTCTTTTCTACAATGTCTTGAGTTTCCCTTTAAAAACGGAGTCTAAAGGTTTTCTGTTGAAGAAATCAGGGTGAATTTGCTGTGAATTGATGGCATGCCATCTTTTTTGCTCCACATACTCCTTCATGCAGTCTCTGTGGTCATGGTTAAAGACATTCCCTGTCCCCTGCCTCTCCCAAATGAAATAGTTATAAGTGATGGAGAGATGTCAGCTAAACCTGAAGGGAACCTGCTGTGGTGGTGTGGAGAGCCACAAACTGCCTTATTTATCCTGGCACAACGTTAATCAGCTGTCCTGCACAATCAGTTACGTGTCACCCTTAGTGACAATTTAATTTTCCCTGTGGAAGGGGGAGGGAGAGGATGATGGATATTTATGGTTCCCTCTTTGTGACCTCTCATTTAGTGCCACCACGAGAAGGCAGGAGCTGCCTTCAGCACCAGCACCACCTCAGGTGTCCAGAATACACTGCCTGGAACAGGCTAATGAGGAGCCTCCATGGACTCAATTCATTAATTATAGACATTAATAACTCACTTATTGCAACTTTCTCAGCTTCCAGAGCATTCTTTTCTTTACATGAATATATAGCTATGCATATATCTGCATTTCCCCCTTTGCTTCCTTCATATATCTGCCTTTCCCCCTTCCTGCTGAAGGAGTATTTAGTATTTAGTCTATTTACGCAATGGGAAACGTTTTTAAAAAAAACCCAAAAAACTATGACCTTTCTGAATTACAACTGTGGGTTCAGTTGAACATTAAGAGGTGGTGGTGTTGGGGGCCAGTTCTTAATATGAACAAAATTACACCTGATATCCATAGAGATAAAGGCTTCCAGTGGATCAGTCAAGGGAAACAGAAATAAGTTCATGTAAGTGGCAAAACCAGTAAAAAAGAAAGAGAAAACCAGAAATATTCAACCAGACTAGCAGAAAATGTTGGACGTGCATAAAAAGGCAGCTCTAAAGGCACATGGAAAAGGGGTGGGTGTCTATAATAGCAGCAGCATCTGAGGCAGAAATGAGGGCAGTGGTGGTAGCTGGGACCGGAGCAGATGCCGAAATAGCACCAGCAGTGAAATCTCCTCTCACTGCACACCCAAACCACACATTTAGGGGTGGCTTAATGGACTGTGAGAGAGCAAACAGACCATTATGGTCCATTGTACAAATATGTGCTGGGATAAATGGTGCTGTGTAGGAACAGGAGCTGCTGTGTGTTTTCAGCAGCCCTGGAGCCAGGCCATTCAAGAGCAGCAGCCTCTCAGCAGAGGGGCCTATTTCCTCTCTGAAAGAGGCAGCAATTAAAGTTTTTGTAATCAAACCACTCCAAAATTTCCAGATAAACTTTTCAGGATTTTATTCATTATTTGTTAGCTTAGTTTAGTAGTTTATATATATATATTTAATGTGAAAATACTTTGGACACCAAATGTGTCTTTCATAAAGGATGAATATACACCTTAATACATTTCCTGGACTCCAGCATAACTTTCACAACTCCTCTTCCTTTTCCTTTACAAAATTTGCAGCAGTCCTTTAGCTGTTGTAGGTACACATTCTCCCTTTGAATTACATTGCACTGCAGCAACTTGTAACAGCAGAGAACCATCCTCTTGCCCCCTAGAGTTACCATTTAGCACTATAAGCATTTATCTGTGTTTGGAAAATGGTACTTTAATCCTTAATTAAAAAATAGTGACTAGAGTTACGTCAGCTGACTTTGCAGTGGGTTTGGATTAGGACTGTGCACATGCAGAATCATTAGATTTCCCATCCAGTCCTTAAAAGTGCTCACACATTTTTGCATCTCAATTTGTTGTCTTTATTGGAAATATGTATATCTCCAAGCCTCTTGTTGCCTTTGAGCATAAGAAAGACAGGAGGGTACTCTATGAAAAGACTGTGTGAAATATAAGTTGTTTTCAATAAATATTTTTAGAAGAGCAGGGCCTTGATTGAACAAATTTTGAATCTAGGCACTGCACTTAGGAGTTGCCAGGCTGCAGCAGCAGAGCAGTTGCTCAGAGCTGTGTGTGGCTGGTTTAACAGTCTGTGCACCCTGGCCACCAGGACTGTGAGTCTGTGCTGTGGGCATCTCCCAGCTCCTGCTCCCACGGGCCAGGTCTGACCTGCCAGCCACACCAGCACAGCTCTGTTGCCATTGCTGAGTTGCCTGCAAGCTCCTACCCACAAATATAACCTAAAAATGCCCAAATGATTAATTGTAATAATCAAGACATTTCCTCCCATGCGAAGATGTCTGGTGGTGCCTTTAACCTTGCAGCTAAATTTTAGATCTAAATTCTAATTTCTAGTAAACTTAGGATTAAAATGGAGACGTTGACACAGCAGAATCGCTGCCATGGAGAGAGCAAGTCACACACTTTATTGTAACAGCTCTTGATTGCCTAGCAAAGAAATGCATAATGAATAAACATTATTTTAAAGGGCTTGATAGCACAATGAATTTTTCAGTGGGAGAAACAGAAGACAGAGTATTTAAAAATACATGAGTTTCATATTTGATTATAAGTCAAGAAGCAGCAGAAAGAACCAAGAAAATTGATAGCAATGGCAGCAGGCACCAAGCTTTCAGACTGGAATTAATGAGGTTATTCATAATAGAGAGGGAGTGACATAGTGATTAGTTAATTACTGTGCAGAAACATACAATTAATGCAGAACTGGAATTAGTATACAATGAATTAAAATGCCACATAATGCAAACAACAAAAGTTAGAAAGAAACCTTGATTGTTGATTGAAGTTGTTGTAACAGGGGAAAGTGTGTTAAAGTCACAATAGTTTATCTGTGAGCATGTTTCACATGTGTGATGTGGTGCCAGGAGTGCTGTGATGGAGAGAGGAGTGTGCACCAACTACAAACTGCATCTGGGGGCAAACGAGCCTGCAGGGCCAGGGGGCTGCCAAGGCAGGCTGATCAGAGGCTTGTGTGCAGTGCAACAGGAATCTTCTCCAACTTTTGATCAAACTGGTAGAAATTCAGCCTGACTGGTGCATCACTGTGCTGTCGTGCTGCAAGGGCTGCTGAGGCAGAGGGCAGAGCTGTTGCTGCCATGGGTCCCAGAGCAGAAGCACTCTCACATGGTCCCACGGGTGCAGCTGGCTGCTCTGAGGCTCTTTTAGCACCTTGCAGGGGGGAGGGATGGTTTTGCACAGGGCTGTGGGTGTCTGTTCTGTCTGATCTCTGTGCACCATAAAGAACAAGGGCAGCTCCAGGTCAGGAGCAAATGGAGTTTGCCAAGCCAGTCTTTTCCTTCTGAGGGAGCGGGGGGTTAGAAAAGGTTCAATTGTGTAAGGGAAGGAAATATCTCAAACTACACCACACCATAACTTAGAGCTGCTCAGGGTCTGCTCTAAGCTGTGTCAGTGAAAAAAGCCTTTTCATTTTCTCTTTCTCTCTCTATTTATCTCTCTACCTATCTTCTATATAACAGCACTCTTGGTACAGCTGCTGCCCAGCAGCAAGCAGCACACTCCAGGCTGCATGGGAGCTGCAGGACTGTGCTCCAGCTCCCAGAAACCTGACAGAAGGCTGCAAAACCTTGCTCTGCAGCATCCTGCATTTGGCAGAGAATTTCTGCAGCAGTTCAGTTTGAAAGTGTACAGGTTTTTAACTTAGATTGCAGAAAATTGAGCTGATAGCATTAAAAGATCAAATTTGGTCTCTTGTTTTCCCAGTTAGCAATTGTAAATAAGACTGTTATTTTAGAAATAAGATCTGATTTCTATTCTAAGTGATTAAAAAGCTGAAGTGGAAAAGTAATTTAGACTAGTGTTGTACATAAAGCTATCCTTAAGGAAATTAGGTGAAATAAAAATTTGAATAGGAGCATTTTGCAGAAGGTGATTTATACATGGCAATGTACAGTTATGATCAGTGGTTTATCATATTGTATATTTGTTATGGTCTGACATATATTACACTGGTGATAGTTTAGTTCAGCTGCATTTGAAAGTCACTCATAGTGCATTTTCCTGGGACATATAACTCTACCCTTTACCCTTTTACTTCACATGAGTTATAAAGATCAATAAATAGAGCTACCAAAAAAAAAAAAAACAGCATTTTGCAGAAGGTGATTTATACATGGCAATGTATAGTTATGATCACTGGTTTATCATATTGTATATTTTTTATGCTCTAACATGAATTACACTGGTGAAATTTTAGTTCAGCTGCATTTGAAAGTCACCAGTAGTGCATTTTCCTGGGACATAGAACTCTACCCTTTACCCTTTTACTTCAGATGAGTTATAAAGATCAATAAATGAATAGCAACAACATTTTCTTAAAAAAGCATAGTCAAGTATTGTGCCACTTTTATGTCAATACAAAAATATAAGTAGCATATATTGTTATAGGAATCTAAAAGTGTAAATGCTTCTGGACAGAAACTGGAAAACCAATTAGCTGTGATAAATTTAAGTCTCTGACTGAAAGAAAGCTTTAGTCTTAGGAAATGGTCAAGAGCTACCAATAAACCAAAAAACAAACAAACAAAAAAAAAACCCAAAAAAAAACAACAGCAAATTAAAAAGCTGAACTGGAAAAGTAATTTACAGTAGTGTTGTACATAAAGGTATCCTTAAGGAAATTAGGTGAAAGAAAAATGTGAATAGGAGCATTTTGCAGAAGGTGATTTATACATGGCAATGTACAGTTATGATCAGTGGTTTATCATATTGTATATTTGTTATGGTCTGACATATATTACACTGGTGATAGTTTAGTTCAGCTGCATTTGAAAGTCACTCATAGTGCATTTTCCTGGGACATATAACTCTACCCTTTACCCTTTTACTTCACATGAGTTATAAAGATCAATAAATAGAGCTACCAAAAAAAAAAAAAAACCAAAAAAACAAACAAACAAAAAAAACCCCAAAACAACAACAACAAAAAAACCTCATAGCAAAAAAATAACTCGTAGCAGTCTTCTATCATGGGCCCAATTCAACGGAGAATGCAAACATTTCAGTTTCTCAGAAAGATTCTGCCAGACAAGTGAAGCTCTCTGAAAACCTTTCATTATGTCCCCAGAAGGTGTAGGACAGGCACTAATTTTTTCCAGGTAATTTCTGAAGAAGACCTTTTTCAATAATAGTGTGTGAAAAGGTTCACATTTACTAAGGGCTTAAATCTGACCCTGTATGTTGAGGGCAGAACTCTAAATTCTAAATTTAATCTCCTGGCCCTGGTGATGCTGACTTGTGGGAAGTGAGGCTCCCAGGCTCTGTGTGGCTGCTGGAATGCTGGGTCTTCCTCTCCCCGTAAGCTATCATAAAATAAAACTTTTCCACAAAGATTTCAACAAAACAATTTCTTCAGAAATGTCCAAATTCATATTATGTCACTCAATCTGCCTTTACCAAATTAGAAGAGAATTCAAGTTTATAAAGCCTTATCTCAGGTTTCTTTCTTTTTCTCCTATCCCTCTCTCAACTGCTTTTCCACTGAGAAATTAACTCAGCCTTTCAGTCAGAGTGAGAGCCAGGTTGGGAATTACAGGAGAACCTCAGTTACTTGGAAAGGTATTAGTTTATAATAAAGTGTTGATCCTTGAAATGTCATTTTCCTATTTGAATACAATAAAATAAACAGCGCCAGAAAACCAAGTACTCTGTTAGTTTAAATAATTGGTTTGTTAATAGTTACAGTATTCTAAGGAACAAAAATAACTGTGTGTACCTGTAGAAGTTCTTGCAGCAGTGTTTTCATGAAATGATCATGCTTTCTCACAGGAATTAGGTGGGTATGAACTTTCTGAGCTCTGTGCTGTAGCTGAGGAGGAGGAGGGAAACCTCCCGGAGATTTCCAGGCCCAGGCTTCTCTCCTCACCCATAAAGCAAATTATTTACTAAGAATTGTTCTCCAAGATGCTCTGCTCACAGAGGTAAAGCAGGAGATCATGCTGCTCATCTTGCCAGCAGCTCTCTGCCTGGCCTTTTCCTGGGGCTCTTCCTGAGCGTGTCACTGGTGGAGTCTGTGGGAACCAGTTCTGTTATCTCCTCTCCCTCTGGGTACTTTTATTTACATTACAATATTAGCCCTTACTGAGTGTGGAAAGAACTGCTTTTCTGAAATAGGGGCAATTTAAGGTAGAAATGGATTTGATTCAGTGCTTACAGCCAGAGAAGTAGTAAAATTTGGATCTGTTAAATACACCTGTGCAATAATTCTGACTTATACAGAGCCTGTGAGTCTTTTTAAATTAATTACTTTCAAATATATTTCTCTTGACCATTGGCTCCCAAACACCGATGGTGTTTTCCCCCTATAATAAAATATTAACAGTAAAAACCAATCTCAAAAGCTAGGAGGTTTTGTTTGGTTGGTTTTAATTATTTGCTATTTCAATGGTTGGGTTTCAGCTGAGACCCAGTCCTCTAAAAAAGTTAAAGGATAACTTCAGAGATCTTCAGTCCAGGATTTACTAACACTGTCACAAGAAGCAAGTGGTATTTCAGGCTGCAAAAGAAATTGTCCTTTACAAAACATGTGACAAATTTTTTTCTTTGGTAACATCATCCTGTGTCACCTTGAAAAATTTCCTGGGCTCCATTCTGAGGAAAAAAAAATTTATCCTAATGGCAAACTAAAAGTAAATTGCTGCAGAGAGTGAGTAGGGGAGGCTTCTGCTGCAGTCTAACAAGAAAGGCATTTTACATCACCTCAGATGCCTTTTTTTGGTACAGCAAAGACCTGCATCATAAATACAAAATGGTCTGAAAGGTTTGAAACTTTTCACACCACAAAATGCATTATGCAGCTCCATCAAACATAAGGAAAGGCTGTGCCTTTTCCCACCTTGTACGGGTAGGGACAGAAGCTGCAGTTTACCTCTGAAGGAACATTTTCTTCTCTCTGATGTGAAGATTTAGTTCCTTCTGGAAATGGGAAATATGCAGGTAGATTTGGAAAGGTTCAACATATTAAATGTTCTTAATGCAACAGGTGCTGGATATGTATTTGGCTGGGTAGGCAGCAAAACTGCAGTTACTGAGGCAGGGGATATTTGGTTTGGGGGCAGAAAGATTAACAGCTGGTGTGATTATCCCTGTCAGAAAACCCCTGCTAGCACTCACTCTTACTGGTATTTTAATTGCAAGTATGAAGGGCACTTATTTATAATCCTTTATCTGCTACTTTCATCTTGGAGTCTGCATTCTCAAATTAAAAACAACAAACAGCCACTAAAAAGCCAAGCAGTTCCCTCAATTTTTTTCCCAAAACATGAAACACTAAGAAAGCCTTCACCTTGCACCAGAGTGGATGGCAAATGCTGCCAAAGTTCCATGAAAACCTCAGAAAGCCCAGTGTGGTGTTCCTTCTCTGCCTGAAAGTCCTGTATTGAATTCCCTGAGTTGTGGAGTTGCAAAAACATCATCAAGGGATGCCTGGCAATGCACAGCCTGCCCAGGCAGTGACAGAGCAGCAGTCAGGGCTGCCCCTGGCCTGTCCCCACTGCCATCCCCATGCCAGGGATGAATCCATAAAGGAGGAAAGGGTCCTGTGCATCCGGCACAGATCCTGCCTGTCCTGAAGGATTAGCTGCTGTTAAACAGAGCAAAGGTAAACCAAAATCATCCCTTTGAATAAGCAGTTGAGAAAGTTTTACATACACATCAAATGGTTATTCAAATAACTTCTAGGTGTAGGAAAGCTCTCAATAGAGAGCTATGTATAGAAATGAGGTTTTGTAGAATATATAAATATATTTAATGTATAAATATAAATATTTTTGTACAAAAATACCATTTCAGGGTTATTGCACACAGGGGTTGTAAGTGGGTATTTTGATGCTGTGACTGTCATATGTGGGGGAGCTAAGTGAAACAGGAAGGAAATATTCACATTCTTAGAGGCTAAAACCAAGGTGCAGCTACTGTCCAGATCTACAGTGTCCCCTTACAGCAATGGGGGGTGTAGTGGAAAAACAGAGGTTTATTTAACATATAGGGAAAAAAATAAGGTGGAGAAGTATTAAATAACATTTACACCAGAGGTTTATCTTGCAACGTCCTGTACTGTTTTTGAAAATGTGTTCAGGTTTTCAGGTTTTTTTTTTCCTTTTACTTCCCTCTGTTTTTCTCCATTTCTAAATTCACCTATTGTATCCATTGTTTTGAGAGTTCCCAAAAACTTAACGTTTGGGTGCCAGGTCTGACAGCAATCAGATCTCATACTCTGACATTCATTTTCCTGCAGGTTCTATTTTATTTTACAATACCAGAGGAACACTGAACAAGTTTTCTATCAGCTGTTATTTTTCTCTCTCCTTGCTGTGTGAGGGTTGTATACCTCTCAGGGTACTTTAAAATACCTTCAACATTTTTTCTGGATAATTCTATTTCAGAATGCCTGTTCACATTCTCCCCACAACTTTGTCTTAATATCTGATATTTTTCAAAGATTGGAAAGCAGCATTACACAGTAAAAGCAGCTGACAAGTTTGATTTCTCTCTCTCCATCTCTCAGCAGAGGAGGTGGCATTTGTCATCCCTGGGCAGAGCAGCTGTTACAAAGCTTTAAGGTGAATTGTCCGTGTTCCCAGCCCCTCAGAACGGCAATTTTTGTCAACCTTTTCCTTAAACTGTTTATTGCAGAGTCCTGTCTTAAGCTCTGTCTCTGCAGACATGCTGAGCTGAACAGAGGGACACTTTTACAGCCCTGCAGCCTCCCTGGCACTGTGGCCAAGCAGGGCTTTCCATTGATTCCAGGGGGCTCTGGTCACGTCTCTGCACTGAGTGCAGCTCACCTTCTCCCAGCAATCAGCTGCTGCATTTGCTGTATTTAGGAGGATGATTTTTAACCTAAATGATCTCCTCCACTCTAAAAACCTTGGTGAGGATTTTTTTCTGGTGTTTCTGGTTTCCACTCTGAAGCCATCACTCAGAGGCGTTTCTATCTGCTGCTGGCAGAGTCAAAGCCTCATCTCCTGCAGTCTCAAATAAGATTTTTGTGTGTGTGTTTTGGGGGAAGGAATACAAAGGTGTGGTCCTGTGCTTTTGACTCCAGTATTCTTTTATTGCTCCTGGCCATCTGTGCACTGAGGCATGACTTTGTATTAAGAACTGGATTAAAATGCAGTGCTCTTCTCTTGGTTTTTATATTGTTTCACTCTCTTTTGCCTTCTTTATTCCTGCCTATTTCTGATTTCCAGACTACTGAACTCTATTTCTTGTGCAGTACCAGATTTTTCTTTCTCTCAAAAATAGCACCTTAATGTCACTTTCAGTGAGATTAAATTATAAAATAGGAGATGCTTTATTATGCTACAGATGCCACTATATGGTGGATATTTTTAACATATGAACTTAAAAATTCCACAATATGCCCTGAAATATTTTTCAATTCTCTTGAAATTAAGAACTCTTCACTTGGCTAAGTCAGATTTGACAAATGAGCAGTTCTGCAAGATGAACTTTTCTTACTCATGAAAATGCAGTGTCATTATCAGGAAATTCCTAAACTGACACCACTCTCGAGCAAGTGAGCAGCAGCATGATAGAGCCAAAGGCTGATCACATGGAAATCAGTTTTCTTTACTGATTTCAGTTACTTTTTGGGGTGGATCAAGACCAGCTATCACATTAGCATTTTTGTATAATGTCATTTTTCCTTTTCTCTTTTGTTGTCATCCTTCTGATGATTTTCCTCCTTCCTTAGTGTGAATAGCAGATGTACTGATTTTCACCTGTTCAGAGACTACAGAAAATTGAAGGAATGAGGGAGGGTTTCTGAGGAACTTTGGCTTCTCCATAGCCCACAGGATGTGTCTGGGTTACTGTGGGGCCACATAAATTCTTGTGTGCAAACAATAGCCATCCATGGCAGACTCCATTCAGATTAAGCAATAAAACATTGTGGTAACAAGCCACAATGATTAAAGTCTTTGAGAAAGTTGGCCAATTTCCACAGCAAAACATAATGCAAATTTATGCAGAAGTGCCATTAGTTCAAGCCTTTGCTCTAGGTCCAACATGGAAAGGTTTCTGCAGGTTTGAGATCATTTGCTGGGAAGGAGAATGGTTTCAGATCCCCAGGCTGCACTCAGGGTCCCTCCTCTTTCACCAAACAGCCTTAGGACAGGAGATGCCATGGCCTGCAGGCCTCTCCTGGACATCCCATTTCCCCCAGACAGGCTGTTCCCTCCTGCAACCTTCGCCACAGAATGTTTCCCCTCCAGCTTTATGGCACAGATTTTGTTCCTCAAGCTGCTCAGAACTCAAGTGAAAATGAAAGCAAGGAGCAGCAGGAGGTGCTTTGGGAGCTTCCAGATCCATGCTCATCAGCCTGGCCATGGCTCCCCTGGCTGTGGGCAGGTAGAGCAACCAGAGCCAGCTGAACCCACTGAGCCTTCTCCTTTTTCCAAAAACTTCCAGATCCGTGCTCATCCGCCTGGCCATGGGCAGGTAGAGCAACCAGAGCCAGCTGAACCCACTGAGCCTTCTCCTTTTTCCAAAATTGCCACTGAACCATTCTCCTTAAAGGACTGGTGGCTGCTAAAACATCCATAGCCTGCAGGCTGGAGGCACAGCGAGGTTTCCTGGCTGCTGTGCACAGAGGCCTCTCTGCAGTGCATAAAAAGCCTCTGTGAGCCCTCACAAAGGGCCTGCCTCGGCTGTGGCCCAGGGCCTGGGCTGGAGCCCTGCCAGCCCCACCAGCCCAGAACCTTTTCTCCTGCATTTTATAAAGGAACTATTGGGAAAACACTTTTGAAATCCTATGAACAAAGTTCAGTCAATAAAAAGTGATGGGGGGGGGGAGGAAAAATCATGTGCAGCAATTGAATGAATGAAATTGAATTCAGAGGTGACTGACTGGTGCTGGTTGATGCATTTTTCTATCTGATATTACTGATTTGGCAAAATGGGAGCATTTCCCAAAAATGCATAAGGTTTTATCAGAATGCTGTGGGAAATCATTGGAACCTTATGTGTCAAATATTTTGTTTCAACTATTATTCAATGAAGATTGAAAAATCCTTCTGGACACAATGCAGTTTGATTCTCCTTAAAGAAACTATTACTGGAATCTGATTTTTCTGTAGAGTGTGACATTTTAACTTGTTACTCAAATCTGACATAAAAACAAATGCCAAAATTCCCAATAAAAAGATGATTTAACACAATTTTAATAAGATCTGTATTACTGAGAAGTACTGCCTTTGAGAACTGCAAGTTAATAGGCATCCTTACTTTTATCAGGGGTGTGCATTACAAGTGAAATCCTCACAATTCCTTAATAGAAAATGGTAAATTATTAAATAGTAGCACAGCATTTAAAGCCAATGTGTCATTTTTATCTGCCTGTGTTCAACCATGATGAGTTTCACAAGCCCTCAGTGTAAGTGCAGAACACAGATATCTGCTGGCCTCAGGAGCAGATTATTGGCATAAACTTATCTGGCTTTTCTTAACAAAAACTTCTAGAAGAAATGTAAGAATGCAGTAGGCAGCACAGAGTCAGAAGGAAGAGCATGTGTAAGTCTGTTAAGAGCTGGGACAGAAAGAGTGATTGTTTGCTTAAGAACCTTCTACTGACAGCATTAATGAGGGTTGTTATTTGGAGTATTCAGCACTTGAGTTTCTGGTATTTTCATGCTGCTTCCCCACAGATTGTTTTTCCTGATGGTAAACAGTTGAGGGAGGAGATAATGCATTACCTCTGCAGAATTATTGATGCTGGAAATTTGATCCATCCTCCAAGATGGGCTCTGCTGGTAAGGCAGGTATATTTAGAGATCTTATAGTGGGCAGGATGAGTTGGGTTTTTTTCATTGAATAATGTAAACCATTTGTCTTCTTTTCTGCCTCTGGAGAGAATATTTTCTGTAACTTAAAAAAAAAAAAAGGCAATAAAAATACTTATCTGAGAAGCACTCTGCACTTGGAAGTGTGTGAAGTTCTCCTTGTACCAGAGCTTCTTTGGAGTCGTTCCCTAAAAACTGCAGGAATGGGCTTTCCATTAAGAATAAAGATAAGTCCAAAGTGCCCTTTCATGACCCAGTTTGGGGATTTATTCCTCTCTTTTGTATTGATAAAAAGTCTCTTCTGTTTCAAATGAAATATATTTGTATTCACAGTGGTGTTTCTGAGCTCCCAACTCATAAGAATATTTGCATGCTGAAGTGGAGCTGCTTTTGTTCTAATTCCCCTCACTTCACATATTTTTTAGTTGTAAGAGGTAAAAGACTTTTTTAGATCAGAAGATCATTATTGAGAGAAAGGAGCTTAATGTTCTCCCTCTTGTTTGCTATGTGCAGCGTGGTGGGAGGATGAAAGTCAATCCCCAGCCACTCCACTTCCTTTCAGAGAGGGAAAAGTCACAGAAACATCATTTGTGTTTGTAAACCCAGCTGGAAAAAGTAGGTGAAGCATCAGATTCCTTCATGTACTGAAATGTTCCTGATTAGTTTTAGTTTTGTGCCTTTTTATTCAGGAGCACCTAACTGTGCATGGCTTGATGTGCACAGGACATGGAGTGCAGCACCAGCAGATGCACTGGGGTGTCACTGATCCTGAGTTTGTTCTGTGCTGTGCTCTTGGTGTTGGTGCCAAGGGGTGTTTGAGAGGCTGCTGCTCTCTCTGAGCAGCACAAAAACCACAGGAAACCTGTGGGATTTTTTTTTCTGGTGACTTCTCTGAGCTCTGCTCTTCTGGAGCCCTGCACACGCTGTTGGCATTCCAGACTTGCAGCTTTGGCTGTTCAGGCAGGATTTTCTGAGAACATGTGGGTCAGTGTCATCTCTGTCACCCCATGGTTAGGGCAGGAGGGGTGTTACTCATTTTGCTGTGCTTTCTGTGTCCGCTTATAGCAACTGCAAGAAATTGTGGACTTCAGTAATCCCTTTCCTTTGTCAAAATCCACTAATCCTAATCAGTTACAGACATGATTGCACAACCCAGAATGTCAGAGTTTTCCAAAATTATGCTGCACAGGTCTTTTTTTATGCAAGTCTCAAAGCCCATCATAACTTGGGGAAAGATGACTACCTCTATATAAATACATATTTTCTTTTTATATTTATTAATTTATGAAGTTGATTTTATATGTCTGTATCTGTAATGATTATGCAAGGAATATAACTCCCAAATGCTTCTTTCTTTTTTTTGTAATTTAGAAAGATGAGTCAGAATTTCCTGAAAAGTAAAAATAGGCCATAAAGTCTACACTCATTCTGAATATTAAAACATTTGAGGAATATGAAAGAACTGAAGATTTGCCTCGCATACCTCTCTCTAAAACTCCCAGATAGATATGGTACTAGATTAAAAAATATTAGTGACCCATATTTGCCTCAAATGCCTGCACTTAGATTCCACTGATGCCCTCTGTCACTCAGCTCATGAACTCTTTATGGATTGTACAAAAATCACACTCAGTAGCCCTCTGCTTCTGATGCCCTGTGCACATCCTAATCCCAGGTTTAGCCGTGGTCCAGTTGGCCACATTTAGGCCTGAACAAAAGCAAGCAGAGCCCCTGTGACATCAGGGCAGGTATTAACTCTCAAAGGCTTCCTTCATTCCATCAAGTTCCTCTGTCACCCTTAAACTCCACCCTAAGCTGGGTTTGCAAACAACACTGAGACTTTTCCAAGTCGTTGAAAACCTGTTTCCAGTTGGGTGAAGTGCGCTCTTTTGTTCCCCAGGACAAGCACAGCTGTTTTTTTAGTGACCCACTCCACTGAGTTCAGCACAGCTGACCCCCACCTTTGCAGGCTCACTGTGCTCACTCAGCCACCCAGAGGACACTCGTGTTTCTCCTGCAGGCTGTGCTTGGTTTGCCCGTGGGTTAATGAAGATGCATTTCCAGCAGCGTGCTGGAGGAGCCCTGCAGCTCCTTGCCTTGCACTGAGCAGCCCTGCAGGGAGCGGGGACAGCTCTGTCCCCTCTGTGTAGCTGCAGGCACAGAGCATTCTGCAGTGGCTCGGAAGTGTCCCTAGTGCTCCAGTTCTGGACTGGTGGAAGTCTCAGGGAGCTGTTAAAGACTCCTGTTGGTTTTGGTATGTCAAACTGCCTTCCACAAAATACACACTGGTTGGGAAATGCCAGTGAAATCCCAGGTGTTGGACCTGTGTGTCTGCAGGAGCAGCAGTGAAACCTCAGTAGCACTCGATTATTATTAATGTTATAGCTGTACCTCTCCATGCCATTTAGCTTTTCCTTGGGTTTGGGTTGTTGTTTTGTTTTTTTTTCTGACTGGTTTTTACTGTCACCTGATTTGATTTTTTTGTCTCTTTTATAATACACTGCTAATAATGAGCTACCTTTGTCAATTAATAGTTGTATAAAATATTAAGGGAAAACCTGTGACACAAGAAGGTGGATGCCTTTTCTTATTATAAGAAAAGAGTGGTGTGAGAACAGGGTTGCCTTTTTGAGTTTAATAAGATCTCTTTATTTCTGTGAAATTATAATGTAGTCAGGGTAAATATTAGTTTTATAACTGATTGACGTACAGATTAGACTTTCCACAGTGCTTTGTCTCAGCCAGTAACAGCAGCATAACATTCCCCAGGCATTCAGGCTGTTTTGTGTACGCAGGGGCTTTACAAGAGAGCTCTCTGCTGAGAAGCTTGCCCTATTCCTGGGTCTCTTTTCACAGCAAATGTGACCCATTCATTACTGCAAATGGCTCTGGGACGGCTGCGTGCTCCAGGGAGTAAAGAGTAGGACTTTGGCAACAAACTGCTGAATGCAGATTTCTGTGCTGATTTGTTCTGTAGGTCATTGTTCATGGGAAGTTGTTAACTAGGATTTTATTTTGGCTTTTTGAAAAAACCAAACAAACAAACCTGCATTTTATACCTTTTTTTATGTCAAGAGAGTTATTTCAGTCTGCCTTCATTTTTCTTTTCTTGTACTCCAGTTTTGTCCTTGACTCTTCCTTCAACTTGGGAACTGTTACTAGATTTTGAGTAGTCCTGTATTTTATGTCCAGTAGGACCTATCCATCTTTGCTTTATTTTCTGCCAGCAAATGCTCTTTTTTCTAACTGCTTTTGTGGCTAAGTGAAAACTATTAACAAAGCAGTTCTAATATGAGCAGAGGTTTCTGTTACCTTACAAACCTCAACTAGCGTGGGCTTCAAGCAAGAAGCTGAGAGGTCTCTTTTTTTGAGACTTGTCACTTTAGATGCTTCTTGCTACTTAAATCAATCTTGAAGAAGCCCTCAGCAAAGATTTTGGATGTTGAGGTTTTATGATGATCTGTTATCACGGGAGGATGAATGGGATGGGACAGAAAAGTCCATGTGGAAGTTGCTGCACAATTTCAGTGTGATAATCTGGCCTCTGCTAGTTAGCTCTGGGCTGTTCCTCACACTGGCAATTTCCACTGTCCATCAGGGCTCTCCAGGGGCATTGTTAAAGGGGTGAAGAAGCTGGGGCTGTTTCTCTTGGCAGAATAAATCAATTCCCATGACTTATGTCAGATAAACCCATTTCCAATGTGGAACTGCTATGAAATACTCTTGGCAGCCTCAATATATGTTAAAGTGTTTGACTCCAGGTGAGTCCAAGGGGTGTATGCTCCGTGTGTATGCTCTCTGGGAAATAACCTCTGCTTTTGAAATGCACATTATCTGTCAAAAACAACATTTTGGTGGTACAGAGCGTTATGGTATGAAGTGGTTTAAAACTGTTGACTTAAGTGTTTCTCATAGGAATTCAGGGGACTGCAACCATCCCCAGAAAAGCTATGCTTTCATAATCAAATAAATACATTTAGGTAGTCAAATTTAAACAATTGCAATGTTTATTGAAAGAAATAAAAATTGAATAAAAAGAAGGCAGCATTTTTGGTTTGCTTTGCTATTAAGCAGACAGTCTGACCTCTGGCTGACATTAAAAAAAAAGGCAATTTCACTGCAAAAGAACTTATTTCATTCAAAAGTGATGAAATGTCATTGCTTGCAAAATGCAGAAGAGATTGCACAGGACAGCCTGGGGATGGTTTGTGTAGGGCAGTGATCCCAGGTGGCTCTCTCGATTTTCCAGCATCACAGCAGTGCTCATGGAGGGCAGCAGGAATCCTGACATCCATGTCAGCTGCAGATCCAGCATGTGACAGGGCACTCTGCAGTCCTGCAGCAAGGCTGGGCTGTTTGAACATTCCTGGGCTGAGCTGGGGCTGCTCAGGACCCCCACTCAATAGGCTGACTGGTTGTTAAGTTAGCTGCAGACATGCTTTGACTGAAATATGTCAGCCCAAGTTTGTGGCTGACACAGAGCATCTGACATTAATCAGCTTTTTGGCCAGGGCACTGATCCCTCTGCTTGAAATACGTCAGCCCTGAGCTGAGAGCTGCCCAAGTTTGTGGCTGACACAGAGCATCTGACATTAATCAGCTTTTTGGCCAGGGCACTGATCCCTCTGCCTTAGCAGATGGCCCAAGGGACCAGGCCATTCCTCAGAGCTGCTGCAGCCTCTGGCTCTTTGCAAGGCTTCAGTAAACACTCAGCCTGTGGCCTCCCTGCTCTCTCTCCTAAGGCCAGCAGAATGAAATAGCTGCCTCCCTCCTTTTGTGCTCCTGTGTGGGCACTGACCATTAATGCTCTGGCTTTTCTGGGCGCATGTTTGATGTCTCATTGCAGCTTTTGTGCTGCACAAGTGGGGTTGTTTCAGGCCATTGATGCAGGAATGCCAGAGCAAGCTTTTGTACGTGGTTCTCTGGCTGCCTGTCTGCTGCCCAGGATAAATTTGTAATCAGGTTGTGTCAGAGCTGAATCTTGGCCTCTCTTGCTATAGATTGTCCCAGTCTGTTTCCCCTGAATGTGAGTTCAGGTCGTTCTAGACTCAGTTCTCGTGCCAAAGGTTAAACAAAGTAGAGGATGCCACCATCACACAGGACACCTGTTCCTCCAGCCTGGGAAATGCTTCTGCTGCGAGGAACCAGGGGAGAGCTGACGATCACACACAAAGGGCTGATCAGACACCTGCCCTCTTTGCCACCTTTTAGAATAAATATACATTCTTCAGGCAGATTAAGTAATACTTCTTCATTTTTTCAAAGCACATCCACTGTAATTGTTAAAGCCAAAAGCACTGAGACCACCTGACCTATGAACTGACACGGCTGAGTAAGGCAACTCCTATTTCTCACAAAGCCAAAATACAACATTTGCAAATGTGGGTGTTCAAGCAAGCTACAGCTGAGATGGGAAAGGGCTTCCTTTCCAGTACTTTTCAGGATCAGAACAGAACCTTTACCAGTGGCACTGATTTAGGGTTGGCTTTGGGTGTCTCTCACTAAATTTCCTGTGAAAGAGCAATGTTCTTCTTTTGCAGCTCTTTGCTTTTGCATATCTCTGGTTACCACTGCATTTGTTCTCTGCCATTTGAAAGAGCAGAGACCATACCATCACCCAAGGAAGTTCTAGCATCATTACAAAGGATGAGAAAAAAAATCACAAAGTTTTATCAGAAAAGTAGTATACCCAGCACCCTTCTGCTACACAATGAGAATCCGAGGCTTGGAGAATCTTTTGCTTGCCCTGATTATTGACTTAATGCTAGTTATTTAAGCAATCTCAGAAAAAGATGCAGACCTATACAAATTGACAGGAGACAGTGGAATTACATCAATAGAAATCTGAAACAGTTCTTGAATGGACAAGATATTTTTGCAGTAGTTAAGAAACTAAGTTCTTTATTCATTATTAAATCCAGCTGTGCCATATAAAGAAACAGATTGATGGCATCTAACCAGTAAAATAAACACCCATTTTTCATGGCAGTTGTGGATTGATGCACCATGAAATCTTCTAATAGTCCAGAACTAAAGGCACGGAACCATAAATTGTTCTATTGACACATCTTGTAGCAGTTTTACAGATGCACTTAAACTGCTGCAAGTAAAATTTTAATTGCCTAATTTTGTGGAAATTATGGACCCAGATCCAGACATCTACATCTGCAGTATGGTATTTGGAAAAAAAAAGAACTTATAATTCATGTGTAAGATTGAGAGCAGTGCGAATTTGAGTGCACTGAATCTCCTAAGCCAACAAAATTACAAATCATTGAAATTCTTGGGAGTGAAGGCTGGGGAGCCTGGAGAAGAGATTTCTGAGGGAGTGACTGGGGAATTACAGTTTGATCTTCCTTGGGCTGCTTGAAGTCCTGGCTGAATAACTTTGCATCCATGGTCATGCCTTTAGGCACTGATGGTATATGTTTCCTGCCAAAATTGATCAGAGGTAGAGGGAACCTCCTCCCAGATGGATGTCTAGAAACTCATTTCCCTGGCCTGTATGGGGATTTTACAAAGCAATTGTTCTGTTGAGTTGTGTAATAGTGATTTCCAATAATTCATAATCCATTGTACATGGAAATCAACTGCTTCACTTCAGATAGTTAATTAAGGTTGCAAACAAACACTCACCCTTTTAGATGGCTTTGTTTTCTTTCCCTTGCTCCTCTTCTTCCCACTAAGTCCTTTTGATTTATACTAGCACGTTTCAAAGCACTCGCTACATTTAGCAGCTTTGTGCAGTCCCCTTGTGTGGGGCTCCACTGAACTCGTGTGGACACTCAAAGGTCACATTGGGAATGTTTTCCCCAACACTTAGACCTAAATGTTTTCATTTTCTAGGGCATCCACTAGAACAGCTTTTCCTTGGAGGAGTCTCTGGTTATTTGTGCTTGAAGCAAAAGTTAGTGAAAAGTCTATTGACCCTTTAAGACACCAATATTCAGCTATTTGCTTGTTGTTCTTTACTTGATAAATTACTAATTTAGGGTGAAATCATACTCTTTAGTGGCTCCCTGTTCATAAATCACAATCTGACATTTTTTCTCTAGGGGAAGATTGCTGTTTGCTGTATGCTCTGCCACCAGAACAGATGACAATATTACTTTATCAGGAGAAACCTATATTTTAAAAATAAATCTTGATACAATAAATTCCCAGCTCTCTGTATTGCTGCTTGAATGTTTTTATTGCCAGATTGTCTCTGTAATCTTGAGCTCAAAAGCCTTTGTAGAGAAAGCAGAGAAGTCCAAAATGGAATTTATGATCAAAGGGACAGAAAGGGGAAATCAGTGTTTCAATTTGACAATAGTTTGACAGCCTACACAGGTATTATAGCAGATTACTCATGCTGATGAGAAATCACTCATTTTCAATGAAGTAGCATTTAATCAAGAATAAGATCTTACTAAAACTGGAATCCAGAATTTTCAAGAATCTGGGAAGCTTTTCTTGTTTTAAACTCCCTCCACAAATTTTAAGACTAGATTGTTTTGGTTTTTAAGCCCTTGACTGTTCCAGAACTGGAAGTTTCTATCGTGTGTTGGTGTCAGGACTTTCTAACGAGCACACAAGGCACTCTGAACTAGCCTGAGGTCCCTACACACAGAACGTGCAGCTTCTCTTTGCAGGAAGAGTGAGACAGGGAAACTTTAGGGCTTTTTCTCTATCTCTTAGATGGCAATTTCCATTTCAAGCCCTTCTGCTTGCCCCAGGATGCCCAGCCTGGGTTGCTGCTGCTGAGACAAGGACCAGCACCCAGCCTGGGCTCCTGCTGGGCTGTTGGTGGCACTCACCCGTGGGAGGACAGGGGAAGAAGCTCCTGTCCCTGCTCCCCGGGGCAATTGCTGTCTCTGCCCGGGCTGGGTTTGTCTGTCCTGCCCTTGGCTCTCCCCTGAGGGGAGGTGAGGGATGGCTCAGCCCACCCAGATGAGCCGGGAGCTGTTCTGGCAGGATCAGGTGATTCTGGGAGGGAGGAGTAGTGCCCTGTGTCTGCTCACAGGGCTCCCAGGGGACACCAAGGCTCTGGGCAAGCACGGAATGAGCCCCTGAGTGTGTGGGGAGCCTTGCCTCCTGTTTCTCCAGGGTAAAACAGGAGCCCTGGGAGAAGCAGTACTCAGAGCTTCATTGTGGGCAGGGTGTGTTCTTCCTTCTCCTTTTCTCAGTGCTTTGGAGAAGATTGGAAAGGAATGACTAAAATGTAGGAGGGAAGAAGGGCAGGAGAGGATGCTCAGACTCAGTTCTGCTCCTGGCACCAGCTATTCTGTGTCCACTCCTGCCCTTGCTGCCCTTCCCCTATCTGCCCACCAGTGTCAGAGCTCCTACTCACACATCCCTCTTCTTGTATGCAGATGTGTCCTCTGTGTGCCCATCAGCTTTGGGGACGCGTGGCCCAGGCTCCTCACATTCCTGTGCCCCTGGCCTGGGACTGGCAGGGACTCAGCAGCCACAGCAGCAGCCCTGGGCTCCTCAGCCATGCTAAACACATTTAAAAACCAAACCCCACTGGTTCTTTTGTATTCCAATAGAGTGCTGCTGGTATAAGAACACTGTTCCCATGGGTCTGGAAATGTCTTTACATCCTTAATGTGTCTCTACTTCAGAGAAAACGGGCATGTGCAATTAATTCTTATACATATGCTACTTGAGCCTATTTGAAATAGTGTGTGCAAGGCAATTAATTCCCATTCTTCAGAAGTGAGAGAGTGAGGGAGGTTTTTTCCCCTTTTTCCTTTTTTTGCAGTGGCAGGGTAAGGATTCAGACTTAAGGTTTTTTGGTTTTTTTTCTCCCAGTTCTGTGCTGTCACTTCCAGATCACTCTGCTTGGGAAAGTGTAGTCCTCGTACAGAGGAACCTCAAGTAATAAACAGTGAATGATCAAGAAAACTGTGTTTTAATGATTATCAGTATGCAGCACAAATCAAGGGAAACGTAACAGCAATCTCTGATTTAGTCCTTAATGAATTTAGGATGATTCACTTATTTCTGGGAGAGCAATGGTCCTTCTGTAGGATGCTGTCATGATAAGAGCAATAAGAAGTGGTTATCTGTTGGAACCAAGGCTTGCTCTCCAGTGCAAGTTGCCTCCTGAAATTAGTTTGTAGTGTACTTAATGTACACTGGGTTTGGCTCTCCCTATGGTGCCTCTGTAAAATGTTCCTTTGGGTAAGAACTTAAGTGCATAGCTTTAGGGTTTGCAAATTTTATTCACCATCTAGAACCCTCTCCAGTGTTCAGGCAGGCAGGGCTATGACCTCTGCTAAAAGGCAAAAGAGGAGAAGGAAGACCAAGTGACAGACTCTTAGTGCAGTATCTTTAGCTTCACTTCCAAATATAATTTTAGCTCCTCAGAAACAAGGTTAATGCACACAGGCAGTTCGATACAATTCCTGCTCTTTTTCATTCATGGTGTAACTCATAAAAACGTCTTGCACCATTTATGTGGAGTCTGTTGTACTTGACATAAAAAGGTGCAGAGACGTTGTTTCATGGAGACTGTAGCATGGTCCTCTGGGAGTCATGAAACTCAATTTTCCCTGACTATAATTAATATCTTTCCCATTATGGACTCAGGGATGATCCATGTAGACTGAGCTGGCAGCAAACTAATCACCAGAAGAGACACAGGGCTGGGAGAATCATATGCTGGATAACCATTTAGAAAATTAACTTGAGGGAAGATCTGGGAGAGGCACTAACATCAGGCTTTATGGCTATGCCCTGCCATCTCTATAAACGAAAGAGGGGCCTTTCCCTGGCCTCCAGCAGTTGTTATGCAGTGCAGTGGGTCATTCAGCAGCGTCTTTATCAAGTTCTGATTGCACACAAGGGGCCAAAACCATTCCTTGATGCAGTCCCCTCACTTTGCTGAAGGAGCACTGCAGCTAAATTTGGTTCACATTTGCTGTGAATTGCAGCCTTTTCCCAGAAATTAAAAGGAGAGGCCAGCACATTGTCCATGTTTTTCTCAGTAATGATGGGCCATGACATTTACCAGCAGGTAGCTGTGCCCATCTTTCTGTCAGTGAAGCAGGCACGGTGTCACTTGAGGCTGACTGCGAGCAGCACGGCCCCCAGCAGCCGGCTGCTCCAGGGAGGGATTTAGCTCTGAGGGCCCAGATGGGCCAGATGTGGTGAGCATTCTCTTTGTGTGACACTGTGGGTGACAAAACAGTGCCTGGCCTTTGTGTGAAGCCTAGATGAGCAGACTCATATGACAGTGTAGCTCCAGGGAGGAGACACTGCTTGATCAACTACCAGAAACATGAGGATATCAAAACCATCTTTTATTCTTTACCATTGGAACATGGCTACAGCAGCAAAAGGCTTCCATGGATTGAGAGTTTCTGCCACTATGAATTGAACCTCTGGGGCTTTTTCTTTTATTTGCCAGTAGGCCTCTCTCCTCATGGACTAAGTATGGCAGCCACTGTCCCAGCAGTCAGCACAGGGCTGGATGTTCCTCTCCAGATCTGAGTGCAGTGGAACAGCACTGCACCTGTCAGACTGACTCTCTTCTGCTGTCCATTGGACATGTCCTGCTTATCAGTTTCCACTTTTATCACCATTTTCTGCTCAGGGACAAAACCTTCTTTCACGTTCCAACAAAAAATGTTCTCCAAAGCGATTTCCGATTTCTGTCTGATGTCTTCCACTATTAGACTTGGTTTTTCATAAATTCTTTTCTGTGTCATTCTGGATGAACCAGTTCAGATTTTTTCAGGGGTTTCACCCTGACATCTCTGAGCAAGCACATAGGAACTCATTGACAAGTTTGGTGTAGTTGAAATATCTCCAAACCCTGAGAGTCATTTCAATAATAAGCACCATATTTACTAGTGGAGTGAGAAACCAAAGCCTTCCCTGTGTTTCCTGACCAAGCGTCTGGAACATTTCTGTGCAGTGAAGGAGACTGAGCTGTGACTGAGGCAGCCAGCAGCAGCCTGAAGGAGCCTGTGGTGTGATTTTAGCTCTGCTGGAGGAGCCATGAGCTCGTCACACAAGGGCAGCTTTGGGACAGATGGAGCTGTGAGGCCAAAGAGGGCAGGAGCCTGGCGTGGAAGTGTGTGGCATTCCTCTGTTTACAGCCACCTCTCCCTTCTAGGGTTCACTTTCTGGCTGCTACAGGCAATGAACCTGTGAAGTGTCACAGCCATCTCAGAGTGGCACAGGATACCAAACATTCACACCTCCCATCAAAGCCAGGGAGAGTTCAGCATGTTTCAATTCTGACTGGCTTCACAAATCAGGACCAAGTCCTTCATTTACCAGTTATCTGCACTTGTCTGATGGCAATCAAGCCCACTGGTGTTATCCTATTTGTATAGGTCAACAGCATTAATTGCTTTTCCTGCATCTTGTATATTGAGCATGCAAAGCGTGGACTGTCTTGCCAAGAATAGAGGCACAGGCAAATTACAGACTGCTTGTGTTGGGGTAATCATAAGATGCTTCCAGGTAATTTTAATAAATTAGTTGTTCAAGTCACTCAGATAGCACTAAATTAATATGTCTAGAGCAATGTGCTGCATTTTCTATCAATCTTTTTTTTTTAATTCTTCTAATTACATTTCCTCCACTTTAGCTATTGCCTTCTAGCTGTGGAACCACTATACTTTAGCTGCAGTAGGTACAAAGATTAGAATACAAACAGTGCATTTAGCTCTCAGCAGGGGGCTGAGTTTAAAAATGGTTCAGTGAGTGAGTGCACAACAATGTTAAATGTGGAGTGTACCACAGATGGAGGAGCAGTTCAGAGAATCCTGCTCAGCTAATGCACAAGGAGCATACCCAGGGCTACAGAGTGTGCAGACACACTAGAAAAGACAGCACTGAATACCTAGTGGGCTATTTTTGTGTAGATAATGGAGGGCACTTGGCTTTTACTAAACATCAGAGATGAAAATTTTTAATAAAATAGGTTACTTTAGACCTAGCAGAGGCTTCCCTTCTCTGCACAGTGGTATTATCAAAGTCCTTGAAGCTAAAGAAGCCATGGGAAATGTCACTTGCATCTTCAAAGGCCATTTTCCCCCTTTCTCTGCTGCTGATATGTCAAGAGCAATTCTAGTGAAGTCCAGCCAGTTGGACTGGCAAAGAACCAGTCCAGATCACCTCTTCAGAATACAAGGCCCTGATCCTGCAAATCTGTCCTGCCTTCACAGACAGCTCCTGACATTCTGTGCAAGTTTATGAGTTACCTGCACTGAACTCTTTGGCCAATGCTCTCCAGGAGCCCCTCTCCAAAACTTTCAGCATGCTTTAGCACTGGGAGGTGGATTTCAGCCTAGTGGCACAGGAGGTTAGCAGAGAGTGCTGAACCATGTTGAACACACCAACACAGCTTTATTAGCTTCTTCTTACTTCTGGAGACAATGATTTGGCAGAGCATATGCAGAGAGATTTGGAAAAAAAAACCTGGGAATTCAATGCAGAAACCCTGGCTTACAGCCATGGCTCATCCAACCCTGAGGTTGGAATACATTTTCCTTGGGTGTACTCCAAAGGGAGGGGAATGTCTGATGTACTGGCAGGGGGGACGTAAAAGCACAAAAATTGCAAAATTGGCACAAATCTGCTGAAGATACGAGTGAGAAAATCATTCTTAACTGGCACCAATGAAATCTTTGTGATGGAATAGCTATATTTAGATTTCTTCCTGTTTCTTCACGCATTTTCTGGGTGTGGTGTTTTTTCCTTTCTTTTCCAAATCAGTGAATTTTTACATGATTTTAATAATAATGTTGACACTAGGCTAGTGCATCCTTTAAGCAAAGCCTACATGTTGGCTGGGCTCCAGGAAGCCTATTTGTTATTGTTTATGCATGATGTCAGCCACAGTGTTGCCTTGGCAGTAAGGTCCAGCCCTAGAGCCTGGACTCTTTGTGTTTTCTCTATGTATAGTGTATTTATAGTGTAATTCACTATGTATTTACATAGATCCTCTTGGGTAGTTTGTATCTAGCAGAACTATTTTGTTCATATATTTAATATTTTGGCTGAAGATAAGATAAGCTATCAAATTGTAGCAGTCTCTGTTCTTAAGAGAGTCCTGTTTAGCAGTGCTTCACTTGTGTCTGTTTAATTCAAGTGTTGTCATTTGGGTTGCATGATGGATGTTTAGGGGAAACACCAACTTAGTTGTAGCCAAAGTTCATCTCGAGTTGAGGGGTTCTGCTCCTTTTCCTCTTGCATTTTATCTTTTTTTTTTTCCCAGTGTATCACTCTGAAATATGTACGAATGCTTCCAATTATGATTTCTGGCCATCTGTGCAGTCTAGTGGGGATTTCATGGGCTACTTCTAGTAAAATTTCTCATTTTTTTACCCATTTTCTGGAGGACTGAACTTGTACAGGAGATACACGAGGAATGCCCTTGAGATTCTGAAGTGTTGAAGAGGAGAGCACATAGAGAACAATACAACCAAACAAAAGCTGAAGAGCCCCTGGAAAGTCTTTGGGTACTTGATAAAGCTGAACACACTTTCCTTTAAACCAAGGCAACATGTGCCTAATATTAGAAGAGAAGTAGACTGCTCAAAAAGTAGGTACAGGTTATCAAGACAAATATTTTAAAAGCAAGATCTGCTTTATTGGGAAAACCTCTCAAGAGAAGGAGTGGAAGATTCTTCACACAACTCTTTGCAAAATGAGATTGGTCAAAAGTAATCAGTCCTGGCTCAGTGCTGCTCTAACTGGGTAATAGAAGACAGCCTCAGGTCTTTTCCATGTCTAATTATTATGCTTCCATGAATATTCTCCAAATTCAGGTCATTCAAATCATTAGGTGCTAATCACAGATGAACATTTCCTAGGCTGATTTGCATTTTGTAGTATGTGCTCAAAGGTTTTAAGAATCAAGGATGAAAATTTAGGATTTGTGGATGGAAGAGCTGAACTGTGTTTTATTGAAGATCGAAGGCCAGCAATTGTCCAGTGTGCCTGAAGCTCTAAGAAACACAAGTTCCACACAAGTGAATTTCTCCTAAATGAATTGCTGATGCTCAATCTTGAAACAATGGTTCCAATCTTCTAATTTTAAAGTTTCTAAAATTTCTATTCACAAGTTGTTCTTACAGAATTTCTCATGCTAAGCAAGAATAAACAAACTGTTCCCACAGGCACAGTATTTAGTGCTCAGCATACTGTTTGTTTCATGGGGAGTGATGAAATTAATAGATCTGTTGTTAAGCTACCCCAGCAGCCTGCAAAGGGGAAGTTTCCAAAAGCAGAGTCACATTTGCAGTGCAGGGTTCCTAAGAGCACATAGACTAGTTTAGTTTTGAACATGCTAGCATCCACTTTGCTTCTCAAGGGTACGGTTAGGCATTTCTGGTATTTGTGTAACATTTATCCCCTAGGAGAACACTGTTAGTATAAAATTCTCCTTTGTGTGCTTTTTGTTCTGTTCCAGACTGGCTGTGGGCTTTGGTCATTCACTGGTGATGATAAAATGTGTGTGTTACCCTACTGCAGTTTGGTTTCTGTTTCTCATTGTTTCTGTTTCTCCATGTTGTATGTAGCATCCAAAACAATTTTTGTTCCCATTTGTGATGGCAGCTGATTTTTAATTTCTTCCTAGCTGGTTTCTATTGTAAGAACAAATTCCATCACAAGAAAAAGCTGGGTTTTTGTGTTTCTGGTCCAGCCAAAACCATCTTCCAATTTAGTCCTGCTAGCACAGCCTCAAAGGCTCTTTACATTTACAGCAAGACCCTTGTAGGCAGAGCATAAGAGCAGCTTATATAAAATAGAAATAGCCAGGAGGCTTTAGGATATGCTTTGAAAGGATCTTGAACTTTTAGTTTTGCTGTTGATCTCAGAAATCTCTAGTAATGAATGCAAAGAGTTTTTTCTATAATAATTTGTGGTAGCCTGGTCATGCAGCCAAGTCAGACTATATCTCAGAAAGTACATTTGTCCTGCTTGGTTAAAGCCCCGTGGATGAGGGAAAGCTGTGCAGAAAGTATGGTTGTGAGGCTAAACATCCACCAAAACATGACCTTCAGAGTTTTGGTGTTGAAATTCCACTCATGAGGTAGAGAGAGGTTATAAAAGCAGAAGAGGATTAAAAGGCTCTTGGCTGTGAGTGCAGCTGGCTGAGAGCCTCCTGCACACCCCTCTCCATGAGCAGCTCCTTGCCCTCTTCCTCTGCATTCCACACGAACATGCCAGCCTGTATTTTCTATTTGGAACAATAATCCATGAAATACCACAGGTACCTGCTGAGCACAGCTATCTTCTCTGTGACCCTCCCGGGCCATCATTCACTCCAGTCATTCTCAGCTTGCCAGAGCTTTCATTCTGGTTTTGTGACAGGGTTTATGGCTTCATTTCAGGTATGTGAGACCTCCCCAGGCCTGCCTGACTCATCCCTGGATGGCTGAAAAGCAGCAGACAGAGCTTGGCCAGAGCTCCAACATCTGACAATTAAAGATTGCATTCTGCAGCAGTGCTGCACTTGCAGAGCCAGCTGATGTCACACCCTGAGCTGCTGCCACAGACTGAAAGGGCACTTTGGAAAACTGGACTCTGTGGAAATGGGTGGTGGTGATGCCTTGGGACTGCAAAACCCACAGTCCTCTCTCAGACCTGGCAGTGAGAAATGTCACAGGATCTTGAACGATGATCTGAGCTTCAAAAACTAATACAAAACCCATGCCAGGTCCATTTTTTAAAACTACTTGAAGCATCATGTATCAAAGTAACTGGAAGCTAAGCTGAGGGAAAACCTTTTGTTTTTTGCTAAGCAAATTCATTGCAGCTTAACTGGGAAAAGTTCACAGGAACATTTTTCAGTGCGAGACTGTTGCCTAAATTTGTCACATTTCATGAATGTGCTGTCAGGATGAAAAATGTCACCAAGAAATCAGCTAGAGAAATTCAGGAACATGGGGACTGGGTAGTTTTGGGGGCTTTTTCCATGGGAGAAAGAGCCATGGTTTTACTCATTCTGAGGTTTTGTCTGCTTCTTCATAGCTTGAATTGAAAGCAGTAGGAAAGCTAAGTCAGGCCTGGAGTCAGGCAGTGTGGCTCCTGCTCTGGCTCTGTGGGAGTCAGAGGGTTTATTTCAGAAGAACCAATATAACTATTTAATTTTAATTATCTGTCTGTGTCTACCACCTAATATGTTAAGCTCACTGTACTGCCAGTAGTTTCTAGGGATGATGGAAACCTGGTTTAAAGTTAGTGGTGTTCTTTGGTACTTATCTGGCGCTCAGATTTGGTGATTTAACCACAAAAGAGCTTGGAAATTCACTCATGAAATTAAAGGGATTTTCATACTGACCTTCGGTGTCAAGCTGGGTCTGCTTTAAAGTCCCAGGGAAAAGCAGCTATAAATTACAAAGCACTGTAGAGTCCATTAAATTGAATCTGAGCATATTTTTCCTAGCCTTGAAACTTCTTTATGAACTTCAGTATCCTGAAACCTACATGCATGTGTTCTTCTCTTTGGCAAGGCCCAAGATTTGTTTTAGCTGGGTTAAAAATGAAAATAAGCATGTATGTTTTTGAAATTCCTGGTGATTGTAAGAAATGGGCAGGTTACACTGCCAGGCTTAGATCTGTAGGATCAGGTGATATATTCATCTGTAGCTATTGGCATTCTTTGATTTTTTACTGGAAGAGCACGTTCCAATGTGGACCTCTGCTGTAGCTGTGAGAGGGAGATCAGAGCACCCTCAGTGCAGAAGCTGAAGAGCAGATCCTATCAGGGAGGAGAAATCTGGCCATTTTAACAGGGACTTTGATCTGAGTGGAGCAGCTGTATTCTGTAAATTGCCTCTGAAAAAACATCAGAAGTGTATTCTCCAATTATTCACTGAGTGGAACTTTTCCTATTGCAGTAGCTATCATGCCTGTGACATAAAGCTGTGAGAGAGTCATGTTATAAAGTTCAAGCATCCTATTTATATTAATTTTTTCAGATTTGTTTCCTCTACCTTCTGATTAAAATGTGTAGCCACTGTGATAGAGGTGCCCTGCTAGAGCTTCTTCTTTCATATGAAGGCACTGATAATGTCAAGAAAACAAATGGAAGAGAAAAGCTGTCTGATTGAAAGTAAATACTTAGAGCAGTTTCAGCAGTCCTTTGGGTGGGAGCTAATATAAAGTTGCTTAGTAAATCAGTAAACAAGTTAAAATGTGCACAAAAAAGATAAAGAAGTAGAATGCCATCTGAAATGAAGGGCTCCCAGGAAATAAATCAAGCAATCAAATATGTGAGGAGCTGGGCAGAATCTCAATCCCCTGTGCTGCAGAAGGCGCAGACAACTCTCACGCTTCTGCATCTCTGAAGTTATTGGTTTTAATTGTAAACATCTTGTACTTCTGCCAAAACTTACTTAACCTTTATGGCCAGTGTGCCTTGATGACAGACTTCTCTGTAGAGGATTGGAGAGAATTTGAATTATTCCCATTAGCACTATACCAGTAACTGCTACAAGGCTCATGCCCATGTTTGATATTTATGTGTTTTGGATAGATGAAGATAATGATAATTAAGTTTTTTCAGATATTCCCTTTTCCAAAGTTTACAAAGTGTATTTATTTCAACTAAACAGGTAAAACTGCAATTAAGTTATGTCTCTAATAGAACTTAGACTTTAAAAAGGCAAGAAATCTGTAGCTTAGTTTCTGTGGAAACTGAGCACTCAGAAACCCACTGTGCACCTTGGAGTAATCTGTAATAATGCTTAAGCTGCTACTGCCCCATTTTTTTGCATCCCTGGCAGAGTCTCATGGTTTGGATTGGGTTTATGTATATCTTTTGGGTTGTAGGAGGCATGTAGTGGGTCTTATTTCAAGTGTCTGAAGCTAGATGCTATTTTTTTAAATATATTTATTGTACTAGAATATTCTCTCATTAATAGTTAAAGCATTATGGTGGGAAAGTGTTTCACACTCATGTGCTTATGATGTGTTTGCAGACAGGATGATGCCACTTTGAGGAAATCCACCTTCACTACCATGGCACTGTTTCACCTGACTCCAATGGATCTATCCAGATCTAGGGAAGTTCAGGTTTTAAATGGATGAGCCAGGTGTCTTGTTTGAAAATTTATAGACAGCAATGTTCACCAACAGCTGTTTATGACACAGAATTTTCGCTTAAAAATTGTGACAGGTGAGGGAAAAAAATAAAGAACAAGCTCTATGTGTGTCTATGGTTTTACTTGGTTCGTGCTGAGCAGGACAGGCTGTGCTCTGCAATGAGAGGGAAGGTCTGGGCCAATTTGCAGCCTTCTGGGGCTCCCCTGCTCACTAGTGGTGTTGCTCCAGCAGCAGTGTGCTGCTCTGGAAGGCTGAGAGCATTTGCCCTGGTGGCATCTCGTTAGCCTAATGAGTGTGGCATCCCATCCCTGTGTTCTGGGACCAGACACCAGCTTGGGGAGCTGCTGGCAGCCTACAGCCCCACTGCTCCCTTGTCATGGAGGCTGCTGCAGCATGCAGTACTGTGGTTTGGATTTGATGCATTAAAAATCAAATGTCCATTTCCTCCTTTGTGCCTTGGCAGAATCCGAGTGGTGTTCCAGCCCCACTGCTCCCTTGTCACAGAGTACTGTGGTTTGGATTTGATCCATTAAAAACCCTCGTCTGTAAAACCAGTGCAGGTGTCCATTTCCTCCTTTGTGCCTTGGCAGAATCCAAGTGGTGTTTTGTTTTTCTTTACTGTCAGTGTACTTGGTGTACCTTTCATACCACTAGCAAAAGTAAAAGTGTACAGGAATGCTTCCCTTTGCTGCCTGGTGTCCTGAGCAGCCCAAAGGGACAGGGCCAGTCCCTGTGTGTGCCTTTTTTGATCTTGATCTTTCTGGATCCAGTCTTTGTGGTGATTAGTGACCCCTGCACTCATCATATGCATCAGGAGCCTTTTCTAAAGCAGAGAATTAAACTTCTGTCAAGCACTACGTGGAGCAGTCAGCGTGTCTGAGCAATTCTGCCTGGTCAGCCCTTTGGTGAAGACAAGAATAAATACTGATGGGAGGCCTTTCAGTCAGCCATAACCACGCTCTGTTGGGTGGTCAGCAGGACCAGGGACTGTGGCCAAAGCCTTTAGCCACTCATCCAAACCAATTTGCTCTCTATCTCAAATGTTCCGTGATTTGAAAGCTTTTTGAACAAAGAATAAAAGTTTACAAAATACACCCTCTCTAAATGAGTTTAACAAAGCTCTCACAGAAGGCAGAATTTGTGATGCAGTCATGTTTTCTAAGTCATTGTGGCTTTGTGCATAAAACTCTATAAGGAATTTAAATCTTCCTGAAGTGAGCTGAACTTGAATATGTTATAATTACAAATATTTTTTTTCCAGAGATAGGAAAAGGAATTCTTACCTTTTGCTGCCTTTTTTATTCTTCTTGTATTTTAACAGCATCAGGTACCTAGATTATGTCTCAAAACTGTATAGACATGTGCATAACACTGTATAAGGAATTTAAATCTTCCTGAATTGAACTGAACTTGACTATAATTACAAATGGTTTTTTTTCCAGAGATAGGAAAAGGAGTTCTTACCTCTTGCTGCCCTTTTTATTCTTCTTGTATTTCAACAGCATCAGGTACCTAGATTATGTCTCAAAACTGTATAGACTATATGGATGAACTGCATGTTCAACAAATCCAGCTTTCAGGGAAGGAACTGGAATGGGACTGGGTTTTTTCCTCTGTGATTAATCACAGGTCATGAAGTTGTCTGTCTCAGGCCTTGAAAATTCATTCCAAACATAAGTATCTTTTTTAATATTGACCATGCAGATGTGACTACTGCAGTTTATCTTTTAGTTTATGTCCTGTTTAGTCTTGCTGCACACCAGTGTCATTGGATCACATTATTTTGTTTCCTTTTCTTTCCCTTCTTCATTACTCAAAATGAATTGAAAAATGAAATTAATTTAATATTTGTGCTTACTGCAAGCCACATCTTTTCTCCTGATATCATCCAGTTCCCAATTATGTTACTGGCATTTAATGAACTGGAAGTATTCAAGATAATAATTTGATTCTGTTATTAAGGAGAAAATAATTTTGGCATAGAATAGCTAATACTACATATAAGCAAAAAGCTGACAGGTTGTGGATTGTTTATGAAGCAAGCTTTGAAATTCTGTTTTAAGACTGCATGTTTATTCAAGAAAAATGGTTGTTTGGTTTTTTTCCTTTTCTTTTTTTTTTTTTTTTTAAGAGTCTGTGCTATCAATCACAACCTACCTGTTAGGCATAGCTTAATCAACAATCACATAATGAGATCAAATATGCTCGGTCAGAAAAATCTGTTTGTGCCTGCTGTTGCTTCCGCCTGGAGCTCTGGGCAAGTTATGTAGTACACCTCTATTTCAGTACCCCCTGAACATCCAATTATCTACATTTTCATCTGGTGTTAGCCAAAACACTTGCTAAAACCTTGCAAGAATAATTTAGTAAACATAAATGGAAAAGGAAAATATATTTCTAGCAAAGTATTGAAATGTGTAAATCAACAACAATTTTTTATTTTCTGGACATGTATTTTTGGGAATAGAAATTAATCTTAAAATAGAAATTATTTCTTTTAATTACATATTGTTTTATGAATTCTCATGAATTCCTGCTTTCTTTACAGATGTGTTCTGGCATAAAACCTCAGTTTGTTAACACTTCCATCTTGCAATGGGAGAGACAGTTCTGTTTGGTAGTAACTTCTCTATTTTCATCCCATAATTTCAGAATTAATGCCAGCTCCATGGACCTGGGTAATCACCATTCAGAGAAAATCCTCTCTGCTCCAGGCCTTCCTTTCCCTGATACGCAGGATGGCACAGAACGTGGTGGGTTTGCTGCTGTCAGGGTTGGTCCCCTCCTCTCTGGTGACACAATTAACCCCCTGTCACTGTAACGAGGTTTGAATTGTGCATCCTGCCCCCTGCCCTCCCTCTGCTCTGGGCTGCAGCTCAGCTTGGCCACAGTGCCAGGCTGGGTGGGCACAGGTTGTCACCTCCTGGCACCAGAGAGCTGCTGTGCCTGTTGCTCCTTGGGGTTTTTGTTTGCGTGGCACTGGAGCTTAGCCTGGTGCTTTAGGTCTTTAGAAATGGTGGTGTGTTTAGCACTGATCAGATTAACGTGACAAAATTAATAAAGTGCTTTAATACACAGGGTGAAGAGACTGAAGGGAATTGAAATTAGGGAGACAGAAGAACAAAGGCACTTCTTAAATGAACATTTTTAGCAGGAGCTTAACATTATAAAGATTAATAGGAATTAATTTGCATATATAATGCAGTGTACAGAACACAATTCAAACTGACTAGCAATTCTACAAACACTGTTATTGTAAAAGAAGAGCTACATAAAATAGGCATATCTGTTTTCTTGCCCTGGCCTAGCAGGCATGCTTGACTAAAGGTACAGCAAGTGCCAGTAATTTCCAGATGTTCTTGTGTCATGTGCCTTTGTCTTGGACTGCACAGGCACAGCCATCCTGTGAGCTGGCTTTAGTGTGACTACCCTAATTTTACAGCAGATCAAAGTATACCTAATTATAAGTAATGATAACACCAATAATCAACATTTATAACAATGCTGAGCCAAAAAAAAATTGATAGTCTACTGGTTGGTTGCTTGAGGAAGTAAGGATAAAAAAGCCTCTGGAAGAATCAAGTAAGAACAGAAGCTTTTTGCATTGTCCCCCAGTACATTAATGTGTAAGCTTCAGCCCAAAATACACAGGTCAAACTGAATAGGTTCAGTCTCTGTTTTTTCTATTCCTCTGGGTTTTCCCTGCTCATCTTTCCCGAGTGTAAACTGCTGTAGGGATACCCCCACTGTCTGCCCAGGTGCAGTGTGTATTTATAGTGCTGTGGGAAGGCACAGGTCTGGGGAGCAGCTGAACACTCCAGCCCTGTTCCCAGTGCACTGCTGACCAAAGACCAACAGCCTCCTCTTGCATGAAGGTAGATTTACTTGCTTGGGCTGTGCCTTTTGTTTCCAGCTTCTGTAAACCTCTGTCCTCACAGATGCTCCAACACCTCTGCATTGCCATAATCTGCCTTGTTGCCTTGGGTGAGGGGTTGCATAAAGATGTTTTCAAAAAGCAGCAGAAGGGGAGCTGGACACATTCTCAGGAACTTTCTGACTAAACAAGGTGGCTCACATGGCAGGAGGTGTGCAGATGTGTCCTCGGGACAGCTTCTTAGGAACCAGGCTGCAATAAAGGGCTGGCTTGTAGCTGCTCTGTGTCAGCTGCTGGTGGTGTTGGGACAGTGAACAGATTTTATCCCAGGGCTCAGATAACAATACCATGAAGCACTGGTCAGTGGCATTGGAGTGTCCACTGAGACATTTGGTATCTGGAAAGTTTCTAGTTTAGACAGGTGAAGGCTGCTGCAATTATTCGGAGTTACTGTGTGTTTCCTTTTGAAATGCATTCATTGCTCTGCAATGCAGTTTATAGAGAAAAGCTTCTTTGAGCAAAATTCCCTTTTGTATCATAATAATAAACATGTCCCCAAGGCCAGGAGTCCCTTGTCTTCATCCTCTGTGTACAACAGCACTTGGGAGTGATGCGACTTCACACTTGGATGCAATAGCTGGGGCTTCAGTCTTAATTTTTTTGTTGCATTATTTATCATCTTAGAGCACATCTGTGGGTTCTGCAGGTAGCAGTGTGCCCTCAGCCATTTTCTGCTCTGGAATAAGGGATCCCCCAAAATCCAGGCAAATACAGAGTCAATGGATTGATCCAAGCTGGATCACACCATTAAGGGTAGCCTGTCATTTACAAAATAGGTTTGAGATTGGTTTGTTTGCTGCAGCTGGAAACCTTCATTTCATTACACAAATTATTTCTCTGAAAGCTGCTAAGAAGGATTGTGGTCTATAATTAGAATAATACCCCACAGGATTACGTTCACAAATGTAATTATATAATCATTTAGAACTAAATTGTGCCATGAAACTACAGGGTTTTCTAAATGGTACTAGCATTTCTGGAGGGTTCTTTTTAAGATTTTCTGTTGTAATGCAGTTGCCACAGGCCAGTTACAAAGACTTCCAGTTCAGCTGAGATCTCCTCCCTTCCTTCCTTTCCTATCAATAGTTTGAAATTAATCAAGATTTGAGTATTCAAATACCTGCTGTGGTTCAGAACCAGCTGGTGGCACTGGAACCAGGTGCAGGTGGGTCAGAACCAGTTGGTTGCACTGGGATCAGGTGCAGGTGGGTCAGAACCAGTTGGTGGCACTGGAACCAGGTGCAGATGGTTCAGAACCAGTCGGTGGCACTGGGATCAGGTGCAGGTGGGTCAGAACCAGTTGGTTGCACTGGGATCAGGTGCAGGTGGTTTGCTTGCAGTGTTAAAGGTGCAATGGTGTAAGTTGTAGTGCCTCTGTCAGAGGCCCACAGAGAATGCTGCCCTACACAGGCTCCTTTGGTGCTTCAGAAGCAGCCCATGATGTGGTGAGATGGTTCCCTGGGGCAGAATTATCCCAGCTCTGTGTCAGGGAGAGCAATTTGTGCCCACAGGGGGAGGTGATTCCTCTGTCCACAGCTAGCCTGGCCATCCAGCCTCACTCAAGGACTGCTGCAGGGTGTTCTGATGGTGTGGTGCAGCTGCTCTGTCCCTGTCCACCCTTCAGCCATGCCCAGGACAGCCTCTGGATCCACTGTGATGGGAATGTGGGTGCATTGATCCCTCTGCATACCTGAGCCTGTGTGAATGTGTTGCAGCTCGTGGACAAACGTTGACACAAAACTATTTCACACTAAATTAGTTTCACTGCTCTCCTGCCTGAAATGAATCATAAATACAAAATAAGGAAGTTTTGCTGTTCTTCTTCACATTTGCAGAGCCCTTTTTATTCCAGCCTCACTCAAGGGCTGCTGCAGGGTGTTCTGATGGCGTGGTGCAGCTGCTCTGTCCCTGTCCACCCTTCAGCCATGCCCAGGACAGCCTCTGGATCCACTGTGATGGGAACGTGGATGCATTGATCCCTCTGCATACCTGAGCCTGTGTGAATGTGTTGCAGCTCGTGGACGAACGTTGACACAAAACTATTTCACACTAAATTAGTTTCACCGCTCTCCTGCCTGAAATGAATCATAAATACAAAATAAAGAAGTTTTGCTGTTCTTCTTCACATTTGCAGAGCCCTTTTTATTAGCACTTTTATTAACACTGTTGATATGGCATCAAGTTGAATCCTCTTTTACCTTGGTTTCCTCACTCACAGTGCCTTGTCTGCTGCACAAACTGTACCAGAAGGTTTGCTTAGTGAGTAAAAGTGCAGAAATAGGAGCAGTGCATTGCCCTGTTTTATTAGGAATTCATCCACTGTCCTTTCAGGTTGCAAACCCCTGGTTAGTGAGTCAATGGGCAATAGCAGGGTAAACTAATGAGGTTCTACAATATTTGCAACCTGAGAAAGGCAAATATTTCACAGAGCTCTCCAATTATCTCTGGTAGCCTGGTACACGTCTAATGAGCACAAGGTAATCAGCCTATCTCTTCACTGTATTAACAAGAGCCACTTAAAATTCTCCAGGATTCCTGTGGAGAACTGATCTATGGACCCAAATGGATAAATAAAGAGGTCGTGCAATTACCACTTCAAGGACTCCAAGGGCTGCCATGCTATTCCCAGGGCTGGCTGTCTCTGCCTCTGGTGTGTTTTGCTGATGCCTTTATTGTATGCAAACTAAAGAGACAGTGATTTTGGAATGGCAAGGGTGCTTTAGCAGCAGCTTAATCTGGCTGCTGTGAGGCTACAAAAATCATTCTCCTCCAAGACAGCATCTCCTAACAAGGTGTTCAGCTGCCAGCTCACAGCTCAAGCAGTGCAGCTGGGCAAGAAGCAGGATGTCAGAAAACACAAACCTGAAAACACCAGCAGCTGCTGGCTGGGCTTTCACCATCCCAAAGCTTGCCAGGGACAGCAGGAGGCTCTCAGGAAGCAGCCAGCACTGCACCATGACCACCTGCTTTGGGAGGGAGTCTCCCTTCCCACAGCCTCCCACGGCAAGGAGTGGCCAGGAGCAGACCTGAGGCTGTGGAAATAGGAGCTCAGTAGGTGTGTGGAATGTGGGAAGAGCTAGATGTGTTCTTGTTCACCATACACCTTAACACCCTGGAGACTAAAGATGAAGAATACAAATTAAATGTTAGATGCTTCTGACCAGCAACAGTAGCTAGATTTGTTTGAGGTCTTTTAAAATAAGGACAGGGAAAATTGTTGCTTGAATAGATTTTTTTTCCTGTGAGACTGGAATGTACAGAAATTTGTTAATACTCAACAGAAACTTGGAAAGAAAAGAGAATTTGGGAACATTCTCCATTCCAAAAGTCTGTGCCGTAGTGAAACCCATTTATAATCAGAGGTTTACAGGAAAAAAATATCAGTCATTTAAAAAATGTGAACTGACAGCCAGTATCCTTTCTAATTCCCTAATCTGCAGCTGTGCTGAATTCAAACATGCACTTTTGGATGCTCAGGAGATTGGTACTGAGGTATGTTCTTCCACTTTTAGTACCCCCTGGATCTAAAGTTACACGACATGGTTGTATGTCCTTACAACTCTTATCACATGGGTTTGTAGCACAAATCAGTTTAGGGTTTTTCTAATCACACAACACAGCTCAGCTGGGGGACAATGAACCAAAACTCTGTTGTTCCTGTAAGAGAATCAAAACTGCACAGCTGAGGTTTTAAGCAGTGTCTTTGTTTTGAAGCAGGAGGCTGAAGGGACAGGTCCCCCTGTTCCACAGCCCTTCAGTGCCTGCTGTGAGGTGTGGGTGGCACTGCAGCTCTCCCTGGGCAAACCTGCACCCCAACACCAGCCCAGTCACCCCCTCTCTGTCCCTGCTGCCTGAGTGGAGCCCTGGGAGTTTCAGTCCTCACACAGCACCAAGAATATCAAAATTCTGTCTCAAGTGCAAGTGAAAGCTTCATCCAGCAATGCAGCAGCTCCAGGATTTGCTGCTGAGAAAGTTCCAAGCCCAGAAAGAGCTGGGAGTGTCATGAAGCACCAGCTCAGAGGGCTGCCAGTGGAGCCAGCAAGGGCAGCAATCTGGGGAGAATAAGGAGAAAAATAAGAGTTAATATGAGGGAAGTGTTGTGCCTGTGTAAAAGCTGGGGTTTAATCTTGTGATACCTTTTCCTTTGGCTTATGATGACATTAGGCTCTCTAAAGGTTTATTATGTGCAGCTGGATGTACCTCAGCCTATTTATTAGTCATCACAAGGTTGTTGACATTATTTCCACAGTGCTTTTACATTAAGAGCTTACTGAAATGATATATTTGTTAGGGTACCAAAGTAATTTCCTCATATCAGGACAGCTTAGAAATACAGGGACCTAAGCTGTTGCTGTAATGAATTTTCTGCCTCTCACAGGGATATTTATCCAATCTGTTCTGTAAACAGAGAAATTAGTTCAGACTTGTGCAAATGCTTTAATTACACTTAACTGGATTAATGGCTCTGCTCTGAGGAAATGTTGTTTCCTTAGACAAAACAGTTTGACCAGGTCAGAGATGTATTTTTAAACTCAGCCTGGTGCCTCTGGCCACAGCAGGTGTGTGTGAGCTGGGCCAGAGCAATTGGGCTGGGATGGGAGGATCTGTGACATGAAGGGCTGTTTGGATTTAGGGTTTGTGACAGCTCCTCTCTTCAAGCTCACTTCTTTTGGATAGATTTCTCTTAGAACCTCCAAATTTGTGGCAGTTTCACAGCCCCTTTCTTTCCATGTGAGTGAACGACTGCCTCCAAAGGTTTTATGGTGAATATTTGCTTATCAATTACCTAAAGGTGAATGCAGCAAATCATATTAAAGGCTTCCAGGCTGCTTTCCTTGACTGTGTTAGCTTGAGCAGCTTGCTTAGAATTCAGTAACTTTTGGAGGAATGACAGATGCTTTGTTGCTTTGGTGGCTTCTGCATCCCTTCAGAGCATGTCCTGAGTGAAACATGCAGCAAAACTCCAGGCAGCCCATCCAGTGGCTTCTGCATCCCTTCAGAGCAACCTCAGCCATGTCCTGAGTGAAACATGCAGCAAAACTCCAGGCAGCCCATCCCAGGCACAGCTCCCTGCATCTTCCAAAAACACTCTTTGGCCCTGAGAAGGATTGGATTTCTAATCCCACCTTGCCCTCATCCTCTCGTTAAATTGCTGCAGCCAGCTCCTGCTCAGTGAGCTCCTTTCAGAGTTGTAGTGAAGCATTTCTGTTTCATTTTTCACCTTAGTGAAACCAAGTACAGCTTGAGAGAGGGGTGAAGGTCCCAAAGCAGAGCCTGGACCAAAAAGAAACATCTCTAAAGGTTTGATTGTGTCCATCCCCAGGGCTCCCTGTGCACTGCTCTGAGTGTGTGCCTGGCAGGAAGCTGCTCATCAGTGCTGGCAGGGAGCCCTCAAAGTAAAGGAGCTGCCTCCTTTCTTATTGCATTAAAGCTAAACCTGATGAGTGGTCCAAGGCCTCGTGGACATAAGGCAAAATGACACCTTGAAATTCCACTCCTTCTCGCCTTCTCAGGGCTCTGTGCAGAAATGTCTGTGCTTTCCACAGACATGCAAAGTGTCAGCGTTGTCACCTCTGCTGTTTCTAGAGGAAATCACTTACTGTTCTGGAATTTCCTTGTCAAATGGCAATGCTCAGCTTCCCTTCCCCACCTCTCCACTGCTGCAGCTCCCACTCCCTCACCCTTTGGCCATTTAGAGGGAACAGCTGAGCTTCCACTTTACTTGCCACTGTCTGAATCAGAAATCCCAGAGAGCTGTGTCGTTCCTCTGGCTTCCTGGAGTTCCTGAGACCAGAATTCCTTCTCAACCACAGCTGCAGTAGGAAAGTCTTCATGGCATATTCCAGCAGTGTCTTTGAAATATTTTCTAATTACCTGTTTCTGATAAAGACGTGTTTGCTGTAAATATTACATACACAGATAGATTTCAGGAAAAAAAAAATCATTTTAGTATACCCACACACTTCCATACAAAAATGAATGTTGACTTTGATCATTAAAAAGAAGAAAACAAAATATTACACTTTTCTTTTTCTCAATATTGGAAAGATACTGTTGCTAAAAGGACATCTGTGAGCCCTGTTCTATAGAAGGTTTGAAATAGCTCTATGCAGAAAACAGGGAAAGGCCAGGATTGTGAGATCCTCCCAGAAAGGAATTCAGCTACAATCCAAGTGGGGCATGGCACTGAACACCTCACCTTACCTTGCAGGCAGGGCTGGGCTAAACAGGATCCCTAAATTCAGCACGTGTCAATTCCCTGTAATTTGGAGTTCACTGCAAGTTGGCCCTGTGTCTCTTTTCATTTCAAATATTCCTGATTTGCAGTGGTTCACCTCAGGAGAAGAGTCTTCCCCAGCTTTCTAATATTAACAGTGAGTGGAAATGCCATCAGCATTTATCATTTAAACTTTGCTGAATACATTACACTGCAGATTTCACTGCTCCTTCTGCAGAACGAGGGAGGGAGTTCTGTTAAACACTCTGTGGTTGTGCCAGGAGGCTCTTGCTGCTCCAGGAGCACTGTCCCCATGGGCAGAAGAATCTCCACTGTCCCTGCAGTGCCCAGTGTGGCTGGAGAGCCTGGGTCAGTGCTGGGAAGATGCCCAGGGGCAGCTCTGTGTGTGAGCTGTGCCCCTGAGCTCACACCACGTGTTGGGAAAAGGCTCAGGCCTGAGCTCCTCTAGCTCTGAGCCTCCTCGAGCTCCTCTTGCAGTATTTGGAACAGGACTGTGGTGGGTGGGGGTTTCAGCCAGGGGAGCAGTGCCAGGATTTGGTTATTTCCCCAGTCAGCACAGGAGCACAGCCCTGCCACCTGGGGCACACAGAGCAGCTGTGTCCATCACATACCTGGCTGGAAGGGGGCTCATTCTCCTTCCTTTATGTTCCCCAAAACAGGAGCAGCTCAGCACAAGTCAGACTGGTCAGAGCAGGAGTGTTTGAAACTCATCAGCTTTGCTTCTTCTCCGAGTCACAGGAGCTGCACTGGCACTGACTGGTCAGAGCAGGAGTGTTTGAAACTCATCAGCTTTGCTTCTTCTCCTGGAGCTGGTGCTGAGGGGAGGCTTACAAGCAAAACCTCATTTCAGACAAGCAGAGAATTTCTCAGCACTTGTTTGGCTTTAGAAAGTGTAATCACTTGTGTTATTACCAGAAAACAAATATCTGGAAGGTTTTGCCAGTTTTTAGTGAGCTACTGAAAGCTATACCAAAAAATGGTGTTAGTGAGAAAAAAACATACACACACAAAATAAAAGTCACTGCTCTCTGTTTGCAGAGGCAGCAACAGAAAAAGCTAAATATCAGTTTTCATAGCAAAATTGTTATTTGTTGGTGAATCAGTTTCATGCATATAAAGAGTGCTTGGGGATTTTGCTCCCATGCATGTTTATTTATGAAATGGAAAGGAAGCAGAAATTTTGAGTAGTCCCATGGTACAACCCAGAGCTGAAATGTAAAGATAGAATGCAAAAGCCAGTGATGCTAATAATAGAAATGCAAGGTCTCTGAGGGTGAGTTTGATCTGTGGGGAATGCCAGGGCTGTTGCAATCAGGAAAGAAAGGATTCTTCTGCTTCACTTCTTCCTAAAAATTCAGGAAAGCTTTTAGTTTGTTTTAAACTTGTGCTTACAAAATCTGGTGGCAATCATGACCTGAAGGAGTAGTGCAGAAGCAAAACCACGAACACAGCAGCTCTAGAGTTTGAGGGCAGAGTGAACAGCCAGGGTTTAGCTTTGTGACATTCAAGGGAGAAGATTTATTCCCTCTAGCTTGGCTTTGACCTTGCCAGCCTGTGCAGGGCTGAGGGGTACCCTCTGCTACCTCTAAGACAGAATGCTATGACTTCTAACTGCTGACATGAGCAGTGAGAGCATCCTGCCTCTCAGCAGCAAAGAGGCACAAACACAGTGAAGGTCCCCACAAGGTGCATTTCACCCTCCTCATCCCCTCACTGCTGGACTAAGATCCTTTGGTCACATTTATCTCAAATTCCAGTGGTGTGTGCCAGCGCACTCTCCCATCATGCAGCTTTGCCACTGGAATTGTTTCTGTGTTTGTTTGTTACAATGCTCCCTCTGCAGTATTTAATACCCTTTTTAAGTTCAGTTTTCTCCCCGTTCCCCTCTGTCCCTGTTAGTTCTTCAAGCAGTCACCATGTCTCTCCTCCAAAAGTGGCCTAAGCACCTTAGCACGCTAAGCCTGCATGGATGGCTGCTCCCGTTTCCCCCAGTGGAGGCAGAGATGATAGGTCCCCCTTCCCAATCCTATTAATAGGGCCCCCTCCCCAATCCTATTACCTCCCCGTGCTTTTCCTGCACACAGCAGGCAGTGCTGGTGAGTTGGCCACGACCAGCGTTGTGAGGACACCCCTGCAGCCGTGATTGAACACTATCATTCAGCAGATATAAGCCACTAAAGCTTTCAGCAAACTTGTAAGGCTTAACCCAAAGCACTTGGAAACAAGATAAAAGCTTAAGCATTTCCTCATCTCCCGTTGGAAGCCGGAGATCCGTGTGTACTGACCTTTCATAGTGCTGGAATCAGCGTGCACTGAAAATCCCTCTGTAATTTAGCGCTACGAGGAGAGCAGTCTGACTCATCTCTGAGACACTGTGTCTGCCACTCAGAGTCCAGAGCAGCTAAGTGTATCAATAACAACACCTAATGAAAATAGCATTCTAGTCAAGGAAAGCAGGCGTATTTATCCACCTGGGTATTTGGTTCACAAAATACAGGAGCTGAGGAGCTGTGAAGCAGTTCTCAGTTATCCAGGTCCACCATTCACCACTTCCTGCAGTTGCTTCAGTCACATTGAGATAAGGAGGAATGTGCTGTGTGGGTCCAGGAATATTTCACAGCAATTACTTCCATTTTGTGGGCACCTCTGGAGGGTGTTGGAGCTCGCTTTGTTGGAAGATGTTGTGCTGCTGTTCCACCATGGAATCCTGGCTGTGTACAGTTTCATTGCTCTTGCCTTGGTCCTTTTGCCAGGGTTACAGCTGTATCCCTGTCCTGAGAGAAAATTAAGGAAGGTCTCTCCATCTTTACAACAGATGGTATGTTACTAAATAAGGGGTTCTAAATAAACCTGGGGTGGTTTTGGTTCTCTTTTCCATATCCTCACTGAGCACTAAATTTTCTGCCTAACTGTACATCTCTGTCTAAGCAGGACTAGTAAAACAGCCTAGAATTGTTTAAAATATCTGCAAGTGTCCTGGGCTGTACATCTCTGTCTAAGCAGAACTAGTAAAACAGCCTAGAATTGTTTAAAATATCTGCAAGTGTCCTGATGGTGTGTCTTCATGCAGCACTGAAGTGCAGTCTCAGACAGAGATAGAAAATCTTTGAAATTAGTCACCTTCCATGTAGGGGGGAGTGCACTGGCTGATTAGATTGTTCTCGTTATCAGGGTATGACCACTGGTGAGAGAAACAGGAGCTGGGCCAGACTGGGCTGTGCTCTGACTCTCACTGAGGGACTGCACTGCATCCAGAATCAGTGCATGCTGTTCCTGGCACTGGAGTGTCTGCAAGGCCTGGGAACAGCAGGGCAGAAAATATGGAATGATTTCCCATTACATAGGCAGTGGCAGGCTCAGCAGCCAGCTCTGTCTCTGTACCTAGAACTTTCACTTACTCTCTAGGTTAAATAACTTTTGGTAGCAGCACCCATGATAATCTGTTGCCTAAAAGTCCTTGGCTTTTCTAGCAGGAGAAATATATTGGGCTAGTAGGTTGTCTTCTGAGATACCTGTCAGTTTAAATTGTATGACCTTTTAGTGAGCTCTGAACCTCACCTGTCTAAGTCAATTTAATCATGTGTCCTTGCAAGGCTTCACAATTCCAGAGTTCTTTCAGCTGAGAAAACTAATTGAAAAATGTTGGCAAATACTTCACTTAAGAGTAAATAAACTTGGAGGAGAAATATATCTTCTGCATGGAGTTTCCATGTTGTTGAATGTAACTGCTGAAAATATTCACCCCTAAGGCAGTCCTTTATCTTTTTTAGCTCTGCATTTGACTGGTTCTCAGAGACCAAGATCTGTGGAAAGCAATTAAATTAAATCTTTTTTCCTAATTGGACTGGGTCCGTGCAGTTGTTGTCCATTTCCTTCAGACATCTCAACACAGAATAAACTATTTCCCCTTGGATATCGAGTCTCCTATTTCTGTCACAGCACCAATAGCTGCATTTCACCTTCTCATTCTGGCAGTTCTTGTTTGCATTTTCTAAACTATTGCACTCTCCAGATTTCTAGTTCTGAGGAGAGATGACCCCTCTGTGTTGTCTTTTGTATAAGAACTCCATAAAACCTCTTCAGGTCCAGTTTTTGTTTCCATAGCCATGTCTCCTGCCTCTCTGGGGGTTTGGTTTGTTGCCAACCAGTGCTGGCACAGAGGGAGGCACCTGCCATCCCTGCTTTGGCACAGACCCAGCTGCTGCTGCACTCTGCTGCTCCCACCCCGAGGGGAGCCTTGGTTCGGTTCCTCCAGGGCAAACACAGCTCCGGGCTCAGCTCAGGGGTGGCACAGGTGGGGACAGGGAATTTGCAGTGTCCCACAATCCATCAGCAGCCACTGCAGGGCAGAAGTGCCAGAGGAGGTGCAGCCTCACAGAATCATGGAATCAGTGAGGTGGGAAAAGAGCCCTGAGACCAGCGAGTCCAGCCTGTGACCAAACACCTCCATGCCAACCAGACCCTGGCTCTGAGTGCCACATCCACTCCTTCCTCAAGTACCCCAGTGACAGCAACTCCAGCACCTCGCTGGGCAGCCCATTCCAGTGTTTAATCACCCTTCCTTTAAAGAAATTCTTCCTGATGTCCAACCTAAGTCTCCCCTGGTGCAGCTTAAGACTGTGTCCTCTTGTCCTATCACTGGTCCACTGGTTTCAGGGAGTTGTAAACTTCTTTTGCTCCCTTTCACACTCCAGCTTTCCCAGGGAATCCTCCTGCCCTACCTCCAGTCTGAGCTGCCAGTCCCAGTACAGTCACTCAGTCCTTGCACACTTACCAAAAGTGATTGGTTCAATTTAAATTTACTGAAACTGAGACATGAAAAGTTTAGACACCAACTGCTAATTGTATCACCAGCCCAACAAGTGCCCCTGGAAATGCTTATGAAATCATTTGCCACCCTCAGGAGTCAGAAGATTTCCAGCTCTCAATAAAGATACCATGGTGTGTCCCAGGAGCACGTGTTGCCTCGTCCCCTGCCTTTGTTACAGGGTGAGCATGCTACTGGGTGTGAAAAACTGTTCAGAGAACGCATGTTAAAATCAGGGCAGAAAGATGGCCCTTTAAATCAAACTTTCAAGAAAAATTAAGATTCCCATTTACAAGAATTCTAAAACCTAGGAACCCAAATGTATGTTGTGAAGGAAAATTAGGGATGAGAGGCAATCAACAAAGTTGTTGAAAAAAAAAATTAAAGTTGAGAAAAAAGCTGTTCTCAGCATCTATTGCAGAGTGGCCTTATTAGCTTTGAGGCTGGGCACTCCAAGGGGCAAGAGGCTTATCCATGCTGCTCAGTGTTCAAAGTGTTGTTGGTATTCCTACCCTGACCAAAGCATCAACTCTCCTCCCTTATGGCATGGAGTTATCAACAGGCCCCACTGCCTAAAGCAGGAGGGAGCCAGAGGCAAGGCCAGGCTGGAAAGCCCTTGTCCATGATGAGTTTTCCCAGGTTTTGAATCTTCTTTTTCCATTGCAGAGCAGAGAAGAGCCTGGTAATTTAGAGAACAGTGCACAGGGACATATCAGAGGAAGGCAGTGACACTTCACCTGCTGAGGAGCCCTGGAAGAGAAAATACACTCAATGTATGTCATCCAACCTCAATTTCCAACTTATCTCTCTAGGGAAGGAAGGACCCAAGAATATAAATCCACTCATAATGCAATCTGAATTTTGGAGTCCTTGTTTCATAATTTATCAGATCCCATTTTGACTTGCAAGAAGCGTCCACGTGGTGAGACTGGGAGAGCTGCAGCTGCATTGGTGAGCAGTGCTTGTGATTTCACTCCATCAGAATCACTCAGGAGCTGCTCAGCAAAATGAATAAGAAAAGGTCTGGTGTAATTGACAGTAAAAGGCCTCTGAATTGAGTTACTCCTGCTTTTCCTTTTAAAGTTTCTGATTAGAGTGTAATGGCTGCTCAGTAGCAGTCTGCAACAAAACTGCCATTTTTTCTCCTCTTGTACTTTTGGTTTTCTGATGCCAGTCAGTCAGGAGCAGCTCAGTAATTTCATGGAGTTGGTGCTGCATTGGTCCTTCCAGCTTGTAATTAAGCTGTTATCTCACAATTCCTAGTGCTTATTTGACTTCAGCACAAAATATTGCTGTTGACTTAGAATTCATTGACAGCAACAAACAGGCTGAGGTTATAATTTGTCAACTGTGTTCACTGGGCACAGGAATTGTCTGGACTGATAGATTTCACACAAAGTTCAGGAGCTAAATGCACAACAGGCAGTGCCCCAGGCAGGTGGCACATCTCCATGCTAGTGCAAGTGCCCCAAAAAGCTTGGATTCAATTAAAGGGGCTGCAGCACAGCAGGGAAGGAGAAAAACACGTCAGGCTGGGAGAGACATTGAAACTCTGGCAGTTCACCATGCCCTTATAACATATGCACTTCTGTGAATTTCAGGCAAAGCACAGTAAAAGTTTCTTTTGTTACAGAGGCATTCAAGCAGAATGAATAAAGAAGATAAATTGTCTTTTAGGAGGAAGGGAGGGTTTCCAATATTCCTAGCAACCTTTATGGTTTTATATCAAGCAGTGGAGGGGGGGGGAAGAGTTCTCTTCTAAGGGATCTTTCCTTAAAGGATATGATAGATGATTAAGGTGCACAGAAAGCTTCAATAGTATATATGTGAAAAGTTCCCCCGGCAAGGGCTCATTGTAAAACAAATGTGCTGCTTTAAGGATAATGGCATGGTATTATTTATGTAGACAGTTCCAGCAGTTCCCAAAGAGAAGTAAATGCTGTAATCATACCCATAAAGGCCTGCCTGCTTGCTTGCACATTATTTGGCATTAATTTTAGTACAGGATAATTATCAAAGGAACATTTGGATTTATTATCTGTAAAGGCAATTTGAAGTGACGTAGGAATTCAATACAGTAAGTGTTCTTCTCTCAGCAGTGTGAATCCAAAATAGAGTCGTCGTCTTTCACCCACTAAGTCAAGCTGTGCCTGGGCATATGGAGATTTTCATAATATATTCTTTTCAAGAATCAGATAGCAGTAAATATTTGTGAAAGTGATAATCAGCAACTGTTTCTGAGGACAGGAACAATGTACTGTAAGATTTTGAAATGAATCCCTACAATTAGTGCTCCTCAAGGTCTTTTGGGGAGAGAAGGAGGCAGGAGAGTTGAGGTGTTAAAACACTGAGAGAAGGGATGCAAGATAAGAGCCTGAGTTAACACTTCTCACTACGATGATCAGCTACAGTGAAAGGTTCACCTAAAATTTCAGCGCTGCCATTTTTCAGCTTCTAAAAGTAAATGGCTTAGGAGATGGCACAAGCCATCTGTACTGCTGCAGCCAGTAGGTTTTATTGGGCTATTTTTGTTCTCACTGGACTAAACTCTACTCCTGGCTTGCTAGAGAGCTGAGAAAAGAAGTGTCCTTTACCATCTGCCCAAGCCAAGTAATTTATTTTGCTCTTCAGGCTTGAAATCTGCTTTATGCCCTCACATCCTCAAGTCTTGACAGGTCTGTAATGGGCATTGTACAGTGCTAACCAGAAAGGCCACGCTCAAGAACCAATTCAGATCACCCCACTTTTGATCCTTTTTGATCAGAGTAAGCCAGCAGAAGAGTGACTTCCCTTTGCTCCACACACTGGTGCTTGCCCAGGAACCCATGTCACCAAGTAAATACTGCAGGCATTTCCCAGTGCCTTTCAGGTGAGTTTTCAGCACTTGCTTCTCTTTCAGTGATCCCCTGGTGTCTGCAAGAGCTCTCAGAGGCAGCCAGTGCAGCCCACTCTGGTCTTTCTCCTGTCACTGTCATGTTCATGAGTCTGGCTGGTTTTGAACAAGACCTGATAATCATCTGTCTGTAGATCTGTTTTATTTAGTTAGTTATTTGTGTATTTATTTAATAGAATTTTAGATAGTCTGGGCTGGCAAACATTGCTCCAGGAGGGTGAAAAGTGCCTGCACAAATAAAAAGTATGGTGCTGAACAAATCAAAACTGGCAAGTTCTCAGGACTGAAACTCCATTTTGGAATTTTTCTAGTAAAAAAAAAAGGCTTTAAAACCCACAGGGCAGGAGGAGGACAGTGTAGCAGTTCTGAACAATAATGATCAGCACTGCAAGCCATGAACTCTACTTTGCAGAATTTCTCCTGGATGTGGAAATACAGACAGGAAAATACAGCAACCAGAACAAAAATCTTTGTTTCCTATCTCAAAGTAATTGATTAGAGCACAAACCTTGAAATTGGAGAGTTATGGTGCTCACAATTCTGAAAGCAGACATAACAAACTCATTGGTAGAGGATTGGTTAAGTAATTTATCCCTTCTCTCTGTTCATGGTTTCCTTACAATCAGTGAAGCATTCCCCAAGTGGATGAAAAGAGACTGTGCTGTCACGACCAAGATATTGATGTCAGTCCCTAAAAACCAGAGCCAACAGGTGGATGTGGTAGAGCCAGCACAGAGGACGTGGTGACTATGAAAGGGAAAGGGGCTGAGGGCAGTTTGCAGAGAGGAGAGGGAAAGCTGGTACTTGCTGGGATGGAGAGCCAAAAGCAAAAGGAAAGCTTAAGAGGGACAGCTCAGGCAAAGAGAGAAAGAGAATGGCCCTGTCAGGGAGGAGAACAGGATTCATGGCACCATAAAAAAAGAAAGAAGCAGACCAGATTTCCATGTGGTGTAACAGGGTGCTGTGACCAATCTGATTTTCTCCAGGTGAGAATCCACCTCACCCTGTCCAGAGGGGCTGCTGGGCTTGTCTGGCTGAAAAATGTCCTGGCACTCCGTGAGCAGCTGTGGCCCTGGTGCAGAAGGTACAGGGGGTGTCCAGGCACCAGCACCATGCTGGAGGTCAGAATTAGATGATCATAATTTTCCCCTCTGGCTTTAAAATCTATTAACAGCTATTTTACAACTCTGGCCATTCATCATCGTGCTGCAGACTGCAGGACCAGGACCACCATGATATACTTCAGAGATAATTTATTTCCATTAGTTCACAGCTAAACTTAATTTAAAAGAATTTCTAAAAAATTCATTATAAGGGAGAAAACCTAGAGACTTCCCAGCGTAGAACTATTCTGGGGAGGAAGTGGGGGAAGGAATTTCTAGAGCTGTGAGTGGGATGTAGATGTCTGACCCTTGCTTGTGCCCCACATTTTATTTGTACCTTGAATTTTACCACACATCCCAGGACATAATTGTCCCAGGATAAGGATAGTAATAAGGATAAGGAAGTAATTCTAATGATGTAGGGAAATGTTGGCATTGTTTTTCCACTTGTGTACATTACAGTAATTTTTTTTCTCTGAGAACTTAATCTTCTGTATTAAATTAAGTCAAATAATCTTCTTGTCAATATAAAAATAATTACCATAACTTTCTGAAAAGAACATAGGAAATAAAAGATTTTTAAACCCCCCCAAACCCCATGTTTTTCTTTCCAGCATTATTTTAATGATTAAAACAGTGTTAGATTTAAAGCTCCAATTAAGATTAAAGCACAGGAATGACCAGCTTTATATTTTGAACATATCTGCTGTTGTTGATGCTGCTAATAGGTTCCACAGGCAGAAGTACTAATTGGTCTAAGACCAGATAAAACTAGATTTTCTTTCAGGCAGACATTCAAAAAAAAAAAAAAGGAAAAGAAAAAAAAAAGGAGAACAAATATGTAGAGAACAAAATAACAAAATTTCTTTCTTTTGTGGCATAAGAACCCAGAGATGAGGACTCAAAGGACTCAACTCCTCCAAGTCTCATGTCACTACTGAATGTGCTCCCCTAATTTCTGTCAACAGCCCAAACTCTGTCTCCTCCAGCCCAGGCTGCCCAGCCCCAAGCACAGAAATGGTCCCAGGGGGAGAGGAAGCAATGACTCTTAATCAGTAATAACCCTTTGCATCTCTTAGAAGAGGTAGCACTATTTTTAGAAGTTTTCTTTATAAGCATTACTTATATTCTTTGTGTTCTTTGGTTCTATTAACCAAATGTACTTTACTGATGTATGACCACTACAAAATACAAACTGCACTAACATGACAAGGTTCCTGAATGCTAACACACACAGAGGCAGGGTTTAAATCTGTGTTGGAGGGAACTCTCTACTCCCTGTGCATTTTCTGCACTGGGACCATAAGCCCTTAATGGAGCTTCCCAGTGGAATTCCCAAAGGGGAGCAGGTAAAGCTGAAGTGGCTGTGACTGGCACCAGCCCTGGCTGTAGACAGGGCTGCTCTCAGATTAGCCAAGACCTGAGTGCTCAGATAAATCAGGACAGCAGGAAATGACCCAGTATTTTTAGAATGCATTTTGAGTTGTGAAGTTTATTTTCTCCTATAAACTCTTTTGTTTTCCATGGTTAAACTCCAAGGATTTTACTGCCCAGTCACTAATCATAGCAGCAGCTCCACAACAGTCCTGAGAAGCATCCTGAGACCAGCTGGCTCTGCTGACACAGTCCTTGCTGCCTTGCCCTGTCAAAGGGCTGCAGGGAGCAGGTTCCACAAAGACTCGACACGTGTGTGTTCCTTTCCAGTGTCAGTGCCTGGATTTATTCCCCAGCCGTGCCTGGTGATGTTTCCAACACCCTCTGTGCAGCTCTGGGATTTGTTTGTTTGTTTACAGCAGCAGCTTCAACAAGAGGAGGGAGCAGGAAGCATCACAGAGCTGATGTAAAGAGAGCAAGAGTCTTTTGTAATTCCTTGTAGCTCTTTCAAGTACATCCATTTGTTTGACACTGATGCTGTTGTGTATTTTAACCAAATACACATGAACAAAGGAGCCAGTCCTGGAGCCTTTGCTTATTCAGTGTTTGGGGAAAAGACTTCCAGATGTTCCTTATAGATGTTTAAAGTCTTTTAATATAAATTTTAATTTTACATCTAAAATGAGGGAGTATAGCTCCCTGCCAGAATCTGAAGCCTGATCTGGAGGAGAAAGTTAAATGAACATATTGATGCCTGCTACTGGAAGCTCTGCTGAGATATTCTGACACTCAGGGAAGGATGCCAGCTTTGTACTCCAGTTTTAAGATATGCCTAAGCCTTGTCCTGTAAATTTGGCAAAGTGAGGGATTGAGTGAGAGGATTCACATTGCTTATGTGGAGAAAAGTCTCCAAATGTGGAAGTAAATTTCCCTCTTTCTGCTGCCATCATCTAGCATCTCCCATGATTTTCTGTTTGTGTGATATCACTAATGTACTGTTCTGACACCCTTTGATATCATTCCAATCCATCACAAACTCCAAACATTATGCTTGTGCATGTGTTTTACTCCTTTATTTTTTGAATAGATGTACACAAATGAATCCTGACTTCAGGCCTAATACCCGATTTACACAGATGCAGATGCGTTATTATGCCTTTAATTTGCAAGCATGGGTGATATAATTAAAGACATTTCTGCTTTTTAGCCACACAATTGCATATGGCTTTTTAGAAAGAATGATACTCCTGAAGGATTTTTCCCCACTAATGAACATAATGATTGAACATCAGGTACAGAACCATTCTGCAGGCAAGAGAGTGATATCCCAGTAAATCTCACACGGGTTGGTAGTTGCATGGTCTGGAAATAGCATTATTACCAAACAGACCTGATTTTTGCTGACTGTCCTGAAGTACTGCCCTTTCTTCTGGGTGATGGAGGAGAATGTACAGGAGCACAAATATATGATAGTCCATAAATATAACACTCCTCACTTAAATGATCTTTTCAAAAAGTAAAAACTTTCCCAAAAAATGCTTCAATACCATATAATCTATTTCACTCCCTCAGTAAAAGCAGAAGCAGCTTAAAAATCTCAATAATTTTGTGTAGAATATTCCCGAGCAAGTCATTTGTATGCTGGATTTCCACTTGATGCAATATGAAACCACAGAGATACCTTATCATACTCCAAAGGCTGACATTATAAGGCACTACTGGAAATATTGCAGAGCTTTGCATAGCAAAGAACATTCAGCCAAGCAGCTGCTGAAAGTCCTGTGTTTTTAAACACAAACACCTTTACTGCTTTAATATTATTACTTCAGGAGACCAGATCCTAGCCCATAATATTTATATCATTTTTAAGTGTCATGGGGGGAAAATCCAAAATGAAAAAGGAAAAAAAAAAAAAGTAGGGGGTGAAGGGGTGGGGAGAAAAAGCAATCTAGCTGGGAAAGCTCCAGGGACTCAGTTCTTGCATACTGACATTTTCACCACAGTGAAGCTTCTTTTTATGCTGGGCTGTGCAAACAAACAGAGGGATGTGTCTGCTTTGGAGAAATTGGAGGCTGATCTGATCAACCCCATCTTCTGGCTCAGGGCAGCAGAGCCCTTGCACAGGGGGCTGGCAAAGCAGTGTCCCCAGCACAGGGGTGGCACTGGGTGGCACTGTGTGTGTCACAGCACGCTGCAATAAAAACCTTGGGCTAATCTTTAACAACAGCTGGGTTTCATACAAGCTCTGCTTTGGTTTTGAGTTTTTGACTTTCTGCTTTGTCTAAAACTTGAAATTTAAATTGTGGCTTCCTTAGGGAAGGATGCACTTTCAGATACCTCTTGTTTTCAAGTAAGATCTCAAGCTTTTATGCCTGGTTTTCCTGAAGCCTTTGGAACTGGATATGATTTTCCCATGGAATCAGAAATAGTGTTTATGTAGGTTTTAAAATAATTGGTTTTAAAACATCTGCCAGTGGCTAAATCCTTTGCTTGCAGATGATAAGGAAACATTTTTGCTGAATGTTTACTGCTGTTTTCATGGCTTTGTGAATCTAAGCTTTAATTTTTCTTCCCATTTGTGCTTATGTCCAAAGGTGTTAAAGTTGAACTATTGTAAAATTAATTGCATCAGGAAACACAGTGTTATTTTTTCCCCCATATCTGATGTTCATATTGTAGCTGAGGGAGGGAAGGAGATGGAAGGGGAGGTTTCTGAATGTTGTAGCAGTCAAGCTGCTTGTTTCCTTCACTGATAAAGAGAGTGATTCCTTCAAAGTGGAGTAGAAAGATGGCTTGGGGCTTTGGCTGTGAATAACATCACACACAGCTGCACCAGGAGCAGAGTCAATATCATGCTTTGTGGCCTCTGAGTGTCTGGGGATGAATGCTTTATGGGCACGTTTAGAGCAGGCTGAACCATCTAAACGAGCAAGAGTTTCATATTCTGAAAACTCCAACCTTTGCAGAAAGTCTTATATATTCTATACCAATAGGAACTGTAGTGAAAGATGACTCTGAAGATTTACAGTGACACATAAACACATATAGATGCTAATGTGTGTAAGGAGCAGTGGAAGAGAGGAGGCAGATTGAGAAGTGAATGCAGGAAGGAAAAACTAAACACAGTTGGACTGTTGTAGCCAGAAATGAATTAGTACTGCATTTCTCTGCCAAGCACAGAATATCCTTCTCATTTTTAATTTTTTCCTGAGCCATGGATATAAAGCTAAATAGATGTGATAAAAGGTCAGGGGTTTTAAACTCCACACTGAAACAATAAAAAAGATGGGACTAATTGTCCTGAGACTTTTTGCAGCTCATAGGAAGGACAAAGGCAACTTTGGTGTCCTGATCCTGTTTCATGGAGTTCAGGGAAGTATTGTCCTCACCTAGTCCTTCACAGGAAGAGATTTCTTCTTCATCTGGACATTTATAAACTCTCTGCTCAAATACTTCCCAGGCAGCCAGGAAGTTACAATGATACTGCTAAACTTAGTGTCATTTTTAAATCTCCCCACCTTAATTATCAGAGTCTCTGAAGATTCGTTTGTCTCTTAGGGCTTGCTGTTTTCTCAAAATCTGACAAATCCCATTTCTCTGTAAGTAATGACAAAACTATGGGGGGGGGAAATAATAAAATAAAATAAAATGAAATAATAAAATAAAATAAAATAAAATATAAAGTAAAATAAAATAAAATAAAATGAAAAATAAAATAAACACACAAAACAACCCCAATGCTGTGAAAAAAATAAAGGGCCAAAACCCACGTAAATTTCTGAGACTATGCCTCTCTGGAGGCAGATTCACCCCTATCTGCAGAGAAAGCATCACCTGGCTCTTGCCCTTGCTTGTTGAGGGCCCAGCTCCCCGTGCCCCAGTGCCCATCTCAGCGGGTGTCCCGTGCCAGGGCAGTGCCCATCTCACTTCCCCATGACCCTCCCCTGCTGTGCAGCTTTCTGCTGCCTCCCCACGGGGCTCTGTGCCCTCCCCATTGCTCCTGCTCCTGTTCCCAGCCGTGCCCATGCCCAGGTGCTCAGGGTTTGGAGCGCACTGGGCACAAAGCTGGCACTCACTCTGTGCCACCTCGCTGCCCCCGGAGCAGCTCTGCTGTCCCTGGTGTGCTGCCAGGCAGAGGGAGCTGGGGCAGACCCTGTGTCAGCTCCATGGCAGCACGCAGGGCTGGTTCTGCTCCAGACTGCTCCTAATAAATGTGATTTATGAGGGCTTCTTCTCCCGAGATGGTTTTGAAGAAATGACGTTGATATCTATATCTATCACATATAAAAAGCAGAGTGGGGTGGTTTTTTGTTTCACTTTTGTTTGATTTTTTTTTTTCCTTAATATCAGATATCTCTGTGGAACAAGTACAGAATTTCTCTTTTTTTTTTTTCCCTGTTTTTAAAGTGTGGTCTTATTCCCTGGATTAAATTTCAACATTACCATACAACATTTCACTTATCCTGTGTAGTGTTGCAGTGGTGAATACTGAGATGAAGCTACAGAAATCTGAAATCAAGAAGTTTTTTATCTATTTTCAAACTGCTCAAAGTCATTCTAAAGTTAGGAATAAAGAAGGAATATTCTCTAGAAAAAGAGGGGACATTCACCACAGTTTGTTTATTTTTCTTTGTTTGCAAAATAGTCCTCCTTTCACCTTAATAAATAGAAGAATTAATGAAAGCTTTTTTTGGCATCCTGACTATTACTTTTATATAGCCATCAAAAAGAAATGTGAACAGGATTGACAATTTCATTTATCTTTGTGATAGAAATGCAAAGTAAAGAATTTGTAGCAAGTTCTGTGCACATCATAATAAAAGGGCAGCAAGAAACCCTTTTCCAGCCAGTGCAATTTATTTACCTCTTTTCAAAATCAACTTCTTATTGTGTGCCTACAAATCTGCCTGCTCTGAATACGCATTCAAAGAGAAAGAAAACGGGGCAACTTTCAAAAGGATATTACATAGGAAATTGCAGAAAGTACTTTGTAATTAGTTGGAAGTTTTGTCAAATGGGCAGTGCGTTTTTGTGCATTTCAATAAGGTATAAAACGCACTCAGCTGATGACCAGGGGAAAGGGAGCCAGTGTGAGACCAGCGAGGTCCACTCCTCAGCAGCACCACGAGCAGTGTCCCTCCCCAGGAGAGGTGCAAAGGCTCTCATCTGCAGAGGGCCAAAGAACAGAGGAAAGGGTGACCCTGAGCAGAACTGATTCATGCATGCTGTGATCAGATACTGCTATGTGAAAAGGAGTGTAAGATGAAGGAGCTGAAATGAAGCCTTTGAAGTTCTCCTTCTCCATCACAGGGGCTTTTCCCTTCCATTCCCTGAGGATGGAGATTGTTAGTTGTCTGCAGTGGGTGATCCCAAAGAATCAAAACCACTGCTTAAAAACACACAAACTTGGTATAACAGCTTGGAAGAAATGACCTAAATCTGTCTGTCCCCACCTGCTGTGTCCCACCTGCTCAGGTACAGGGGGTGTTGGCCCTCACTGCGCAGGCAGGGGCTGCAGCTCCACACGTGCATCCGTGTGAATTCCTGACTCATCCTCAGCTGGAAGAAGGCCCTGGTGGGAGTCAGCCAATATCTGGAGCCCTGAAAGGCATTTCCTGCTAAGATGGTTGGGGAAAGGAGCCATTCAATTCCATGAGCAGAGGATTCCAACAGTTCCCAATGAGAACAAATGTCTTATAACATTTATATGGGAATGGAAAAAAAAACTTCTTGGGTTGAGGAGAAAAACACCAACCAAAGTTCTAGAAATAAGTAATTATGAGCACAAGCGAGGCAAGTTTTTCAAACACAAATGCTACAGTGCCCATCAGGCACCTGCCAGAGAATTCCAGATTACCAGCCATGAGAGGAGACCAATGACAGTGAGCAGCTGGGGGAAATAACAGACTCTCCATGCCACTCCAAGCTGGTATTTCCACAGGGTCCTAATCAAAGAATGGATCCCCACCACTGCTGTTTAACTAAACCAAAGGTTTATGTGGCTCTTTGTCCTGGAGATAGGTGCAGTCTCTTCACAGAGATTGTTAAACTCAACTCACAAAACCTCCAGTCCAAAGACAGGGATAAAACCAAAACCATTGCTGAGTCTAAGAAAGGAACCTGGCATTCAGTTTGGCAGCATGGGTACCAGGAACACCTTCTTCCTTTCCTCTTTTTCTAAACACCAGCACAAATCAAATGTGGAAAAAATAATTCTTCAGTAGAAACAACTCTGTGTTTCATGTGCTTTCTCTGTTTGGCATTTCAATGAATTTGCAAAAATCTGACAAATGTAACCAAGCATTAAAGTGTGTAATAACAGTGATAACTAAAAAGCATGCTTTGAGGGAGCATACACAAGCAAATGCAGATGATGAAGAAACATAAGCAGAATTTCTGATTCATGATGAAGAGATTGAATCATTTGGTCAGACAGTTTTAGTAATTCGTCATTTATTCATTAACTTGTACTGGACCATACTCCTATTTATTTTGAGTGCAATGGCAAAGTACAGCTGCACAGAATGGAGGCAGAGAGCTAATAAAGGATGGTTTTAGGACAGTAGCTATCCTAGATTTGTAAGCAGACCATTTCTGTAATTAATAGTGGATTCACCACATCCAAAACATTCACTTGGGTAAAATGCCCTCATATATTATCAAGGTTATACTAAAGCCTATCAATAACTTTGGAGAATTTTTAAAAAAATTGTAGGCTAATATATTTGTAGACTAAAAGGTGAATCATTAGGTTTTTCAACAAATTTAACTTTGTAAATAAGACCTTTTCCACACAGCCTATAATTTCTACTCACGTATCTATAGAAATTCATGCTATGGTATTTACATTTAATAAACTTCAAAGGTTGTTTTCAGTGTGTGTGGAATATTGTGTCAAATTCTCTGTGCAATACTACAATTAAATAGCATAGAAAGTTGTAGCCCAAAAGCTTGCTCAATATTTTTGGAAGCAGGTCTCTGTCAAAAGTGCAACTTGTTTTTTCAACCTGAGTAAGCCCTAAGTTCAAATGTAATCAGACGAACATTTTAGTCTTAGCTTAAAGTCTACCATTAGCCAAGGAGTCTGGAAAGCTATCAGCTATTTCTCAGAAAAGGTCAAAGATAACTGCCAGCAGCTGTGGCTGGATGTATAGGCTGGTCCAAGTACACCAAAACAACAAAAAGGATCTTGGAAGAAAAACAAAGTACATATGACAGTGTCTTAAAAACGTACATCTTTACAGTAGTCACGTTAGAGGAGAAGCCTGCCTGCTTTTTTAGCCATCTCTGGTTATTAATTTAACCCTGAAGAGGTGAGATATTTTGGAGGCTTCATGACAGCAGTGCTGGGGAGGCCACTCTGGCCTCACTGCCTGTGTCCTTTTAGCCATAATTGCCAATTTCAGGCCTCTGCTTTCTACAGATCTACTTTTGACTTGATGGTATCATGTTGACAGAGAACCTACAGACAACAGAAGAGCTTCCTAATGCAAAAAAAAATTGCTTGTTTTATCAGAATTTTCAATAAACAGGTATGACTGCCATGAACTTCACCATAGTCTAATCAGCCAACCAGTCCTGCCTATTTGACTTGGCTTTTCTAATCCACAAAACAAGGCTGTAAAGTTGGACTTTAAAAGACACTTTTAATGAAAAGGACAGGTTTTACAGAAAATCATCAGCAGCAGTGCGGCATCATTGTCCATAAGATAAGAGGATACTCTATGATGCAGATGATGTAATCCTGGTAATCAGGGCAAGATGAAGCATGCTGAGGTTATGATTTGCAATCCAATCCAGAGGTTTCCCATTCAAAGCCTTCTTTGAAGCACTGGGGATGGTGTTTAAAGCAGAAGCCAGAAACACCTTATAGCCTGGGCATCATACAGGAAGAAAACACAGAAAACATTTTTGAGGGCTTTTGGCTTTAGAATACATTTTGGTGAGATTTTGGCTGTCAGGAGCTGGTCTCAGAGGCAGAGCAGCCCCTGTCCAGCACAGGAGTGTCCCCAGGGGTGATCTCTGTCGCCGTGCGAGGCGCGCTCGGCCCCGTGTCCCTGCCCCGGCACACAGAGCGCTTGTGACATCCCTCCCCATTGTCACCGCGGCCCTCTGACCACAGGACTCCTTCTGAGGTGTAAAGCACGGCCCGGAGAGGCTGCACTGCTGAGGAAGATGCAGGAAAAACAGATAAGCAGAAAGCGTCACACGTCGAGTTTTCATACACTGAATAATAGCATTGGGAAACAGGCTGAACTTCCACACACGGTGGTTTAACTTGGGAGCATGGCACAGACTGCAAATGCACACCCAGCTCTAGGGAAAACACTGGTTTTGCTGGGGTAGAAAACTCAATCAGTGCTTAGATTTGTCCTCACAGTGTTCATCTGCTGGCAGTATTGTGGCTGAATCTATTCTGGGTATCACCACAGTTAATATCTTCATAATTTCTTCCCAGCTTCCTCCTGAAAACCTGAACTCCACAACAGCCAAAACTAGTGAGTGGTGGCAGGATCACAGCTAAATGCAAAGAGCTCTAAGAGAGAACACATATTGTGGTCAACTTTCTACAGGATTATGAGGATTATCTCCTAAAAAAAGACCAAAATAAGGCAGACCTTCTGAACAATGGAAATCTCTAACTAGCAGTGTGGTCAATTTATTTAAACAAATGTCTATTTTTACATGATGGATTAATCTCAGATTAGTGAAGTGAAAGCCTTAATATTTAAGCATCTGTAAACATCTGAATTCTAGAATTTTTATGAAGTTGTAACTTTGTTTCAAATACCTTTCTGCCCATGAAACCTTTATGGGCAGTGCATTGCATTGTGGCTGCAAGGCACTGCAGGCAGGTGAGGCTCTGGGCAGGCTCTGGTCCTGGGCTGGGCAGGACCTTCCTGGGCACAGCTGGGCAGGAGCTGCAGGCCCCCAGCCCTGGCACCACTGCCCTGCAAAGCCTCACAAATGTCACCCACACAGAATCCCCAGCATGCTGTGGAGCCTGTCCTTCCCAGCTCACCTGGAATCCACCCGGGATGGCTGCCTGCAGTGGGCTGCACACGACTGACGTGCAGCTGGAGGAGCAGGCATTCTGCTCAACATTTGGCACTCTGCAGAGGGTCTAAGTCAGAGCAAAGTCACATCCAAGCACCAGGACTCTCACCCAGAAAAGAGACCAGGAAGGGAGAAACATGTTTATGTGTTTGAGTTTTGGTATCTATGTGTTATCCCGACAGGAGGAGCACTGCAGTCAGACACAGGCTTATCCCTAACAGCAGCCACTTTGAACAAGTATGTGTTGCAGTTTTTTCTAAGATTCTGCAAATATAACTATTTGTCTGTGAAACTCTTTGTTAGAACTATCTGCTCATCTCTAAAGATTCATTTAATGAAGACATTTTGTCTCAGACTCTTTCAGGATGCTTTTGTAGATTAATTGCTGGGACTTTTCTATTTCTGCAGTGGTCATTATTATTTTCCTTTAATCCATCTTCCCATATGTTAAATACCTCTTCTGAGTATTGGGCATTGTCTACAGCCAGTGTTTTCTGCCCACCCTTTTCACACCTAACAAACTCCTGTCTGATGAAAATTATTAATTACCATTCTGTAATACACAGCTTCTAATAGAGACCTACCAAATGATCTGCTGAGGTTAGGGTTTGGTGTTTCTTACTAGAATCTGTACAAAAGGATGACCAGTCAGAAGTTAGCCAGTTCAGATCTTGGGATAAGGGAGGTGAGAAATAATTGGTTTTAATTTCATTTCCCTGAGAACACTGAGAAAAAAACATCAGAGTCTGCACATGAATGTGGAATGAAGAACAATCTGCCTTTTAGTTTCCATATCCATTCCTTTTTTTATGGCAGTATCTTCCCAAGTCTTTTAGTGCCACAAACTCTTTGGAGAATGGGGAGAGGCTGCTCTTCCTGGATGTTTTTGATCCTTTGGGCCTATGCAACTCTTTCTTCTTTGGAAAAAAAAATTTTTAGGGCCATGGGCTGCAGGAAAATTTCCCACGAGAAAATTCATCCTGGCCAGGAGTGTGTTCCCCAAGTATTTTAGTGCCACAAATTCTTTGGAGAATGGGGAGAGGCTCCTCTTCCTGAGTGTTTTTGATGCATTGGGACTATGTAACTCTTTCTTCTTTGGAAAAAAAATTTCTTTAGGGCCATGGGCTGCAGGAAAATTTCCCACGAGAAAATTCATCCTGGCCAGGAGTGTGTTCCAACCTTGCCAGCCAGAAGCTGAGAGGCAACTCTCACACCTCAGTTTCCCAGGTCAGTGGCTGGAGCTCTGAACCCAACCCCTCCCAACTGAGTGCCAGCACCTGCCTGGTACAGCCCCACTCTCATTTTGGGGATAAGCAGTTCCATTTTCTGGATGGGTTTTTCTTCAGTCTGAGTCCTTCCTACCATAAAATACTGATGTGCCATCAGGCCATTCCAAACTTCCTCAGTGTCACCTCCCACACCCATCAGCCATGCAGCTTTGTAACCACAGTGAGCACTGAGGACACACCAGTGAGAAACTGATCCTGCTTGGAGCAAAGAGTCACTTCAGGTGTCATTTAGGAGCCATGGTCTCTCACAGTCCTTCTGAACAGTGGGTGAGGGCTTGGATCACCCACACACTGAAGAGGTGGTGGTCAGAGGAAGGGTGATGTGCAAACTGCAAAGCACTCGTCCTGTCATGGGTGTGGGGGAGCCCCTCTCAGCCAGGCTGCTCCAGCCAGGCCTTCTCACAGCCACAGCTGCTGAGAGGAACGAGAACAGAACCGGGAATCAGGGCCAAATTTTCTTTCTTTTTCATATTAAAAAAAAAAGTAATATAAATGATTAAGTCAGAGCATCTGATTCATCAGTACAGCATGAGGTCAGGTGTTTCACTTGATAAACGAAGACATTGACTTATTAGCTCAGTTCTGGCAGAATTATTAAGAGTGTGTTTACATTCAAGCTCATTAAGAGAGACATCTGAAACCAGAAGCATCCAAAATTAATGGATGCTTTTTGAGACTGTTGGCTTCAATGAGTTGTGTTGCATTCTTTTATTAAGTGGATAGGTTTTTGTGGTTTAGGCAGAGAGAAGCTGCAGACAGTTCCTTAAAAAATGTAAATGTATTTTTAATCTGTAAAGGAAAATTAATTGAATACCTAGAAGCCTTTTTGTGCATCAGTCCACATCTTTGCACCCAATATGATTTCCCATGTTGTATGTGTTTTATGTGTACTGTATGTTTCTTGTTTCACTTGAACTTTTCCTTGCACTCTGATCTTTTGTGCTCTAGTATTAATTGGAAAGATGGGATTTCTGTACATTTCCTGATTACACTGATTTAACAAAGGTCATGATTTTGGCTTTACCAACTCACCAGATTCACACTGTCAACACCTGTTCTCTTGCTGTCTCACTCACCCATGATTCAAAAACATGGCACGTTGATGTGCTATGGACTCAAACCCCAAACTGCCAGCTGCAGTAACCCACATCCATTTGGAGTATTCCCTTATGTTCTCACTGCTTAAGTGCCATTTATAAAGGTATTTAGAAAATCCTATAAATCATTTAAAGCACAACAACTTTGAATACCACATATCTATAGAGAGACACTATGTCTCTATATAAACAGAGATCTATATAAAATAAAATGTATTGTGTGTTAAACAGATCTTATAACAAAGAGACACTATGTCTCTCTATAGAGATCTACATAAATAGAGATCTATATAAAATAAAATGTATTGTGTGTTAAACAGATCTTATAACAATTGGTGCTGGTGAAAGGCCCACAGGTGAGCACAGGAGGATTGTCCCTGTACCTGGCTGAGGCAGGAATCAGAGGCCATCACGCTGCAGAGGATGCTGCAAGTCCTGCTGACTCAGCTTGCTCCCTGCCTTCTGCAGGAGCAGATTCCTCTCACCCTCACTGGCTCATTTCTGAGCTACCTGGCAGCCACATCAGGAAACCTAATTCAACCACGTTTAAACTAAACTAAAGCTTTTCTACCAGCTTTAACTTCAGCTTGACCAGAAGGATGCAAGAGATGACTTTCTAATGGTAATTGTTTTCCTTCCAATTGTTTATCAATTTTTTTAAAGAATAATAAGGAAAGGAAAATCAACCATGTATCCTAAGCAAATAAAACTCACTTCCCCACCTCTACTAATCAGACTTTATTTGCTTAGTATCTGTGATGTAGCAGTAATTATACTAATTCTCCAGTCACTCATTGAATCTCCACCAAGAACTGGATAGATGTGACTTGAATTTCTCATCCTTTAGATTTTTTTGCTTCATACTAGTGGAGAGCCCAGTGTGATGTGATCCTGGCAATGCAAATAATGTACAGGAAAGAAGAAACAATCTTAGCTTTTTTAAAAAGTAAAGCAAACTCCCTGGTTTTACACATGGGAGAACATATATTCTTCTTTATAATATTGCACAGCAGGTACATCTCCTCCCCCTTTACATTTGGAGATTGTTGAGACATTTATAGTGCAGGTCGCAGAAGCACCTGCAGAACTGAGATGCCTAAGTGTTTAAGAGTTTGCTGCAGATCTGTTGTTGCTTACATGGATTTCTTTCCTTATGAGGTGCTGAGAGTTCTCTGAGATCAAATATATGTTGGTTTTCCATGTGGGAGATGTTATGGATATCTGTGAGCACAGTGGGAAATACAAGGTATGGCCAAACTCAGAGGTGTTCTCTCTTGGACTTAGATATGGTGATCTAATATAATTTCTAAAGATCTTGGTATAAGTTAAATATTTTACTCCCAGGAAGTAAACACAGTGTATAGAGACATTTCAGAGTCAAAAAATTCACCTACATTCTGCTGGGCATTGCTGGGACATCTTGGAGTCAGAGCTTCTCATGGTAATGTGGAATTCTGGTTGCTGCCCTGCATTTAGCATACTTCTGCAAAGCAGAGTATTTTTTCTAATTCCCAAGACTGAGCTGAGTTGGCTTTTACTCCTCTCTCTGCCTCTGGGTGATCCACCTCATTCAAGCTCTTCCCAATAAATTTGCTCAATCCCTTTTGTATGCAGGGCTGCACTGAGCAGTGGAGGAGCAGCAGCTCCCATCTGCTGCAGGTTGAGCTGCCAAATGCCAAGTCCATGTGCTGATGGACCTGACAGATGACAATTTTTGTATGTTTTCGTCTCATGCCATCTTATACTCCTATCTGTTGGGCAGCCAGCATCATGTCTTTTATTAAAACAGGCTATATGCTATAAATTTCAGATATGTTTTACAGTGTGGTATAATCTGGCTTTCTGACTGTCTTTGATTTTGTTGTAAGCATGGTATACTAGAATGTGAGATTTTGTTGCATTATTATGAGCATGTTGTCCTCTCTTTTCATATGTTTCTGCACGAGTGTCTCATCCTGTTAGATCATTTAGCAAAGAATGTCAGATAAGAAACCAAAAGTAGAAACTAAAGTTAATTAAAAATGCATTGGCTGCATAAAGTGAGCCTGGCCAGAATGCAGAAACATGCTTTCTACCTTAATCAGTTTCATGGAAAGTTAAATAGAGTTTTGTGGTTGAAATGTCACTTGTCCACAGTAAGGATAAATAAACCAAAGAGGTAGCAGAGTCTGCCAGTTTTAACCCTGAATTTCCTCATATGACACCAATCAGTTCTTCCTCAGATACTGTGTTAGACTTCTGACTATCACCTGGATCCTGGAATAACTTCAAGACAGTGCAGTCCCTGCTGGGAGATGGGAAATAGGAAATTCATAGTGTATATTGAAAACAATCCAGCCCTTTGAACTTGCAGTTTTTATGACCTTTTACAAACTCCTTCCAGGAACAAAAATATGGTGCTCATATTTGATCAGACCCAAAACAGGGCTTGTTTTGGGCCTGATCAGGACTGGAATTATGGGGGGTGGGAAGAAGGCAGAAACGAGGCAATTACACCTCTTGATTTGATGTTAAACCAGTGACATTTTAAAGGCAACCAGGGTGGCAGTTGCCAGCCTGTTTTTATGGGCTGCTCTGAGATAGAAGCTCCTCAGTGAAGGTCACTGTGCTGGAAGCAGAGATGTGAACATTTTAGCATTACTTTTGCTTTTTTGGGTCTCTTTATATCCAGTATTCTTTTCTGCCCCTCACCTATTTTCTACAGAAAATGCAGTTTGCAGAAGCCCCTCAGCACATCAGCACACTCAGGTTCCAGGGGGGCACCCTGAGCCCCAGAGTGTGCTGGAACCCCTCGTGTGAGCTGTGAGGGACAGCACTGTCTGCTGCAGCCTTCCATGTCCACAGGGGTCACATGCAAAAGGATTTACTTTCTGTGACTAGAAGCAAAATTGGCTCCTGTGACTACAAAAACACGTCAGTCTAATGAGAAAAATGAGAAGGAAAAAAAGCCAGAAAAATCTAAGAATAGAGTGTTGAACAGGACTTATTTCTGCCAGAGGATTTAGGGGAGAGATAAATATTACTTAAATATGGTAGGAATACCATGTCACATCAAGAATGTTACAGTGCTTTTACACCAGCTCAAAGTATGTCTCATCCCACATGCTTTGTGTGTGTAAATTTGGACGTTTTTGCAGCTTTCTCCTTTCCAAAGGTAATCTGCACTGCCCTAATTTCTGAGTGGATTAACTCCAAACAGGAGTGAAGGCTCCTCCAGTGGCCATTAGAAAGTATTTTGGTCATTCAAATGCTAGTCATTTAAAAGTATTACAGGGAGAATTTACAGACATTCTTTAGAGTAATCAGCTACACAGTGCTGGAGCCACTTAGGGGATTTGATGAGCTCCTGTAAAACACAGTCCAACACCATCAAAAGAAGTGTGCCAGTACCAGAGTGACAGTGTCTGCCTACAGCACCAGGCACTCATCCACTGCCCCCCATCCATCCCCTCCCCGGGTCAGGGGTGCTCCTGCATTTCATACCAGGGGTATTTGGGTTGGTAGTGGAGTATGACAATGGGACTCAGAGGTGACAGAGATGACTGCCCCTTCAGGAGGAACTCTGCTGATTCCATCCAATGACTGGTTCATCCTTCTGGCTCACCTGGAAGGCTGCTCAGGAGTCAGGAAGGGGACTTCAGAGCTTTCCCTGCACCATCCCCTCCAGGATGGCTTAGCAATGAAGCCACTTGTACAACGTGATGGAGAGTCCTGTTACAGAAAAAATGCTCCTGTGCTGGGGTTTATCCGACATTAGAGGGATTTTCTAGTAAAATCTGATTTGGATGTGGAATACTGTGGAAATGCCATAGGACTTCTCCATTAAAACAACAAACTTCAGTTTGCCCAAGTGTAAAATACTGTTACCTATCTGCCATACAGGCAGCTGCAAAAAAAGAAGGTCATCAGCTAAACACAGCCTTTACTTTAAGCACCTGAATAGTCTCCCTGATTTCTGAGAATTTCTGGATGATGCTGCAGAATCAGCAACTACAAAGTGAGCTTCTCCCTATGACATTCCTGCCATTTATCACCTGTTTGGGGTAAGAGTGCAGGCAGGTGAGAGCTTTTACTGTAGAAGTCCCTTTTGCCAGCAGGATTGAATCAATAAATGACTTCAAATGTTGTTATGATCTTAAGAGCAAGATGATTTGCACAGAGTACTTGCTAGTGAGTGTAGAGCACCATAGTCCCTCATTATAGTTTTAGCAAGAGAACATAAAAAGAGTCTTGGATTACTCTAACTTGAGACCGTGAAAAACACACTGTTGTGTTTCTTATTCCTTACTTTAATTGAACACCAAGATATCAGCACTTCAGTGTCAGCTGCTACACATAAAATCAAACTTGGAGGGTAGTAAATACAGCAGAACTGAAGGTTTAGTGTTATATATTGAGAGAACCATTCAAGATAGAATTGTCTTAACCAACACTACTACTACAATAACAACCTTAAATTTATTAAAATAGAACTAAGTTTAAATGCATTTGCCTTTCCTTTTCATTTTTATTACGTACTTTTTATCTCTAAGAACCAAAACTCACTTAACATAAACTGGGTATTTTCACTTCCCCAGCTGTTGTAAATTTTCACAATGTTGCAATCTCAGAAGAAATTTTTAAACATCAATTTTAATAAAAACTTGAGTAAAAGTGTTTAAAACATGATTTGTCACTAGCCATTTGATATAAAAATTACTTGGTTTGATCCTGTTTATCCAAGAGGAGCCCTCTAATCAATCCTTGTGCAGAGGGCACAAAGTTTTGGAATTGCCTCTCTAGCAGAAGACCAACTTAACCCTTTCCTGGGATGTGACTGGGAGACTTGTGCTGCTGAGCAGCGTGGCTGCTGGGTTTACTTCCTCAGGTGTGTCTGTCCTGATGGCCTTTCCCTGCCTTCTTCGTGTCCTGGTGGGTGGAGCACTGCATGGGGACTCTGGCACAGTGACAATAAACCCCTGCAGCCCGAGGCCACATGTGAAAAAGGAATAATGCTGCATGAAGCAGCTGAGCTTTTGGGTGAAAAAGCAGAGCGTCAGCAATTATAACACTATTTAATTAAATGGTGTTTACTAGTTATTACAATAAGTTTTTATGACTGGCAGGGGCTAACTCCACCTGCCTGGGGAACTGGGCCCTGCCTGGGGCAGGATTTAGGCTCCCAGTAACCAATCTGGAGAAAGGCAAGTTGCTCTTCAGGCAAATTGTCATAGACCTGCCAGAGGACTGTCATAGGATTGAAGTCACGGTAAGATCAGTAGGAATGGCTGAAAATCCTCTGAAGAAAAAAATTTCCAGCAAGAAATATTGATTTGATGCAGTTTGGGTATTCTTCAGGACTGTGTGAATTTTACTGGAACCTCCTGATGGAAACCTTGCAAAGGTGGGTTTTCCTAGCAGGGAGCCAGCAGCTGGCAGGGTCCAACCTCCACCAGAGATTTTCCTGATGGGACAGGGAGGTAGCTGGGGAGATAGAGACTAGATCAAAGCTGGTCTGATTTAGTTATTCAAAAAGAGAATGTTCCCAAATATTTTGTTCCATAGAAATCTTCATGTATCCAGCTAACACATCACACATCTTTTTTATGGTATAGAATGAAACCATTAAAAATATAAAGGAAATTTTCTGTAGCTCTTAAAACACACGTCCCAGGCCACCACAGTGATTAAATAAAGTTGTAGCTGGAGAAAATGGTGACTTTTAATGGAATTTCTGGGGGGGTGGGGGGGAAGGGCAAATATTGTAGAAATACACCTAAAATTTATTAAAATACAGCTCCTTCACATTAGTTACTGCAAAAATCAAATTCTGCTTACGATTTATACTTACTGTAATAACTTTACTGATGACTTTTCATGCTTCTATTTTTTTAATTGGGATATTAGCCTGAGAAACAGCTGATCCATGGAAACGTTTTCTTGTTATGATGCTATTTTATAAATCAATAGGAGTAGGGTTTTGGGGGGGTTTTTTTGGTGTTTCTTTTTTCCTTAATGTATTTTAACAAGTAACAAACGCAGCGAGCTCGGAAGCCGGGCAGCAGCCGAGCGATCCGCCGCGGGCACGCAGCCCAGGAGGAGCCCGGGGCGGGGATGGGGCTGCCGCGAGCAGCAGCGGCTTCGCTGCCGCTCCGCAGGTGCTTCCAGCGGCAGCCGCGGCTCCGCGGGTCCCCGGGGCGGCGCCGGGAGCAGGGAGGGGAGGCTGGTCCCCGCCGCCGCCGCCGCCGCCTCGCTGGACCTCGCGGCGAGCTCCGGGCGCGGAGCGCTCCGTGGGATGGGGCTCGGGGAGGCGCCCGGCGTCGCCTCCTCGCTCTCGGGCTGCGGGAGCCCCCACGCAGCGCAGGGCAGGTGAATCCCGCCCGCGGTGGAGAGAAGGAGCGGGACGCGATTTTATTGCTGCATTCCCAGAAACGTCGCTTCCACCTGCGAGCGAGTTTGAGCAGCCGGCTGTGGATTTTATATTTGCTTCTCCGCAAACCGAGGTTAGCCGGGAGGCTTTGGCTTTTTGGGAAGGAAGGAGCCCTGCCCCGGCCCGCTGTGTGCGATGGATTGAGGCGTGCCCGGCTGCGCCCCCAGCCAGGTCCCCGCCCGCAGCCCACATAGATGCGATGGAAAGTCGGGGGCTGTTCTGCACCCTTTGTTACCTGATGTTCAACGCTCCTCTGCTGTTCATTGTCACCGGTGAGTAGGGAACTCCGGCCTCCTCCCGCGGCGATGCGCCGCTCCGGGCACAACTCGCTGGCGGGAGGCTGCGGGGCCGTCGGGGCTGCGGGTCCGCACCGAGCTGCAGCCGCCCCGCTGCTCCCGGCCCGGCCTCCCCGGCGTGCTCCAGCGGGGCTGGGGGCAGGGAGCAGCCCGGGCAGCTCCGGCAGAACAAGGTGGCACTGTTGGGCCGCAGCTGCCGGCAGCGCGCAGCGGAACGGAGCGGGCGCGGCGGGCGCGCAGCCCGGGACAGTCCCCGCGCCGCTCGGCGGGAGGGGACAGCGGGACACCGCTGGCCTGTATCGAGCCGAGGGCTTTCTTAGCAGGACCAGGGGGGGGTTAAGTCCTCTTCAAACTTTCCACTGAAGCCGCGGCTGCAGGGTGACAGGGGCCGGCCCGGCCCTGCCGCTGGTGCACAGTCCTGGATGCTCAGCCTACCCTGTGGTCCCTGGGCTCCAGGAAACCTGTGTCGCGGTCAGCGCTTAGCTCTTGAGCCGAAGCAGCTCACGTTGGACTGAAAAGGACTGATCTTGCCTTTTAATCTCTCTCGTTAACCAGCCCTTGTAACTCTATCTTCCCCTCCCAGCTACCTTTACTGAAGTTCCCAAAGATGTGACTGTTAGGGAGGGAGATGATATTGAGATGCCTTGTGCTTTCCGAGCCAGCGGATCCACCTCTTACTCCTTGGAAATCCAGTGGTGGTACCTTAAAGAACCAGCCAGAGAACTTGCACACGAATTAGCCATCAGTGTCCCCGGCAGCAGGAGCAAGGTAATACATTGCTATGGAGATATATCTCTTCATCTAATGCAACATGCTTAGGCAGTGATCAGAATAAACTCAGCATTCCCAGAGTGCTTCCTCTGCCCAGTGCCAGATGCAAGTAGGAAGCACCAGTGTGCTCAGGCCCTCTGAGGAATGCAGGAGTACAGGGCATGCACCATGAGGGACTTCATGTCAGGAAAGAACATCAGTGCTTTAAGGACTGTAAACAGAAAATGTTACATGTTCCACTGCAAAATCAGCAATGGGGTCCCAAGAAAAGCTGTTGTATGAAGTGTGGACAAGGCAAAACCAGTGCTTCTGTGGAGTGAGCTGGAATTACTGTTAAAGGTGGGAGAGCTTCTGCTCACTGATAGTGCAGAGAAAGGCAAGAGGGATACACCTCTCCGTTGGTATATTAATGTGGCATCAGTCTGCACCTACAAAGGCACAGCTACTTGTCCACATCTACACTTGTGTCCATATCTGAAGCTCAGCAAGATGTTTTCAGTCAGATGTAGCAATTAAAATGCATGAAGCAATTAAATCTTTCGTGCCTTTTGCCCTCCCCCTAGGAAGCCACTTGGTCTGAGGGTAGACTTTAGTTGAAATTTTTCATCTGCATTTCCCCAGCATAAGCCAGTTCATTCTACACCCCTCCCCACCAGAGCAAAGACAACTTGCAGGTGCCAAACAGGGCTGTGGAAGGAGTGGGGTAAAGCAGGACTTGGAGGCTGTGCTGCCCTACTGTGCAGGACATGTCATCCTCCCCAGCCCCTGTCCTCTGTGCCAGCAGGGTGGCCCGCGGCAGCCTCTGTGCCTGTGCCAGCTCCCCTCTCTGTGGCACGCTTGTTTTCCTGCAGAGCTCAAATAGAGATGCAAAGCATATAGACACTGAGCTAATGCGATGCCGCCTAGCTGGGGAAAGTGTAAGTCAGTTGTCAGACTGGGAAATAAATCGCTTGGATTTAAATGTCTTCTTTAACCTTATATAAAAACTGTGAGCTGCTTTTACAATAAATGATGACAGAGCAAGCCTGGAGAATGATGACCGTCTCCCTGAGAGGCGTATCAGTGAGGTCTGAGGCATCACTTAGGTTTACAGTGGTTGGCTGGAGACAAAAACATAACCAAATATGAAATGTGCTGCTGTGATACCTGCTCCCAGGGTGTTTCAGGACTGAAGCTCTGCCCTGAGCCATGCAGGATCCAGCTTGCCCGAGCCCTTCCCTGCTGTGCTGCTGGTGAAGCGTCTTCCCCAGTGTTTGTCAGTGACTGTGAGCAGCAGAGCATGCAACAAGCATTTCTTTGGCTGCTGTTCACACCCTTGGGGAAGGCAGCGCTTCTGTGGGGCAGCACGGGAAGTTTACCCAAACAGTCCCCCCCGGCTGAGCACTGGTTTGCTGCCTTCCCCATCCCCTGGGGAACTATCCTGAGCCACACAGGCTGTGTGAATGGCAGGCTGAGAAAGTTGCATTTATCCATGTCCTGTCCTTCCACCGGGGTGGGAATATGAGCATCCTGTTGATGTGCTGGCAGCGCTGAGTCTAATTGCCCTTTTTTTCCCTGTTCTTTTAGGTAGCAAATAAGGATGCAACCAAAATCAGCGTAAGTGCAGCTCGAGATGGGTGCACATCCCTCCTCCCACGCAGTGGGATTCACTGCATGCCCCCTCATTTCCTGACACACGAATGCAGCTGGGCGCACCGGCAGCCGCGCTCCTGCAGCACGGCAGGAGGGTGGCACGTCTCCCCTCCTCGGTGCGCCGGGGCTCAAGACGCTGTTACCATCTGTTGCTGCTTTTGCAGTCACGTCTCATTCCTCGCAAATCCAGAGGAGGTGGCGCTTGCCTTACAGCCCTTCCTTAGCCACGTTGGAAAAGGACTGTGGGCCAAAACAGAAGAGAATCTTGCCTTTTTTCCCCAGCCTTCTGCAACCCCCAGTCTCCTGAGGCGACCCCTTCTCGGGCTGTCCCGCAGGAAACACCTCCCTTTGCCTTGGATGCGGCCCGGGTGCCGCTGTCCCTGTCCGCGGTGCTGGGGACGCGGGGCAGCTCCTCGGGCCCGGAGAGGGCACCCTGCGACCTGCCGGGCGGGGGGCGACCCCGGGGGCTGCGCTTTCCCCGGGGGGTTCGGGGCGCTTCGTGAGGGCTGGGGCGAGAGACCCCCGCGGGGCTGGTGGCAGAGCGCTGGCGGTGACAGCTGGGAGGTGGCGCGGGAGCGATGGGGACAGGGGCTGGTTGTGGGCAGCGCCCGCGAGGTGGGGCTCCAGCAGCGAGGCGCTGGGCTCTGCCCGCTGCTGCGGGGGGTCCAGCCCCGCTCCGTGCCCCGGCAGCGGCGGGCACGGCGCTGGGGCCGGCAGGGCCCGGCGGGGCAGGCCGCGCTCAGGCCGCGCTCAGGCCGCGCTCAGGCCGTGCGCTCTCTTGCAGACGGTCCGCGTCCAGGGCAACGACATCTCGCACCGGCTGCGCCTGTCGGGCGTGCGGCGGCAGGACGAGGGCGTCTACCAGTGCCGCGTGTCGGACTACAGCGACGACGAGACGCAGGAGCACAAGGCTCAGGCGCTGCTGCGCGTCCTGTCCCGCTTCGCCCCGCCCGACGTGCAGGCGGCCGAGGCGGTGTCGCACATCCAGAGCGGGGCGGCCCCGCGCCGCCACGGCCCCGCCGCCCGCCCCACGCCGCCGCCCCCGGGCAGGCCGCCATCCTCCGCCAGCAGCACGGGTCAGGTAGGGCGGGCGCGGGAGGGACCCCGGTGCCCGCAGGCAGGCAGCCCCGGCGCGGCCACTCGCTCGCGGGTCGGGCGCTGTGACCCCGCTGCCGTGCGGGACTCTGTGCGGCGCTGAAACTGAGCGATCGCGGCCGGGGCTGTTGGCACAGTGCTCTTAGGTTGTCCCAAAGGCCGGGGCTGTGCCTTGCCCCCGGACAGCAGTGAACTCAGGCTGGGAACATGGGTCCGAGTACACGGCTGGGACCTGCATCCCTTTGGTAGGAGCAGTGGGAGGCCCCACGGTCAGAACCCCCTTGCAGCTTTTCGGGTGCAGTGTTTGAAACAGTAGCTGCAGGCTCCAGTGAGCAAAACACCGTGGATGTTCTGCAGAGAATTTAGCTTTGCAGAGAATTTAGATCAGTGAGTGGCTTACAGGGCTGGTTGTCCCAAGCAGATGCGAGGCCTGTACAGAGCAGGATGCAGATTCAGAAGGGAAATGTCAATTGCTGTGTAATGAGCTCCACATCTGAATTAATGGCAGGATAAGAATTGGAAATACAGTGCTCTATAACGTTTTCCAAATGTAAACATCATGCTAATACTGATTGTCTATCAGTTAATACTGTATTAAGTTATTAATGCCACATTACCATATTGTGGTTTGCCAGAGAAGGCAGTTACAAACCTTTATTTATCCAATGACAGGCATGTCTGGGACGAAGAACATAGTCTTAAATCTGCATTGCAAAAGTGTTTCAAGCTTCAGAGGTGTGGTGCTGCTGTGGCTGGGCTTCAGCTCTCCCCTCAGCCACTGTCACTTAGCTAATGTTGAGCAAATGTCCCTGCCAAGTTATCTGTGGAAAAGGGAAACAATTGTATGCACTAACTGTGCCGGGAAGGCCCTGAGCTCCCCTCTCTGCTGAGTCTCTTCTGACGCAGATTCATAATCTTCACGCAGGGAAGTTCACACTTCTTCCTGATACCTCTTCACACTTTCTGGGCAAGCAGTTGCAGGTTTTGGCTCACAGTAATGGAAATCATTCCTATATGGGTCACTGTCACCTGCTGGCGCTTTACAGGTGCTGTAAAAGTTTTACCTGGCTACTACCTTTTCCTGTTTTCTGAATAATTTAGTTCCTTTCTTCTGTAGAAATACATGTGAAAGATTTTGCTCCTTATCATTCCCAAGACTGAGGTGGTTGTTCATTGCTGTCTAGTGGTAGATAAGGTGATAATTCCTGAGATCTAACTACAGGTGCTTGTGGGCATTTAAAGAAGTTCATTTTGCTTTTGCTGAACCCACTGACCCCAAGAAATTAAACCAGACACTGTTACGCTCACGATCTATTGTTCAGGACCCCAGGGCTGGGGCTTGTTCTCATGTTTCCTCTCCACTCTGTGAGAATTCCTGCAGTGTTTTCCATGCTGACAGTAGAGGCTGGCTTTAGGACTTTGCACTGTGCACCCTGCCTGCTGAGCCCAGAGCTTATGTGGTGCATGTGAGCTGAAACCAGGACGGTGGAAGTGCAGCGGGCTCAGTTCCACGTCAACAGATGGATGCGAGCGCGTGCTGCCAAGACAGCATGTCACATATGCCTGTTAGGGCAAGACCTCCTGCCCAGATCAGCTAAACTGCTGTCTGTCCCGATTTTTTACGTCTGTGGTTTGGGATATGGCACTTCTGCATCACTTCTAGGCTGCATTAAAATCTGAAAATAAACTGGTGGTGTTGTGGCCGGCAGTGGAGGTAATGGATTGATTTAAATCAGTGAAAAAGGTAGCAGGATACAGAAAAACATCTAGTGGGGGTGTCCAGGTGGAGACTGATGCTGAGGGCTACAAAACTGGCCAAACAAAAATCTGGTGCTGTGAGCTCCCTGCTGGGCACGCTGGTCTCTGTGAACAGTGCCACTCTGTGGCAGCTCCAGTGCTGGAGAAAGCCAAGTCAGACTGTTCCTGCTCCTGTACTGACTGAAAAAGGTGTAAACCAGCACCTGCTTTTGTCCCTATAAGAGGAAGGTAATTAATCCTGTGTTTTGGTATGGTCCTCTTGTAGAAATAATGCCTTTTCACTCTGCTTGAATCAAGATCTCTCTGAATAACAGGCTTCTCCCTGGTTTGCTGTAATTTCTGTACCTATGGTAGTTTGGAGCTGCCTGTAATTGTGAATCAATAGAACATCAATCACAGCATGGCTTAGGCGATTTGCAGCTGAGGGATTTGACCCTCAAAAATTCCTGATTCAGGTACTTTTTGGATCAGAGTCTTGTTACCACAAGATGTCTGGTTGCTTCTGTGAAGCAGATTGCTGCTGTCCCAGTCCCCATCTCCTGAGTACTTTAGAAAGACTGTCTGGGCCAGGATTTGGTCTGAAGCATAGAGACAGCTTGGTCTAGAGGCAAGAAGTCTTCCCTAGGCCTGAATAGAGACCTGGATAAAATAATAACATGGCAGTCATTGTGATGAGGGCTGGCAGGAATATCACCTGTTTTTGTGAGGAAAGGGAAGACTGGGGTCTCCAGTGCTGCCCCTCAGGTTGGATAAGCACGAAACTTTCTTCATAATGTCCTAAAAGAAAGTGACATCTTAGATCTTCTGAGTTTCCCATTTGTATGTTAAAGTGGTGTTTTTTAGAGCTACCATTAGGTACAGTAATTATTGTTCTCCATAAAGTATGCAGTTGCATTTGCATAGGAAATGGGGATTTTCCCTTTATTTACTTCTGGGAACCAGAAGCCCTGTTTCAAGTCCACCCCCGTGAGGCAGTGTTGTAACTAGTTATCCACCCAGTAGGGCCAACAAATCCAACTAAATCTTTGTTCACGAGGTGTTTAAGACTGCAGGACCTAACTTTGTGTTGCTGTATGAGTTATATCTGCATAGCAGCATAATACATATTATTATATGTATGCCTCATTATCCTATTTTTGAGCTCCATAACACATACAGATAAGTACTTGCACCAAATCTGTGTGTAATAATTGAATAGTCTGATACATTTCCAGTATTTAGCATTTCTAAGTCTTTTCATTGTACACAGGGATATTTCCTCTGTACAAAAGCAGAAATGTGGTTGAACAATGGATTTGCTATCAGCAATTAAGAAACATCCTCATTTAAGGCACTGGAGAGCTCTGCCTGAGAGCTGATGGCGTGGCACTAGCTACAGTGTCCTGCATGAATTAGCCTCTAATCCTATTTTCCTTGCAATGGAAATCTTCCCAATACTTTCAGTGTAGTAGAGAGGGTCTCTATGTACTTGGATTCCAATAAACATGATTATAGATCAAATGCTACATTGGGATGTGCCTGCAGGGCTCTTGTTGACTTCAGCTGCTGCCCCAGTCACGCACCATGGAAAAGTGTGATTCTTTACATCTTCTAAGTGAACTGAAACATGAATTTATTAGGATAAATGTGTCTGTTACTGAGATTATTTAAAGAGCAGAGAGTCTCATCTGACATCTGGGTATAAATAGAAAATCCATTGTTTTGAACATCATCTGAAATGGTATTTGCCTGAAATCTGTGTCAGCATTATGGTATATAAGGCAATAGATCCAGTATAACTGACAAATTCACCAATATGCCACAAATATTAGATACTTAAACAGATTTTTTTCTGTGATGTTTAACCAACCATGTAAAAACCTGGTGTTGTGGTCTCATGGAAGCCTAGAAAATGGGATTTGGGCTGTGAGGAGACAAAGATCTGCTGGCAAGACCATTTTTAACACTATCAGAGAAGCAGGCATCCATGTGGTTCTAAATGAAACAATATTGAGCTTTTAGTTAAAATGCTTGTACACAGATGGAATCTTACACTGTAGGAGAAAAATGGGGGTGAGCATGTGAAAATGTGCACAGTTGTCAGTGTTTGGAAGTGCTCCTGGTTTTTACTGGGTAGAGTAGGGGGGATGCAGGAGCATCACTGAGTGAAACACACGGTATCTCTGTTTGTAGTCCAAGTGTTTGAGACAGATAAATGACACAAGAACAATAACTGACTTTGTTGAGTCGTGTGACAGCTGTGAAATTAAATATGAAAACTTAATTTCAGATCTTCTAAATTTAAGTCCAGTGCCTTAGTCGTGAGACTAACTTTGTCATCTGATGGTGCAGTAATAAACAAGGATCTTCATCCTGACCTCCTGGGAGGGAAATTGACTGTATTATATCCCACCAAATGGTCTCCAAAATGAGTCCCTGTGTATTGGCTTGGGGGCAATTTTTAGTTTAACTTCTGAGCAGAATGCAGATCAGACATTGCAGCTTCAAATTCCCTTTTATTTGTTTGATCTCTAGCCTCAAAGCTCAGAAGTGAAAGCTTTAAATAAAATAAACAAAGATGGGAGTGTGAAATAAGAAGCTCTAGGAGGAACACAGGCTCATGTGTTATGCACTGATGAAGTGGTCATGTCAAGGAAGAACATAAATCTTCACTCCATGCCTGTCCCTGCCCTGCTCCAAGCCTTTCATGTCTGAGGCAGGAGGAGCTCTCTCCTGGGCTGCTTGGCCCAGATGGAGCAGCAGGTGCCAGCCCTGCAGCCCCCGTGCCCGTGGAGCTCGGCAGGGCAGGGCAGGCACTGCCAGCCCACCTGGGGGCAGGAGGCCACGTGGAGACTCAGATCTCTGTAGTGCTCGAGCAAGCAAGAGTCTGTGCAGCCCAGAGACAGCAGAGGAGGGAGAGCAGTGTTTTATTGTGTGCAGAGCTGTGGCTGCTCAGGGGGACTCTGTTTGAGGGGCTGTGCTTGGGTTGGGACTAACTTTGGGGTAAGGGTTTGAGTTCAGGGCTCTTCTGGCTTTGTCAGAGCTTTAATGACTCTCTGCTAGTTTGAGACACAGCCTGTGGAGCTCGTTTATGTTTGATAGATGAACATTACATGAAATAGCAAGAAAGGAAAGTCTGTGATGCTCTTCAGCTCAGGCTCCCTGCCTTTCCCACTCAGTAGTGTCTGGGTCTACTCCACTTCCCCGTGCTTTTTATGAGACCATGTATGAGCTCAATTCTGATGTTACTTGTAGTTAAATGCAACCTGGGTCATGTCACATTTTCCTTTACATTAAATAAAGTAGCAAGACAGAGGCCATAACTGAATTATCAGGCTGACCTCCTAAATGTCACTGGATAATAAACATGCAAAAAGAATTCTCATTAAATACACATCACTAGCACTTTAATATCTAGGCAAATTAGACTGCTTTGGGGACAAGTGAGGTCAAATATCTTCTTTTGTGTCTGTGTAATGTGGATTAATTCTCGAACTGGACAAAAGCACTAACTGCTGTACTGTGTCACCTCATTATCTAGGGCAGAAACGAGCTGTGCCTGGGTGTTTTTGTACTGTGGAAATGCAATTTATTTGAGTAACCTCCTTTCAGCAGTTCTTGCTTGTTCCCCAGAGGACAGACAAAACCGTACTAACGTATTCTACTCCAGCCTGTTCCGTGCCCTTGAAGAAATCCGAATATTATTTGAGTTTCTTTGAAATCTTTAAGTTAAAGATGAAAAAATCTTCTAAAAATATTGCTAAACACAATGAAGGGAGTATTACAGGTCTTTTTAGTGAATGTTGAAGCTATATCTAACACTGGTCTAGATTTCTGTATAAGATTGGTTCATTAGTGAGTGAGAATTAGAAATTTATATGAAGAATGGCTTAGTGCACCCACATGTGTTTTTGCACGAGCAAACAGCATTTGGGGCAGGCATACATATATAGTGCTAGTTCTTTATACATTGTTTCAATAGATACTTTGCAAAACGGAGTCTTAGTTTGCAGCACCAGCTAACTTTGTATCTTTTACGAGAGGCAGTAATTGTTTCTCACTCCCCACCTCTGCTACACTGGTGCAGTTTTACTGATGTGTAAACTAATGCTTGAACTGTGCTGTCGATTTATATAGGTCCCTGACAGTTTAAAGCTTAGAAATGCCCAGACAGCCTTACTGGTACTGGTTTTGAGAAGGCTTTTAGTAGTGTGGGCTGTAGTTGGAAAGCAAACACAGAGTAGCCTCTACCAAGAAATGAATCTCGCAGTAGTCCTGCGTAGGTGTTTCTTTTTTACTTAAGAGAGCCTGACAGGACTGTGCTGGCAATAAAAGGAGGTAGCTTTGGATTTTGATTTAGCTTTGCTAAAGCAGTAAGAATGCTGTCAGGCTCACTATTGCTGTTTACTATGTGTTTTTTAAAATTAGATAATGGTGGAGCAGTCCCATATGTCAATAATAAACAGTTCAAGTAGGTTTGTATTGGTAAAAATGGGGTTGTCAGCAGAATGGTATTATTTGTCACAACAGCAGCTAACAACCAAGCACTTTATATTGCTAGGCTGTTATCAGCTGGGAGGCAATTTTATTAGCTGGAAAGAAGAGCAGTTTGGCAGAGCAGCAGCCGTGCTCAGCAGAGGGGTCTGTGTGAGCCAGCTCGAGGTTGTGCCGGGCTGGAGGAGGGAGCTGTGCTCACAAAGGAGCCCAAGCACTCCCCACAGCAGCTGCTCCACCCTGCCCCTGGCTGGGAGTGATGCCTTGTGAAGGCTGACCTGGAACAGAGACTAGACAGAGCTAAAGTAGGTATTTATTAAGAGGTCTCAATAGATCTACCTGGGCAGCACAACCCAAAATGGCTACAAAAATGGATGACTGATCACAGGGTCTCTCACTTGGATAAGTTTTGGTCTATTAGTGTATTGGGGCTAATTGTCCAATTACAGCTTTAGCTTATGAAGTCCAATCCTTGTTTTCTCTCTTTAGTCTACCATTGTTTATGCTCTTGTGCTTGAGTTTTGGATCATTTTTCTTTGGACCCCAGCTGGATAAGGTATTATTTTGACTCCCTACTCTGTGCAGAGAGTCACCATCCCCTAATGTGAAGCCCAGACCCACACACTAAAGCAGCAGAGAATCTGAAAAATATAAAAGCTAAACCTGAGGCATCAGGAGCAGGGCATCCCTGTGTGAGCAGGGAGAGGCTCTGACTTCCAAAGCAGGCAGAGCACAGGGAGCTCTGTCATGGGCATTGTCTCCTGTTCCTGTTTTGTTACCATGCTGCTGGAGGTGTTCAGGAGACATGGCAATGCATCACCTGAGCACGTGGGTTAGTAGCACACAGCGTGGTGGTGCTGAGCTCATGGCTGGGCTTGATGATCTTAAAGCTCTTTTCCAATTCTGTGATTCTATGGGTAAAACTCATCAAACTCAAATAATTAAAATAGTTTACTGATTTATAATTTTTTAATTGGCCTGCTAATCTGAATCCCTCTCACGCTGAGGAGCTGGAGACTTCACATGTGCAGAGGGTATTGAGGAATGTCCCATGTCCACAGTTTTGTCAAATAACCCCTTATTCTGCTGCCTTATTCTGCAAAGCTTGGCACCCCTTACACCTAGGGCACAGCAGAGTCTTTAGTTAAACTAACACCTAGCAAATACCAGTCATTGGAAATTACTGGAAATTTGGAGGGTCTCTGTATTTGTGGGTCAGTCCCAAAATGCCACTGTTTGTTTACAGCAAAAAGTTGATTCCTTCTTTATTGAAATCACAGGCTCTGCTTTTTTTCCAGGGACATGCTTTCAGTACAGCCATTTTTCATGTGTCATCATGCGTTCTGCTAATGCACTTAGCTCTGTTTTTTAAGTATGGACAGGATAGGGTTATTTAAAAAAAAAAAAACCCAAAAAAAAAAAAAACCAACCAAAAACCTTAATCTGCACTCGCATCTGCTTAAGTTTAGTAATTCTGATTGGAGTGATAATTACAACTACATTGACAGCTTGTTCCTAATCCTGATCAAGTCAAAAATACTCTAAAAAGAGTGAAGTGAGAACCACAGTGTCATCGTCTTTATTTCTGGTTTGCAAATATTTACAACTTGTACCAATTAACAGAATGTGAAATCTGTGGTTCAGTCCAGTGGGACTCATTGTTAGTCTTTTCATAAAGTTCCTATGGAATTGTGTGACCATATCTAGCTTGCCTGCTTTTCTTCAATATGACCTTTTATTCCTCCTATTTATAATGCAAAACCTGAGAATGTGCCCCAAACTTGCTTCAAAGCTCAGTACCTGAAACCAGCTCCCAGAATTTTTCATTGTCTTGTGCTCTGGGCAGTTTGAGTTGTGCTTTTGCCACTTATGTATATGGATATGCTCTGGAATTGCTCACATAATAGTACAGAAGAAGGAAGTGTAGGACTGCCTGCTTATTTACCACCTGAACTACCACTCATGCAGTTACTTAGTTTTCTTTCTTTTAGCTTAGAATTAATTTTCCACCAAATTTCATTACAAAGAATTTTGTTTCTCTCGTTATTCAACTTTCAGGGAGTGAATTAATGGTTCTTGGTTTTATTAAGTTAATTTTAGATCACGGAACTGCAGAAAATTCTGGAAATTAAAACAAATTCATAGTTGCATGCTTTGAGTGTCTTAATAAGATGTTTGGCAAGGAGGGATGACCCCACCGATACCAAAGCAGAAATCTGTTTATGTGAGGGTAATACAAAGTAGAGAGCAGCTGCAGGTCTTAAAAGAGGAAAGTTACTGGCTTATTTAAATGCAAACCAATAGAAAGTGAACTGTATAATTTCTATATAATTAATTATTTCATTTTTAGCATTCAGGATGCATTTCTGTTCTCCATTGACACCATCCAGAGCAGTGTTTCCTTTTGGAGCTTGTTATAAATGACTCCTGGTGTTGTCTTGAAGTTACTCTTTAATTTCTCCCGAGTGGCTATTTGGCATGGTTTGTTTGGCTCTCTCCAGTGTAGAAGAGATCCCAAGAGCAGCCCCAAGGGCCTGGCTCCCCCAGCTCTGCTGGGCTGTCTGTGGGCACTGCCTGCCCCCAGCACAGAGGTGTTCTCAGGCACATGCAGTGTTTGAAGAAGCAGAGGGAGGCTTTGGTAAGAGTGCTGATTGTTCTGTTCACTCTTGGCTACCACAGAAGGGAAGTGGGGATATTGAGGGAAAATATTTCTCATATTGTGTTACCCTATTTCTTGTAACTTTAGTGGGAGATAGTTTTTTGCCAGTGTGTTGGCAATGAAAACTGCATATTTCTCTAGGAACCTAACACTAGAAGTATTTGTGTGTAAATACAGGAGTATTTCTTGCTCCACAGCAGATATGCATTTCCCTGCATTCATCAAATCCACTAGTTCAACAACTCTGTGTGTGATAGCTGTTAATTCAAAAGTGTTGTGCTGGGCAGACCTGCAGCAGCTGTGGAATGGGTCAGACCAATTGTCCATTTAATCCTTTACCTTGTGTCTAATGGTGTCCTTATGATCCAGGAGAGGGAAGAGCCTCTGGAGAGGATCACAGAGCACTTGGCTGGGCTGTGTACCATGAGTGTGTTTGGCAGGGATTGTCAGCACTAACATTTTAAGGAAAACTTGGCCTTAATGAGTTTCAATTAAAATGAGCTCTGTTTAGATCAAAATCCACATCAGTATTTGCAGGTGCCTTAAGAAACACACCCCCAACTCCTCTCCCAGTGCCTGTGCCTGTCCTGTCCCACAGGCACTCACACATTGAATTCCAGCAGAGCACTGCAGTGCTTCAGAAAATCAATACTGCAGAAGGAATATGTTTCTTCTCTTAGCTTCTTATCAGAACCAAACTTTTATTTCTGCATCATTTCCTTGCATGACTACACCTCTCTCTCATTTCCAACCAATTTATTTGTTTTGTAATCTGTAGCCTTACTGCTCCCATGCTAAAACACTAAAGTCTAAAAAGCCAAACCACTAAAACACCAGCCTCCTGTCCTAGGTGAACTTTTTGAGTTGTCACATCAAGAATAGTCAAAATTAAGAACCAGGCTGCTACAAGGAATTGGCTTTTTCCTCAAATGCACATATTTATTTTTCTACCTACTCAGGAAGTTTGTACTGTGCTGCCCTGTATGCAGCTTCTGTAGTTATCAAGCCTTAAATTCTGCCTCACCTCGTTGTTTTCAGGTGAGTTTAGCCCAGCACATAAATAGATACAGGTGTGGGCAAGTAAATTAGTGTAATTTGGTTTCCTCTTTTCAGGTCTGCTAAATACTCCAAATGCAAATGGAATCTTATTTGAAATATTAAAACCTGTTGAGTTTTCAAAACCAGGACAGGAGGCTTTCAGTAACTCTTGTAATGTGGGATTTTGGCAGTTCACCTCAAAACATAGACCTCAGTATTGCAGTGGATATTTTGAGAGAGAATGTGTAGAAACAGTGAAACTCAGGTGTATTTGAGAAGACCTAAAATTATGACAGAGTTTTACAAAACCTTGGTCAGTGTCTTCTGGCCAGTAAAATTGCTTTCAGCTTCCTGGAGAGTTTGAGGCTCTGGTGTGGATAAGGAAGTGAAATGTAGGCATTATCATGCAGGGTCTGGAGGGCAATGCTGCTAGTTTCACCTGGCTGTGTCAGAAGATTTACTCCTGACCTTAAAAACCTTGATGTCATGGATGAAGGAGCACAGCAGAATCACAAGCTTCTACCTGCTTGGTTGTGTAGAAATAAAAACATATGCTGACTTCTGTGAGGCATTTTCTTGAGATGAGTTACGGAAAGCTGTTCCAAAACTCAGCAAATCATAAATAAAAACTGTAGTGGATAGAAAACTAATTTTGTCATCATGCCTTCTAGGCAGGTTCAGTGGCCAGCAGAGCCCATGCAGTTGCTCATAAATATGTGGGAAGTCACCGCTGCTGAAATTAGCTCCACCAAAAGGCAGCTGAGGAGCTGTTTCTGGTTGTGCCTGGGCAGGATGATCCACAGCCAGCTGAAAGCCAGGAGCAACGGGGACATCACAGTTCAGTGGTTTTTTTCTGTTGTACCAGTATTTATTTGAACAACACCACCTCCTGTTCCAGGCAGGTTTGAGCTGGGAGGGTCTGCTAAAATCAGCACAGGCTCTGCATGCACTTCTGCACAGAATCCTGGAGAAATAGCTCCTGGGGAGCAGTGGGAATTTTAAGGCATTAGGTACAAAACAAAAGATTTAAAAAAAGCAAAAATGTGTGTGTGGATTGTGCTGGAAGTACTTAAGAGTGGAAGGGTGTAGACACTTTATAAGATCTTGTCTCAAACTGTGGAATAGTTCTAATGGGGTGTAGCTTATTATCTCTTTGGTTCAGTAAGTGTATAGTGACTTCAGTAATTTCCATTAAAAACTTCTAAGAAGCTCTTGGGTCTGAAGTTGGGTAAATTCCCTTCAATTCAGTGCAAGTGCTCCAAATGTGTGTCAGTGAGTGAGAATCTGTTTTATCTAGGAGGGTATTGTTTGTAATGATCCTTGACTAGCAACACATGTAAAGCTCCATTTTTTTTTTCCATAGATATCAGAACAAGAACATGTATCAAGCACAATCTAAAGTTTCTGGACTGAGAGAACAGATCCATCTATATGGTCACCTCTTAATGAAATGCCAGTTTTGAGGGCTTTAATTGGGCATTGTTCAGTAAGGAAATAGGCCAAGGCTAACAGGTCACTGCATAAAAGGCAGTGCAGAGAAGTGTCTTGTGACACTGCCAACCAGGGCCCCAGCTCCATCATCAATAGGCAGTCAGATTTTAGGTGTTATCTCATCTTTCAAGGAAAATAGGCTACTGATGTCTTTCAGCTTTTTATTATATGGGCCACTGCATTTTACCACCATCTCAGAAAGAGACATCAAAGGATTTTTCAGATTCTTTCTAGTAAGAAAAATAGGTGACTGCTGGAAACTGTGGGTTTTGACCATTGGTTAAATATAGCTTGTAAAAGAATCTTCCCATTTTTTCTGGGTGTCACAAGTCACTTGGTTAATTAATGTTTATTTTCAATTGAACTCTTTTAAGTCAAACTGTGATTAATTCTGGCATAAAAAAATATTACATAGAAAATTGCAGTAACACACTATTATGTCATAAATTGCAAAGAAGGAGGAGTGATGCCAGAGAGCAATTCACCATACATGAAGAGAACAATTTGTTCTTGTTCTGCATGGTGGTAGACTTTCCCTTTTGGCCATGAGCATATAAATATTTTAAAAGCAAAATTGTAAGTCTGTATAGTGATAAATAAGCTTGCAATAACAGTGCATCAAATGAATATTCAAAATATCAGTGAAATGTTTTCTTGCAAGTGCCTGTAGTTTGCAAGTAACTGTGAACTCCTGATTTAGGGTGTCTGGATAAGAACCCTCTCTTCTCACACCTGGGTCAATCATGTGTCCAGACCCTCATGCTCAAGCCCGCGTTTTGTTTGTTTAGATCTACAGATGTAGCAATTTATTAACTAAAAGTCAAGACTTCCACTACTGCAGTAACAGCAGAATTGAGGACACTAACTTCAGTTTGTTGTTGAAATTATTTTTCTTGTCTGCTTATATTTAGAGGGAAGAGAATTCTGACGTTCTGTGTGTCCAACACTGTGTAAAGTCTTGGAGCAGAACAGCACTGAATCAGTATGAAAAAAAGAAGCTTGTATGTAGTGTTCAGTAAGAATAATCACTTTCAAATAGTTTTTTTTAAAATATGTTTTCATTTAACTGCTGAGATTTTGTTAACGGAGTCTGAACTCACATTCTGCTGTCAGAGAAGATGGACAATATAGATTAAAACAACAGTAGTTTCTACAGAAGGAAAAGACTGTTGAATTCACAGTTCTGCATTGAAATTTAAACTAAAACCAGTACATAAAGGTAAAACCAACATAGAAATGATTTTGGTAGGCAGGCACACAGGTTGTGAATGCTTTCCCTTCAAAGCAGCAACGATCCTAAGCTGGTGTTCCTGGCAGCCCTTCAGCACCATAGCAGTAAGGACACTTGAGCTTCAAGAGCCCATTTCTCCAGGTTGAGTTTCTCAGTGTTTCCACAAAAGCACATCTTGCTGTCTGAGCAACTGGCAGCATCTCAGACTCAAGCCCTGTTCATTGAAAGCAGGGAAAGAATGGGTTCTCAGCACCCTCAGGTTTGATCATCATAAATATCCAAGGCCAGCTCTTCCCTGCAGTGCTGGGCAGGTGTTGAATTGGCATGAATTTGGCACCACTGAGCTGTGTGCAGCTGCCAGGAGTGTTGGCTGCTGCTGGGCTGCCCCTGCCATCCCCAGGCTCAGGGGACAGTGACAGCACATGGGGATTGTCCTGGACTGCCCTTCTTGCAGCTGTGCCATGTCCCAGAAGGGAGAACTTCCCTGCACACACTTCTAGTGTCTTTTTGCAATGAGTTGCAACTAACTCCTTTAGCTGCTGGCGTTAATTGTGTTTGTTAATGATTTTTCAGCTTTCAAAACAAAAATCCTGTATTCATCTTAATACCTTGCTGTTACTGTGCAGGCAGTCCTTAGCACGTGTTTGTGCATGCAGGGATTTAATTAAAACCTTAATAACGAAATAATCACCACACAGTCTGGGCGTCTGTGAGATAGCACTGTGGGGACATTTTTTGAGTTCCTCAATTGCACACCACATTGCTGTGCAGTTTTTGATGCTGGGTAATCGTGCTCCAGCATTGCTGGTGAGGTGGGTATAGATTACGAGGCAGCTGGAGCAGCGAGCCCAAGAGCAGTGCTTTGCTCAGGCACTCTTTGAGGCATTTCCTTTGATCATGCCACAGCTGGGAGACACTCACATGTCCTAGAGACCAAGACTAAAGTATTCACATTACCATGCCTGAAGTGAGTTTCCTAAACAGAAGTGCCCTGATTACTTTTTCAGAGATACAGAAAACTTATTTTTAAATTTTTCATGCTTTGCAAAGTGTCTCTCTCAGTCTGGGTGGCACTCAGTGTTTTGGGCACTGGTCACTCCTGTAGGTTGGGTGTTCAGCAGAGAGGAGGCCTCTCCACAGGTGCCCCTCTGCAGGGCAGATTCCCATTGGACTCCTGCTTTTGTCCCACATCCATCACATCCATCCCATGCTGGTGACAGCTGCACATGCTGATCCTCCCATGGCTCAGGAAGGTGTCCCCAGGGACTTTTGGGCCAGGCAGCTGCTGTGGCCCAGCCTGGCCTTGTCTGTGTGGGCTGAGCCAGGCACAGGGAGTACCAGGTACCTGTGTCCTAGCCTGCAGCACTGGCAGGGGCTGCTCCAGGGAATGGGGCTGCTCCAGGGAACGGGGCTGCTCCAGGGAATGGGGCTGTTCTAGGGAATGGGGCTGCTCCAGGGAAAGGGGCTGCTCCAGGGAAAGGGGCTGTTCTAGGGAATGGGGCTGCTCCAGGGAATGGTTTGCCTCTGCCTCTGCCCTTGCCCTTGCTTTGCCATCAGCACAGCAATGGCCATTTCAGAGGTGCACAGCAGAGCCTCATGCCTGTGTGTCTGCTCTCTTGGCCAAGAGACCTTGGCCCCACAGCTCAGCCCTCCGTGCCAGAGAGAGGGGCCCCACCGCAGTGCACAAAGCAAACACCTTTTTGTATTTTTTCAGCACACATTGCTAGAAAATAGAAAAACTGAGTGAGTATCACGGTGTGCATGGGTGTGAGGCAGGAAGCCCTGGCAGCTGCAGCAGGAGTGGCTGCCCCTGCTTGCTGTGAGCAGCTGCCTGGGCGTGTCCTGCCCCCTGAGTTAGCTCATCGCTCTCCTTGGGACAGGCTGACAGGAACAGATGTGTTCCACACCTGACCTCTGTTTTTCTATAGCTCCTGAGCACATTTTTAATTTAAAATTCTGCTCTTTCCTATAAAAGGTAAAGAAGATGTCAAGGTCTTGCTGTTCCCATTCCAAATGGAATGGGTTCATGTCCTGTTAATCAAGAAGTACAGACGCAGCATTTGTCATTTCCCTTTAAAGTAATGGGTGGTTGATACCTGTCATTTCTCAAGAAACTATATACCAGATTATGGTGTATTTATAGAAATCTCAATTGCTGGTAACTTGGCTGAAGCCAAGTTTAGGCATACCATTAGTAACACATAATGAAATGACCTAAGTGGAGTCAGATTTGGGAGGGGGAGGAAAAAGCTATTTGAGTTGAATAGCTTGAGGATGCTGTTTTACTATTAAAATTAAGCTTCTGACCCCTGGCACTGAAGTGATAAAAATGAATCTTCCTATATTTCTCTTTTGCATTTAATCTTCTATATTGGAAAAGATAAAAAATCAAATCTGCTTCTCTCCCTTGTCTCTTTCTCTTCTAGGTACAGGACCTATTTATGCTACAGACCCACTCCTATACATGTCCCTGTTACTACTGCATAAGCTTGTACATTTATTAGTAAACCACTGACGGACTGCTCACTCCACTCCTCCTCAGCCAAACAGAAAGGAACCTATTTAATAACAAACAAAACCCCTGACAAAGAAATCCCTACCGTTTTAAAGATGGACAGAAAGAGACTGAAAGAAGCATGATAAATTCTACATGGGGGGAAAAACATATTTTTGGGGATGCCACAAGAAAGTAAACCACATAGAATAATGCATCTAGTTTCCAGACTCTATGGTGTAAAGCCCTGCTCTGTGCATGGCACTTATTATTTCTCTATTTTAATGTAATATTTTTTCTTTTCTAAACCTTTCCTCTGACTCTTCATTTTGCACGAACTGTTGAGCAGTTATCTTTATGACAATATGTAAAGATGTTGGGTCAAACCCTTCCTAAGAAAGGAAATATTTTTAGTAGATTATTGTGTTTAGGTTTTTTGGATTTCCTTTTTCTTTTTTTAATTAAATTATTTCTTTTGGAGACATTAAAAAGGTACATCTTACCATAATTAATATTCACTGTCAATAATATTTATTTTTAAATGAAGATTGGAAACAAGGTAAGACATTTGTTTATAAACTGTATTGTATATTGCTGAATAACAGTTGAATAAAAAGATTTTGAAATAAAGTTTTTACAGATGTGTGTGCCTTTCCCTGTGTCCTGAATGTCCCTGAGAAGGCTTGATGGCTGCATGCCTTCCCTACCTTGTCACAGCACAGAGACTTGAGGAAAGATGCAGTACAAATAAAATGAAATTGAAATCAGTTATTTTTCAGACACCCTCAGCTGGCGCCAAAGCCCACAGCAGAACGTGCAGGCAGCCAGTCCCAGGCTGCAGCTGCCTTTTCTTGGTGCCACCAGTTATCTCTGGGCAGTCAGGGCAAGATGTGGTAGATGGACAGTGGGGCAGTGTGTGGCATTCAATGTAAATTGCTTTGGTTTGCCCCTGGCCTTTCTGAAAAAAAGGAGAATCAAGCAGTGGAAAATCAAAATAAATCATCCTGGAATGTTGCGTAACCTAGTTCCAAGATTTGTTTAAAATATATTCAGATTTAATAAAATGCATAATTTTGTCACTTTTCTTACCCAGGTGAGCTTCCTCTAAAGAATCTTTTTTTTTACAGTAAATAGTTATTTTTCTGTTGCAAAATGCTTGTTTTTCAAGTGAGCCAATAAGATATCTTGGCAAAGAAACATGACCTTCATTAGCTGAATTTAGTGAACTGCCTTGAAATTTCCTATGCCTGACTATGACTCTCATCCTGTCACTTGTGTGGCATTTTAGAGAGGAGTTTCCTTGTGGCAAAGGCAGAGTGCCAGCTCCAGTGGCAGCAGGACTGTGCCTGCAGGAGCTGCAGAGCAAACACAGGACACGCCACTGCCTCACCTCAAACCTGAGTCCTGTCCTAGAAGGAGGGCAGGAAGGGATTGACATTTTCCCAGGTGCTCAGGATTTCTTTTTCCTAGGGCTGCCAGTGACAGCCAGGGATTTGTGCCACTTGCACTCCTGGGCTGGAGACCAAGCAGATCTGTGTTTGATAGGTGTACTACACTGTGGTAGTAAAAGCCTCTTGCACTGGGGCAGACTCACCATGGGGATCCAAAGGGAATAAAATCAGTAATGTTCATCCCACTAGTGCCAGCTGTAGGATTGGGGAGCAATCCATAATCCTCCCACAAAAAGCTGAGCTGCTCTTTGGAAGAACAAGGAGGAGGTGGTTGTTGCCAGCGTGGAGGTGCATCAGAGCATGAGACACTGAAGAACACAGTCCTTGGCTTCCACAGGAGTGCTTCCAAACCTGGAAGGAAAAGGTAGGTGGGAAAAAGATTAGCATGTTGGACCATGTCTAAAGAAATACCAGCATTCCTGTGTGGGAATTGGCCCAAGGACAGTTACTGCAGCAGAGGTGTGCATGGAGCCTGCAGTGTCAGGAGAGTTCCAACCCCTCCACCAAGGGCTGGTCACGCACGTGAAACCTGCCTGTGTTTGGACGGGGGGATCTGGCCAGCTCTTCATTGCTGCTGCTGCTTTCTGAAGGGCACAGAATATTTCTCAGGGCCTCAACTTCCTTCTAAGGGAGAAAACTATTTTTTTTCCACAAGAGGAAGAAGAAAATCTGCCTAAATTGATCTAAAGAAATAGCTGAGGCTTGAAGCAGTGAAGCATGTCTGTCTAAGAGTGCTTCTATGCCTCTTTTTCAACTTCAGCCCTACCCCACTGGTCTCCAAGTAAACAGGTATCTGCTTTGCTCTGATATTTTTATTCCATCACTTGCAGAGTACATTGTCTCTTAAATTACAGACTGTGTGGTTTGGAGGAAATATATCAATCATCTTGAGTTTGTCCTTCTCTTTCTTTTGTGGCCTGTTACCTGCAAAGGGATGTGGCAGCAAGTTTTGTGTGTAATGACAGGAGTAGAATTACCAAGGTGTTTTAGATTTTAATCGCATTAAAGGTGAAAAAATATTAAATCTGCAACTAAAAGTAACTTTTTTATCCTTTCTGAGATCAGAATTAAGCATGCCCGGTAGGAACAATTCTTATATTCCAATTCACCAAAAAACCTCAGAAATAATAAACAATAACCTGAGGATTCGATGAAAAATCTCTTCTAGCAAGAGCAAAAGGCAGCTTTTCTTTCCAGTGAAGACCTGTGCACCAGCAGAGAGAACTGATTCCCAGCACACAGAATAACTTCAACAAGTGAGCTTGCCTTGCTTTACCTTTACCTTCACCTTCACCTTCACTATGTGAAGGGACTGATTGACTTTAAAAATGTGCAAAATGAGTCCTTCGGGTTTTGGGGCCATGGTTTCCACATTCAGGACAGGGTTTTTTTTTGCAAAATACACAGCCTATAATTGGCCCCATATTCCTGCAGTGCAGGGAAAATAAGTGGCTAAAGAGGAGACTGCAGCTTTCAGTACAGTATTTAGTCTCTAAAAAGCACTTAAAGGAACGAGAAACATTTTGAAGAGAAATTGTAAAGAATTTGGAGCCTTATTGCTTGTGAGTGTGTTGAGAACTTTTGCTAAAACATCTGTCCTTTGAGAGTGCTCTTTCTTCTGAAAAGGGCAACTGCCTCACTTCTGCTGATTGTATTTACAAAGGGCAAAGTGAGGTTTTGCCGTAGCCTTAATGGACAGAGGCTAGTGGCAAATCTTGCTCTTTCATAAATCTCAGCATTCCTCGTGGTGTCTGCTGTCAGAGTCGATTAGGAGTAAGTGCCTGTGCTGCAGAGCCGTGGGAGGCTGGTGTGGCTCCTGCAGTGCCACACCAGCCGGGCACAGGCTCCCTCAGCACTGTGGGCAGCCCCGGGCCCCTGCCTGGGGACAGCACAGGCTCCTCACACAGCCAGCAAGCAGGCAAGCATGAGGGATGGCTGTTGGGGGCCCGAGCTGAGTCATCTGTAATATAATCATAAGGAAACACACATTTTTCCTGAGAGAAAATCAATAGAACTTTGCACTTTTCCTTGTAATATTTCCAGTCTGCGCCATCAGCTGCAGCTCGCTCACAGTTATACTGCCATAAATTCACTGCGAGTTAATGGATTTCCACAAAAACGAATGGATTTACAGCAGTGTAACAGAGCTGCTGCTGCAGCCGTGCACATGTAAAAATACAGGGAACAAAAGTAGTTTGATAGCACACAGGTGACCTTCAAAGTGCCAAGACCTAGCCAGTAAAAAAACAAAATTACCCAGTTTGTTGTGTGCTCCTTTTCTGGCAAAGTTCCTGAAGAAAAGAGCCTGCAGTGCTGAAAGCCTCGCTGTGCGTGGCAAGAGGGCCAGACCCACTGAAGGGAAGATGGGTGAATGAGCAGCTTCACGCTGTGATGGAGAGTGCAAAGACTGTCTGAACACGTCATTTGTCATTCCCTGCATAAAACATTTTGGAGCCTAGTCTCACTTAGAATTAGTAAGTAAGTAAATAATGTGCTCCCAAACTTGTGTGTCAAAACTAGGTTGGTTAATGTATGAGCTGCCTCCGTTGCATTTGTTACTCCACAGCAAATTTCATGCTTAGCCAGAGGCTGGCAAAGTTCATTTATTCATTATCCCCAAACTTTGGGCAGTTATTATTCAAACGCCCCTAGTACATCTATTTAATAAGAAGAGAACAGAAAATTGATGGGATCAGAAATGTTAAAGTCTTAATTAATGCTTTTAGCAAAGACTGATTGGAGGGGGGTTGTTGTGAGAATATTAATGCGCAGCAAGCGTGTCTGGCTGGTGTCACTGGGCAGGGGGAGGGCTCTGGCAGCCCTGCCCAGGGAGCTCTGCCCCTGCAGCCTGTGAGCTCTGCACCTCTGGGACACCCCTGCACCACCCCGGGGCTCTGCGCCTCCAGGTCAGGGAAAACCAGTGCTGCAGGCCTTGGGGAGCACTGCATACCAACATGGGGGAATTACTGCTGCTAATGGGTTTAAATGATAAAACATCCACTTACAGCAGAGTAAAGATGGAGGGTGCTTTATTTTCTGCTCTTTCTGGGCTTCTGTGATGTTTCTGTGCAGTTCTGCAGATCCTGTGCTGCAGTGGGGGCTGCTGGGCAACTGGGAGCTCTGCTGTGGGCACACGGGGACCAGGTTTGGGTTTTGTTCATGCAGGAGCAGCTGCAATTATTCCACAGGAAAATTAACAGGCTTGAAACAACAGGAACAAGATGAAGGCTTGAAGAATCCCAGCAAGAGAAGCCATAGGGAACCCCTGCATCAGCCTGTCCTGCCCCAGCACAGCAGCTGTGTATGACAGGGATGGGGAGGAGGGAGGAAGGGCAGCATGGGGGTTTTTGCTGAGTTTAGACCAAGTTATAAAACACAGCAACCTCTGCTGAGTAAAGATGGATAATATTATAATGAAGCCAGTCAGGAAAAACACGTGCTTCAGATCTAGAACAATGACAATCCAAAATTTAGCACTCAACAAGGTGGCTTTTTTAAATGATCCATGCTAATGGCAATGAGTGGATTGAAATCTCCTATTTCTCCTCTGGTGACTGCCCACCTTTGAATTATAGCAATTATGGACATTGCAAGTAAAACTCAGTTACATTAAGAGTTGAATCGAAGAGGACTGTGATGTAGAGTTAGTGAATGGATTTCCCTATTTGTTGCGTATAGATTTCCTTTCCTGTTATTATTGAACTGGTTCTTAAATCTCATATGGAAAATCATCTGTAGTGTAATGCAAACTAAACTACCAAGATCTTCATAAATAATTCAAAAATGTTCACAGTTCAGTTGAAGATTATGCTTTCCTAACAGGAAATGTTTGGGATTTACTGTGGGGAAGATGGGAAAGGGGGTGTTACTTTTATTTCTATTCCATGACCAGATCTTTCAAAAAGTTTCATTCATCTCTGTGTTAGTATTATCCTTGAAATAGGAAGCAACAGGTTAAGTCTGTTTGGCAAAAAATTAGTAGCAAATTTCTGATTTTCAAGTGTTGTGTTTTTATAATAGGTTTTAATTTATTTTTTTTTTACAGAGTCTGTCTGTATTAACAGTCTAGGTTAAACATGAGATTTAGCTCTAAATTCCCATGGCAGAGTCTCTTTTTAATGCCTATGCTGTAATTTATTTACTTACTGTTCTGGACTGTTGGATTTCAGTGCTTCCAGAGTTGTCAGAGTCGATCCAAGTGATGGATACCTGTCAGTGTGTCATTAACCAACTGTCTTGGCAGTTTTACAAATGTGTCACCAGCCCCTCGGGGAGTGTGTCTGTGCTCTTGGGCCGGGTGTGAGGAAGGTCGGTGCCAGGACTCTGACACCCTCTTGGCTTTGCCTCATCCTTCCCTCAGGAGAGCAATCTGGTGGTGGCTGTGACCCAGAGAGGAGCAGCTTGGCCAGATCTTAGCCAAGGATCTGAGAGCTGAATTCCCCCTTGGGAATTAACGTCTCCTCTCCTGTCGTCAGGCAGCCCTGGGCTGGGGTTTGTGAGTTCTCTGGAGCCCACGGAGCACCACCAGCATGGTGCTGAGGACTCCTAATTTGTCTTTCTTTTCTGGGATCCCCTGCAAAGCACTGAAAGCAGGATGGCAGGGGCTGCATTAGCAGGCTGCCAGCCACAGCCAGTGCTGCTCAGGAAAGCTCCTGCCCAGCGTCCCAGGGCACAGCTCAGCCTCACACTCTGGGCTGGCAGGACAGCCACTGCTGCTCCCCCTGCTCTGAGCAGGCAGGAACAGTGTGAGCACAAGGAAAAGCCACCCATCTCTTCCTAAAGGGACCCTCAAGTGCCTGAAGATTTAAAAGCCTGTTTTCCCTAGACAGTGATCCTGTGTGTGTGGCAGGAATTTGGATGCTGCTGAAACACCCCCCAGTGCTATCCCGAATTTACAGTGCCCCAGGAAGCCAGCAGTGCCCACCTACCCAGTGTGTCTCACCCTGACTGAGCCCAGCAGTGCGTGAGCTCCGGAGCTGCACTTGCTTGGGAATGTCGATAAAGCTTGGGACAGAGCTACGGTGTGCACATCTAAACCCAAGTCAGGCCAAGGATAACTGTACTGAGTGATGATCTAAGCTGGACATGCCTGTCAGTGATACCTGGTACCCTGAGGGGAATGCAGCACTTGAGAAAGTGCACAAGAGAAGCTAAAGGCAACAAAATCAAATGAGACAGTGAAAATTTACAGTTTGATTAAGGAAACATCAGTTACTTTATGGTCTTTACCAAATACACTCGTATTTGTTATTCATTTATGCTAATTCAGTGCAAGACAGTAAAAGTACAATCATTCAGTGCTACAAATAATGATAATAGTGTAATCCATTTACAGAGTGCCTGGATATAATTTCAACTTTTATAGTACAGTGGTATGAAAGTCTCGAGTTAGTTAAATGCACAGCAAGGTGCTAATTGCAATCCTGGTTAGAATGAACCTCCATTGATGGTTAAGTCACTGATAATGACTTTGCACCCAAGCTAGCCAAGAACCACGCAGCCAGACTCCTTATGACATCCTTTAATAATGAATAACCCTGGCCTTTCAGTCTCCAGAGAAGCAAGCAGGGTTTGACAAGACAGGAAGACCAAAACTGAGTACCTATTAGTGCTTCAATCCTGGAGGAATTTGTGGGTGTGGTCACCTCGCAGTTCCCCAGCATTAGGCAGAGACAGAAGGTGGGCTCAGCACAGAGCAGTCAGCAAGCACACCAGGCTCCTGTCAGAATGGCAGTGTAACATGACTTAATGACACGACTCAGTAAAAGGAACTAAATCCAGCTTGCCACAGCGTCAAATGCAAGTAGCTGAACTTTTGCAGTATTTTTAAAGAACATAAACTGCCTTTATGAACCAGAGTTAATTATTTAATGACCAGAGAGGTCTTACACTACTTATGCTAGACTAAACCATTTCACTAAAGAAAACCATCTCAAAAGCCAATGCAAGGAGTTTTGCTGGGTTCAGAAAGTGTTTGTCAACCTGCTTGTAAATGTGTATGGAAAAGTCAGCCCAGTTTAGGCTCATTACCCCGGGCAATTCAAGCCTTGCCACAGGTTTTTTGGAGCACAGCAGCACCAGAGAAAGCCCTGCTCACGTTCAGGGCCATGAAATGCCATGTGTTCACGTCTCCCTTCATTCAGTGCTCATCTATTTATGCTGGCTAGGGAAAAAACATCCGTCCAGTGTGTTGTTTACAGCCAGGAGTGCAGCTGCAAAATGGTGAGGGGAGCCTTGGGGACCATTTACCTGGGAAACAACCTCACCTGCTCTGGGGGCTCAGGGCCACGAGAGGCACCTGCAGCACGGCCTGCACAGGGAATGTGCTCAGCAAGTGCTGCGGTCACGCTAAAACCGTTCATTTTTATTTTAGCAACACTTAGCGTTCCCAAAACAGCCGGATGGAGCTCAAGGACACAGGTAAATAATCAGGGACAGCATGATTTCACACAGCTCGAAGTTTCACTCTGCTCTAAAACAAGCTTTTCCCGGTGGAGAAAAAGGGGGTGTGGTTTTTTTTCTTCACGTGCTGAACCAAGAAGCAAAATAAGGTATTTTCCCACCTAAACAAACTGATAATGGTTGTGTCATGCATCTCTAGCTAATTGGGGTGTGATGAAGTGCATAATTCCAAAGCTATCTAGCCTGAGGGCTTAAAGAAAAGCTTAACTGTGCCTGCAAAGCAGAGTGGAGATAGCTGGTGTGACAACTGCCTATCAGGAGGCTGCAGGCTTTGGAAGCAGCCTGACACAGGGGCACTATCTGATTGCAGCTCCAATTCTGCCCACAGTCCTGCTGCTGGCTTCAGCAGTTACTCCGTGGCCAATAAGGCATTAAAGAGTCACAATGCACAGCTTATTTCAGGAGGAAATATTTTAACAGCACAGGTGACTGTCGTGCATGCATTAAGAAAACCAGGACACAGCATACCAAATTAAGTTCAGCTACAGTAAAATAATTGTAACAGAGCAATGCTGACCCCAGCTACTGAATGGTGGGACCTGGCTTTTGCTGCACAGGTGAGATTAGGTTTTTCTGGTTTGCTTTCCTCCCTGTCTTCTTGTATATATAAATCACAAATATAGTGTATATTCACAGAAATATAGCATATATTTACCATTCAGATGTTTGAGATAAAACCTCAATATCTTAGAGAGAAAAGTGTCCCTCAAGCTCTGCAGCACAAACTACGGTCTCACAGAAATACAAACTGCAAGCGGAAAGCAGCCCCTACTGTGCAACCCTTTCATTTTGTTAGATTGCAATATATTTTCTTATTTTTCATGTGTCTGATTCGTGTGACCCTGCCAGTATGCAAAAATAGGTTTTGACAGTTTCTTTGTTTTGGTTTTATTATAATGTAATTTATGGGATGCTGAAAGTCTGCAAGTACTTGTACTTGACTGACATTTCTCTGAGAGTCAAAAGATTGCTCTGTATACTTGACTGAGATTAAAATGACTAGACTGCATATAGCTACATCCTGCTTTGAAAGTGCAGGATTGGAAGGCTTCCATTAAATTGTTATTTTCAGTTATTATTAGCTCCTAAATCAGTTAATATAACTCCTTTCCCATAATGAATGCACAGCACTGTAAGCCCGAATGCCATATTTTCTATTGATCTATTTCCACAACCTGTTTAGTGAAATAATTAAAATGATTTACAAGGCTGACCCAATATCTTAGTGGTTTAGTAAATCACGCTGCCATGTGGGAGGCTCAGCTGGTTTTAAAGCACAGCTCGAGGCAGCAGCAGGACCTGGAGCGGAGCTGTTGTGCCGCACCTGGAGAGGGGCTGGGCTCCGGGAACGCCTCCTCCCACTCAGGGAGAACGAGGGCTCCAGTGCTCGCTCATCACCTCTGGCCAAAGATGGGAGTGCCTGGGTGCTTCCCAGCCAGAGCAGAACCTGAGCTGCAGGGAATGTATCTACACTGGCAACAGGAACATCCCTGTTTCCTACCCCCAGAACTGACTCTGTATATCTGTGTGAGCACCAAAAATGTCTCAGCTGTGGAGCTTGGTATTCTTACATGCATGACAATGAGGAAAATTATTATTTCTACCTTCTTTTTTTTTTTGTTTGTTTGTTTCAATTCATAAAAGGAAAACACACAACAGACAACATCTGTGTTTAAATGCCAGGGTTATCAAAGGGCCCAGTATGATTCAGTAGTGTCAAGACAAAGACATATCAAAGCATGTCCCACAGTCCCTTAAAATCCCTGTCAGTCAGTCCTCAGGGGATAGGCAGGGTTTCATTAAGATGATCTCCTTGGCACGGGAGCCCCTCCTGTAACGACATGAGCTCTCCTGACTCCTCCATGTCTCCCACACTCACCCAGGGCTGATGCTGGTAGGACTGCCAGGATATTCCTGGGTTTGTTCCCAGCTCACCTCCCAGTGTTATGGAAGCACTGAGAGCCCTTGGACAGCAGGGCACTAGAGCAGTGCCTGGGAGGAGACACAGCAGCCAGACTGTGTGGCAAGAGTGGCAAGAGCCAGCTAAAAATACCATTACCAAAAGTGGGTAACAACTCTCCTCATGAAGAGTGTGGATTTTGACAGCTGCAGTCTGGAACAAAGGGGATCAAGGGTGACTTCTGTGGCATCAGGGCAATGGCTGTTAAGCAAGGACTGTGCAGCCAGGGCCAGCCCTCGTGGGGTCCCTCAGGGTCCTGCCCTGGCCAGCCATGCAGGGAGGATGTCCCTTAGGGGACATGAGTGGGCAGGAAGGACACAGACCTCCATCCTGGAAAGACAGAGCCCACAACTCTGAAATCAGCATTTGAGACACCACTTATAATGCTTCTACTTGCAACCCCTGAGCAAGCCGCCACCTTTGCTTTCAGCATCTAGTACATTTTTTTAAATTATATTATTTTGCATAATTACACAGAGAAAAGAAAAATCATCCAATTAAAAAAAAAAACTTTAAAATTTGAAGACAGTTGTTGGATGCACTTTGCAGCAGATGTCATTATCTTCCTTCCCTGACCCTGACCCACAACCATTTCTATTTTACTTTCATTGATACTGTAATTCTACAATATGTATTCAGCTGGAACTATTCTTTTTGTTAAATAAACTTTACCCTTGTTCTGGCTGCTCCAGGCTCTGAAAAGACACACTTCTTCCTTGTGACTGTTCCAAAATGTAAGACTGAAATTAAAAAAAAAAGAAGTGTTGGTAAATGGGCTGTAATCATACTGAAGGGCAAGTGAGTATTCGTCCTCTAAGGCAGAAGAAAATAAAGGAAAATCTGCTTTGCTTCTGCTGCCTCAATGCTGATAATTTCACAGATCAGAGTGCTTTTTTTAGAAAGAAGCCTGCTGTGCTGCAGTGTGTGTTTCAGCACTGAGATACCCGTAGTCAAGCCCTTAATGGCACACTTGGATGTGTAAATCAGGGCCTCATTTCATGTCCCCAGCAGCACCTGGTGCTGCCCTGGCAGACACCAGCACTGGCAGCTCCAGGCTCACCGGGGGCCTGGGCACGCACGGGGAGCAGCATGTCTGTCCTCAGCTGTGCACCCGGAGCTGCAGGGTGCTACATGACAGCACCTGTGACAGCACTGAAGTGATGCAAGGTTCAAAGATGACCCCAGAGAGGGGCAGTAGCACACAAACACCCACCTCCTGAGGCACAGCAGGGTCACAGCCCCCTCACTGCCCTCCACCGCAGGAGAACATCCCCCCTACCTCAGTGTGTGCCTGCCCTCAGAATCAGCTTTCTTCCAGAACAGGACAACCATAAACCAGAAGGAGTCAGGGTGTGCCACGTGGCTAAAGCTGATGGGGTCCTGAGCAGTGACTTGCATGGCATACACAGCTCTGTGGTGACCACCAGCTCTGCTGAAGATTACCAGCTCTTGGTGATTACCAGCTCTCTCAGTGATTACCAGCGTGTTTTTACATACAAATCTGTCCTTTTCTGCAGCTCCTCTGTACACTTGCCAGAGTATCCATCCTTGAGCTTGCTGTAGTCCCAAATAACTGCTGTTCTTCCTGAAGTGGGATCCACCCCTGCAGCACTCCTCATTTCACACTCTCATAACTCAGAAATCCTTTAAACCACAGCAACACAGAGTGACTCGAGCTACCTGCTAACGAGGGCTCTGTACTTACTGAGCTGTGGCAAAGCCAAGGAGCCCCTGGCAGCTGTCTGCAAGAGTGCTTTGGGTCAGGTATAAGCCTGTGATTAGTTAACTCTGTTTAGAGAATGTACTTAAATTCAATATTTTCTCTCTCCCATTTTCACACACTGTTCTGTTTTTAACAAGTATAAGGTGCTTAATAATCTCTACCACTGGAAAGCTCTCCCCCTCCCATCCTTGCCATTTCGTCCCACTGCAAAATGTATAAATTAATCCCATGCTAAAATTAACATATATTGCTGAGGCAAATGAATTGGCATCTCCATGTGTATCTATTAGCTTCCAGCATTTCCTGAGAGGGCTTTCATTTAATTACCAGCCTGACAGCCTAACTCACTCCCGAACTGCAGCCACATTTATTACTTTTATCTCCTTGGACACCTGCCTCTCTCTGTGGTTTATCAGATTTCTACTGAAGAGAGGGACAGAATGTTTTCTATTGCACCAGGTTATTGTTTCTTTAAAAGGCACTTACTAGAGCACTGACCTCAAACATGGGGTTGTTTTGGTTAGCTTCGGATGGCTTTTTTCTGTTTCAATTATCAAAGGACTGCTGCAGCGTTAACCCCCTCACTGCCCCACCACACTCCAGCAGTCCTGAAGAAATGGGATTACAGACAGGGAGCTGAATGCCTCATCACCAGCTCTGTGCAAGGAGCTGACCACTGCTCATAAGGACCCTGCCTGCAGTGGGAGTCAAGCCCTCAGATGCTGTGACTGCTTTTCACACTCCCTTGGATGAGAACTTCAAGAGTCTTGAGCACAGCTCAGTGCCCTCCACTGCACTCCAGTGAGGGGGATTTAGCTGAATTTCCCTTGATGGTTTGGGTCACACGTTATACAGTCACTGATGCCTCTATAATTGGTTGATAAAACACCAATGTAGATAACCAGGAACACTATAAATGTAATGCTGTCTCCATGCATTACCAACATGGTCCCAGCAGCGCTATGGGCAGCAGCAGCCTGTGTGAGCACGCACCACTCCCTGTCAGCCGGGAATCACAGCTCTCCCTCAGACTGCCTCAGGCAGCAGCTCAGGACACTGAGCTGTTCATGTGCTGACTGTGCCAAGGGCTCATTCAGCCCAGTTTCTACAGACAAATAGCTCCCGCTTGTTTTCCTCTGGGTCACTCCACCTGTGACACACAGGTCCCCTGGGCAGGACTGTCATGAGCTGGCGTGCTGTGACAGACACGTTCAAACCAGCAGGACCTGAAGCTGTGCTGCAGAGGAGCTCCTCCAGAGTGTATTCAGCAGCTGCATCATGCTGTGACAGACGCGTTCAAACCAGCAGGACCTGAAGCTGAGTGCTGCAGAGGAGCTCCTCCAGAGTGTATTCAGCAGCTGCATCCTTTGGAGGTGCACAAGCAGACTTGCTGTGTTAAAAGGAATGGCTCGCTCCTGACAGCCTCAGCATGCTGCTTCCAAAGAGTCTGGCAGGAGCAGGGCTTTGCTGAGAGTGATGCTTTTGAGAAGGATGCCTCATTATAGAGGAAAAACGAGAAATTCGTATCTGTTCAGTTAACAAAGCTTCTCAGCTTCCCTGGGGTTTCACAGCAGTTGTGACTCCAGGCTCGGTGGCTGTTTGGCAGGGAGCAGCTGCGGGGAGCTGGGCAGGAGGGGGCCGTGCTGCAGACACTGCCCAGCGTGGCTGGAGCCCTCTGCTCCCTCCGGGGTCACGGTGCCAGAGGCAGTGCCCACGGCCCTGGCCCTCCCCCTGCCTCTGGCCCAGCACCTGCTGGGAAACACAACAAAGATGCTGCAGGGAAACACAAATTATTTTAACATACACCTTTTGTTTTCAATACACCTGTATTCTTTTCAAATTGTAATGAATTATGTTAATTTTATGTAGTTTAACCAAAATGAAATGAAATACTTTAAACTCCAATGACTATTATTACTTTCTAATTTACTATTGTTAATACTCATTTTTGCTTCATACCTCCCTATCACACGTGAGCCAATGTTAATTAAGTTTTAAAATAGAATATTCAACAAGTTCTAAATGAGACTCAAAGCATAACAAAAGTAATGACTGTGAGACACTGTCATGGAATAATACATGAATGCTGAATGCTGGTATTGATTAGTAAATACAAGCTGTTCAGGAGCAGAAGTGGTGCTTGTCATGCTGATGTGTTTGGATCATACGTGATCCCAGCACGCTGGGAAACCAAACAGCAGCTGCCAAAGCCTCAGCTTTCCTGACTGCTTGCTACTGCTTTGGGAAGCAAGGGTTGCTATTTTAGCACTGCTCTGTGTGCCAAGGCTGGGTACTTGGTTTGCAGTAATCTCCAGGTATTCTAGGGTTGCTCAAGTATTTTTAGACGGATATGGCTTCTTATTTTGAGATAAGAATTTATTGGTATTTAAAAATGGCCTCCTTAATTTGTGGTGAAATGGAATTCCTTCACAATCCTCCTTTCACTGACACTGTGATGCAGAAAAGGCTGGTATGTGGAGGAAATAGAGTTCTGTATGCTAAACCAAGTGCAAAGGGGCACATTTCTTCTGTAAGAGGACACAATTTGTAAACTTTTATAATTTATTTTTTACTCTGACACAGTGAGCTGAATTCCAACAGCACTGCACAGTCTCGGGCTGCCCTCTAGTGTGAGCAGCTGTGGAGACACGGCACAGCCTGCCAAAAACCTGCCTTGTTTCACTTTAATTTTTTAAAACCCAGCTATTAAACCATTGGGATTTTCTGCAAACAGTTTTGGATGATTATTTGCTTCTGATGTCTCTGCCACTGAGATCTATTTGGACTGTGCTTCCCAGCGCTTTCTTGTTTCTGTCAGGCACAGACAAGCCAGTCTTTTGTCTGTGCCCTGGAGCAGCAGCTGCGACTCAAGATGAGAAGGAGCCAGCACTGCAAGGAAATAATGACCCTTCAGCGGGGAAGGACAGTTTGTCAGCTTGGGGCGGGGGCAGAACACGGTGACAAGCCTTGAGTTAAGGGCGAGCTGATAAAGCAGAAAAATTAATGGACAAATGTATGGAAAAGATACATTTGAGGGATACATGGTACTTGAGAAGATGCTGCTCATCAGTCAAACACAGCAATCTAAAATCACTCAACCGAGGCCCTAATGCAAGGGTTTGGGCTCACACACAAATACTGCAAACCTTCCTCTGGCATACCTACACTGACACGAGGTGCAGATTCAGGCTACCCATTCAATCACTCCATGTTCCCACCGGGCTGGATGGCAGATTTCACCCTGCCCACCCACCCACCACCCCCAGACACGACCCTTTCCCAGACAGGTACTTCCAGGGACCCCGAGTGCTGACCCCTGGAAAGGTGCTGGCTGCAGAGCCAGTGCAGGGGGAGAACAGCTCCCAGTGTTGGGCATGGTCAGCCACTGGCCCTAAAACTGCTCCCCCAGACCCAAAGAGGATGTCAGGAGCAGGATGCCAAGGCTGGGTGCAGGCACGAGCTGTGGGATGGTGGCAGGGCTGACATGGACTGGATGGATGCTGCTTCAGCACAGCCATGGGAAGGGGGTGGGAATTGTATTATCTGGATAGAGGAAATCAGATCAGAGGGCTTTAAATGGAAATTATTTTCACCAGTACAGATGTCCCTAGGGACCAAATTCAGCTGCTAATACAATTTGGCCAAGAGGAATAAACTATATTGATCTTGAGAGCTCAAATGCTTGCTGAGACAGTCCTTCTAGAGAATTACAGTATTTATTTCCTGCATCACTGTCAGCAAAAGTATAACAGTGATTACAGCCCAGTGACTTTTTGCACACACCAGTTAACTTCACGCTCATCTCTCGCTTCAGTTCATAATTACTTTTTTTTTCTTTAATCCCCGATCTACTATTCTTGTGTCACACAAACATCCTTAATTATACTGTCTTTGGTCACTTCCCATCTCAAGTTTTAGCTTTCTGTGACTGTCACAATAAAGCTCATGGTGTAATTGCTGCACAGCCGCCCAGCTCTCCCAGGACACTGCTGTTGCTGTCCTGCACATCCCTGCAGTTCAGCAGCCCCAAGAGGTACAGCAACATCCTCCCCTAGGGCACACAGCTAGACTGTGTCCATGAAAGGGGTTTGCATAGGTGTGAGTGGGGGGTTACTATTTTTGGAGAGAAATAAATAAAGCCATATAGATTTAATTGGATAAGAAACGCCAATGTTGGCACCTATAACATGGTATTAATAATATATATCATGGAACTTTATCACTACAAATCTATTCCAAGGGGATTTACATGAAATAAGAAGCTTAGAAGCTCCAAAATTCTAAGACAGGGTGTTGCATATCCCAAAATATGCATTATAGTTATTTGTTGGCATATTTCTACATCACTTTACATTCACATCTTACCCATCTTTCCTCATTTCTCTGAGCCTTCTTTTTCTTATCTACAAACTGCCTTTGCCAATTCTGCAGTTTCTCAGTTTCTTCACCTATTCTTTTTCATGTTTATTTGATGTGAGCCTCGACTCCTGACGCAGAGCCTTCTTGCCAGGACACACACTAACGCGCTGAGCTCGCTCCCTCAGACGTTATATCTGAAGATAAATTGGGAAATGAAGATGTAGAGCTGTTGGAAGAGGCTGGTTTCCCCAGGCACCAGTTTAGCCTGGATCATTGGATTTACAACACCAGCACCGCCAACACTGATTTGACTATTAATCCCTGAAGTGCCCTAAGAATTGCAGCATAAATCCAGTGAAGGAGCACTCATACGGCCCTGAAGACCCATAGCGCTTATCCTGGTACTCCATTCATGAAAATTGATCTTCTCATAGTAGCAATGACAACTCAAGGAGTCCATGCTTTGTAAAACCAAGAGATCCACTTGCTGCGGTAACGTATTTAACTGCCAGGAGGTCTGTGATACAAACCAGCTGCTGCTCATGCTTAATACTCTGCAGACACCAGCCCTTTCTCCTTTACACACATCCAGAGAGATCTATTTCATTCCCTGTTAGGGATCACTGTAATACCTTTTCATGCTTAATACTCCGCAGACACCAGCCCTTTCTCATTTACACACATCCAGAGAGATCTACTGTTTCATTCCCTGTTAGGGATCACTGTAATACCTTTGTGCCCCCACAGCAGCACTCAACAAAATCATCATGTTTCCTATACCCTGCCTCCACAACTCCCTCCCCAAATACCGTTTACCAAGCAGTGCTTAATTATCTGCTAAGCAAATATTGCCATGGGACAAGAATATAAATCTTTTCTGTATTTGGAGAAGAATAATGCCCGAGCAGAGGACTGCAGGAGTTGGACTGGGCTGGCAAGAAAAGGAATTGGCCATGCTGGTTTCAAGACACTTCTGTTTTGTAAGTGAGCAGGACTTTGTCCTGCCCCAGAAGGAAAGAGGCCCTGATGTGTCAGAGCACGTAAATCTCACATTGAGTGGCATCTTCCTATGCCTTGACCCTGATTGCTAGAAACAGGAGGGCTGATTTTAACCAAGATCTCATGTGCTGGGTGTGCAGCCCCAGGACAGATCTGACGCACTGTTATCCACTGAGAGCAGAGCCAGGGCTGTGGCTGGAGAGGCCGTGTGGGACAGGGTGGGACTAGGAAAGAACTCTCCTACCAGGAGAGGAGGGAATGGAGGAACTTTAGTTCAGTTTAGAGAGGACCTGTGCCTGCCATGGCCCTGGAGCCTGGGCAGTGGCTGGCTCCAGCACCACACTGCTAAATCTCGGGGGCGAGGGAGATCTCCAGAGCAAATGAGGCAACAGAAGGAAAAGTGTAAATGTGCATCTCAGCATCTGTAGTGGGAGTGACTGCAGCATGAGGGAGAAGTGAGGACTGGCACGGCCAGGCAGCCCATGGGGAGTGTCAGACCTGCTGTTCCTGTGCGAAGGACACGGACATGTCAGAACTCCACACCAGACTCGTGCGCCTGACGGGTCCGCGACCAGACCCACACGGAGGATGACCACAGAAAACGAGGTGGCCTGTGTTACAGACGGCATGATTGACAGGGCTTTTAAAAAGAAACTCCCCCATTACAGTAAATGAAATATCTGTTGCTCAGTGTGCCCCAGGTCACAGAATTTATTAGTACAAGAGCAGTGAACAGCCAATGGCCACAGGCGCTCCCCTCACGGCAGCCGCCGGCTCCCGCGGGCGGCGGCGCCGCCTGGTGGCCGGGTCGGGGGCGCCGCTGTGCGCATGCGCGCCGGCTCGTCATCAGCACGCGCCGGCTGCGCTGCGACACCATGGAGGGTGAGGGGACAGGGGAGAGAGAGGGGACAGAGGGATGGGGGAGAGGAACAGAGAGGGATGAGGGTGAGGGATGAGGGGAGAGCGGTGGATGAGGGGAGAGCGGTGGATGAGGGTGAGGGATGAGGGGAGAGCTGTGGAGGGTGAGGGATGAAGGGTGAGGTGGTGGAGGGTGAGGGATAGAGGGCGAGGTATGGAGTGTGAAGGACGAGGGGAGAGCGGTGGAGAGTGAGGGGATGAGGGGAAAGCAGTGGAGGGCGAGGGATGGAGTGTGAAGGACATGGGGAGAGCGGTGGAGAGTGAGGGGATGAGGGGAAAGCAGTGGAGGGCGAGGGATGGAGGGTGGGCGGTGCAAGGTGAGGGATGCGGGGGAGTGCAGGGAGGGCGATGGAGAATGAAGGGTGCAGGGAGGGCGGTGCAGGATGAGGGTGTAGGGAGGGCGATGCAGGATGAGGGATGCAGGGAGGGCGATGGAGGATGAGGGATGCAGGGAGGGCGGTGCGGGGCAGGACGGGGCTGACCCCGCTCCGCCGTGCCTTGCAGGACAGCTGTACCGCCGGCTGCAGCCCGAGGAGACCGGGGAGCTGCGGCTGCAGGTACCGCCCCTGGGGCCCCGGAACGCCCGCCGGGGGCACCTGGCCATTCCCCCTCCTGCACGGCCTTTGAACCCCGTTAGGCACCGACGGGCCGGGGCGGGCCGGGTCCCCGGGTTCCCCGTGTATCCCTCTCGGAACTCGCTGTTTCAAAGTAAATGCAGAGCATGGGCTTTTCCTCCAAAACGCGAGTCCCAGGGCGGGCCGGGGAGTGCCCGCAGCGCCTTCGGCGTGGGAGCATCTCCCTCCACTGGCTCTGACGGGAAGATCTCCCATTCCCACCGGGATTTTGCCGACTTGATGGAACCCCCGGTCAGCAGCAAGCTCTAACTTAATTAACACATACCTTTTTAAAGCATCCTTTCACGTGTCTTTAGCCCCAGGGCTCAGAGAAAGCCAAGGCCTTTGTACACACCTTCCTGAAGCGCAGCATGCCCAAAATGAAAGATGAAGCCATCCAGGACATGCTGACTAGGAAAGCTGTCGTTCTGGAGCATTATCACAAAAAAAAGACCAAGCAAAAGAGGAAGAAGACAAAAGGTTTTACTGCCAAGGAGAGGCGAGAGCTGCGTCTGTTTGAAATTGAACCTGAGGAGCAAAGGTAGGGCTTTAAATGTCTTCTTTGTGTAGTAATGCATCAAAAGTGTGTAAAAGCAGCAGCATGTTGATGTGGATAGGAACCCTGCAGTGTGTAAAGTCAGCCTGAAACACTACTTGTGCCATTTCAGCATGAAAAGAGTTCTCTTGTGTGCACAGGTGAAAGATTCATTTCTGTTGAGCTCATTTTGTGTACCTCAGTATGACAAGAAATCAAACCCAGACACAATCCCCTCTGCTTTCAGTTTGTAAAGTTGGACTGTCTGTGACCAAAAAGTCAAAATTCTGCATAAGGTTCCTTGAATTTATCATGCTGAATGAAGACCCTGCTTTGCTAACAGAGATAAAAGAGTGGGGAAAAAAGGAGAGATCTCTTCAGTCTTAACCTGATGCTCTAAAAGACATCACAGTTTTGGGTTGGAAGAGAAGAGCATGCTTTGTGCTTGCTTTATAAAGTAAAGCAGCTGTTTGGAGTGGGGCACCTTGCAGGGCAACTGAAGGCTGTGTAACTTAAAAATGTTAACTCTGAAAATACAGACTGCTTCAGTGATTAACCAATGGACTTTCTTATACCTAAATTTTGTGTAATACTTCTAATTTATCTTTTTTTTTACTGCAGATATGCCATCTTCCTCCCACTCCACGAGCTCTGGAAACAGTACATCAGAGACCTGTGCCATGGACTCAAACCCGATGCGTACGTTGGCGTATTGTAAATTTAGTCAGAGTTTTGTACACTAAATACTTCCAGTTTTATTGAGTTTCTGCTTGAAACACTGTGGCTAACTGATAAGCATATTGTCACAGAATCACACAATTATTGTGATTATAATAGTTATGGTTAGATTTTGTAAATCTGACAGTTCATTTGATTTTTTTCCTTCTTCTTTGATCCCGTTCTCTTCTTCAAGGCAACCCCATATGATTCAGGGCAAGCTGCTCAAAGCTGATCTCCATGGAGCCATTGTTACAGGTATTGTGATTGTTTGCTTGTAGAACATCATCTGAAATTCAGGAGATGATCCTGCAGTTCAGGTGCTTATTTTTAAATTCCTTCCAGTATCATTAACTATAGAATCACATAGTTGAGATCATATTTCTCCTTTCAAATTCTAATTACTTTACAACTGCTCTTGAAAATCATGTTGTTGGTTGCAAAGGTTAACTGCAGATTTTACCAGTGACTACTGTAACTACATTATTTCAGAATATTTAAATGTTTATGTTTGAAAATGTTTAAAATCATGAGGCAACGGGAGAAGAGCAAGTAAAGGGCATCTGAAATTTACTAATACTTCCTTCTGTTCTTTCAGTTACAAAATCAAAGTGCCCCTCTTATGTTGGGATAACAGGAATCATTCTACAGGAATTTAAACACGTCTTCAAAATTATCACTAAAGAGGACAAGTTAAAAGGTATACAAGGCATTCTTTTTCAGTTCTTTTCATGACAGGAATCATAAAAAATTCTTGAGCACACTCTTCATTTTGGGCCTCTGAGTGCATTGGTTTATATCAGTGCTTTTGGCTTTTTGCATAGAGTGGCAGAAGTCACCACCCAACAGCCCAATAGCTTGTCCAAGACACATCTTGTAAGAGATGAGCAGTTTTTAAAAAGTGCAACACTGCTCCTGCACGAGGACTGACTTTGGTAATTCCAGTTAAACATGGAGGCTTGGGTTATTTTTCTTCTCTTGAGAAAGTACAAAAACCTTGAAATGTGTCAAGGCTCAAATCTCCAGGTGAATAAGATCCCCTGGTGTGTCAGGATATTTCCATTGCAGGGACTTCCATTAGCACACTTTGTTCAGTTTGTGTCCTTTTGCATTTCAGTTGTTCCCAAACTCAACAACGTGTTCAGCCTGGAGCTTGATGGGTTCATTTCCTACATCTACGGCAGCAAGTTCCTGCTCAGAGCAAGTGAGAGATCTGCAAAGAAATTCAAGTTGAAAGGAACTATTGACCTGTGAGCTCATGGAAACTCAGAAGCATTCATAGAAACATGTTTTCCTGCAGCTCAAAGGGCAGACTTTCTGGGACATGGAAGAAGCAACAGCCATCTGAAATATTTATAAAGCATTTCTTCTTACTGAAGAATGAGCAGTATCTGCTGTCTTTAAGCAGTCTCTGTTGAAATTGGTTGTGTCCATTTTTTTTATTTGTATATAATACTCCATCTTGTATTAAAGCTGTATGATTAATATTAACTACCTGACTTCTGTTTCAGTTTATAGTTGTAAATTTGTACACTGACAATTATATTTTGTAACTCTGTAATAAATGTTACTGTTGCCTTCTGGATAAATTGGGCTTTAGCTGCCTGTTAGCTGCTTGCAGTGAGACTGCAGGTGCTGACAAATGCTGTTTATAATCATTATTCCTGGGCTAGCATCAGCATCTTGGCCTGCTGCAGGCACATGCAAATAAATTGTTTCAGTGGCAGGGCACATGCTTGGCCTGCTGCAGGCACATGCAAATAAATTGTTTCAGTGGCAGGTTTTACCTGAGTAAGCCCCTGGCTGGGGCTGATATTCTTACAGGTGTGTACAGTGTTTATGTATAACTGTAACCATGCAGGCTGGCTGCTGCCCAGGGCTCACAACAGCCTGCTGCTCAATGTTTATGTATAACTAACCATGCAGGCCTGCAGGCTGGCTGCTGCCCAGGGCTCACAACAGCCTGCTGCTCTCAGGCTAGGTCAGGTATGTGTATCTGTGTCAATAGCACACAGTGTCATGGCACAGGGCAGGGACACAGCACAGCCCAGAACAGAATCACTTGAAGCTAGAAATTCACAGGTGGAAGTGACCTCCATTCAATCTTGTATTTCAATTACCCACAGAATTGCTTTATGAATATTTAACCTGTCACAGAGCTATTGTGCTTAGTCTGTTCTCAGCCCCTTTTTTATTGTACACTTCATTTTTGATTGCCCAGGTTACAATCCCTCATTGACTGGACAGGTCTGACGTGTTTGGGAGGTGGAAGTGACCCCTGAATTTAGATTGCTTAACATTTTTCTGTTATAAAAGTGCTTCTGTGGTGGCTTTAAGTGTAATTTTCAGGAGCTTTTCATCAATTTCACTATCAAATGAAAGACTTGTACCTAGGAATTTTTTTCCTGTCACCATTCAAGCATTGGTAGGCAACCAGGGTAATTTCTTTAAAGAGAGCACAGCTGTTCCTGACACAATCACACCCCAAAGCTGAGTAGCTGGGTTGGGAGGGCAGTCAGAGCTTTTACCTGCTCTGGGGGGCACACAGGGCAGCAGAGAGCCAGAGCTCAGCACCACCTCCAACCCCAGTGCTACAAACACTTACCTGGCCCCCAGAGCTCCCACTTCCCTTCCTGACCTGTTGCTGGGAGAGGTCACAGGAGAGCTGCACCTCCCTGGCACCTCAGACACAAACCATCTTCACCATCCCTGAATGGATGAACTCAGTGTGGGCAATCCTGGTGTTCAAGAACAGATCCTTTGGAATCAGCACATAGAAGCAGTTGATATAGAAATAAAAATCTTTGTTGCAATTCCATGAAGTATTGCCCTTGAGATGGGGGAAACAGTGTTCCTGCCAGGGACAGATATTATGGAGAAATAGTCATTTCACACCAATGAGAACTTTTATCTGTGAAGTAAGAACAGTATGTGTTAAAGCTGTTAGACATAAGTTATTTTCTACCTTCCACCCATTACTCCTTTCAATGTTCTCTAAAATGAAAACTCTCAGTTTCCTATAAGAGGTCAGAAGGAAAAACAAACAAAACTTCAGAAGCCATAAATCATAACAGAAAATTTCCTTTCATGACAATGACCTAGTTCTAATTTTCCTCACAGCCTTCAGTGTAACATCTAATTAAGACATCTGTTAATGCCTATAATATTAAATTAATAGGGGGAAGCTAATAGAACTTTATTGGCATAGTCCAGTTAATTAACATTAAGGGCCTTTAATGGAGGGCTGAAAGAGACATTAATGGGGATGCCATACAAATTGGAATTAGGCACAATCATGTCTCATTGTGCTGTGAAGGACAGAACATGTTTTACCATATGGACACAGATGAACACGATACAACTTCCCATAGCTACTGGCACTTGCATTTTTTAAACTATTTCAACAAGCACAAAAACAAACACTGCCTGGCAGTGCCTTGGTAAGAGCAAGGCACAGTGATATCTACAGTGAAGAGTGCCCAGGAGATGGCAAAGGCTCCCCAGAGTAATGCCAGGCAGTGGCACAGAGAGGTGACAAATGCAGAACAACAAGAGCTGAACAGCCCAGGCATTCAGGATCCTTTCCTGCAGCTGCTGAATCAGCTCAGAGGCCTTTTTGCAAAGCCTCCAGATGTTCCAAAAGCCATGGCTCCCTGCAGCTGAACCACCCAGAGCTGGGTCACTGCCACCCCCAACAAATCAACCAAGTCCCACCTGGCACGGGCTCTGTGCTCACTTTTCCTGAAGCACACTAAACTCCCCAGTGCTGGTCGAAGAACTTCCTCAGAAGCTGGGAGAGGTGACAGTGACAGCTCACCAGCCCTCCCCTGCCCATTCACAGCCATTCCCTGTCTCTTCATTAGCTGAGACAGTAAATACCTAATGGATTTAATATTGGGAAATTGGAGAACTAATCACAGCTGTCTCTAATATGCTTCATCCTTCCCATGTTCAACTCTGGATTGCACTCAGCAGAGATTTTTTGTCATGATTTTTACACCTAAACTCTCACTAACCAGGGAATGAGCAGCAGTCAGCAATGTCTCACTACCTTACACACATTTCTGCTCCCCTATTACTGTGTATGCATATTTATAAATAATATGAACTAAAGCAATTAAAGCAATTAAGTTACTGAATTTTGAACATTTAAGCAAGAATAGAAAAACAAAAAATCCCATAATTTCTGTTTGAAACCTCAAAATAATTCATTGTAGGATATGTTTGAAATTGAAGCCAATTCACATCCAAGAAAACACATGGAAAATTCTTTTTGAGAGAGATTTCATCTAAAAAATCAGTTAGATAGCAATACAGTGGAAACCCCAAAAAACCATCTATGACTGACAAACTCATATTAAATCACTGAAATAACAGCAGCGAGTAGCTGGTGTTAACTCTATGTATTAAATTCATCCAGTGTTTTAGAGAAGTGTAAGAGAGAGCACAGAATTCTGATCCAGACCATGCTTTCAGAAAACAGCAGCAGTATTTTCTCAAAACCAGCGTGGCCCTGATTTTGTCTGAACAGAGCAATCCCTCAGCCCCTTACCAGAACAGTTCCATGTGCCCATTTCCATAACAAATGCTCACCTTCCTTCCTGCTGTTAGCCAACCCAAAATCTGATCAAGCCTGTCTTGCTGCAGCATTCACCAGCCCATGGTCCTACATACCAAAATCAATCATACAGCAACAGTGATTCCATGGAATTGCCCAGAGGTTTCACCTGCCCTTGTCTCATGCTCCCCATCCTTAATTCTGTCACTCCTGTGGTAACTCCAGCTCTAAGTCCCCACAGATGAAAATGAATGATTTTGGTAAGGCAGAAATCTCCCTCAGTGTACTGGTTTAATTAAATCAAGGAGCAAACATGAAAAACAGAGGATCTCTGGAACAGAGATCTGCTGCTGAGAGGAGCAGTTCCATCTGGCAAACACGAACCTCCTGGGCTGCAGAGCAAACAGCACTGACACTACCTGCAGCTGGGTTTGACACCTACCTCTGCAGGCTCTGCCTGCTGCATAGGGATTATGGAAAACTACAGAGAACCCAACATTTAATACTGAATTAAGAGCTCTCCCTGTGAACAGAGCACTCTGCTGCTTTCTACTGTTAGTCAGATAAGGTACAGTACATGATAACCATTGAGAAGAGAAAAAATATAGTATACAGTTAGCTAAAATAACATAACTGATAGGAAAAGGCACAGTCTAAACTTTACATTCTAGCCTGCCCTGCTCCCCAGCCTATTTTTAGGCTATTCCTTTCTTTCATTCTGCTAAGAACTATTCCCATATTGCCAAACCATACTGATTTAAAACATATTATTTTCATTTACTTTCAGGCACTGCCCAATCTTCTAATAACCATTCCCTTCTACAGGCATCTGAACAGCTCCTACTCTCATGGCACATCTACATTTTACCGAGGAACTAATCTTAAAAGGTACAAAAATATATCATAACATAGTTAGAACATTATTTATAATATTCAAATCAAAACACTTCAGCTTTACATCAAAACGTTTAAATCAATAACCCAAACTGAAAATAAATACTTAAGGGCTTATATGATTTTTAAGAGCAAAAAACCTAAAGCGTCAAGCAGGACTGCACTCACTTTTCTGTGGGTCAGGGTTTCCCAGCTGACCCTTGTGGCTCCAGGGCCCCAGGTTTACAGCAGAATGTGCAGGGAAATGTCCTTGTTTTGTGTCTGTGTGTCCAGCTGCCATCACTGGCCTCTGGCTGCAAGCTCCTTGGACATTCTCTGGTGTACACACAGTGCAGCCCCAAAACAGGCTCCACTTTACAGCACCATTACTCTGGGAGGGAGGGAAGAAAAGGATTATGCACTTCTTGTAAATGTTAAAATAATTCCATAAATCTGAATAAAATTAATTTTTTTCTTGGTGAAATTGTCTGCAACACTCTGCCATGCATATTCTTCCTCTACAGGATTATTTCAGAATTATGGACTCAGAAATGTTCAGCTGGATAGTTCTTGGGTGGCTGAGGTGCTCGCTGAAGAATTTAAATGATGTAATAGCTATTGAACACCCCATTATATGGCTGCCTAATTAATGTGAATGATAGTTATGTCTTACTCACAGAAGATTATTTTACACGGAGGAAAATCTACTCACTGCCACAGTAGCCATTTCAATAGTTTTTATAGGAGCAGTTGCATTATGGCTTCATTGAGTAAAAGGTAAGTAGCCGTCCTAAATAATGAAGATTGAAGGTTTAATAGTCCCAATAAAGAATCCTGCAGGTTTTTTATTTCAAAAATTAGAGTTTGATTGCAAGCGTATGATAATGAGAGGGAGAAGAGCACTGGCATGTGGAATCCTTTTGGCTCCTTGGGAACTTCCATTTCTTCTGTGCAGAAATGCAGAAGAATAAGGACAGCAAAACAGCAAATAAGCTGTTCTTTACTTTCCCTACCAGCACGTCCAAGCTCCAAGGCTCCCTGTGGGAGCATTTCTGTGGATAAGGACAGGCTGGGCTCTGCTGGGAAGGCTGGCACTGCTGGCACAGCTGCACACAGCTCATCACCTACAAATAACGTCAGATAATGTGGAGAGCCCAGCTCAGACCCATCTGAATGATGATATGCAGACATAAGCCAGCCCTGCAAACTTGTCTCAGAATTGCAGACTATTACAGCAACTCTTTTTTGTGAGGCAATAGTCAAGGGACTTGGTATTTCTGTTACGAGCCCCTATCTCCAAGGTTATATATCAGAGATTATAACAGCTATAAAAATTCAAATGAGATTTAAAACTTGGCATGAGCAGCCTCGCTTGGGATCTAATATTTTTTAAGTAAATCTTTACAGGAAAAGCTAAAAGTTTACTTGTTCCACTTGTTATTTTAGGTCTCCATTGGTACATCATTCTCAATCGAGATTTTAACACTCTCCCCACTGCAGAACCCAAGTAATTTCTATTCACAACTTGCATTTTCAGAATGGTAATTCAAAGATAGGACAATTGATTTCACATTTGCTTCTCCAAACAGCAAATTTGCAGGAAGGGTTTTAAAAGAACTTCTGTTCCAAGGCAGCCACTTTTTTTTTTTTTTCTTAAGCAATAAAGCAGCACATGTGTTTTAGCAAGTAAAAAGTGGCAACAACATTAACCTGAATTATGGTAACAATGACTACAAAACAAGCTGGCTGGGGATTTGCACATACAATCTCCAGATGTCTGCAAAAGATCTGATTTATCAAACACAGTGGGTAGGATTTGTACTCCCTAATAAAAGAGGTCTGTAGTAAAAGGTGAGCAGATCCCTTTGAATAATCCACAGGATATGGAGAAAGACACAGACTCTAGAAATTAGAGCTTGGTTTCACAAATGGAACGGGATAAAAGTGAAGGTGAAAAATGGAGGGGGGGGGGAAAGATTGCAGGAACTGGAGGCAGCCTCAAGAGAAAACCTCAGGTAGGGCCAAGGGGAAGTGCAATGTGCCCCAGCCTCAGGGACAGGTTAGAAACACTAAATACCAGCTATGGATGTTGCAATTGTATTTTATCAGCACAACCTGTGGCCATTTAAAATGTTTCCTTCAGTGTGGGCCTTAAAAGCACCACAGTGAAGAGTAAAGGCTGGTTTCACCTCTAGTTTTGATCCACAGCCTTGCTGCTGAGGCTGTGAGGTGAGCCCTGGCTAGTGCTTACTTTGGGAATGATTTTTGTGCTATGATTCCCTGCCGTGCAGGAATGCACTCTTTCCAAGCAGGTCTCCACACAACTCTCCCCATGGATCAATGCTGCATGCAAGTAACTTATCACTCATGGCAGTGATCTTAGAGTGGCACCAGCACGGGGCCATTACATTTATATTCCCTCACCTTCTGTCACATTTCAGCCATGAAGTAGTTTGGACTGAAAACTAGTGCTTAATACAAAGAATTTGGGGTCCTTTTATCCTAGGCTTACTATCCAGGGGAATAAAACAACATACTTGCATCTGTACACTGAATAAACCAAGTTAAACACATGGTCCATAGTGTTAATTTTGTGTTTACAGAGCAGTGCCTCCTGTTTGCAATGACTTGCAAACCATAGCTTTAGGACAGCACCTCAACAAGAAAATTGCCTTTTGTTCTGATTCGTTGGGTTGGGTGCTGTTCTAAAGCAGCAAAGTTGGGGCAATTCTTTAGGATAATTTAGAAAACCTGAGGTTTACCCAGAAAATGATAACACCTCCTGGTTTTGAACAATGACTTACTTCTGATTAAACCAAAATGAGTTGCTAAGGTGAACAGATTGAGTAATCAAGCTCAATTAAGCATGCGCAATATGCGCTCTAACAACATTCACTGTTTGGTGAAGTCATAAAACAGCTTTATTTTCTTTTGACTTCTGGCAGTCTGCCTCCAAGAGCCATTCACTCCTGCTTCTACCCAGCTCGCATTTCCACGAGGATGCATCAGGAATTTGAGCTGCTTTGCCAAAGATGTCGTTGCAGAGGGGAACAAAGAAATGCAGGAGAGCAGCACCTACAGAGGCACCAGGCTGCCCTGGGAGAGCCCAGGCTGGGCAAACACCGCTTCCACCTGGGGCTAAACATCTAAGGAATGATTCAAAAAGCAGTTTTCTCCCAGCAGAATGGTTTGTGCCTTCAGCTTCTATTCGTAGCTTGGCTCTAGGGCACAGGTATTTTAATTTATTATTATTATTGCTGCTGCAGGGTTTGTTGTTGCTTTCGTAGAAGCTAACATAAAAATGATACAGAAATATCACCTCTGTATCCAGAGCAACTCACTTTGCTTTGGTACCAGAAGATGGAGCCACATGCTCACAGTTTTAAAGTAGTTTTTTTTTCCTCTTGCGCCAGAAAACCCACCCAGGAAGCAGACAGTGCCTAGAAACTGCTCCCTTACCTTACATGAACTCGCTGCTTTAGTGTGTCTGTGCGCACAGCGAATCTGGTGCCTGCCTTACCCCGTGTCAGCTGCCTCGCTCAGATGTTTCCATAACAACTCCATTTTCCTTGCTGCAAATATATTGTCTGAATTGCCTACCATGTCAAAATGAAATCGGGAAACAGAACCAAACTAAGCCAGGCATTTCCAGCAGCTCAAATATCACACTCCTCATTTCCTCAGTGGAAGGATATACTCTTAAAGGGAGTCATAAATATCCCAGAACCATCAACACAAGATTCCTGACTCCTCATTTAAAAGGCCAAATAAAGGCAGATATAATTTTTTTTCTGTGTCCTAAAGCTTAGCTATATGTGTTCAGATGAGAGAACAGGCTAGGGCTGTGCTCTGCTGCAGTCAGAGTGAGGCAGGTATTTGTATTTCACATGGCCAAGGTGTGCCTTGGGCCAACAAACCCCTGGTTCTGCTTCAAAACCAACTTCCAAAAAAAAACCTAAAAAAAACCCCAACAACAACAACAAAAAAGAAAAATAAAACCCCCAAAAAACCAACCAAAAAAAAAAAAAAAAACCAAACACAAAACCCCAAAGAAAGAAACAAACAAAAAACCCCCAAACCCACTAAAAACCAGCCATGGTAGGGCACCTCTCACTGTCTGTTTGGGGGTTTTTTGCAGTAGATTTTGAAGCCCTGCCCAGCATCCAGGCTGCAGCACTGCAGACCCCCTCAGCTCCACGCTGGGCTGGACAGGGGGACAGGGCTGCAGCAGGGACAGCCACTCTGCCTCACCCTGCCCTAGCCAGGGCTGGGCTGGCCCCACTGCTGCCAGCCAGCTCCAGCAGGCACATTAAGATGAAAGGGGCCTTTGTAAAATGACACACATCTGATGGGAAGAGAAACCCTTCAGTAAAGGCATTAAAGTCCATTAGGGCTTTCCTTTGTTGGCTGCTTGCTCTGGGTCAGCTGTGTGAGCAGCCAGTCCTAGAGAGTCAGATCAAAGCAAGATAATGGCATTCCTAATAATGCCAGCAGAGATCTTTCAGGTAAAAATGTTTCTTGTTCAAGAATACTGTCAGATTCTTTTATGTCCTTTTCTGACCTGGCACATCCCTGGTTAGTACAGAACTGTTGAAAATACACAGGTTTAATTATTCTTTTAGCTGCTCTTTCAGACTGTTCCCAGGCAGCAAAAGCAGGCAATAGTTTACTCTCATCCATTTTCTCAGCACAATGCTGCAGCCTCTTTATAACAAATCCTCTACCACAACATTTAACACCTCTCTAATGTCACATTAAAAATGAAGTCAGCAAAGCATTCTATCAAAGCGTTCACAAAAAAACAACCCTCAACATTATTTTTTTACAAAATCTAAGTACAGGAGAAAGCACACAGCCTCCATAACCCCAAATGCAGCAGTAGATACTCACATTGCTCCCTTGGGGAACCACCATGTGACAGGGAAAACCAGAAGGATTTGCACAGAGTGGGGCCCACAGTGGGACAGACTGACAAGTGTCATCCAACCTCTATCCTGAGCTTGTAGATACCATGAGAAGGCTCCAGCACCTGGAACAACCAGAGTAATAGTTACTATTAATTCTCAGCTTTTATTTAAAAATTTTTACTTGCAAGATTGTCACCATTCAATTAAAGGCAACCCAATGAACAAATCTGAGGAAAATGTCTTTTTTTCCCCCCTTTTTCCCCCCATTTATTTCAGTGCTGTGGCCAAAAGCCCAATTACAGCTTTGGCTGCCAGGACTTCTGAGCAGTGACTCCATCACTCCCTGTATGATTTTTGGTTAAACATTTAAAAACTTAGATTTGCTTCCTCTGCCTGTAACATGCGTGCAGAAAAACCCACACCACCAGAGGTTTGTGTCCAAAAAGGAGACAGAGGAGTCCTGTAACTTGATCTGAATAAAAGGGAAGGCCATGGGGCTCTTCCCAAGGCGTCTCTCAGATTGCTGGGGGATGCAGCCTGCTCTTTATCCTAAGTTCCTGGCCACATCACCCTCTTCCTCTCCCCACTGGCTGATGTCTCTGAAGGTACAGACTCCCTGAATCCTCTAGTCCATGCCCCCTGTAATACACACACCCCCTTTATTTTTTTATTTTATAACAAAACACTATTCCTAGCTGTATTAAGCCTTTGTTCTTTTTCTGTGAGTTCAGGAATTTAACACGGCCTTGGATGAGCAGCAGTCTGTGCTCAACAGTAACAGTTTCTAGAACTGATGGTTTCTTCCCTCTCTCCCTATCTGAGTCCCTGGCCCTATCTACAAGCAGATTCTCATGCTCTGTTTGTAAGAACACATTCATCTTATCCTTTTCCCATGTAAACAACACTCAGAGTCCTTGGGGCTAGGAAAGCACTCTGCAGAGGTGCCAGGGAGCCCAGGCATTCCTCTACAGAAACTGGAAGGACTTTCACACTCTTCCCATGCACAGTCAGGGTCCCTGGCAGAGCAGGGACCCTGGCACAGCTGTAGCAGTTTTCCCAGGGAAACTGCAGGACTGGGAGACATCTCAGCCACAGCCAGGGCAGCCTGAGATCAGCTGTGGGCAGCACCACCAAAAGTGGATAAACCATGAACCTCCCAGGCTTAATCCCTGTCAGACTGCAGAGCCCACAAAGACACACGGGCACGCCCTGTTCAGTGAGCTGTGTGATCCCAAACCCAGCACCAGCACTGCTCTCTGCTCTGAGAGCCATGGCAATCCCAGACACAAGGACAGCATTCCTCTGAAGCTGCCTGGAATGGTACAAGCTGAGGAAATCTCCAGGAAGAACAGAAAAGGCCACAATGACTGACTCCTGTGTCTGCAAGATGGATGAGGAATTGAGTTCTTTGTAAGGGACCAAACATATCACTTAACAAAAACAAGGCATCCTACAATGAACCTCTCTTTCCCATATTTATTCCTCTCTAAACACAGCAGTGCACAGATTATAGGAAATGGTTTTACATTTAACTTCAACCCCAAGTGGTAAAGAAACGGATTGTATCTCACAATGTAAATTTGCATCTACCATCATTTAATGGATGTTTTATACATGCTATGTACTACTGTGTTTTTATGGAAAGGCAAAAAAATTACTTGGGAATTTGTTTTTAATTAAGCAATAAGGCTCAATGGGGTACTGCTATCATGCAATAAAACCACTCCTGGGGTGTTGTGAGGCATTTGGTCCAGATGAGTGCTTCAAATCACCCCCAGATTGTGATTAGATGATTACTCCCTGGAGTTAATATTAGATGGCTCTCTCTAGAGTTGTCTTATTGCTATTATAAAAAGTCTTCAACATGGGGAAACTAAGTAGCTTTTGTGCTTGAAGAAGATGAAGTTTGCAGTTTCGACTGTTGAGTGGCTGTGAGAGCTGTGAGGGTCCCATAGATCACTTCACCTCTTTAGCATGCCTGAAAGATCATCCCGGGGCATTTCTCTGACCCAAACAGTTTTACAATTACATGGCTTTCTTTTTTTTTCCTAGAGGATGGAAGGATATAAACAGCAAACAACTCCAAAATGAAGCAATCCCAAGACAAGGCACTGAGAATTCGATTCACAGATATGTATTACCGGCTTTATCTTTTTGCTGGGAATAATGAATCCTAATCGCTATTATGCTAATTGTATTAATGAAGGCTAATGCATGCAGCAGCACAAGAGATTCTCCCAAGTTGGGTCCATGAGGAGGTGCATGGCCTGAGGCATTTGTGAGGGCTCCCAAGCTAATGAAATCAAACAACCCAAATGGTACAGAGCCAACCTGCAGTGCCTTCCCCCAGCTGCTCTTCAGGGGTGAGGTTAGAGATGAAATATGGCATTCTGGGAACAGATAAAACAAAAGCAAAAGCAAAAACAAAATAAATTAAAAAAGAAAAAAAGAAAAAGAAAAGAAAAGCATCCTGCATTTCAGTACATCAGTAGAAGAGAAATCTCTGGAAAATATTAACTCTTCCAAAATTCTCCCAAAAAGGCAGAATGGTACCACCTGGACATGGACAATTTTTGCAGAGCTTGAGCTGAAGTACAGAGCAGAATTCTCAGCTCCTCCTGCAGATGTCCCCCAACAGCAACCACAAACCTCCTATTACACAACATCCCTCTGGTTTCTCAACCAGACACCAATTTTTACACTTCACAAATTAAGGTGCTCCTTCATACATCCTCTGTGTCATCTCATACATCCTGCACCGCCCAGGCAGCAACACCATCTCTAAAAGCCAATAAACCTCTTCTACCTCAGAAGAAATCCCCAATTCCTCATTCAGGTCAGCACCTCTGCACTTAAAGACCCAGCATGTCAACGGATGGGGATCTGCCCAGCTCAGGTTTGCTCTCTTGGTTTCCAGGATGTCAGTAGAACATTTTGGAAAAAAAAAACACACCACATGGCTGTGTTCCCTTACATTTGAAGATAACAAAAGGAAACAAAGATTCCCCTTTTTGTTCCCTTTCACAGAGCTCTCTGCACATGCACTCAATGCATGAACCTTCCCCAGGCAATGGCAGCAGATGCCTTCCTGCACAAAAGATACTGATGTGGGGCAAGGTCCCTTACAAAGAGAAGGTTTTTCCTTTCTGAGCAATGCACACATTCAGCCTGGGTAGGAGTTACAAAGCAAAGAGACCAAAGCGTGTTCTTCACATAAATAGAAGCTATATCCATAGGCAAAGCAGGGCTCAGGAATGACACTCTTTTATTTGTCTTTGACTAATCAGTCATTTACATCATTTTGCATTAACCAGTGATTATCACACTCTGTTCCCCATGCTTTTTTCCCTATTTCAATATTTGAAATGGCTAATCTACCTCAGTTTAGTCTTTGAAACACTTGCTCACCAGTTATTTGTTCACCATGATTTATCTTGTGCAATAAAAGCACACTGAATATGAGATCACTGTTCAGACAGGATAGCAGCAGTAAGAAAAGGGTTCACAAGAACGTGCCCAGAATGGTTCCTTCTGGAAGGAAGGCTGAGCTCAGAAGGGGCAGCATTCTCTCACAGCATGCTAAAATATGCATTCAGGAACTTTTCTGGACACACCTTTTTTTTCCTACATTAATTTCATACATTTTGTTCTAATATTACATCCCTCTCTGCACTGAACACCTGCACCTTCTCACAGGCCTGACATTTTATATTCTCTTACCTCAGCTTTTCCTCACCTTCACCTTTTGTGTTTCAGCTCCAGCCTGTTCCCACTACTGGGGAACACTACTCAGAACAGGGGCTGCAGCATGTCAGGGCTCCTGCTCATTCATCAGTGTGTGCTCACCCATCCTGCTCCCCAGGAGAGGTCAGATTTCTGAGCTTTCCCTCCTGTGAGTCCCTGCACTGGGCAGTTCTTGGGTGCAGCCTGGAGACTCATCACGACCAACCCACTGGATCCACTGAGAAATTACTGATCAGTATTGGTTATTCAAGACTGAAGTTCCAACTCTACAGCACTGTACTCATGGAGCAGGGCTGAGGTCTGAGCAGGGAAGGGTGCAGCAAACACCAAGACAAACTTGTAACTTTAGAATCTGCAAATGTGGGAGGTTTTGTTGTCCTTGCACACAAGAGCTTTTGTAAGGGTCACAGATTGGTGACATGGCCCTGTGGTGAGGCATGTGGGCTGTGAGTCAGGAGCTCTGGGGATGTTCCTCAGCTCCGGGTGATTCACTGAGCCAGAGCCCGCTGCTGCTGAGGACAATAGCAAATAACCCACTGCTCTGTGCCAGTGACCAAGCACCCTGTGACCAAATGAACCTCCCCAAGAGCGGAACTCCCTGTGAGAAGGCTACAAACCCTCACAGTTATTAGAATTTATGCTGCACTTCAAGATCCTGAGGATGAAGTGCTACACACACACAAAGCACTGCAGTGCCTCTTTAAAACAAAAGCATGTTGATTGAGCATTGCCTTATGCAAAGGGCAGAGGAGCAAGCAGAGGTTGCTTTCAGGAATACTTTCATCACTTGGACAACCACTTTGCAGCCAGGCTCCCAGGGCCACTCAAGAGGTGGGTAATCTCCTGCACCAGGGCTGAGAGATGCCCTAAGGCATGAGCAGCCTCTGACACAGGTTTGCTGGGCAGCAGCCTCAAGGCACATGGACCAGTGAGAATCTGGAAACTGGCACTCTGCTCCAGCCTGTACTGACAGAGCTGAGCATGGATGTGACCTCTGCACTGTCACACTTGGAACAACTCCTTTCTAAAGCAGGCAGAGGAAGCTGGTAGGGCTTCAGAGACACAAATCAGTCACGGCAAGTCACACATTCCTGAAGAGGCTGACTGGCTGAATCCCCCAGGAGCCAGATCAGGCAAACCTTCATCCCCCACACCCCACACTGCCACTCAGGACAGAGGTCACTCATCCCTACAGGTCACCTGGATGATGAACACAAGTTGTCTTATTCCTTCATTAGGTCACAGTATGCCAAGCTCAGTTCAGTAAAATCTCCATTGCTAAAAGCTGTCTTGTCCACTGACTAAATGCCCCATGTAGTCAATTAGTTAAAACCACTGTCTATCCTATGATCACAGTGGGTTCCTAACATCCCAAACTGAATCTAAATACTGAGTTTTATTCAAAAGAATTTTATCAAATGCCTGAGTTGTTTTTTCTTCTTTTCCAAACATGCACTAAACATACACAGAGCTGAGAATTTAACAGATGTTTTTGTTACTATTATAATCTAATCTTTTCCTGCAGGCTGTTGTAGTAATTTTGCCACTAGAAGATAATAAAAAAACATTTTCTCCCCTGCAGAGCTTACCTTTGGCTGACTCAGCTGAGCAGCTGCAGTTTCCTTTACTTGCTTTGAAATTATTGCATCCCAATTGGGCAAGATATTTCTGCTACTGAGAAACAAGTGGCTTTGGAGAAAATGCCAGAGGCAATCAGATAAAGTCTCTTCACCTTGCTCTAGTTGCATTCAAAGCTGATAAATTGGGCTGCAGCTTTTTCAAGTGGTCCCACAAATGTTTGGGTTTACAGCCAGGAAAAACAGAGCTCCTGAGCCTGCCTATCAAATAACTCTTAAGATTACTGGTGGAACTCCTAGTTTGTGTCTCAGTAAGGAATTCAAGCAAGTGGGTAAGAGCTTCCAAAACAAACAAACAAAATACCAGCAGCAAGTCAGCTCTCAATTGCAGCTGCTTAATACTGACTGTAACACAGAGTGTATCTCAGGGCTTCCCTTGCCTCGTGCAGCAGTTGCCTGAGCACACCTCCACTTCTGACTGAAGAGGAACAAAAAAACCCATTCAAATCCCAGGTGGTTTGGCCAACCCAATGCTGTGTTTGGCTGATGTGTTGTCCAGGTGAACATACTGAGAAACAACAAGAAAAATAAAGTATTACATCTCAGTAATAAAGAACTATGATTAGCATAACATGAGAGCAAATTTAGAATAATTTTAATGTATAGGAGGAAGAAAAACAGTTTCAGAGTAATAATCTGTGGCTGGTTAGATCTGAATTAGTCTGACAGCTAAGACAAACTCTGGCATATTTAGTTTAATGTTTTGTCTATTTATAGTTTACAGATATTTACAGTTAGATCTTGTTAAAAAAACCCCCAGTATTCTGTAGAGAATGAATTTCTAAGCTGGGCAGATCTCCCCAGAGTTAGCAAACTACTCCCAACATAGCTGGCACTCCAGCACAACACAAACCAGCTCCCAGGTGTGAGAAGCAGTCTGCAAAGGCAGACCACGCTCCTTGCAGCCACAGACCACTCAGTCCCACAGAAAAGGGAGGAGGACTGGAAATAGCCCACACTAAAGCCCTGATATATATATAAATCACTATATATAGTGATAACCTGGATCAGTTCAGCCCAGCAGCCTCCCCTCTGTGCTGAGCTTTCTCCCAGGTTTTCAGGGTTTGTCAGTGGCCTGATGGCCCTCTCTGCAATCCTCCCTCTGCTACGCACTGAACTTAGTCTGTGTCCTCATTTGTCTGACACAAACACAAAGTGTAAAGGAATAAGGTCTTGAGGAAACTCCCATGATTGCCAAGCACTTTAGCTTTAAAGTGCACCATGAGCTTCCCAGCCCACATTATTATTACCAAAGAAAATGAAAACCTGGGAAAAAAAATATTTCTTATACCTTGACAGGTCCATCACTTCCCATTAAAAATAGAAAAGCTATTACAGAAAGTGAGCAAGCACCTGAATTATAGATCAGCCCAGGCCTGGGGTTGTGTGACTGCACATGGCAAGGGACAGAGCTCAGCTCTCCTGCAGCACCTTCAGCAGGGCTGAGGGACACTCACAGCCTCTGCCCACAACACCACCACCCTCCTGGCACTGTCATACGGGGGATGAGTGGGTGGGAGAGGGAAATGCTAAAGATTTCCCTGCAACGTCAATTCCGGTGTTAATAGATTGTTCTCTACATAGATATGTGTAACTGTAACCACAAAAGTGGTTAGAAGCTGAGATCCAAAGCTTGGGAGGAGGTCTGGTTTCTGTTTTGGACCAGTGTCATGTGTGGTTCTATTTATATCCCTCTTCTTAACTGTAAAACACTGGGGTACTTTATCCCTGAAACAATCCTTACACAATGTCATCCATGTGTACCCTTCTGCTCGATGGAATATACTGTGATTAGGGGGATGAAACCTGAAACTTAAAACCGCCAGCAAACTAAATACACTGAGTGAGGCTTGTGGGGCCAAGCAGAGTGTGCAGGGGGCTGCTGTGTCCCATAGCAGGGCACACACAGCTATGGGACACACACAGCCATGGGGCACAGGCAGACATGGGACACAGCCATGGGCACACACAGCCATGGGGCACACACAGCTATGGGGCACACACAGCCATGGGGCACACAGCCGTGGGGCACACGCAGCCATGGGGCACACACAGCTATGGGGCACACACAGCTATGGGACACAGGCAGACATGGGGCACACACAGCCACGGACACACACAGCCGTGGGGCACAGGAAGACATGGGGCACACAACCATGGGGCATACAGCCACGGGCACACAGCGTGGGGCACAGGCAGCCATGGGGCACACACAGCCACAGGCACACAGCCATAGGGCACACACAGCCGTGGGACACACACAGCCGTGGGGCAAGGCAGACATGGGACACACACAGCCACGGGGCACACACAGCCGTGGGGCACACACAGCCATTGGGCACGGGCAGACATGGAGCTCACAGCCGTGGGGCACACACAGCCGTGGGGCACAGGCAGACATGGCACACACAGCCGTGGGGCACACACAGCCGTAGGACACAGGCAGTCCCACTCACGGCACCCGCGGGGCGCTCGCAGCCCGGCCGGCCCGGGTTGCCCATTGGCGGCGCTGGCGGTGGGCGGGGAGCGGAGCGGGCCCGGCCCTGCAGCGGAGCCGAGCCCGGCGCGGCCCGCGGGAGCGCTGCCGGGGCCGGCCGGCAGGTACGGGGCAAGCGGGGCTTCGCTTCGCTTCGGTTCGGGGTAGAGGGGAGAGCCGGGGGATTTCCGCTGCCGGGCCGGAGCGGGGGACAGAGCGGCGGGGTGGGGGGGCGTGCGCGTCTCCGGGCTCGGCCCGGGGTCCCGCGGTGTGCGCTGCTCATCCCGCGGTGTGCGCTGCCCGCCCGGGATCTCCCGGTGTGCGCTGCCCGCCCGGGATCCCCCGGTGTGTGCTGCTCATTCCGGGGTCCCCCGGTGTGCGCTGCCCGTCCTCATCCCGCGGTGTGCGCTGCCCGCCCGGGATCTCCCGGTGTGCGCTGCCCGCCCGGGATCCCCCGAAAACATTCTGCTTTTGCATCCCGCCCCGGTGTGCGCTGCCCGTCCCGGGTCCCCTGCCGCGTGTGCGGAGGCTGCGGCCCGAGAGCCGCTCCGGTGTTGGGTTTTTAAGGGAGGGCGTGCTGGGGGTTTTAGAGGCACTCTTTAAGTTGCCAACTTTGTACCCAAAGCCCGGACGCTGTCCCGCTGCGGAGCTGTAAGCGGGACCCCGCTTGGGCCGTGCGCCTGTTCCAGAGGGGCACTGAGCTCCCGGGCGCTGGGAGGGACAGGGAGGGACAATTGTCGCGTCCCTCGGTGGTTCCCCTCGGCAGCCAGCCCGTGTGTGTCGCTGGTCACGAGTGCGGAGAGCGGCGGAGCGGGAGGTGCGGCCGCAGTGCCTCGGGATGAGTGCGGGACAGGGAGCGGGGGGACGGACGGGGTAGGGTAAGCCTCTGCCTTGAGGTTCGTGGGTTCCCCCTTTCCTCCCTCCCTTCCTTCCCTTCCTCTGCTGCTTGGGCGCCTCTGAGCCCGGCTGGCGCTTGCGAGAGCCACAGGCGAGCTCAGGCTGCCAGCAGCTGGGTTCGGCAGCATCAGTCTGAGCTCCTACAGCCGCTGCCCGGCCCCTTGCTCTGGCCCTGTGCTGAGCAGCAGCGGCGAGAAGCCTGGCAGCTCAGTCTGTCCCTGTCCCACTGGGACTGTGACATTCTTAAAGGGCCGATATGACAGCCAGTCCCAAAACGTACATGTGCTGAATTGGGTTCCTCCTAAGCATGGCAGGAAGGGGGTTACCAGAGCCTGCCCTGCCTGCTCCAGCACTTACAGCATGCCGGGAAAGAGGGAGAAGCAAGCTGAAATGCCTTCAGGCAGGAAAAGGAGAGGAACTTTGTTCTTCTGCCTCTAAATGCCTGCTCGGGCGGCTGCATCCTACTTGCTGTCCTTGGTAAGCAAGAACGTATGCCAGCCCTAACTCCAGGAGAGGTTTCTGAGAGCAAAGCAGAAAGAGGGAGTCAGGGAAAGCTGCAGAGAGATGAGGCTCGGGGCATTTTCTGCTGGCAGCCCTCAGCAGTCAGATCTGGGTGTCATGGACTATCCCACGTGTGGTATGCATGAGGTATGCAGTGGATACCAGGGCTGTCAGTTCTGCCTGATGGCAGGAGCAGAGGGATCAGGTAGAACAGCTCTCTACATCGGTACACCTAAGCCTTAGCTACATACAGACTTGAAAAACATACCCCAGACTTGCTGACCCGTGAGCTGAAGTTGAAATGCTGTGCCTGGCAGGCACCAACATGGCTGTTTATAATCACAAGTGAACAAGCCCTCATTGTTAAGTGTTGTGGTGTGCTTACTTCTGGAGGGGAGTGCCAAGCTGTGGTTTTTTTCCTTTGAACATCAGTCATATTAACTGTATAGTACTTGATCACATGCAGAACCAGCAGATCTTGATGAAAAAAACAACCCCAGAATTCGCCATGCCAGAAACTTTTATGAAAAGCAGCATGCCAGAAAAGCACATTTTACCACCCTAATTTCAGCTGGGTGAGCTGCTGCTGCTGCATGTGGTACATAGGCTTATGTAGCACTTGCTAATAAGCACTGTGACCATGCTGACCTGACACAGCAAACTTAAGCAAACAGGAAAAAAACCATTTACCAAAATGAATAAACTAGATTAGACTTCATACCCTCACTTTGTTCCAAAGGGAGAGGCTCTCATCTCCCAGGAAAGGAGACCGTAGTAACACTCAGCAGCTATCTTTATTTACCAGACTCACAAAGGGCTTGCATTCCAAAGCCAAACTGTGGATTATTTGCAGTGAGTCACAGTATTAACATGAAATTGGGTTTTATGTGGGCAGTCAAGCCAAGCACTGTGTGGAACTCGGGGCAGGATGGAGCTGGCTTGTGGTGGGATGTGATTAGTCAGCCCCCCAGATCCCCAGATGGTTGTTTCTCCCCCACACCTGAACAGGGATAACACAGAGGGATAGAGTGAGTTGTCCAAGCCTAATGGTAGGCACTCTAAGTCCCACTCCTACATTTATTTATTTTTTTTTTCTTTTTATTATGTCTGTGTGCTGTTCTCTAGTCACTTATACCTGAGGGAGGAGACACATGGGAGGAAAACATTCTGCTTTTGCATCCCGCAAAAACTCCTTCAAGAAATACCCTGGGCTAGAGCAGCCAACAATTTTAGTCACAGCAGAAGATTTTCCCACGACAGAGTTGGCTTTTCTTAGGTTAACTCGTGGTATTTTAACTAGGTAGCAAACCAGAGGGTGGATGAGTAAGGCCATACCTGCAGGTAGAAGTCTGATGTGTAATGAGAGCTCACCTTCAGTGTTTCTCACACTACAGGATTGTGTCCAGCCCTTCTTTTGCTCCATGCAGTAAGTCCAAGAGCTTTCTGTGCAGGGGCCCAGGTCAGTGCAGCAGCTAAAGCTTTCACAGCAGCAGAGCTTACACTCCTCTTTGAAAAGGAGCTCAGGTTTCCTGGCTCTGCAGGCAAGGTCTTTATACCTGACAAAATATTTTCGTTTCCACTGGAATCTGGTGTGCAGAGATCCCTGGAAACAGACTTATGTCAAGTACCATAAGTTCTTGAGAGGTTGGGCCATGCTTCTAAACTACATAAAAGAGGTAGGCTAAGAGCTCCATAGCCCAGAAGCATGAGGGAAGGAAACTGGTGGGACTGCTTTGGCTTTTATGTCATTTGGTGTTGCCGGTGCCCAAAGTTATTGCCAGTATATTCTTGCATTCACAGAATGCAAGTATATTCTTTGCACACCAAGGATCCCAAGCTGTAATTTGAGTTTTTCCTTTATTGTTTGTGTGCTCATCTTGTTCTTTCACACAGAAACTCCTCAGCCAGGGATTTGAGGAGAGACCACATCCCAGGATAGGTGGGAGTCTGGGTAACCCTACTTAGGGAGTTTGGTGCACAGTTGTGGACAACAGTTTGCCCTACCTGTTTGCTCTTCAGCCTCATTTGTGCATTTAAGAGGGAGAGGGTAAAAGCACGTGGAGCTTCTTGCAGCAGGACATCTCTGCCTGCACAGATCCACTCAGGCTGATGGAGCCACGCTGGCAATGGAGGCTCTCCCTCTCTGATGACAAGGAACAGATCCTTGGCCCAGCTGCTGCACATCTGTGCCATGGCAGGTTGGCTGGGGAGTGCTTTCAGCCCCTGCTGCTGGAGGCAGCCCCTGGATCCCCCTCTGGCTGCAGCCTGGCCAGAGCACTCAGTAAATGTAAAGTGCCCACCCACATGAGTGGATGTGCCCAACAGAGCCCAGCTCCATCCAGTGCCCTCCAGGGCCCTGAGGATTCCCATCCTTCCCTCCAGCTCCAGGGGGACCTGACCAAGGCAGCTCTCCAGGAGCACTGACCACGCAGTGCCCCTCAGAGAAAGCTGTTCCTTCTGAGGCCCTGAGGATTTCCATCCTTCCCTCCAGCTCGAGGGGGATCTGAGCAAGGCAGCTCTCCAGGAGCACTGACCACGCAGCCGACTGCTCCAGGCAGAGGTTCCTGATGCCCCGGCTGTCCCCCAAGCCCCTGAGGGTCTGCAACCTGTGCTACAGGCAGCTGCTGGCAGAGAAGAATAAGGAGGTGGAGGCGGATCGGAGGCAGATGGAGCCCATCCCCTCTGCCATGCAGGGCTATGAGCCCTCCAGCGGCGATGACAGCGACAAGTCTGACGATGAGAGAGCTGAGCAGTGGCCAGCAGACACAGAGTTTTATACCTCACAGGTATCCTGGTCATCTTTCCACAGCTGACCTCCTTGGGAGCTGCTGGTGTTTAGACACTGGGAAGCCACCCTCTGGCCTCCATTGCGTGTCCTTCTCGATGTTTTCTCTGAAGGCCATGCCTGGGAAGGTGGGTCTTGGCCCCTGTGTGTGGTGTCAGAGCTGAGACAAGGTTACCCCCCTGAGAACGTCTCATACAGTGTGAGCACAGAGAGAACAGCTCTGTGAAGAGCACTGAGGACTGGGGCAGCGCCCTGTGGATCAGTCTTGGCCAAATGAGCTCACCTTCAGTGCCTTATTCTTCCTCTCTGCTAAAACATCTCTTGTTTGAAATGTTTTGAGATTGGCTCTTGGGAGGAAAAGGAGCATGAAATCCCAGAGTTGAACACATTGGCCTGCTCACAGTTTGTTCCTCACAGCAAGGATCACTCTGGATGTCACTTTCCATGAGCATTCTGAGATTCTCTCTGCAAGCTTGCCAGCCTGAGGGAACAGCTGCTCATCCCTGCATGGTACAGCCAGCACTGGATTCCCTGTCTTCTCAAGGTTGGAAACACTAAGAGAATGGCACTTGGAATGCAGGGAGCTTGTGTGAGGCTCAGTGTGAGCAAAGCACTGGAGCATCCAGCTCTCTCACATGGAAAGAGGCCATGCCAGTGGTACCAGGCCAGGAGGAGGAAGGGAGGGGAAAGGGACAGGGAAAATGACACTGAGAAGTGAAATATGGAGGGAGAGAGGTATTGCATTCACTCAAGTGAATGCAGAGGCAGATCTCAAACACAGGCAGTTATACCTATTACTAGAAACTTGAAAATCTCAAGCCTATCAGGTAAAAGGACAGCCCAGGGAAGACTTGTTAAAAGTCTGTAAAAGTCCAGGGAAAAGCCCCAAATTAAGATGCTGTGAAGTACAGCACTTCATCTTCCCCTTCCCTCCTGGGCTGCTGCCCAAGGCATCAGATTCTCACTTGTGGGCTCACCTCCTGCCTTATCAGTCTCACGAGTCCAAAGTTAAGGTCCTTTATGTACTTCAGGAATGGGAGCCAAAGACTTTACAGTTTACTTGAGTACGTAGTTCAAATTCAGTTAGAAATAAACTGTGTTTATTCAAGTACTCTTCATAATGTAGCGTGGGAGTAAATATAGAGGAAATCAGACAACAGCAATTGTTTTGCAGCAGACATTTCTACAAACTCCATTATTAGTGTATTTTTGTATTGTGTATTTTGTGGTCTGGAGAAGCAACATGGCTGGGAATACACTGCCAATGTTGTGAAATGTTTCCTTACCATGACCTGTTACAAGCAATGCATTGCTTGAGAGGTGGCCATGTGTTTTTTTAAATTTCAGTTCAAGATAATTATTCTTACACTCTTTTATAAACTGCTACTGTTCCAGTGAATTTGTATCACTTGACTATGTGTGAATAAAGATACTGCCAACAGGAAGGAGCCAGGAAAACAGGACAATAAAGCATGTTATTATTGAACAAGGGTCTTAACAGGAGCTGGGGTCCAGGCCTGGCCAGTCCAGCACAAGTGATGACTGCTCAGCTGTGGGGAGACTGCTCTGGTTTCTATTTACTGCTTGAAGGTAAGGGCATCAAATCTGATGTTTCCTGTCTGTTTATTCCATGTTGTTGTCTGACAGGCTTTCCCCAAGTCTCCTGCAATCCCTGCAGTAGTCTGTATTAACTGGAACAGTATTTTTCCGGTGGGGACACAGCTCAGAGTGGGCCAGCAAACCTTATGACCTAAGCAGATGTTTTTGGGCTTTAAAGCAATAAGTACACTGAGTTCTGTTTTTTCCATCCCTCTCCAGACTCAGTTCCTAACTCTGCACAGCAGTGATTGTTTTCACAATGCCTCCCACCCACCAGAAGGGTGTACATGCTATGCAAACAGAAAATGACCTTAAAAATAAACAGCCATTAGAGTGGTTCACGAGCCAAAAATAGCCCAGCTGCTGAGTCTGCATCCAATCAGAAATGTACTGCAGTTTGGAACCTAATCCTTCGTTCAGTTAGAGATCAGCTTGCTTTGTGTGTTCGAAGGTCTTGCCTAGCTAGCCCCAAAAGACCTATGAACTGCTTTTATGCTCCAATGAGGGACAGGCACGCCTCTAATGAATGCCTTCTTGGTGAGCAAAAGCTTTCTCAATCACAGCAGGGAAAAATAATCAGGAAAAAAACAAACAAACAAACCACCAAAAACAGCCCATCCCCTTTTTCTGGTGCATGCTGCTGATGGCTTCTGGGGAAATGCACACATCTTCCACCAACTGTAAGCCCCAAGAAACAGGCAATTCTTAAAACTTTTAATGCCTATGGTAAAAGGATCCTGCCCAGGAAAACATGGGGAAATTTAAACAAAGCCTCTCCTCCATTTCCTGAACTTCTGTTGTGGAGCTCAGCACTGGGATTAGAGCCTGGGGCTCCTGGCTTCTAGCCTGCTGAACACATGGGTTTGAAATCACAGGCTGTCTGCTGTTACAGTCCAGCCTGGAGTTTTCCAGCCTGATTCTATCTCCAGTGCATTAATAGGGCATTTCCTGATAGTTTGTGCTCTCTCTGCTTTAGCTCAGCAAAGGCCTTAGCAGAGATCCATTCTGCACGTGGCCAGGAGGAGCAGCAGCTCCAGTGCTCACCTTGGGGAGCATCTGCAGGCTGGAGGGTTTGTGGGGTCACAGCCTCCTCCTGAAGGGCTCCAGACATGAACTGTGGGGATCATGTGTCAGAAGAGGTTCCTTGCTCAGCCCCTGCCTGAAGAGCACAGCAGGGTGAGGATGTCCCCACTGCACACCATGCTCTTCTGCTCTCCAGAGCTGGTTACAAGGGGAGGAGGAGGATGGCACTGGTGCAGCAGCCAGTCAGGAAAGCTTAAGAGAAGGTAATGGGGAGATTAGCTCTGCAAATAGACTGAAAGGATCAAAAAGGTGCAAGGAATGCTCTGTGTTCTGCTGTCCCAAGGCCAGCTCAGGCACACACCAGCTCCCAGCACGTTGCTGACTCAGCATTCACGAGCACTCAGGAGGGACAAGTGAGCCAGCTGCTCCAATGGAGTCTGCTCCCAGTTTCAAAAACACTCAGTTTCTATCCAAGCTGGATTTCTGGCTCTGCCACAGATCTCAGCCTCTTCCAATTCACTGCTGCTGCAAGGCAGTTTCTCATGTTCCTCACTCTGCCTGGGTTTTGGATTAGGAGGAGAAGCTGAGGAGTACACACGGTCCACGCTACTCCTGAGCTGCAAAGTGGTGTCTCCAGTGAAAAGCACAGGCTTCTGTTTCTCACCCTTTCTGCTGCAGGCCATGGACCTTTAAGAATGGAGCTGGCAGGAAGGAGATGTTGCACTGCTGTCCCACATGGTGGACACAAAACAGCTGCAAGAAACCCCAAGACCTGTGTGCTGGAGATTGTGTCCAGGGCCCCCAGAGGAGCACAGGCTGCACACCAGGGTGTACAGCACTGCAGGGCAATCCCAGCCAGCTCTGCTTTGTTACCTGTCACAGGCAGAGCAAGCCCAGAGCCATGCAGGGGTTTGGGGGGGAGCCTCTCCTGCCTGTGACCTGGCTCATAAAAGCTCCAAATGCAGCCACTGCTGTGGTCCTATGCTGCAGAAGGAGGAGAAAGGCAGGCAGGGAGGTGCTGTGAAGTGCTGGTGAGCCCTGAGCAGCACCAAAGCTGCCATCTGACTTCAGTTCCAGAAATTCAAAGAAGCAATGGAGAGGTTCACAGCCCAGAGCGAGCTACACAACCTTCCAGTCTGCTGCTGTAGGGAGGGGAGAGAAAGAGGAGGGCAGCTAGAGAAAAGGTTTTACTTTAGCAAAAAAGGTTTTACTTCAGCAAAGGTCCATTGTGCAGCACCTTCTGTTGCACACACCCTGGGCAGAGCCTGGCTGCCATCCTGCTACCTGTGGTCCTGCTGCCCAGACTGCCCCGTGCAGCAAGGGATTGCTGAGCTTTGGCCAGCCTCTCCTCTTTTCACATCATAAACACAATGTGTGTGACAGCCTATGGTAAAAAAGGATTTGAGAAGGAAAAAGCATTAACTCAAGGCCAGACATGTCTCTTCCCCTCTAAAAGCAACAAGAAAAAAATTCACATGTTTCTACAGGAAGAGTTATAAAATAAGGTAAAGCCAGAGCCTCAGTGGCTTTGTATAGAAAGGATTTCCAGAGTGCTTTCAGGAGTGCCCCTCACAGGCACCCTCAGATGCCTCAAACAGCTCTAACAGCAGGGTGAGAGCCACAACTAACCCACAACCCAGAGCCACCAGCACCCAGGTCACAGCTCCTTGGCTTGTCAGAGCCTCTGACTTGAGTGCTCAGAAGCAAGTTCCAGGCAAGCTAACCTGAGTCTCTAGATCCTGCCCAAAATGTCCTTTGCACACCTGTTTCCTGCCTGAGCAGCCCCTACGAGCCAGCTGCTGTTCATAGTCCAAAGTCTCTCTCGTGCTCCTGTGAGGCTTTGCACACCCTGTGAGCAGCCCTGCTCCCAGTGCCAGCCCTCTGCACCCTCCCTGGGCAGAGGAGGAGTGCCAGCCTCCCTGCAGGGCTGTCTGCTCTCTGGGAGAGGCTGCTTTGGCTGGGCAGGATCCAGCTGCTCTCCTGACTCTCCCAGCCACAGCTTGTGGGGCCCAGGGGCAGAGGCAGCAGTGCTGCTGGGCACTGACCCTGCTGCCCAGGGGTCTGCAGCACAGCCTCCTGCTGGGGCTCAGACAGAGCACATGCCTTCCCCCAAACCTCAGCAGAGGCGCCTGGTGTCAGCACATCATCCTGCAGCGTGTGAGGCTGCCTTTGTTCACTCCAGCACCAGGCTGGAGGCAGACACAGCCCCTGCAGGCTGAGCAAGCCCCTGTGTCTGTGCTGGTCTCACAGGCACTCGGGATGTCACACTGCAGCCATCTGTTTGCAAGGAAACAGCTCTAATGATGAGAGGCTCTACAAAATCCACTGGCAAAGAGCTGTTAATCTGGGGACGGTGACAAATGGAGACTGTCACACTTGGCTACTTCAGGACTTCACAGTCCTGCTGCTGCTCCCTGCAATACCACATTTGGAGAGGTGTTACCTCCAGGAAAACAGGATCTGGAATGCAGCTGGTGTAGCCCTGGAGCAGGGGCAGCCCTTTCAGCACCCCTGGAGCCTAAGGACAGCCCTCTGGAGCAGCAGCAAGTCAGCCCCCCTCCCAGCAGCTGACAGCCTCCCTCTGTCCTCAGGGACACTCAGCAGCCAAAGCCCAGCCATGGCTGTGGCACAGAAGGGACCCAAAAGGATGTGTTTGTTGGTTGAGATCTTACAAGTCAGAGCTCCACAGAGCTTCCCCCATTTCAGCACGCTCACCCTTCGGGAGAACCATCTGGGCAGTGCAGGAAGAGTGGGGAGCCCCCAGCACTGGAAATGCTGCTCCCCTTGGGAAATGGGGAAGGGTCCTGTGCTGGAAGCTGGCAGAGGAGCTGGGCATTGCCCAAGCACGAGCAACACAGCACCCTGGACACAGACTTTGACAGGCTACTCCAGGACAGATGTGGCTTTAACAGCTCTCTGGAGGCTCAGCACCTCCTGTCCAGCTCTGCCTCCCACTCAGAGCACTGAACTTTCTCCTCCTGCTCATCCTCCCCACCAGAATTTGCCTCTGGAGGCTGGACTTTCCTGGGGTCAGCTCATCCAGCTACACTGGGACAAGGCTGCAAGCAGGGCCTCCCTCCCAGCTGTACCAGCCCTGCACAACAGGGCTGTAACCTCTGTGAGCTGGAGAGTTCTTGGCTGCAGGTTTAGCAACGACACCAAGACAGGAGCTTATTTAATATATATAAAAGAGAGATTCTGCAAAACAAAGCAATAGTATGACTATATCTTAATACAACTTCCACTTTGAAAGGGTGTGAATAAAGATTTCCCTCTTTAAAAATTTGGTCTAGTGTGACAGCAAGACAGGGGAAGAGAAGGAGTTTGTTTAATATATATAAAAGAGAGATTCTGCAAAACAAAGCAATAGTATGACTATATCTTAATACAACTTCCACTTTGAAAGGGTGTGAATAAAGATTTCCCTCTTTAAAAATTTGGTCTAGTGCTTTGGGTTCTGGTAGCTAGAAGACATTTCCTCTATGGTGCAAGTAATAAAGGCATTTATTTTAATTTTAAGTTATTGCAATTTTGAGGTCATGAAGTAACTGATTGCAACTGATGGACCTGGAGAGGTCAGGTCCTCTGCTTAATTACTGGTTTGTACATGGGAAAGCAGTGGGAGAGGAAGGTTCCACTCCTGAGCAGAATAAAAGACACAAAGGCAAATGGGCAGGTCTTCCCTGGCACAGGAAACCCCTTTTGTACAACACAGAAAATGCCACGCTTTTTTCAGTGTGATTGCTTTGGCAGCTCCCACGTTGTGTTTTACTCACAGTAGCACATGTGTTGGCACAGCACTGCAGGAATTGGGAGATCATGAAAGCAGTCTTACTTACCCAGAACTAGAGTTCACCTACCCCAAAATCACGAGGGACAGCATTGAAGAGGCCTCTACAGAGCAACACTGCTGCTGCTTTAGTCTCTTGTCAGCCTGGTTGGTGTGACCAGTCCTCACTATCAATCTGCCTCATCACTTGCTGAACACAGTTTTGTTCTGGCACTTGGAGCATCCTGTGCCAATTAACTCCACAACTCCCTGTCCCACTGTGTGAACAAGCACTTCCCCTCTCCTCTGCCAGTTCAGGGTGTGCACCCTGCCTTCTACAGCACAGTTCCTCCTGTTCAGCTCTGTGCCAGTCACAGCTGTGACAAAATCTCCCCCTATCAGTGCCTTTTCCAGGTGGAACAGTTTAAACCAGCCCATCTCTCTTGACACAGGTGCCCTCCCATACAGTGTTACCCTTCTCTGTATCCCTCCCAGCTCTGCAATGCCCTCTTTGGCTCCCAAAGGACAAACTTGGCCAGTGGACCAAGCAGGCTGCACAGACTATCCAGGCAGCTACCTGGGTTTGTTCAAGGACCTAACTACATTTACTTCTTGGTTTCCTTTCCCATCTGTCATGCCCTTCTTGTTGCCTTCTGACTCACTGCTGAGCACTGTCAGAAATCTGTCCAGTGACCTCAAGCTCCTTCCTGAGAGAAACCAGGTCAGCACTGTGTGGTGAGGGTTCCCCACTGGTGACACTTACCAACACGCAGGGCTCTGCTGACTGCAGGCTCGTGGCAATGTCTGCAGCTGCTGGCAGGCACTGGGCTGCTGTGGGAAGGTGCCTTTGCTGCCCAGTAAGGTTTTGATATCTTGCAGATAAAGCAGAGCATCCCCTCTATTCCTCCCCATGGCAGCACAGCACAGCGTGACCTTGTTTTCCTTTGTGGCCAGTCCATGCCAGGACAATCCTGTCCTTAGAACACAGCTGCAGCACAGAGCTGGAGCTCTTGGGCTAAGCCCAGCAGTGCCTGGGTTTAACTCAGGAGCACTGGGACTGCATCCTCTGGGCAGGGCTGGGAGATGGTGTGGCTGAAAACGGAGCTGCTGCAAAACACTGCAACCACATCATCAAACACTTGGCATGTGCAGCTTTCCATGAATGTCTGAGGTTCCCGAAGACCAGCCAAGGCTAACCAAAGGAAAGGACGTGGGGCAGCTTTGAAGCTGGCTCTGTTGCTGGGGTGTGAGCAGCCAGTAGTGGGTTAATTGATTTCCTGAGTGCTATCTGCAGACACCATCCAATTTTGGTCTATTGCATAACAGTACAGCACAGCTGCTTTAGGCACAACACAAATACATACCTTTGTCACAAGGCAGCTCAATTACTTAGCAAGAGTAGAGCACTTTGAAGATGTAAAGCACTACAAGAGAGCTCCTTATTATCCTTACTGGCACTTATCATTAGTGGCACAGTGTGAGTGCTGATCTTCACCCCATACTCACCAGGGATGTGCTGCTGCCATTGTCAGCAGCCCCAGCCTCACGGGCCAGGTTGAGGACATGAAAGTCCGAAATTAGGATTAGACTCAGCGTCAGCACAGGTTCCTGCAGAGTTAAACTTCAGACAGCAGAAAGCCTCAAGCATGCAGGCGGCTGCCAGGCTGTTTGCTGTGGTTATGGAACAAATGTTTTTATACACAGATTCCTGGAGAGAACGACTGGGGAAAAGCATGCAAGCCCCTTTTATGGAAGCCAGCAAAATCAGATCCAGGAGCTTTCCTCACCAGCACCCTAGTTAGCCCTTTATTACTGACTTTGTTCCTGTACAAGGCATTAATAAGCTGCAGTTTGGTCAAAGTCCATTGAAAGGTGGTTTCCAGCCGGGCTGTGCCCAGTGGGCTGCCTTGGCCAGGATAGCTCAGTGGGGCTCAGCACAGTGTCTGAATTTCCAAGCAGCTTCCAGCTGCAGGCAACCTTAAATGATTTCAGCTCTCAGTGATTATCAGTTCTTTATGATTTCAGCTCTTTAGCTTGCTGGTGCCACAGCAGCAGATGCAGGGAGAGAGAGGAGAAAGCTGTGTGAGGTTCCGCAGGATTCTTTATTGGTCCATGAAGGTTCTCAGTGACAGCTGTTCTGCCAAACCAGGCAGAATTAGGGGTTTTTATACCCTACAGGGGTTTTGGAAATTGCCCAGTAGTAAGGGTCAGGGGAAAGTGACCTATGGGCTTACAGAGAGATAAGCAGGGCCCAAAAGGCAGAAGAGAGGGGCTGCTAAGGCCCAGCCATCATGACTCGGCATTTCCTCCCTCAGACTTGTGGCCTCCAAGGAGGCCGTGCAGGCCCCGGGCCTGCTACAAGGTCTGCCGCACGAACTGTGCCTCACAGGCAGGCACGGGGCAGGCACCTGGCTCCTACTGACACTTCAGCAAGCACTCTGCTACAGTCTACCATTTTCTGGACCATTTTGCCCTATCCCCTGCTTTCTTGAATAACCAAGCATTTGCTCTTGCACCCTGTCTCTCTCAAGCCTGAATATGACATTCAGCTGTTGTGTCTTTTGTATCCGTCACTGCTCTAAAAGACAGCAAGTTTTTAACTTAGGATTTTGAAAAACTGGGCTTAAATTAAAATTAAATTTAAAACAGGGCTTAAAACTTACCTGGAAGAGCAAGGTAAAAAAGTGAGATGGCCCCCTCATTTTTTTCCCAAAAGAGGAGGATTTGTAGAGCCAGAGAGGTTTGGGTAAATGCAGATAGCAGTCAAAAATCAGAGCTGCCCGGGGCTCCCTTCTTGCAGAAAACTTCCATCAGTATCAAGCAGAATTGTCTGCCAGGGAGAGGGCAGAAATGGAGAGGAAATATCCATTGGACAGTTAGCTGGGTGAGAACAAAAACTAATTTTGGGAATCTACACCAATATCAGAAGAATGAGTTTACCTACACTTCATAAGGAGAGGCAGATCTCCTCCAGCTGTGAGGGACTGCCAGCACATGGGGAGGTCTAGGTGAGGCTAAACACACACCTGCACTGGCTCCATGCTCTCTCCCACTGCAGACACTCAGGTCTCTGTAAATGTTCAGGAGCTGATTCTGATTCTCTAATTATTTTGCCTTAACATCTCAGCACAAGGAGGTGCTCAGGGAGCTGCAGCAGGGCCAGGTAAAAACAAGAGCTTCAAAGCTTTGTAGAATGAACCCAAATTACAAAGATTATTCATCATATCTCACTGACTGATCCCAAAATAACAAACCCTTCATTCTGTCTTCAGATTACATGTACAAAGTAATCTGAGAGTGCTCTACTACAAAGCAGCCTGCCAGAGCACAGGACAGATTTAATTTCACCCTAATTCACTCCTGCCTACTGAAGCTGAGCAGGGAATAAGGAACACAAAACATTTGCATCCTGCTAGACACTTCTGTACAGGGTCTAATTAGTTAAGGTCAAACATCAGTGTAAATCTTTCACTCCCCTGCCACAAAGTAAGTAGCTACATTTCAAAACTTAGCAGTTTCTTCTTTGTCCTGATTGCTGTGAAGCTCTGCTAACATTTGTTACATTCCTTCTTTGATGCTCATGTCCTGACTGCAGGATCAGACATTGGTTAGCTGCAGAACAGTGCTATCACATTTCTGTAACACATCATTTCCTACTGATAGATTACAAAGTGTTTAACAAAAAGCACATTCAGGATCTCAGATGGGAAATTACTCAAGGTCACCCAGCAAACAAGCAGAAGAGCCAGAGAAGCTGACAGATCTTCTGAGGCCCAGCAGAATGGGCTTGTCCCAAAGCCACGCTGCTTTCCCTGCTGGTAGCTGAAGGGTGAGCTGGGGTGAAGGATGAGCAGTGGCTCAGAGGGAACTGCAAAGGTACAGGTGTCCAAATACAGTGTCTGTACTGAGAGGAGAAAGCTGTAATGCTCATATTAAATTCTTCCTGCTGAACAGTCATCCAAAGAAATGAATACCTTCATTTTTGCAGACTTCAGAATAATTTTATATATTTACCTCATAGGCTCTTCTGGAATTCATAAATCACACTTAATGAGAAGTATTAGCCCACACTTACTGCAATTACATGATGAATGTTTGATTTCTGGCTTACAGCCTGAAAAATACATAGATTTCTGTGATCTCTAGAAAGGTAAAGATGAAACCTCATGTTTTAATTAGGGGCTAATAGCTTTAGTTCACTTCAATGCAAAGGCCTTTGGTTTTTTAAAAGCTTTCCAACCCAGCTGAAAGGCTGCTACTCAATTAGTCTGGAGTTATACATCAGCTGATACTGCTTTCTCTGTAAGAGCTTTTAGTTGGGGGGAAAAAAAGCACTGCTTTTACATCCTCTGGCTGCACCAGCACTGCCAAAATGCTGATGGAGACTGAGCTCAGCAGGTCCTACCACTGCAGCTACACAGGATCCAACCCTGAGCCTGCCCCTAAGTCCCCAGGGAGCTCTGCTGGAGCTGCTGCCACTCTGCAAGGAAAAAACTGGGGAAATCTCATCTCCACATGAAACTGCACAGTTTTGAACAGGAGTATTAATTAGAGTAAGTGATTGGAAATGTGTGTATGTGAAAGCACCAGAACAATTAACAGAGAGGCCTCTGGGTAGTGAGGGATGCCATTCCATGGAACAGAGGATTCACTCCTGCTGTCCAGCCCCACAGGGCCCACCCACACTGGGGAGAACACAGCACAGGCAGCTCCTGAGCAAGGCCCTGCACTGACAGCAGGACAGTCACAGGAGTCTCAGCAAACCACATACACCAGTACTCCTGTCAGCCCAACAGGCCAAGGGGCTCACAGGAAGGCTAGCAGCTGTAGCATATAAAAGATATCCTAAAGGAAATGAAAGATTTGTCCAAAAAGTTAGCTAATCATTGACAATCAAGAAGAACCAGGAGATGAAGTGAGGATTTGACTCACCCTCCATGTGCACAAGCAAACCTCTGAGCAGGTATGCCATGAGAGTATAGCTGTGTAAAATCAAATTGCTTAATGACTTTGAATATTCCAATCCCCTTCCAATAACCTTTCAGTGAGTTTCATAGCCCTAATTTCCCACAAGCCAACCAAAGTGAGCAAAGGCACACTCATCTCCACTGGCTTGCAATCATCAGAGGGGTGTCATCTGAAAGAAATGTGGGCACACGCTGGGTCTCAACAGCTTTATGCCAGTGTGCCAAACAGAGCTGTGCCTCAGAAGAGCAGCAGTCCTGGCCCACCCAGCCCTCTGAGCACAGGGTTTCCTCCCTGAAGAGGCGAGTGTTAGGGGCAGCAGGGGATGGCAGTCATCCCAGCCCACCTGTGCCCCTCGTGCTGCAGCACATTTGGCAGGAGCTGTAAATGGTGACTTGTGAGAGGGACAGGAGCTCTGCCAGGGCACAGCAGCCTGGCAGCAGGCACATAGCAGCACACCCCACACTGCTGGAACCACCCGGGATAATGCTGAGATGTGGGGGGATAGAATATAAGGTAATCTTAGCCCTGAGGAGTTGCAGCTGTACCAACTACCAAAGATTAAGAACAAGCCACAGCTGTAACCAAGAAGAGTGCTATAAGAGAGTGGTTGGCTGTGCTGAGAAGAAGGAGTCAGCGCTGTGAGGAGCTGCCTATGAGATATCTCTTAGAAGGTATGAAACCTTTGCAGTAAGATAGCAACACTGAGAAACAATCAAACACTGACAACGTGCTGGTCCATCACACCCCACTGTTACTGCCACTCGGCTCACGCAGCCACCACCCCCAGGTCAGTGTCCCGAGCCAGCAGCAAGCCACGGCTGCAGGAGGACCTTCAGCCTCCTTAAACAAGCTCAGGCACAAAGCTGCTCTCCAGCGGGCACGGGCATGGCAGGGCAGCACCGGGGAGCCCAGCCCACGCTGCCCTGGGAATGAAGGACAGGGACACGCGTGTGTGCCCAGCCCGGCACAGCCCAGCCCTCCTGCCAGCAGCCCTGCGGAGCGGCTCCAGCAGCCCCAGGGAGCCCAGCCCGCGCTGCCCTGGGCAGGAGGGACAGGGACACGGGGGACAGCACAGCAGCCCAGCCCACGCTGCCCTGGGAATGAAGGACAGGGACACGCGTGTGTGCCCAGCCCGGCACAGCCCAGCCCTCCTGCCAGCAGCCCTGCGGAGCGGCTCCTCTGGGAATGCTCTGCCCAGCAAAGCCTCTGCAGGCGCGGCTGTGCAGCCCTGCAAGGAGAGGCTGACTGGGAAAAGCTGCCCACGGGATGCTGCTCCCTGTTGCCTTTCATGCTGCCTCAGAGGTGAGAGATAACGTGACAAATACGACGTGAACAGGCTGAGCCAAGAACCACCCTCCTTTGTGGGGCACTGTCACCATGACATATTTTATGAAAATCCTTTTGGTAGGATTTTCTCCTGAGAAGCTGAGGAGTCTCAGGAAAGAAATGTAAACAATAATTATCTGCTGCTGTGGAATGCAACATGTGCATCTGTGATTGGTGCATGTTGGTTGTTTCTAATTAATGGCCAATCACAGTGAGCTGGCTCGGACTCTGAGAGTCATGAACTTTTGTTGTCATTCCTTCCTTTCTATTCCTTTCGAGCTTTCTGAAGGATTCTTTCTTTCTATTTCTTTTAGTATCATTTTAGCATAGCATTTTAATATGATATAATATCATAATATAATAAATCAGCCTTCTGAAACATGGAGTCAAGATTCTCATCTCTTCCCTCGTCCTGGGACCCTCGAACACAACCACAGGGCACAAAGAAACTCAGCCCTGCAGGTAACAAACTCCTCACTGGCTCACCAGTTCCACTGTGGACAATATGCCTTTGCAAACCGGCTGCTGCTCAGCTCACACAATCCACTTGTCCCTCAGTAATCAAGAAGTAAACTGCCCTCCTCTGCCTGATTCTGTATTTTCTCACTGTAATTAAATGTGACATGCAGCTGCAGTAAATATTTGTGCTGTCACAGCTCACATATGATAATCTCCAAAGAGCCAACTTCTGCAGGGAATGCATATAAATTCTAGCCTAGGCTGTAGCTGGGCTGATATTTTTAGTCTAATACAAATTCCCTAAAGCTAGAAATTTGACAGAGTAAAAGCAAAAAAAAAGAATGCAACCTTACTTTTCATAGAAAAAGGTAACTAACTAACTGTGTTATCCAGATACTGAGGCAGCCTTCAGAGGCTAAGTTTAAGAATTAATCTAATTGCCACTAGATGGCACATCTCATTTACTAGTCTGTGTCTGAATTTAGGACTGCCTTTTAAAAAGGCATATATAATCCCTGTCCTTGCTAAAAGAACACTTTGTGTTTTGAAATCAGAAAGCTTAAAAAACCCAAATAAAAAGAAAAAAAATTAACTAAAACATACACCATCTGCTAGTGAAAACCTAGATTGATTCTGTCACATCTACAACCAAACCAGGTTAATAACCAGCATCACAGATGGTTTCCTTATATAAATATGTACATCTCCCCATAGTGACTCTTTAAGCTCCTGGCACTGTGTTACCTTGTTTCCCAGGCAGTGGCTGTGCCTCACACTCTGCCTGGACATTATGCAGCTGGAATGGATTTCAGAAGATGCCATCCCTGCCTGTGGCTGTTTCCAGCACCAGCAAGGGCTTCAGTGGTGGACAGCCATGTCTCTACCAAAGAGCAGCAACAGATGGATATTAAAACACTTGTGCAGCTGCTCTGCTCCCTCAGATGATCAAATCTGCTGAAGGGTGCTTTTAACTCGCCCAAATTCCCACTCAAGGCTACAGACCACTATCATGGTGACCTCAATATGACAGCAGTGGGGCTGCAGTCAGAGCACAAAAGGTGCAATTGCTCTTCCTCCAGCACTCAGCAATATAAACTGTTAGAAATCACTGAAACACAAACAACAAAATCTTTGTAGCTGCAACGCCATTTTCCCTGTGTAGTAAGTGTCAGGGTGTCCAACAGGAGTGGTTATTTCCCCATTCTCTCAAATCCAAACTCACATAAGATGAGCAATTGAGTTCATTTCTGTTCTTCCATTGCCAGCAATGAAATGTGCTTCAGACTAGTCTGCAAACCTACTGCTACCACTTTGAAAACCTGTCACCTTCCAAGGAGCTCCAAGAGCATCAAATCTATTAAATAAAGATACAGAGAACAAACAGAATTAAATTCCTATCTTCTAGTTCTACTCCAGCTGTCTGAAAATCTCTAGAAGATAAATTTATTGTAATGACAAAGAGCATGCTCCTCTGTGACACAAAGCTTCTGAGGAGCTCAGCAGCAGTGGGGTTTGACATGAGCTAGAACTGTTCTGTACATAACTCTGAACTACTGGGACCCGAATTCTCTTGGCATCCATGTAACACATGCCCCTTTTATAGCACAGTGAAGGCCAAGAGCGTAGTTCCAACTGGTTTACAATTCCGATGGATATAATAAAAGCATTGCAGAGGACAAGAGTAAAATGATCTAAACTCCATCCATGTCTATTACACTGATACAATTGATAAAAATCAAATCACTACTTACATTGGGGCCCAAATTTATGAATAACTGTAAAATGGGGGTCATGATATTCATGTCTGAACCCACTGAAACTTGTAAAGGGCTGTTTAAATACTAAATACTATTACAGATGAACTGGAACCTCAATTTTTCCTATGGCCTGCTTTACAATCAGTTGTCCCCTCTGTTCATTCTGGGTTTGAACAGCATAGGATGCCAACTCCATCCCACTAGATCATTCAATCATCTGTCACTGCTAGCAGTGTGTTGTTTTGGAAACACTGAATTTGTGAAATAACCAGAAAATTTCAAATGAAAATAACTGAATTAATAAAAAATAGTATTTTTAAATTGATATAGTTTGTAAAATCTTTTCAAATATGCAGTCTGTGTCATCTGCCAATGGAACTGAAACCCCACTGATTTCAGGTATGACATTATGAAACACTGACAAAGTTAGGAGTACTCACCATTCTTTTTCACCTCCTTTTCACATAACTGAAAAAGTGTTACCAAATACTGAGAACAATCATTGCCCTGCATGCCACTGAATTTATCAAAGGCAAATGGTACCTGCAGAAGTAAATTAATCAAATGCACACAACAATAGCTTCTGGGTTAAAACTTTACCATTTAAACATTAACTTATAAAAGATCTCATCACACAAACAAACAGATCATTATTTTAGGCAAAAAAATTAACTTGGCAGAACAGTTTCAGTTGTGTCTTTACATAACAAGAAGGCACACCTGCACATCTTCCTACCTACAAACTTCTCTTACGAATGCCTCGAAACCCAACGTGACCAACTGGCTGGGCCATTCAGCCCCACAGCATTTGTGCTCACAGTAACAGTGCAGCTGGCACATCACCCCAGCCCAGCAGCACTGCTGCTGCCAGCTGCTGGCTGCCCACTGCAGGCCTGCCTGAGCTCCTCAAGGGTTCCTTCCATTTCAAGCAACACACAGATCAAGAGGAGGCTTCTTCTTAAGATTTTAATGAAAACCAAGGACCAGCTGTACAGACTCAAGCAAGAAACCAATGCTCAAATGACAACCTTCATCCTGGGGCTCATACAAACTGGCAGATTCAGCTCCCCATGTTTTTGATGCCACACCCTCCCATCCCAGGGCACAGGAACCTGGTGAAAATTGAATTGAAAGTGTTCACAGTTTTTTTTCCTGTTTCCTGAAATCTTGTTTAATTTGCTTCCCGTCCTACATAAAAAGATAACTCAACAATTACAATAAAAAAGAGACAAAGTATGGACTGAGTTTTTTGAGTTCACAGTAATTTACTTCCTCATAAAACTTTCCTTTGCAGGGCTGAAACAAACAACAGGTAAAATTCTTCAAAGTGCCCCAGCTGCTCTGGCACCTTACATGTCATTCCCAGGGGAAAAAAATTAAAGCACTTCAACAAATAGAATCAAGTCTCTGAAATAAAACAAAAGGACTTTGAAACTTTTCACAAGTGACACATTAGCCTAAGAGCAGCATGATTCCCTTCAGCAATTTGAACTGGTCCTAGTGCAGAGCAATCCAAAACTTCATAGCAGGTCAGTGTCAGGATAATGCAGTAACCTAATACTATGCCTCCAAATCCACACGAATCAAAAATTGTAACAATAATGATAAAAATTTAAAAACCCCCAAACACCAAAACTGAACACGCCAAAATTTTTTAGATCAGCATATATTTGAAATTATTACTGAACACTACCAATTGTTGTGTTGAAAATTCATAATTATGGGAGTAAAATGCAATTCCAGTATAAAAATCCTGCTCTGGAAGGGATCATTTTCTGTATTTTACTCGTGCTCCTAAATCCTTGGTAAGGAAAGTGGTCAGCACTCCTAATACCTTGTCTCTGAGAATAGAATTTGACATTACAAGTTTAATCAGCTGATGAGGACCAGTCCAGTGAAAGTACTTGACAACAGCCATGGCTTCAGCACAAAGTTTCTGCTTCTTCGCAGCGCTCAGTTCCATTAAAATCTGAGGGACTGACTTGCACTCTTCAGAACTCCTCGTTCCTAGCAATCCCCCCAGTGCTCCTCCAAGGAAACAAAAAAAATAATCATTAGCCTTTAGCAGTTGCAGCGGCGGCTGGCCTCAAAGGACGTCCCAGCTAGCTGTGGCCACCACCGCCAGCAGCACGGGGACACTCTCCCGATCCTGGGCTCGGTCAGGAGAGCGCGTAAGGCTTTCGCCTTGAAGGACGAGGATCCACAGTGAAAAGGCTGCTACCCAACAGGAGACAAAGAGATGAACTCCAGCTGTGGTTAAGTCCAGATTTAAAACTCTAGAGGATCTAACACGTGAAGACCCCGAGCTGGGGTCAGACATGAGTTTATAAGGAGGGGAGGGTACAGACATGGGCTCTGATCTTCAGCCAATGGAGGGAAAGGTGGGAGTGAGGAGAGGTTAACAGACATAACAGGTGAACCAATACGGGAAAGCCTGGGGAGGTGCCCTGAACCCCGGGGCCAATCACTCGATGCCTTAGCTGGAAGATTCTAGATGGAAAGGTTGGGCCACCGAGTGACGGACAGGGCACCAGGGAGGGATTAAGGGATAGATACATTGGTTGTCAAGGGTAACGGGGAGGAGAAAAATTAAACTGACAGGGCAATCAAGGAGCAGGATAACCAGGGCAGAACCATTACAACCAAAAG